>NW_022987547.1:7524331-8157726 GCF_902827165.1 Trematomus bernacchii | reverse complement strand
CCAGGTGGACCTGAAACCCAGCGGCTCAGACATGGTGGTCACCAATGAGAACAAAAAGGAATACATAGAGTAAGAACATCACAAATCATTCTCTTAGAGTAGTAACGGGCACTAAGTAATGAATACAATACAATGTCATTATTAACATGAGTCCAACAATCTTTCTTCTGTCAGCCTGGTCATCCAGTGGAGGTTTGTCAACCGGGTCCAGAAGCAGATGAACGCCTTCCTGGAGGTATTTATGTGCAATAATACCGTCGCCACATGGGGGCGATGTGGCTACAGACCATGTGCATGAGGCCCTCTGTATCTACACGTAAACCTTTCCACTGAATATTTGTAGCTTTTAAACTTTAAAACATCTCAGTTATTAAGTGGGAGGTTCTGTTGTTGCATTGCTACAGTTAAACAACCATGAAGAGAATTGAATCCCCCTTGTGTTCCATTTTCAGGGCTTCACTGAGCTTATTATCATCGATCTGATCAAGATCTTTGATGAAAATGAACTGGAGGTACAGTATGGATTCTTTATTCTCTCTGTTTTATGCTCTGATTATCACACAATGAGCATTTCAACTTAACAAATAGTTTGAATCACATCTTTCTCCTCTGCCCTCTGTCTCTGTGCAGCTGCTCATGTGTGGTCTAGGTGACGTCGACGTCAACGACTGGAGGCAACACACTGTTTACAAGAACGGCTACTGTCCCAACCATCCTGTCATACAGTGGTTCTGGAAGGTACGTCTGTGACACACTCACACACTCACACACTCACACACTCACACACTCACACACTCACACACACACACACACACACACACGTATTGAGTAATCTATCAGCCACCTGTCGCTCATGAAATGTGGGTGATTTCTAAAAGATACATTTGCATCAGTTGTCTTTTTCCCTGAAGCTTGCAACAGGTTTTACTGGCCTCACTTTTTTTAAGGGTCAAAGTCTGTTTGGAAGAACAGGCTTGTTTGCTCTGATGAAAGAGACTGAGGTAGTGGCTGCTCTGTTATCATCTGCCTTCACTTTAACACACGTACACTAAAGCAAACAACACACACACAACGCCATGAGTTGTGTCTACATGCTTACACACACAGAGACATCAGTGTCATGTCATTTGACTACTGAACTGGCTCCAACTGTTTCTGTTTGAATGCTTTTCTTACAAAGAGACACACACACACACACACACACACACACAGAAAAGTTAGGTTTCAAAAGCTTTGATGTTTTGAGTAATTGCATCATACTTAGATCTGTAGTTTATTGCTGCAATTAGCAATTATTTTCATTAATCTGCCAATTTCTGTCCTGATTAATAATTATTTAAAAATAAATAAACAGACTCCAAGATGATATCTTTAGATGTCTTGTTTTTTCAGCCTTAATCCCAAATATATTGAGTTTATAAACTAGAGAAAAGTGGGAAATCTCAAAATGTAGAGGCTGAAATTGGCATTTTTGCATAAAATTACTCTACGTTTAATCTTTCATCGCATTTTATTTTTCTTCGTCTGTTTAATTAGTTGTTACAGCTTTGTTTTAGTTGTAGAAATTACAAAGTATCATATAAATAACTTTTTTGCTGGTTTGGCAATCTGATTATTGAATTCTGTGAACTGTCAATCAAGTTTTTTGAGAGTGTTTCTGTGTGCAGGTGGTCTTGCTGATGGATGCTGAAAAGAGGATCCGACTCCTCCAGTTTGTTACAGGAACGTCTCGAGTGCCCATGAATGGTTTTGCTGAGCTTTATGGTAAGTTACCTCACCAGATAACCCCATGTTTCCTTTATTTCAGGTACCACCTCTTTAAAAGCGTATATTATCTGTTTAAACCGCATGGCCTGTACTCTATCTAGCAGTGACACAAGTCAACAGCTGCACTTCCAAGAATTGAGTTACTATCACTGTGCACATAGAGAGATAAATGTTGAAGACTGATACAAAAATGTAAGATACGATATCTGCTGAAACATTGCGTGAGTAATATTATGTATATCTGGCAATGGTTTCATGTACTGATTTTATCAAGAGGTTAGAGTATTACTATATCAACTGTGATATCATAATTATCATTTCTCTCTGCCAGGCTCTAACGGACCTCAGCTGTTCACCATCGAGCAGTGGGGAACACCAGAAAAGTTGCCAAGAGCTCACACATGGTATGTTACACACACACACACACACACACACACACACACACACACACACACACACACACACACACACACACACACACACACACACACACACACACACACACACACACACACACACACACACACACACACACACACACACACACACACACACACACACACACACACACACACACACACACACACAGAGCTCTGAGGCTTTACTTAGGCACAGTGTTGTTATGAGCTTAATGCTAATGTCAGCTTGCTAACACACCCACAAGCCCGATGCTAACAAGGTGTAATTTTACCACGTTCACCTTTTTTCCATCTGGCTTTTGTTTCAGTAGAAAGGTAACAATATTTATTTAATCCTGGGAGAGATCTGCAGTATTGACAGGATTTATCGGCTACAGCTCCTCTAAAGAGAACACGTCAGCCGCATGGACATGCTAATCAAGGCCCTTTTCTGCAATGCTAAATTAAATGTATTGAACTAAATATAAGATAAGATAGTACTTTATTGATCCCAATTTGGGAAATTGTGATAATAAATAAATAAAAGTTTTTGTGACAATTATTTTGATAATACAAAGCATACAATTGATGTGCTCTCCTTCAATCCATCACAAAAGTACTTTTACCTCGCCTATTGGTCTTCAACTGCTCCAACAATCACCAGCTCTGGTTTGATTGAAAGAGAGGCCAAATAAGAACAGATATACAAATGGAACTTGTGTTTTTTTTAATAAAACTTCTCTCTGACACATATTTTTAAATAAAACACGAACATAAACAGGTTTTTCTTTGGGTGGGAAAGGGAATGCTAACTACTTAATAACATTTGACCCAAAGTGCAGATGAGGCTGATGGGAATGTGGTTTACTTCTTGAGGGAGTTTTGTCATAAAACCAGTTTTTCAAAAGATTACAAATGTTTACCTAATGGTTATGCTTGAGGGAAAATAAAGGGTCACTCAGATCAGGGAACCATGAATACTTCTAGCATGCAGTTGTTGAGATGTACCTGTACCAAAGTGGACGGCTTGACTGACAGATTGACAAATAGCCATGCAGCTTCAATGGCCACAAATACTAAGTTGAGTTCATTAAAGTTACGTTTTAATGCTGCATTTTGAAACCAAATGTGGAGTTTTTATAACTTGCAATACCATTTTTTCCCCCCCCAGTTTCAACCGCTTGGATCTTCCCACTTACGAATCCTTTGAGGACCTGAGAGAGAAACTCCTCATGGCTGTGGAGAACGCGCAGGGCTTCGAGGGCGTGGACTAGAGCGGCAGCCTCTGACTGCATCAAACCAACCAACAATTTCAATTAAAAAAGAAAGAATGCACCACTGGGATATGGAAGCAGCTGCTGTAGCAGTTGTGTGCGAGCATGTTTCCTGTAACGCCTGACTGTGAGTCCCCTCCACGGCACGCTGGCTTCAGACTGTACAGCCATTTGTCCAGCAACTACGCCTACGTGTTTAGATCTCTTCAGAGTGGGTAGGTCACTCCTTAAAGGTGCTGGGGGACGAAAGGGAGCGCCGCACTGCTGAATGCTGAAATCTTTTATCCGCAGGCATGAGTGATGAATGAGCTGGCCCCTAATCTGCCGTTTGTTCCCCCCCTTGTCCTGTGAAAATCTACAGTGCTGGAAAACACTAATGCATTTCAATAGCTCCTTACATACACTATAGCACATTATTTAAGCACCCTTCAATGCAGTGGATTTAGCATGGCCTTAATCTGGCTCCTACATGCACTATTTTCTGTAAGAAACTGCAAAGGCACTATGATCACAACTCTCTCAAACACTTAGACCAACACCAGATTACCTTAGGAATGCTAGCCAATCACAGTTCAGGAAATCGGCCAGACCCTTCCGTAGAGCCTTGTCTATTTGTTGTGTGATCAAAATTGCCGCTGCAGCCTTTTTGTAGTTTCCCCTTTTCTTTTTAGCCACTGGTAAGAATTCAAGAAAGGGGGATCAAATAATCCCCAAAGATTTTTTTATATAGTTTTTGTCCTCCTCGAATAGTTTTAAATCATTGGTATGATTCTTGCAGGAAAATACTCTTAACTCATTTGTACTGATGAACAATGTTTACTATTTTGACAATTCTATACGACTTGGTGTGTGAAGTGTAAATCTGGCTAGTCGGGGGAATACTTAATCCATATCATTTGTTATGGTGATAGCAAATGTGTTGAATCAAATGTTTTTTTATCGTAGTGCTATGAGAGCAGCATGAAACCGTATCTTGTGTTTGCTTTGACTACATGGTAGTAAATTGGACGTGTAATTGGTCGAGAAGGGAAATCTTAACACTTGGGGACAGTTCCTCCGAGATGTTTGCGTAATGATTATATTAATATCATCATGCCTGTTGCTGTTCATAATGCTGTAAATTGTTCTTGGAAAAAAACCCACATTTTAAGTTCTTTCCTGATATATAAATATATGTGAATATTAAGTATTACTGATCAAAAACACTAAAAATGAAGCTGTGTGCGTGCGCGGGTGTTTGAGAGAAAGCTGTGATTGCCACTGAATATAAAGCAGCACGTTTCTTACAAAGAAAATGTTTTTTCTTTTTTTATGTTTTTGTTTCTCTCCTTTTTCTAACACCATTGAACCTAAAGGGCACTTTATAGATCACTCTGAGGTCATGTCGCCTAGTGTATGTCTTGTCATTAACTTGAATGTGATTCTTTTTTCCCATTCGGAGCACTTACCTGGTGCAATATAAATAGTCTGTCGATCTGGGCTGCTGCTAAGGTGGAAAACGGAAGTGAAGCAGAAACTTCACATATTTTAAGTCTTTCTTTTCTTTTGTCCCTTGTGTTCCCTCCCTCCCTCCCTCCCTCCCGTGATCCCACCACCCCAACTACTCTGTAAAGATTAGACCTTTTTTTAATGAATGACGGGAAATATCTCTTTTGTTAAAGATTCCACCACTCTCTGCAACTCTCTGTGGTTCATTTAACTTCAGTCAAATAAAAATGAAACTTCTCAGAACGTGTTGTTTGAGTGAATTCACTTTATAGCTTTATTTATATATTACCAGGCTTGGGGAGTAACAGATTACATGTAACAGGTACATTCTTTAAAATGGGGATTACTAGCATGATTACAATGTTACAGTACATTTAAATATATGTAATTATAAAGAACGTTATATATTGAAGCACATGCTTACATACCGAGTAAAACAGGTCATGAGTGAAGCTATAGCAAATCTCCCAGTCCATTATTATGTTAGATTTCAAATGTAGATGTTTTGTTTTGTAAACTGTTGTATGTGGTCTTGTATTGCGCAACTTTCATTGTTGGGCCAAAGCCTGACATCGATGAATGAAAAACCGGTTTAAAAGGTTACATTGATCTGTTGTCTAACTTCATATTTTTAAGTAAAAGCAATATCATTTGTATTTATGCACTGCATTTGATATTGAGGCAATCCAAAAGTAACAAAGTACAGGCAACTATGAATTGTAACATGAGCATTTTGTAAATACGAATGTTAAATAAAATGCTAAAATGTTTACTTGCTAGTTCATTCATTCTGATCAGATGAAAAGTTAGTATTATATTATGTGCACGAGTCTAATTAGAAATAATACAACATGCAAGATGAATTTATAAAAAATAAAACATTAAAAAGTACATTTATAATGATCTGACATTTATTTTAAATTATTTCTGATTTATATTTTTACAGAAATGTGCTACTTTAAGTGTACCATTTGTCAAATTAATAATCTGCTTTTACAACAAAAGGTTATTTTCATAGAAAAAAGATATAATCTAACATGGACATTTGCTGCTTAAGGACATTATTTGATTTTGTTTTTGTATTCAGAGCACCTGTCTTTAGAAATAAAGTGTGTGTGTGCGCACGTGGTGTGGTGAAGGGACCTCCGTTCATTCACACAGCCAATCTAAGAGTTATCAGCTCCAAGGACAAGCAAATAAAAGCCCCACCGCCTGTCCGGGGACATTTTATCAAGCCCTGCTCCTCTCAATCTGGTCACAAACAAACCAAGAGCCAACTCTCTTCAGATCCTCCTTCCAAAGCATTCCAGCGGCTCGAAAAATAAAGTCACAAAGTGCAGGTGAGAGTTAATAAGGTAAATCAGAAGAGGTCCAAAAGCATTTAGTTAGTTTCCTATAAAAAGATACTACAGTCCAACAGGCCTCTGAAATCCTGAAACAACAGTGGATGCTAATAAATTAAAAAAATGATCTACCACGATTATTTTATCAACTCTAATTTTGTTCCTCACATGTGGGCAAAAAGGCAATTTGTTCATAACAATCAACACACATATTAAAAGACTTGCCTTATTGTTTCTTCTAAACACCTTTAACACTTATCTAACATAATCATTTTAACATACCTGAACAGTATTGCATATAAAAATACATTGTAAAATATGCTACAGCTGAATAGGGTCAAGAAGTGTACCTCCCCAGTTAAATGCTAACTGTCAGAAAACGGTTTTTTGCACTGCCAGGTTTATGATAAATGTACAAAAGACATTTCTTCAAACGTGCTAGTTGCTATTTCTGTAAAGCTTCACAGACTAAGGGTGAAACTGTTTGACACTGGCATCTTCAGAAGCCCCCTCAGTTGGGAATCCCTGATGTATTGTTCAGGTTCAGAGTGTGAAGAGAAGCTATTTCATAATATACCTTAAGTGACAGCTTTGATTATGCAATGGATCTTAGGGGACATATAACTTCCTACAAAGTATCTATTAACTATTTTTCATCCATTAACTACAAAGAATCTGTGTTTCCTTTCTTTAACATGTACATGAAATAAATGGAGGTGGGTTGACTTGACTCTTTGATGCTTTGCTTTCTGCTTTTACTGCTAATTATACCCCAAACTCTGGACTCTGACTTTTCAGCTCCTCCACGTTCTCCTGTCAGGAACCGTCGGGTGGTGACTTTCAGAGAAACCTTTGGTGTTCAGGCCCAGTTGCCTCACCGGGGCAGTTTTATTTGGTCTCCCCCTCCTCCACCCCTCACCCTCTACCTCTGGTCAGGGTCGATCGATACTTCCCCTGTAGCTTATCACTAATGTGGAACTGGCTGTTTGTCCAAACCCTGCTCTGTTTATATAAAGACTTGGAACGGGACAGCACCAAACCAAAATGCACCACATATCATGAACCTGCAGCTCCGGACGCACCAGTGGACTTTTAACCGTTTGGAAGAGACACAAAGATCTCTACTGCGAGGGGAAGGAGCAGAGAGGAGAGAGGAGCTGGAGGATGAGGAGCAGGAGAGTCACCAGATGAATGAATGAATCCTGGACAGAGGATCCACTTTAGAAACTTGAGGTGAGAGTGTCTTTGAGTACTTTAAAAAAAAAAAACTCTCTATCAATAAAATGTATCATTTCTGGTTGTTCTACAATATATATGGAGCCTTTATTAATGGTTTTCACTCAGACGAAACTATGGTGTCATTTTCAGCTCAAAATGTTATATAGTTAAAAGAAGAAACGATACAGACGTATTCAATCTATTGTGACGAGCAGTTTGAAGGTTCTGAGGTAGAAAGAAAATGGCACAGGTGGTATTTTAGTCTTTCTCACACACTTTGAATGCAAACAGCTGCAGTCATCCCCACAATCGGTTAAAAAAAGACATGGACCTTGGACATTTTGGATAAGCCTTGTGTATTTACTTAATCAATGAGTACAACATTATAGTAGATTTGAACATGTGTAAAACCAAGTGTCATAACACATTTAACTCTCTCCATTGCTCTTATTGATTCCACAAATAACTTTTTCTTCCTCTTCTTTCCCCAGATCACCCGCCTACCAGTTTGTATTAACAACCCCTCCGTGTGCAGTATCTTCAGTACACGCTTTCCTCCAGAGCTGTGGAGTGTGACAATGGTGTTTGTGTCCTGTGAATCAAACGCCATTATCACACTAAATAGCTCCAGTGTGAAACAGACCTCATGATAGTCCTCAGTTTCCTGGTGTCCACCTTCTTGTTTGTTTTGTGTCTCGTGCATTAGTTGTTATAGTTTCCTCATTACATCACATTACATTTGGCTGGCGATTGTATCCAAAGCGACTTACAATAAATGCAAAAACCATTGAGATTCCAGCTCCGAACAACAAGGAGAGTGCAGATATATTCATAGTCTTTGTGAGTGCTGGTGAATTGGGTACAAGGCCTAAGCTAACTCTTTAAAGTGCTTTTATTTTTAAAGAGTTCTTGCTGTACAGCCTGAAACACATAGGGGACACACTACGCTGTGTTGCAGTGTTGATACGGCGTGCATGATGTTGAGCCTCTGAGTGTGACCCACTTACTTTGTGTTCGAGGTGCTAACTTGAGACGTCTCCTGTGAGGATAAATGAAAATAGACGTGCCATTTGTTTTCATGCTGCCGCCATTCCTTGTGTTGTGTCAAACTTTAAAAAAAGAAAAACGGTTATGATATAAAGTACTTTTGTAAATTGCCTGTTAATATATTTTGATAGACAAAGAAACACCTTCAAACCCAGCCCGATGTTCAATTACAAGCAGGCATTTGCATACAGTGTCCAAATCCTGATCTCTTCAAACCTGAAATGTGATTTGATCAAGAAAATTAGAAAGCATTTTCAACCAGTAACATGTCTTTAATAAAACAGATCTATTGTGTGCTTACATATTTACCATAACCTGAGAACTATGTCAGCAACTTAGGTCAGAAATATAAAAGACAACAGTGAGGGTTTGACAGAGAGGGGTATCATAAGAAGACTGCCTTTACAAAGCTGCTATGGTGTTGAAATGTGGCTCTAGATGTCAGGTTTAGGATTCATTTGAAGCCGTTCACTTGATCTGAAATAGATTATAGATCCTTGAAGGATGTCAGACATACAAATACAAGTAACAGTCAGAACTGCATACAATGATATATAAATAAATCTCTCAACCATACTTTATGTGAGGTTAATGTGTACACAATGTATTTTCTGTTGTTTTCAGAATAAAATATGATATCATCCTGAATATCCTGCTTTTATTACATCATAGTAATGTCACATTAAACTGAATATACAATACCTTGCAAACCAAACGCACAAATTTGCCTCTCATACTGAACATAAAAACATATCCTTCACCGTGTGTATTTACAACCTACCTAAAAGAAATTTTCTCTAATCAATGAATTAACAAGTTCATTAATTTAATGAACTAATAGTTTGAAAACATCACCAAAGTAGAAAAAACAAGAAGAATCATTGCACCTCAAAAAATAAAGCAATCTCTAAGACGTCACAGTTTTCAACACAAACTCAACGTTAGCATCGTTTTCAAGTGTTTGTTACATTTGTCACAGTTTTCCATGACATAAAGTGTCCTCCAATGGATTATAAATACACTCTGAAACAGAAATCATCTCATTTAAATAAAATATATCTCTCAAATGTTCAACACGAGATGAAGAAAATAAAAACTTTTGTGAAATAACAGCTGCTGGTTGTATAACGAGTGAAAAACATCTGTTCTGAGACCTTTCTGTTATACATGTTTTACAGGCCAATCTCTGCATGACTGGAGGAGCAAATCACATAACACCTCAGCTAGTCAATAAAATACTGAAACATAGTCCAAGGTTCTCCCACTACTAGGACTTTCCCTTCACTGTCGGCCCAAAGGTTTTCTTCTTGGGAGCAGCAGGGGGCGGGGCTCTGGCTTTGGGGGCGGATGGAGCCTTTCTGGGTTTGGGCTGCAGGGATTTGAGGCCCAGCAGCTCACAGTACATGTTGCACAGGTGCAAAGCTTTGAACTGGTCAATGAAGGAGGTGGCACAGTTTCCTTTGAAGCCCTTGTATCTAAAAAAGAAAAAATAATGTATTAATACATCTGTTTGCATGCAACAGGAAACATGCTTTAGTATTGGTCTCAAAATAAATACTCACCCTTTCCTACAGGTGGCTATTCCCACGTCAGTAAGCCTCATTCCTACTCCTGAAAACAAGAGACATTAGGATCTTTAGTTCAAATCAAATCCAATCAAACTTTATTTATAAGCAGTTTTCATACACAAATGTAACAGAGTGATACAAAAAACACTGACTACCCTTTTCCGAGGTAATAACCAGAGCAACACACACTGTAGCTTTGTGTTAAAAAAATAGAACGTTATACCATCACAGGACTGAATAAAACAATACATTAAGAGTAAAAATAAAAAATAAAAAATAATAATAAAATAAAAATAATAATAAAAATAAGATTAAAAAGGAATAAAATAAGAATACAAATAAAGAATACGAGTAAAATAAGGAATAAATACAATTAAATTCAAAGCCTATATATTGTATGAATTATAAGTTAAAAGCAGAATAATTTGCAGATAAAAACAACTTGTGTATTAGTATACATTTCAACCCGTACCTTGCATGTCAGTGACCAGCAGGTTGCCGTCAGTCTTGTGGTAGACCCAGTGCTGGAAAGCACAACACTTCTGTCCCGGCTCCGAGTCGCGCCTCTTCAGGTTGATCTCTTTCCCGTCCTTCACTGAATACTTCACAAAGTCCCCAATCAGCTCCTGCTCCAGCGTGGCGTACGGGACGTCGTTGGACGGGCGGTGAACCAGGTAGATGGGAATAATCCTGGTGGAAGCATAGAACAAAATGCATTGAGCTTTGAGTATTTGACATTATCTTAAAGCTCAGACCTGTGCTTTGCATTCACTCTACAGATCGTTGTTGTGTGACTCACTCTGGGACCGCTCCGAAGGCCTCCACAGACTCCGCTGCAGTTGTGTACGCCTTGATGTACTCTCTTGCTGTGTTCTGGACATGGCACTCCTACAGGGCAAAAACTCAAATTACAAAACAATATCTTTCTGTATTATAGGGCAAACATGTCAGCAAGCAATGCTTTGAATAGACTAGTAATCAAATACACGTAAACATGTTTAAGGTATTTTAACACACAATTGGATAATAAACATATCAATATAAAGCCACGTACCTCACATACACATTATGTATATTTTGGTGGCACTAATGATTGTATTTTCATTGAAAATTCACGTAAAAAGGTGGCACCTTATAAGCATTTTCAAGTTACAGTAGGAATGCATTTGAGTCATAAATGTTATTCGACGTGATATAAATGTCAACTTCTTAATGAGAATGTTTTGATATTAATTGAAAATGACAAGCCTAAAAACATTTTCATAAAATGTTTTCTTTCAGAAGCATTTATAAGGTATTTATGTAAATATATTTTTACAGTATATGCACTTTATTTCATTCCCTACCTCTACAGCCAAGGTGAAGTTCTTCTGAACGAGCTCGTCGTTGTTCTTGGTCCCGTAGCTGATGGAGTTGTGTACTTTGAGCACACAGCAGTGTCCTGGTAGTAAGAGGGGTATCTGACCCGCCTGCATCTTGGTCCGGAAAGCCCGGCGGTGCATCCCCTCCCCAAAGTGAACCTTTTCAGTGATGATGCTGGCAGGCTGGTTCTCTCCAAAACACTGGTCAGATAGGAAATCCTCTTTGAAAATCAGCCTGGAGCACTGGATATCCTCCTCTTCACTCCCAACCTCCACAGGGGCAGCTAATACAAAATAAAAACATGTCAGTCCATCAAAGTCCACAAAAATACCCAAATGTGTAAAGAAAGAAACCTTTTCCAAAACTCACATAAGATGGTCTTTGGAGATGGAGGGATGACAATCTCACTGAGCACTACAAATATGAAAGAAAATACAACTTTTGTAAATGGGGGTGGATACACAATGATTTTCTAAATTGTTGATGAGGTTAAATCAATATGTATACCTTCATATGTGAGCACGTAGTCCAGGGAGGCCGATCCATGTAAACTGGTGATCTGACACTGGTACTTGCCCAGGTCTTTCTGAGAAGCGTTGCAGATGTTCACAGACACTCTGCTCTCGTCCCCTGCACTTCAAAAAAAGGTACAGTGTTACAAAATGCCCCACACAAAACCACTGATTTCTGACCCTGTGGAATTGCAAAAAAAACCTACTGTAATATCAAATGTGGGTTCACTGTGACATTTACATGAATTATATACATTATGGCAATCCAGGATCTATATGGCAATACATTAGAATTGTGTCAGCTGATCATAGCTGCTTTGGTTGTTCCTATTCTTGATTGCAGAGTATGATGCGAGTGAAGGTAGCTGTCGTTGCCCTGGGATTTGGTTGTAGTCTGTTACCTGTTTTATTATGTGGCATGTTTAGTTTTACTTCCTGCCTTTGTCTTTTTCCCGCCTGTTTTCCCCCACACCTGCGTTTCATTAGTTGATTAGGCCTTCTGTTTGTTCCTTCAATGAGTTACTTCAGGTTTGGTAGGTGTTTGTTATCCCAGTGTTTAGCATTCCTTATGTTGGTTTTACTGCTGGACTCTGCCAGTTTTCTGAACTTCAGACTGTAAGTCTTTTTTCGTTATCAAATCATTTAAACTCCCCCTGCTCTTCTTCTCCCTTCTCCTCTGTGACATCTAGATAAATGTATACCTATTTTGAAGGTATGGGTTACACAATAGCTGCTACTGACTGCTTTGCAATGATTAAGAGAGAGCAACATGTAAAACATGACTTTATAATTGCAGGAAATGTATTGTATATTGCTTTTTTAAACTGTAGTGTGTGCTCATGTGTTTCATTGTGTATAGGCTACTGTCTTAATATGATTAGTGAAAGGCAGGTTTTCCTATAAATCAATCCTCACATTTTTTTATATTAAATATCTAGGTTTATTCTTTTCTAAAATTACATTGTTCTGTTTTCTGTAATAATACACTTAAGTAAAAAACATCGGTACCACTTTACAATAAGACCACCCTTATAAAGGGTTTACGAATAGTTTGTAATTAATTTATTAATTAGGTTGTGAATACTTTATAAATCATTAATAAGCTTTTATAAGACATGAGATAAACAGGGCAACTGTGACCGGTTGCTTGCCAAATACTGAGCCCACATTTATCTGTACTGCTAAGTCTTATATTGGCTACTTAGCTTACTTCGTCTTCTTTATCAGCCAGCATCCTTGGTATCTGTTGCTCACCGAGTTGATTCTCGCTAAGTAGCTAATATAAGGCGTAGTCAACTTGCCAAATAGTGAGCCTGTGTTGATGTATGAAAACTATGTTAGAACTGGTTTATAAATGGTTCTTAATGATTAATAAAGTGTTTACAACCTAATTCATAACCTAATTATAAACCCTTTATGAATCCTTTATAAAAACCTGTCTGAAAATGAGCTGATCAGATTTTGGCCACTTTGTGATGTCATAACATTTATTTGGGTTGTGTAACCATTAGCCAATCACCAACCAAGGTAACCCCCCCCCACCTTATCACCTGAATCTCCTCCAAGAGCACCATTGTGTATTTTGTTAACCAAATCTCTCTCAGAGGGGCGTGGGGAGGGGCTCCTTATTTTCATCTCCAGTAACAGACAGAGAATCAGCACTTTTGAAACAGGGCTGAAACAGAGGGGATTATGGGATGCTGCAATGATCTGTTTGGTGTTTGGAGCCAAACACTTCTGAGACATGTTTTGTATATATCTGAGACCTATAATATATTGATGAAAAACAGTACATTAGGGGACTTTTAAAGTAACTATTAGATGTAACAGCATCCATTTTAAAGTAACCCTCCCAACCCAGGTTGGCTACTGACTGCTTTGCAAAGATTTAGAGAAAGCAAAATGTAAAACCTTACTTTATAATTGCAGGAAAAGTATTGCAATATTGCTTTTCCCTTTTAGCGTTCTGATAGAAAATGTTACCCTCTTGCATAGATCCTGCTTCCATATGCAAATATCTCTTTAAAGTGATTTTGCTCAGAGTAATGCATATTTTGTTTTGTGGAAGAAGCACAAAGGCAAACCTGACCTGATGCTTAAAATGAACAGTTTAATTATTGGAAATAATAAGAGTACCAATAAAGTTCAAGAAATTAAAACATTTAGTATATGGCTAGTGTCAATGAAGGACTGGAATACATTTGCGCCACACGAGGGGCGTGTGGCGCAGTGGATAGAGCCTTGGTGTTGGGATCAGGGGGTCACAGGTTCAAACCCCACTGCAGTCAGCATGTCGTTGTGTCCCTGGGCAAGACACTTCACCCCAAAATTGCTCCTGTGGGGATTGTCCACAGTATTGAGTATGTAAGTCGCTTTGGATAAAAGCTTCTAACAAGTAAGATGTCATGTAATGTAATTTATAATAGGCTATGGGTGTGGCATCACTTAAATTAAAGAAAACATAGTATTGCTAGTTGCAAAATATACTTTAATTATTAAGTATATGGTGTTTTAAAAGTTGAGATATGTGTAAAAATGAACCTATTTGAACTTAAACTACAGTAAATACCTTCTCTTGCTCTCAGACAGGACAGTGTCGCCTCTGCTCCAGGTGACAGTGTGGTTGGAGAAAACCGCCGCAAACTGACACCACAGGCACAGAGTCTGGGGGTCTCCGCTCACCGACACTGCCTGGATGGGCTGTACCACTTTAATGTCTGCATATGTAGACAAATAATTAGTAATAGGTTTTTTTTACTAATGTGAGATGCATAGTTTGATGTGTATCCCTTACCTTCTTTAGCTGGGATTTTCTGTTTGACCACTTCACTGTACGCCTTCTTGCGAGTAGCTCCAGCATCTGCCTTGGTTTCCTCTGCCTTTGCCAGATTAGAAATGTCTGGCTTTGGTAGTTTAGACTCCAAACCACTGACAATCTTTCCAAATTTGTTCTCTGACAGCCGACGTTTTTTAATGATATCATCGTTCAGAGTACTGGTAAAGTTCTTGGGCTTGTGGTCTTTATGATCTTCACGATGCAGAAGTGGTTCTCCATAGGAAGCTTTAGCTTTAGCTTCTGGTTTCTGGGACTTTTTCTCCTCTGACTGATCACTGTCATTTTCAGTTTTCCAAGTTTTACCACCCAGCTTGGCCTCAAACATATCAATCCTTCCTTTTGCAGTCTTTGGTTTTGCGCCATTCTCCAGCTCAACCAGAGGCTCCGCTACACTTTTCACTCCTGTTGCATTCAGAGCGTGTTTCTTTTTCTTCTTGCCATGTGGTTTGTTTGGAGCCTTCTCAGCTTCTACAACAGCTTCAATCACCAGTTTATCCTCCTTTTCCTCAGGCCCGACTTGAATGTTCTCACTAATGTGATTTTCCTCAGAAAGAGGATGAGTTTCTTGCAGTTTGCAGACCTGCTGGGGGGAAACGTGATGAGATAAATTATCCTGTTGCTTTGTAGCTTGTACACCATGATGATGGCCAGCTGTTTTGTCCTTCTTGGAGCGGGCTCTGCTCTCTGAGGTCCACTTGTGGGTTTTATGCGGCATAGTTTCAGCTGTTTTCTGACTTAACTCAGACTGTATGGCTTTGGCGATGGGTTTTACAGCCCAGGGGACAAATGGGTCATTTAAATCTAAAGTGATGAATGCAATGCGGTTCCTCTGTGACACGATGAAATGATCTGCAGGGACATCAGCCAAGTGAGAAAGTTCTTTACTGAGGTCATTAATCTCCTCAAGTATTGTTTTTCTCGCAGTGACAAAGTCCGGTTGTTTCTTTGTTGAAGATTTCTCTGCAGACTTTGTTGTATTTTCCTTTCTATGTATCAACTCGTCACCATCCAAAGAAGTTTTGTCAGTAATCCCATCCAAGGTTGGCCAGAGAATGCAGGGTTGTACGTGACCACAACCAAGGTCTGTGTTGTCATTGAGAGAAGCTTGATCTCCTTCCAAAGTGCAGTTTGTCCGACAGACGAGGGAGGAGCAGATATCAAGAGGGGCTAAGGGCATAATAAACTTGGGACTTCCCCTCTCTTGCTCCACCTGACATGGCCCGTTAAGGTCTGGTAGAGTGTCAGGTCGTTTGTGCACATTTGGCACGCGTGAGTTTGTCAGAGTGTTTTTGGGGGAAAAACGACGATCTGATGAAGGTTCTGTATCTTCTCGAAAGACCTCCGCACAGCTTCTGTTGACTTCCTGCTCGACCACAGAGCCCGGCTGGGAGACGATGTGTTCGTATGTCACTTCACACACTTCATCTCTAAAGGGCTGGCAATGAAAAAACAACAAATATTAATTCAAGAAATGTCAAGAAATAGTACATTGCAGACACTAATATTTATTCAATTATCACATGCTTGAGTAAAAAACTGTCATACTGAACTGATAATGGAAAATGATTGTAGACCTTTCAATAACACTAAAGTGTTGGCATGTTATTATATCAAGGCAGATTCTAGATAGTAGGTTACTTAATCTCTAAAGGGCTGGTAATGAAAACAATTATTGAAGAAAATGTAAGGCAATTTTAGGAAATTGTACACTTATTTATAATATTATCATATTCTTCAGTAAAAGTCTGTTACACTGAGGATGTTAAATGATCGACTAGACCTTACAATAACACCAAAGTGTTGGCAGGTTATTATTCGAAGGCAGATTCTATAGATAGTAGGTTACAAAAACATGCCAGAGCATTCAGATCCTTTTTAACACATACCTTTCTATGGAGCCACAAAGCAGACGTTTATGAAACACCATGCTTTTATATCCAATCCCACTGTCCATATGTCCTGTATGCCAACCTAGACTGTCGCTGTTATAGACAGGAGCTCCGACTATGCCCTGCACACATAAGCCAATCAAAAGCAGTCTCCTATGCCCACGGACTTCTTGGTGTCCTGATCCTTGGTTTCTGAAGGAGATGCGGTGGGAATGTGTGTGATAAAGGGTGCACACATAAAGAGAGAGAGAGAGAGAGAGAGAGCAAGGGAGGGTCATGTTTCAGTCCTCAGCTGTGCCTTCCTCTCACCCCTCCATCCTGACACGCCACGGATGCATGCTATTATCATTGAACTCCAAACTATTATTAGATGCCATTTCAGTCCATCTGAAGTTTTCCTCACATGCACTCCCAGTTTCCTTCAGCACACACAGCTGTCAGTCTTTGAGACGGGAGCCAAAGGACTTATCCAATCACACAGAATTAAGCCGAGACATGCAAGGCGTCACGGGTGTAAAATAGGTGGCTCCCATCTAAAGCAGGGTGACAATACTTGTGAGTGTCATGCATCGATATCACTTTTCAGAACTGCACAACTCCTGACTGGCTATCAATACTCTAGGAATGAAAAGACTGACAAGGACAAAGGTGGGAATGCCTTTTAACGTTGTGGACGTGTTAACAAAGCCCATTACTGATTTATCTGGCGCCAAGCATGACTGATTGTTCTCTCAATCGAGAGGGGTAACTCTTTCCACTGCTCTCTCACTGTCTGCCATATATTACAAAAAAAGTGATGTGTGTGGACAGGCGCGAGGTGTGTGTTAAATACTTTACTGAATTGTATGGGACAATACAAGTATAAATCTATCTAGTAAGTCATCTTACCTCTTCAATCATCAGCTCTCCAGGTTTATTTTGTCCCGCCAAATCTGTATCCTCTGTTATATTCAGTACGACCGGATCTTCTTCATTGCTGATAAAAGTGTCCTCAAATCCAAAGTGAGAAAGGTCCAGATAAGCAGAATTGGACCCAACGATCACATCTGAACGGTACCCTCCAGGAAAGGCCATGGTAGCACTGGATGATCCCATGGATGAGTGCTGGTTTGTGGGGCATGCAGAGAGCTCAGCCTGGCAGCTCTGGATCTCCTCTGGCTCCTTTTCATCTTGTGAGTTCGCTGTTGAATCACACAAGGATTCAACGCTCTGGGAGTCCTCTCTGTCTCTGAGCTCAGGTTGTGCAGCTTCGCACAAAGAGAGTAAGCTCTGCCCAGAGAGGAAGGAGCTCTCTGGGATGTTTTGCCCCTCTAGGGGCTGATCCTGGATGCCCATGGTTGCCTGTACTCCTGGCTCTAGACCCTTTCCTTCTTTAAACGTCTCTGTCTCAATATGAGTATTCACCTCTGCTAGTGCCTGTGTTAGAGCATCAATCCCGGCCCCTATTTCTGTAAAAGCGGCTGTAAAGTCCTCTGGTGGAGCTGCGATGATCCCACTCCAGTCTGAGAGTGCACTGGCCCAGCTGTCTATGGATGACCACCGCTCAACTGGTGGCCCCCAACCCCTGGTGTCATCGCTGGACCAGCCAATCCACTCGCTCCCATCAGGGTTGTAACCTGACACGTTTGTCTCTCCTGGGGGAAAAGAAACGTCACTGGTGAGCTCTCCTTGAGTCATATAAAGTCCCGTCTGGTCCCAAACATCCTTATCTTGTGTATCCTCACCTGTCAGATACTGGCATGCGTCCAGCCACAGCTCGATAGGGCTGTCGCTTCGCCTTGTTTGGTGGGTCAAATCAGAGACCTCTGCTTTTCCTCGCCTCCCATCATTTACCGACATCAAGCCTGCCTCACAGGCATCCACAGCAGGTGGTCTTAACTTTGAATGTTGGCTTACGTCTGACGCATAGCCCACCATAGCTCGTTCCTCAGTCGAGCCGCTATGACATTGTGTCACCACGTTTTCTGAATCACACACAAGGTCACATGTACCGCAGTCAGGTTCTGCCGTTCCTCCCTCTGTGTCTGAAAATGTCCTTTGTCCTTTGTCTTCAGGACTTTTAATCTCCTGCGGATCTACATCAGGGGTCAGGAGGAACTCTTGTGTGTCACTTTCAAAGATATAAAGGTCTGACACAGGTGGTAACGACTTTAATAGAAAAGTGGCTCGACTGCGTTCAGAGCTGGAAAGAGGCTCAGTGTCAGGTGTCTCCGTCGAACTTTCAGAAGTAGAAGACATGGCCCCAAAAAGCTGAGGTGTACCATTGTCTTGTATTAATGAAAAGGACAGGGCTGGTTCTTTTGAAAAGTGAAACTCTGAAAAAGATTCAGAAAGGGGGGAAATCAAATCATGAGAGAAGTGAGGTAATATTGGTAATACAGGTTCTGATGAACCCAAATAGCTACACACTCTGAAATCATCATCCGTTGGTGCTGAATCAGAGCAAAATGGTAAACACTCTGACATATCAAAGCTGGATGATGGGGGCTTCAAGCAGTCTGAGTTGGGGGTTTTCTCCTGATTGAGACATTTGGAAGTGTTTAATAAAGGCTCAGTTGATTTGACTTTAGGGTCTGAGATATCTAACTCGACCTCTGCCCCTGCCTTTTCTGCAGACAGCATGTTTTCAATAAGACTGTGCATAAGAGAAGGAGCAACTCAATTCTCAGTTAGACAGTCTGTAAGAGCTGGAAGGGAACATGTTTTCTCATCTGTGCAATGGAGTCACAGGTCCATCTTGTGCTGCTAGATTCCAGCTTCCAACTTCAGGCTAAGCCATGGGACAAATAGCAGGAAGCGTGTTTCTGCTTGGCGTTTCTTGAGACATTTCCTCCCCTGGGTCCAACTGGGTCCTTAGTATTTAGTACCTGCAAAGTGAAGTCAGACAGTCAAATAATCTCTTATCTGAGGCACTTGAGTATATTTACTTCCTTGATATGAAGCATAAGATAAGATAAGAGGTACTTTATTGATCCCAAATTGGGAAATGTTTGCGTTGCAGCAGCATAAAAAAACAACAAAGCAAAACAAGGCATATAAACAATAGGATTTAAACATCTCAAAATAGAATTAAAACAGCATTAAAAAGTAGAAAATATACAGTAGAGTGAAGATAAATCTATAAAGTCTCACAAGAAAACACTCTTGAAGGGCTTTAGACACAATACAAAGCAGGCTATTATTTACATTAAGAGTGTAGGGAATGGAATATTAAATTAAATATAAATATAAAATGTACAGTGTGTCCAGTTATCCAAAGAGAAGCTGGAGCAGAGAGTTCTCTTCCAGCCAGAGGTGATTTGTTATTGGAAGCAAGGTCCACTATCTACCTCTATCTATTTATGTTACTTTCAGGAGATATTTCTTTTTTTTAAATGGCATGTTGCATCTATTTTGGAGGCTTTTAAAGGGCCCTTGACATACCTTATCAACAGGAAACCTTCCTTGTTGTTACCCTGTAGCTGATAAAGATGTCCAGTGTGTGTTGTTGTGCTGTTACCAGACCCAGACTACATTCTCAAATGTATATTGTCTTACACAACTAAGAGGTAGTAAAACATGTCAGGTTTTTCTGATTTAAGTATTTACTAAACAACTACATTGATGCACACATTTTGCATTATACTCCTAACTTTAAAATGTCTTAAAACGCATTTAAAGAAGTTTATTGTTAAGCAGTTTTCAAGTAAATCTAAAAATCTAAAAATATAGGTAACCAAAATGACATGCAACTGATGAGTAACACTGGGGTTAATATTTCAGCTGGGTTTTATTACATCTGCAATATTTAGAGACTTAATGTGACTGTAAAAGCACATCTGTGTCTAAAAGGCACCCATATTAGATTCACATTGCCCAACCTAACATACGTGCACAAGCCTGATATGAAGTGTTGAAGGGGGAGGCTTCAAAACATGCACCCTGATATACAAGTTTGCAGGAGGGGAACCGATGACAAACGACACTGGAAAAATACCAGCACATATTCACCCATGACCTGCATTCGTCACATTCCTGCTGCAGTGAAGGACAGAGCAGGTCTGAAGTGTTTACCAAGGAATACTGATCCTGACTTGACAAACACCTTGGATAATCTGTAAACGCATTTCACACAATGCTCAAGCTGCAAAATGCATTAAAACACGTCTTAATAATAATGTTATAGATTGTTTTCCTTAAATGAAGCCAATCTGTGTGATATGCCATACACTGATTCCATATTTACCTTTTTAATTATCGTGTGCATACTATTGTCCCAATTTTCTAAGTGGTATCATACTTGAAGAGGCACTTGAAAGGTTTTTAATGAATCAGAAATCATTGTTGTTGGCTTGGTTGATTAATGCATTAGATAGGACTTGATCTATATCAAAAAACAATAAAGCTGTCAGCGCCTGGGTGACTGAGAGCAAGAACTTGTAATTCGATGTCAACTTGGCTCTCTGTGCCAAAATAGATCTGTCCTCAAGCACACAACACGCCCCAAGAGACCACTGCTTCTTTAAAACCTCTGTATGTGAACAACTTGATTGAAAGACTAGAGCTCGAGTAAATAAGAAACGCGGTTTTAGAAATCAGAAAATGAGAGGCCTCATAATTCAAGACATTCTCAACACTAAGGGCTACAAATAAGCAGAAAAACAAACAAATATTGTTGAGTAATTTTGATTGTTAATCATTTTAGGGATTCAAATCTGATGCTTCACAAATTATATGATATGTTTATAATGCAGCCAAGCCGAGTGTGTCAACCTGTCAGCAGTTAGACAACGCAGTGGAATTGACAACATCTACCATTCCCAAAGGAAGACCACAAACACATGTCTAACAAGTTACCTAACAGCTGACTCACACATGATGAAAAATATAAATATTACTTGAGGTATTGTAACAGTTGACAGCCTGTGAAGGGGTTTTTCAGCCATGCGTGTAGTTGTAGTACGTACCCTTGTAATAGCCGTGCGGTTGAGGATTCAGACGTGTGTTGTAGGACTTCAGTATGAGTCCAGGCTTGAGCCGGCAGTCTCGGGGTGTGATTCTATTTTTAACTGTTGTCCCCCGCAAGTACAAAGTCAGATACCTGATATTGCGGACATGTGCCGATCTTGAACATTTAAAACTCAATATCTATTTTTGCAGTGTGTTTCAGTGTTGGCCTACTTTACAGATAAAGATGTTGACTTGTGGTCATTAAATAAATGTAACTAATGGAAGTTTTTGGCTCAGAGAGAGAAATCATGAGGAACTTTAGGCAAGCACATTGGAGTAATGTTTTGATGAAACGTCAGGCATAATAAGATATCTCATATGCAAGAGGGAAAACAAAAATGTAATGCTTATTCATTCCCGTCTGTCCTTATCAACTTAACATATAGGAAAAAAAGCAATAAAAGAGACAACCTGTTGATAATCCATTTAAACACAAGGCAGTTTGTATTAGATATGCAGAATTTGTCTAAATCTAAGTAATTCAACTTATTTTTCTGACGGTACCTTATAGGCTAGATTTTGTGAGGGAAACATTTAGCAGACTCTTGAATTACATTCAACGGGTGAAAAGAAGCAAAGAAGATGAAAAAATAAACAAACAACACAATGAACACAAGCTAATCCCTGATGATAAAGATGGCAGGTCAGTGTGCAATAAATTGAATGGTCCCCTGATTCTCATTTAGCTGGAAAATAATAATGATTATCTTTTGTCTGTATTGAATTAAATGAAACTAGTGCTCTGTTAATTGCCAAGCTGTCATGTCTTTAAGCTAATCAGAAATCTAGAGCAAAAAGATGGTTAGCTTAGCTTAGCAAATAGCCTGCAAACAGGGAAACAGCTGGCTCGAAAGAGAAGGAAATCTGCCAAAATGTATTAGGACTATAATAATCTAAAAACAATTGTCTAATTTATCATCTTTATATGATAGAATGTAGCTTTTATTGTTTGTTTTCTTACCTTTGGACAGAACCAGGCTAGCTGTTTCCACTTGTTCAGGTCTTGGCGGGTGTACAAGGTGGTTACAGAAGCTAGCTAGCTAACATGTTAGTTGTCAAAAAAACAGTCCAGTAGGCTATTTAATGTAATGGCTTGCTTCAACCACTTTGTAACAAAAGTTAAATCCATTGACTAAACTCTGTGGGTTGATCACACTTTAGTTGATACGTTTTGAGTAATCTTTTATATTTTTTATACATTTGTGGGGAATAATAGCTCTCACCACCAACTGCTTTACTGCAGCTGTATATTGAACGAACTTTGAAAAAGTAGCAGGCTGTTCAAGAGCTTGGTTACACTTGAACATGTGGCATATAATTATTGCCACATTTGCATACAACTTGGAACATTTACTTTTTGGAGAGTCTGTTTCATTTAATTGTAGGTAATTTTCTGAAGACATATTCATAACATGTTCTCACTTCAAGTAATTTCATCCCATGCTGTTATCCAGCTCTCACAACTGTCGGTGCATTATTCCTGCCACAGAGCTCCTACACATTACTGTCTTTGACTGTACACCTTGCATATCTCTAACTTCTTTTGTTTGGACATTCTTTTTTATTCGTTCCTATAATGTTCCTGCAGGACCATTACACTTTTCTCTGGTCCGCTTTTGATGTTTAATTAACAGAAAATTAGACTTGAAATAACCACCTGTATTTTTATAAAACAGTTTTCTGAATGTTTCGTAATGACGGTGAAGGTCAGTTTTATAAACAAGGGTAGTTTATGGCTCTTGCATAATTGTTTTCTGTGACAGGTGCGTGAAGCAGATACTTTTACTGCTTTAAATCACCACGTTGTAAATAGTGGTTTGACAACAGGGACCCTCCAATACAACTGAAGTCTGTTTTGTTGTAATAAATAAAGAAAATAGACTATTTGTAGCTACATTTTTACAGTACAACTACCATGGAAAAGCAATGTATGAATGTATTGTTATTGTGATATTTAGAATTAAGTGATGTGTTTCTGAATTATGAGTCATGCGTTCACACACTACAAGGGGTTTTATTTGTCTACAGGAGTTCAGTATCTGAGTACGAGGGCAAAAACATTATAAAATGATGTCATGTATTTTCGTTCCATTGCAAGCACGTCTTCTTGTGGTGATTGCATTTAATAAGCAACAGAGAATATTATTGGACTATTGGTGCATGCTGTGTACACTTTAACATTTTTTGTTTAACAATTTTGAGTTGATCCTTTGCATTGAAAGTGTGTGTGTGTGTGTGTGTGTGTGTGTGTGTGTGTGTGTGTGTGTGTGTGTGTGTGTGTGTGTGTGTGTGTGTGTGTGTGTGGCTTCTCAGGAGAAATACATTTGGGGTCTATGCAAACACTTTATTGGTTAAGATGGCATATTAAAAGTTAGGCAAAAAGTGATAAATAAAGAGATTTATTGAAAAACACAATTGAACTTTCTGTATTCTGTGGCGAGGGGGTCAACAGTGAGCGCAACAATAATAACAGCCATGCTCAGTATTTCTTTAAGCATAAGCTTACTTTATTTCTTCAAAACAGTATTGTTACAATTTTGAAAGCGTCTCAGACACGATACACCATCTTGAGCATGTTGTTGTTGGGCTTTGGAATGGACATGGCCTCTTGTAGTCATGGTAACAGAAGTGTCGTCTTACCAAAGCAAGATATATTTTTACACCATGTTGTTGCACAGTCTGCCTCGCCCTAGCGTCTGCCCTCCTTCCCTAAACTCATTGGGACAGGACCAGGTGGGCAATAGTGCTGCACATGTAAGAAGTATGTGTCACGACTACGTTTTGTTTGTTTGGGAGCGTGAGAGAGTCAGCTGAAGCATACTTTTCCAGAACTCATAAAGGCAGGAGCAAATAGATGACATGAGATCACTATATAAAAGAAATACCTAGCCATATTTAGATTTCATCTTACACCAGTGAAACCATGGTCTCGCCTACAATATGAAATGAAGCATGATTTTATTTGGAACATTGGATACTGAAACTTGAAATTAATTACAGATTAAACATTTGGAAATTGTGTTGTCTTTTTATCCCATATCGTGCTGATTTGATAACATTACTCAAGTGACAATCTATATATGTGAGCTTGTATGTATTTGTATAAAATCTTTATGTGCCTCTCCATTTTAGGAGAAGGAATGGCTTCTCAACCAGCATGGTAAACAAATAGCTGGACGCTATCGTGAGCACCAGGTGACCAAGGAACAGGTACAGCTAAAGAAGAAGGCAATACATTAGAGAAGGATACTGAAACACAGATAAATAATGATAAAATCTGAAACAGGTCATCATTAGGCTCGATGAAACTTAATGGAAGGTGCTGACTTACGTAGGTGATCTCAGAGTAATGGATTGCAGTCTCTTGCAAGCCAATGTACTGTAGGAGATCATGGGATGTGTCAGATAGCAGGCAAAGCTAATGTTGGAAAGAGGAACCCAGAAACCCAAAGACAAGAATCTCTGGATCACACCTGGAGAGAGGATGAAACAGGGGGAACATTTTTAAACACATATTTCTGCTTTCATGTTAATGTTACCTTTTTATTTAAATTGACAAGAAGTGTTCAGACTTGCGTCTTTTGTAATTATATCCATATTTGTTTAACCAGGTCATTTATTTGAGTCTTGTATACTGTAGATACGTAGGTGAGAAATGTAAAGAGACATTTTCCAATGTCTCCCCTGTAGTGCTGCTATTTATCGTTTGTTTTTGTGTGTGATGCAGCCTGTTAGAGATAACAGCCACACAGATGGCACTAATGGCACTTGGCTTGTGATGCTCCAAGTGCCCAAAAAATCCATTAAAAAAAACGTACAAGTTTCATGTAGTAACTATTTGTATATCGAACTAAACCAGCCGACGAGTAAGCACTAGTGAGTAACCGCCTTCTGTAGCACCTTCTGTGCAGTGGTAAAAAAGGCAGATATAGTATTAATCTAGATAAATAAAACTACAGAGAAAAGGCATGCATTTTTCTAATATAGTATTGAAGTACTGAATACAAATAACACTAATAATTGGTTAAGATGCATATTCAAAATTCTAATTTATGGAATGTGTGGTCTTTGTTTACCTCCATACCCATCCTCACAGGCCAGTATGATCCAGGCCACAGCCATAGCTGCAGCTGGGCAGTTACAACAGCTCCGGCCACAGAGTTCATCAGCAGAAGACCTCCAGCAACAACTATAAACACACTTTTGTTTCTGATAAACAAAAGACAGGATAGAGGAATAAGATTATATAAGTTGTAAATAAGCAATGCAAATTGTAGTTTGTTGTAAAATGTAAAAATCAAGGACATACAGTCTGTAAAAAAAGTTATTGCTTTATGAAATACTTCACTCCCAAAATGACCATCTGTATTTCAAGTATTCTCCTTGTGTCACCTTTGTGAATACAACTTTTTTTGAATGCCTTCATGGCAAAGAAATGTAAATAATAAAGAAAGAACATTTTTGATGATTTTAAGTAAAAGACGGGCTCTTAAACAACAGCAAAACTGTATTACTCATTAGTTTAACAACTCTCCCAAAACGTGTTTAGTACAATCTAAGGTTCTTGTATTTATATGCTCACAACTTCCCAAAGACAGGCATTTTACTTGGTGTACATACATTTGACTTTTGGGTATGACTATTGCATACCTAGTCTGTTTGGATAGAGTTTTGCTTTTGTTACACCATTTACTCCAAACATCAAGAAGGTTCTGTTCTCTTAATTTTCGTTCATCATACCGGCTTGTGAGAAAAACTGTATTCTTGATAATTTCAAGGTAACATTTGGTGACAAAGCAAAGAGAACTGCAAACAAAAAGATATGTTAGAACAAAGAAAAAAGACTTATAGTTTACATGATTACACAAATGATTTGTTTGCAACTTATAGTTTTATTTTGAAATTAAATGTATTTTGCTTGACTCAGTTAGTTTTTTTCTCTTAAACTCTTAGTTTTGCTTGATTCTGAGAAAGTGTTGCTTTATCTTTATGAAACAAAACTAATCCCATAGGGGGCTGGCTACAAAATGAGAGGATACATTTAATTGGTTTTGAAGTTAACCAAAACATATGTACCTATCATCTACATTCTGTAGTCCAATCACAGCACAGCATTATACTGTTGGTGTTCATCTTGTGAACATTTTCAGGAAATCTTGTGGTACATGTTATGATGATACTTACTCTGACTGTTTTCTTCTGAAGTGTTACTTTTAGTTTCAGAGGAGGAAGGCTTCTCTGCGGGGGCGACCTCTTTCTTCCGTTGCAGAAGGTTCATAGCTGTTAACAGGGTAGCCGCAAGAGGGATGATATCATTACAGAACACACAAACCTGCAGGATAAAAGATGTTTGTTAAGTGAAGACTCATCAATAGCAGGTTAAAAAAGTCATGGAATTTACAGAGACACTTCTGCAGTTTCAAAATAAAAGCATATCTTCAAAGTGATTTATATGTATCAATGTTTTAACTTGTATTACATTTGTATCGCTGTATCATTCCAGAGATATTAATAGTTACACCCCCCATAAGAGAGGGTTTAAAAAAACACTGACAGAAAGATGGCGTCTGATGCATCAGGAGCTATGGTGTCGGACAAACAGTGGGTCATGGTCATCTCCTGAGTGGTGTGATTGACCAGGATGCAAGGAAAAGGAGGAATGAGGGGCGTCTGACCAAACCGAAGTCTCCCTGTTAAACAAAATGAAAATAATCAAATATAGAAATTACCGAATGCTTTGTCCAGAGATAACGTATTTTGAAATCACTGACCGTCTTAGATAGTTAACTTTAGTCTAAGATATCTCAGTGGGTCTCAAACGTTTTGATCACAATTTATGTAAACACATATTTCCAAGGCACTCCTTTATAATTATTGGGATAAACAGGTTTGAAATAATTTCAATGTATACTATAGGACAGTAAACCAAAAATATCGTTTAAAACTGGAGAGATAAAAAAATATGCATAAATAAATAAATGTAAACTAGGTAAAATAAGATATGAATGAACAACTGTTACATTCCCTACTGGACTAGGGGAACCAAAGGGAAGTAACAAAATACAAAACAACCGGGCATGGCATCAAAACGCTAAAAACGCTGCTGAAGGTTAATCCAATGGTTAATCCAATGTGTCTGTGTCACTTTGAAATGATTACTGATAATCCATCTTCATATTTACTAATTTGAGCCTAGGTTTCAGTTTTCAGTTTTCAGAGCGTAATATAGCTTTCGACTGCGTGCGCGTCACTCTCACTCCTCAATGGTACCTTGTGTATGTGGAACTTCCCCTTCGATTCTATTGGCTCTAGGGGTTAAAAAGAGGTGTCAATCACCAAAATCGACCAATGGGTTCCAGAGAAACGGCAAATTACATTACTTTACATGTCATTTGTTAGACGCTTTTATCCAAAGCGACTTACATACATTCAGTACTGTGGACATTCCCCACAGGAGCAATTTGGGGTGAAGTGTCTTGCCCAGGGACACAACGACATGCTGACTGCAGTGGGGCTCGAACTTGGTGCCCCCTGATTCGAAGTCCAGCACTCTATCCACTGAGCCAAATCCACCCAAATCCACACAAATGACCCCAAAGGTGTTTTTTGTTGTTGCTAAACCTCTCTAAAAAGGTCACATGTCACTTGTTTTGCATCAATCTTGATACAGGGTACTTATTATATGTTATAGTTTGGATTCCTAAAGCTTTTAGTCTACTATCCCATCATTCAAGGGTGGTTTTCACTATAAGTAATGTTTTTTTTTTGGACGGACACTATCATTTACATTTTTTTACTATGTTCAATCTGAATTTACTTTAAAATAAACAAATTCTATATTGATTCTGACTTTTCTACATCCAACTCACAGGTTTATCATTGCTTTGAGAAAAAATATTATTAATTTAGCCCTTTTAGAAGTGAAGTTATAGTAATTTGTTCTGGGAATGTCATTTTCGAGCCTGAGGCATGAAAAACAGGCTTGGGGCTTAACAGGTTAATAGTTGTTAACACATCGTTTTGCAGCCCAAAGTAGGCTACACACTAGAACATGTGTTAGTGTTATTCTGCCCTGCAGAGGCTAACTGTAGTAAAATATGGTAAACTATTAGCTAGCTAACGTTAGCTAACTAACTAACAGCGACGTGAATGAGGGATAGCTAATGGTGCAGCTTGTTGAATAAAGCTATTAGCTAGGTAGCGCTAGGTAGCGCTAGGTAGCGCTAGGTAGCGCTAGGTAGCGCTAGGTAGCTAGCTAGCTGTACAGCTAGCTAGGCTAAATGAACTCCTAAGCTAGCTAATGTTAATAAAAAAAAGGCAGTAATTGTAATGCAAAACTGCAGGGCAGTATTCTTAACCCGTTAAGCCCGATTCAGCATCTTGTAAGAAACAGCGTCCCAGGCATAGACTGTATATATAAAGGTCCCAGGGCTAAAATGTAACAACCTATTAACGTTGCATACCCACTTAACGGGAAGAAACTAAGCTAACAGATGATAATAACCATTTTTACCTACAAAACACAATTCCAACACCAAGCGTCTAAATCATCACTTAACGAACGCTAACGCTACATTAGCACATGACTGGCGATAGTGATTTTTGTACTTCATGCTATCTGCACAAACAACATATCATATGAAAGCTGAGATTCATCAGATTCCATTGGTATAAGTCTCATCACTGTACGACAAAACTCACCGAACTAGCAGCCAGGAAAGAGGGTTTCCATCATTAAAGGGTGGTTTTCACTATAAATAATGGGGTTTTTTTAGGGGTAGATTAGAATACATTTTTTTTTACTATGTTTAATCTGAAATTACTCTGACACAGCAATATCTATATTGATTCTGACACTTCTACAGCCAACTCACAGGTGTATCATTGCTTTGATAAAAAATATTATTCATATACCCCTTTTAGTTGTGAAAAATACTCATTCATTCTGGGCATGTCATGTTTGAGCCTGAGGCCTGAAAAATAGGCCCAGGGCTTAACAGGTTAAACTGTGGAACATGATGGCTGCTCTCAGAACATCTGTTATAATTTACAAAAGTTCTGATTTTATAACAGGTTGTCTTCAACTTGAATGGTGATTTCTATTTAATTTATCTGACAGTGACGTAGTAAGCCAGCATGCCCAATAGAAAACGAAGTGTAGATCGTCCAGCCCACAAATGCTCGCCAAGTGCCTGCATCCTTCATGTGCCATCCATGTCTGATCATGGTCCGTCTACACCCCTCACTAAAATTAAAGGAACAGCTATAGAAAAACTACAACAGCTGCATGAGATCCAGGACCAATGTCTCCATCAATCACATAAGTCCCCATATTGTATGCAATCAGTGTGTGACCAGATCCCTAAAACTCTCCCTGATGACTTGGAAAGTGTTGGGTATCACCGCAACTGTTATCAGCGCTTAACTTGCAACCTTCATCTTCTGGAAGATAATCCAGAACCAGAACCATCCACCTCACAGAGAAATGTATGAATGTTTACCATAGGTGGCCGATGAGGCTCAGGATGGAGAAGGCTAATATTTGAATAATACTTGTTTTAAACACCACACACGACCTTATTATGTTTACAACAGCAATTAAATGCATCTACTGACCAACAATAACGCACAGACAGGAGCACAGGAGTGGGGGGCTGGATGTTTATAGCTGCTAATGGATTTTGACATGGAAAAACAATAACACACAGCTACAGAAAAACAAGATTCAACAATGCCAGGATCATATTCTACCAGTGACGTGCGGTGAGGTTCATGGGTGAGGCACTGACTCACTGACTGATATTTTGACCTTAATCGAAATATTCGGTTATTTTCAAAAGCTTTTTGTCTGATGCTTCGATTCATTTTAAACAGACCGTTCAACAAAAGGATACCCAAAATCTAAATATTGGATTGTTCTTTCTTAGTAAGATCCCATTTTCATTACAAATGTGCATGGTCTTACCTTGACTTGAAGATGAAGTCCATGCTATCCTTCTGGACAACAATCTCTATTACTTTTTTGTAAAAGTCCTCCTTATCTTCCTGTAGTTTCAAAAGTCTAGTTTGTTGTTTGCGTCTACCGTCTCGGCGTAGAATTACAGTAGCAACAAGAACCTGTGGGCTCACGTGCGGGGCACACTTCAGTGCGGCAGAGGTTATGGCTGCCTCCCCTGGTGCTTTTTTGCCGTTGTATGATGAGACCAGCGAGCCTAAATATCATATATACGTGAAATAAGTTATTTAGAGACTATGGATGGCGAGGATAAATGTAATAAAGGGATCTACAAACATTACATTGGTGACCTACAGTGAGATGGTAACAGGCATGCGCTTAGGGCCCGCTTTCCAGCCAGTTTCTGTGGGGTGACGCATTCTGAGGTGAGGCAGATCTCATCTGTGCCTCACCCACAGGTGAGGCTCTGCCTCCCTGCCTCCCCTGACTGCACGTCGCTGTATTCTACCAATACATCATTTAACATAATGCTTTCAGATATTTCACCCAAAAAATAAACAAGAAGCGGTCCTTACAAAAGACATGAGAAAACATTTGAAAAGACATTCAAACATATAAATACAAATTAAATAAAGTAATTATATCAAAGGGCCAGGGCTTTATATGTAAATCATCACACACTACAAAGGGTCACAATGACACAATACACAAACATTATGAAAGGTTTTATTTACCTTAAGAGCACAACATCAGATAATGAGGACACAAAACCATCAATGATGTGATGTGAACAATATATTCAAGGTCAAATACATGTACATATGGAGTTACACAATATAGAACTTACAGTATATGAAATCAACACTTATAACAGCCATGCTCAGTATTTCCTGTAATGTAGCCAGAAAATGTTTGACATGAGATCACTATATTAAAATAAATAAATAGGTAGCCATGTTTGGATCTTATCATACACTTAACGCAGGGTCTTGCCTAAAATTGAACTAAAACACCATTTAATTAAGAAGATTAAATGCTGAAACATGTCATCATTGGACTAAGATTCTCAGAGAAATAGTGTTGTTTAAAAAATAAAAATAAACTCCATCCTGAAATCATTGTGCTGATTTTATAACATAGTTCCTGTGAATATCCCCACATGAGGAGTTAAGTTTCTGAGTGAGCAGCAGGGATCAACAGTGGCAAAGGTTCAAGGTATTCCTTTGAGGCTGTTCAGAAAGCATTACTCATCTTAATGCAATGTAACACAGAGCGCATACCAAGCATATTGCAAGTGCTACGATGGAAATGTAGCGTGCCATTTATGCGTCATAAGTAACTGAAAACCTTTGTTATGATCTCACCAGCTGAGTCAGTGTCACTTTCTTATTCACTGCCATGGAAAGTGCAATGTCCAAGTCCAGTTTCAGAGGGGGTCGAATGGCCGGGGGAATATGATGAACTTTGTGTCACACAAGCCTTGTCTTGGCACGAGGGCTACACTTAAAGTATGTTTCCGTAGTCCAAGCCCTCTCCTCTTTTAATAGCTTCAATATAGAATTTACACTATGTGGAGACACAGTAAATAATAGCATAACTGCCACTTATCCTAAATAGTAAACTGTTTTTTCTTAATGACCAATTGAATTAATACTTTTGAGTTACAAGTTTGTGTGATCTTTCTACAAAAAGTTACTTGATCAAGAAACTGAAATAACTTACAAGGCACAACAAACGAACACATACAGTAAGAGTAGGGGTGTTAGCTGGATAGAGTGTTTTGTGTTCTTTATGTACCTCTCCATTTTAGGAGGAGGTATGGCTTCTCAACCAGCAGGGTAAGCACATAGCTGAACACCAGCGTGAGCACCAGGTGTCCAAAGAACAGGTACATCTAAAGAAGATGGGAGAAATGTAGTACATTAACTTAGAAAAGGAAACAAAAACACAAATATAAAAAGGTATAATCTTAAAAGGTCGCTTCGTGAAACTCAATAAAAAGGTGTTGACTTACAAAGTTTATGTCTGTGTAGTGGATTGGGGTCTCTTGCAGGCCAATGTAAAGGATTATGAAGACGGGATGTGTCAGATAGCAGGCAAAACTAATGTTGGAAAGAGGAACCCAGAAACCCAGGGACAAGAGGTTTTTGATCAAACCTGGAGAGAGCATTGAAAAGAGCATTGTTTTTAAAAGTTTTATAGGTCATTTATTTGGGACTTCATTTGCATGATGTAAAGACACATATCCCCAAAATCTAAAATCCATGTTTTCCTTTTCTTATAGTTCTGTTATTTATCATTTCTGGATGCATAATGTTAATGTTTTTTTTTTGCTTTAATAACAATTGCCAAAAATAGAGCAGTATACAGTATGTTTCTCATATTGCCATTGATACTATACTTTTGAAGAATGAAATTATGAAGCAAGATACTGTCATGTATAGTGTATTCAATCATTTGTTAAGATGCATATTTAAAATACAAATTTATTAAAATTAGTGCTCTTTGTTTACCTCCATACCCATCCTCACAGGCCAGTATGATCCAGGTCACAGCCAGAGCCCAGAGCGGCCTGTGCAGACCCTGGTAGAGGGCATGGGGCACAGAGGGAGAGGCTGGGGTCTCCTTGAGGATGTAAGACAATCCAATTACCGCAGCCATGACTGACAGACAGAAGATCCAACCAAGTGCTGCCTGCCACTGAAAAGACGCAACAGAAAGACACGATAAGGAGATGAGTGTGATGTGCATGTGAGTTGAGTCCGTACAGATACCTCATATCCCTTAAAGAGCATATAACCCTTACCCTCCCGCTTAGTCCCGGATAATTAACTAATCCTGAGAGGATAATTAACATTCTATGGCAATGTTCTGAACGTGAGTGTGAACCACTCTGCCTTCTGGCAAGCAGAGCCCACTATCAGGGTCATATCTTGAAACCGCTGTGGTCAAAGCCCGAGCACAAAGAAAGGGCAAGCTGTCACATGCAAGGAGAATATTAGGGGGAAGAGAGTAGTGAGAGGAGTGGATAAGCAATTTAAAACAAATAACTAACGGGCCAAGTAATTAGTTCCCTATCACTGTGTCTCTTTGGCCTGATAACCTCTCAAAATACGTTAAAATGTGTTCATTTCTACATGAAAATAAGCTGTCTGGCAGGGTGTTCTCACCTTATGTTTTAACAGTGGGTCTTTCTTTGTTGTCAAATATATTCCAGCCAAGATGCCTATTAAAAATGGCCCATACCTTGTGTACGGTTTGACATAGTAATATAAGACGTAATACTCAGACGTCCTGCAAAATAGACAAAGAAACATTGTAGAGAATTAAGACAATTTTAAAGAATTTACTTTATCTGCTGGTTAGCCTCCACTTGTATAACTGTTTGCATATCACCATCACTAGATCTTACAGGGTAGATGGCTGAAAGACAGGCAGATGCATGAGTGCAGTTACAACAGCTCCGGCCACAGTGGTCATCAGCAGAAGACCTCCAGCAACAACTATAAACACACCTCTGTTTCTGATAAACAAAAGACAGGATAGAGGAATAAGATTACAGGAGTAGTGCTGTTATAAGTCAGCCATGATTCAAAAGGGGAGTTTGCCAAAAGTAGAAATCAAGGACATACAGTCTGTAAAAATAGACCAACAGAGGAGTGGTGGCATAACACTGGAAGTCCAGAGACAGGTACCATGACCAAGGGATACACTGAGGAGAGATGAGGAAATCAGATAAAAAAGCAGGTAAGTATATACACATTTCAGAATAGGAAATAATCAATGTACTACTTACTATTTCATGGACTGGAAGAAGATTGCTTATCAAAAATAAGTTAGCCCACCAGTACGTCTTACAATCCATCAGTGTATCTATAAATGGGAACCAGTAGGGTCCCCACTGGATCAGTGAGATGAGGCCAATCGTTAGACACATAACAAACATATGCAGTGGTTGAATCCTGTAGAAAAGACAAAGAGTATTCACACTTATGTAACTTCACATATACAAAGAAGAGCTTTCAAATCTGTTTAGAAGTAAAGAATGACACATAGATAATCATAACTTTGGTGATATGATCAACATGGAGTACCTTTTAATCCTCCTGAGGAGGTAGTTAGCCACCAAACTCGGACTCAAATTGTCATCAGCCTTGTTTATGGAGCCCAGCAGAGACCTCGCACTAAGCAGACCCCTACAACACAAAAGCTGCTTTAGAAACGGCTAAAAACTGATAAGTTAAATGGACAGTTCACTGCAAAACAAAAATGAATATGTAACTCTCTTACAGTACTTGCAGTGCTATTTATCAATCTATATTGTGTTGATGTAAGTTTCACATTTGAACAACTTAACAGCATGGCGTACTTCCAGATATTATGACCCTGTTTTTCAAGCTAATCCAGAGATCTTGTTTTCAGCAGCCTATTGTAGGAATGATTTACTCTCTACAATATCACAAAAAGTACTAGAAGTGTCCATCTACTCATGGCAAATCTAAGTTGATAAATGGCACTACATGTAAGACAAAAATCGTTGGGTCAACTCCTTCAAAACTCAGTGTTTTATTTGTACAGATAAAGTATGGTTTTAAACGAAATGAAATGTTGTTTCAGTCTTACCCTAGCAGTAAAAAGGTGTCCACAGCTAGAAAAACGGGCCCGCTGATGGTAAGCACATGCAGAGGGTTGCTTTCAACTGTTGTCCTCCAGTTTTTGTAGTTATCTGGAAAAAAGATAATGTTTTTCACAATAATAATATTTAGGTGACTGAATGACTTGTATACTGAATGAGACTGTGACATGGAGCAGTGGTGGAAGATAAACTCAGACTTGTTGCTTAAGTAAAAGTAGCAAAACTAAATTGTAGAAATACTTTGTTAGATGTAAAAATCCAACATTCAAAATCCTACTTAAGTAAAATACACAAGAATTGGCTCTAAAATGTACTTAGTGGAAAATGTAAAAGTACCCAATGTGTAATGTTTAATAACTGGATTATTATTATTATTATATATAACTGATGTGTTAATGTGTTCATCACAACTGGTAAATGTGGAGCTTATTTTAATTGCTTTGTAAACTGCTGCTGTATATCATAGTCCATTTATTAGCTTATTAATGTCATTCTAGCTTATTGGTTGAATCTGTAAAGTTATTGTAACTATAGCTGACAGATAAATGTAGTGGAGTAAAAAGTATAATATTGGTTTTCTAATTAAGTTAAATACAAGTATTATGTAGCATATCATGAAAACACTCAAGTACGAGTAAATGTACTTTGTTACATTCCACCATTGACAGTGAATCTCGTCGTACCCAGATTGTTTATAACAGGAAACTGAGCAGAGTGTCCACATATGATCCATAACAGGCTGAGAACGCGGATGCCGTTCAGGGAGGAGTAGCCTCCTCCTGGGACGGATGAGGAGGTGCTCAGGACTCCCTGGCTGGTGTTCTGTATGGAGAACGCCTGAAGGCACCGGTACAAAAAGCTTCGGGATGTGATGCTGGTGCTGCCTAGGAAAGACAAATAAATATTTTTTCAGGTAAACAATATTTTTGCAACTATCAGACTGGAATAGTTTTCCTTAATCACTCAGATCATTTCTCTTCGATACATTTTTTCATCAGTTTTTTCCCACTTGGAAATTGTCATTCTCAAGGGGTTAATAATTTACCTATCATCTACACATAATACAAAATGTACTTACTACTACTATTTTCCTCCGTGTCATGATTGATATCACTACTGTAGGAGCCATTGGTCTTCATGGTCCCATAAAGGTTGAGGCCTGTGTTTGAACAGGAAGTCTGCGCTGATGGCCTGACCTCTCTGTTTCTTTGCCACTTTATTATAGCCGTTAACAGGGTAGCCGCAAGGGGGATGGCTACCATTACACAACAAACAAACCTGCAGGAGCAAAAAGGTAGAGTGAAGTCTTGAAATCTCACTTAACTTCTTTGGTTCAGTTTATCACACATAGATAGAAGGGGTGTAAATCACATCACTATTTGGACAACAAAATAATAATTAGCTGATAACACAACATCGGCCCTGATACGATTTTGATAGGATTCAATTTGGGGGCATGCGATTTATATGAAACGATATCATGTGCCTATTCAACACTATCAGCTATAATTATATCAACACAAAATACAACATGATGTTAGTTCTTGACTCCTTCAGACATTACAAAAAAATATTTTGTGTCAAGGAAATAAATATATAAACTGCCACATTTCTCATATGTATCTAAATGCATATGTTTGTTTTCATTATGAGTTTCATACCTTAAAGATGATACGCCAATGTTTTCACTTTGCAGAGATAATCGATCGTTGATCATTGAGTGATGTTTAGTAATTAAGACAGAAGGGAAGGTTTTTTAAAGAAAAAAAACATGTCCAATAAAATGCTTACAGAGAGATGGCATCTAATGCACCGGGTGCAATCGCGGACAAGCAGTGGGTCATGATCATCTCCTGAGTGGACTGATTGACCAGGATGTGAGGTAAAGGAGGAATGAGGGACGTCTGACCAAACTGAAGACTCCCTGTTAAAAAAAAGGGTGAAAAAATGTATTGGAATGACAGAATGCTTTGTCCAGAGAAAACTTATTTTGAAATCACTGACCGTCCAGCACCAGCATTTCCACATCTTCTTCTCCACAGGATTCAGGAACACAAATACCCACAAAGTACTGGACTGTTCCCTATAGTAAAAACAACTCAGTTCAGGATCTATAACAATGGTATTTTATCATGTTTGTTTTTTTACATTGTTTGTTGTTACCTGTTTAAGGAACACCTCACAGTACTGTGCAGAGAAAGAGGGCCCATGTGCAGAGCGACACTGCTGCAGCAGGCCAGGCCGGTTTGCATTGCCTCCTTTCACATTGCTGCCCATCTTTCCAAATGCATCGTACACTGATAAAACATAGACAAGCATCACCAAAAAACACAACTTAAAGGGGACCTATCATGCAAAATGCACTTTTGTACGTCTTTTATACATGAATATGTGTCCCCGGTGTTCCAGGGAACTCACCAAGTGTCAGAAAACACAACCCTCTCTATTTTCCTCCATACCCAAATCTCTAAAAAAGGGGCTGCAACGGATCTGATAAAAACATCAACACTTTTGTATTCTCTTTTCTAAGCCTTGTAGTATAAATATTCTTAATTACGGTTATTTCAAAGCACATTTTTTCTTTCGGATGTACATATGAGTCAGTTGACTTTTATTTGACTTACTATTATGTTGTTGGCTGTTTGATAAAGATTTTCTGGATGGCTTGTATCCACTCCATGGCTTGAAGTAACACTTATTTTCAAAAGTAATGTAGCTGGCCCCTCTGAAAGAAAAGCTGGCCCTTGTGGTTTAAATTCACCAGAACATCCACTGCCTCAGACTCAATGCAAATGTGACTTTACAATTAAACATACAGAAATAAAAAGGCAACAACACTTACTTTGAACAGCATATTCCTTCGGCCTGTCCTGGGTAATTTCCCAGAGAAAAGTGTTGGTATCCTCTGTACATTTCTGAGACACAGTCGAGGCCTGCGTATTCTCCAGCGCTTTACTACACCCTGCAAAAAGAAGGAACACCATCCAACTCGGTGCCATTTTTATGACTAAGTGTTTCTTTTTAATGGAGAGGGAGTTTAAATAACATAGGAGGGAAGAAGAAGGAAGCGTGAAATTAATCTTGAATGGGGTAGATGGAAAAACTGCTTTGGTTACTGCAGATGGCAACCTGGTTTTCTACATCAGGTGTGAACAGGATTTGGTTACTTGAGGGTAGGATGCAAACAAAAGATATCCAGGCTGGGATTATGGTCACTGCACAGGATAATTAAAATATAAGCATAATAATCATTGCTACACTTATACTAAAGTCAGTGCCACGTTGTACCACGACCACCGTTCGAACAGCAGATGTTGTTGTTTTTTTTGTGTGAAATCATTTAAATATTTTTCCTCAAATGTTTCGACTTAGTTTGTTTTTACTTGAACAAGCTATCTCAGGTTAGAATATAGTAGGAGCAACAGTGCAAAACAACAACGGCCACTAGAGGGTGAGCTTGTCCTTAAAAAACAACTTTATAAAGTACCAAGACTTTACCTGGCAACAATGGGGGGGGGGCGAAATCTATACAAATCAAGTATGATGTAGCTTTATATCCTAATTAATTCTATATCTAAATCTAAATTTGCTTCAACTTTATTTCAAGTCATTATATCTCTATTTCTCCAAAGTGTGATTCAAATGTTGAATATGTTACTTCTTATAGCTCAGCATGAAATTGGTGAGGAAGGGAAGTAACAGGTTTTGTGATTTTTTTTTTCTTTCAATATTTCAGTCCAGGAAGCATTAGGCATATTAAGAGGGGAGAGGGGGGATGGGTGGGTGGGCTGTTAGAAAAGACAGACCTGTAAGAGTGGTTCATGGGGTGATCATCTAGTTGCAGATGAGTAAATTAACTATTAACAAATTACTTACTGCCAGCAAGTGTTACATTCTTCATATCATTTCATGCATTTATCACATCACGACTCGACTACTGCAATAGCATCCTCTAGTCTACGGCATACCATCCAACCTACTCAATAAACTCCAACATATCCAGAACTCTGCTGCCCGCCTCCTCACCCACACCCGCTCCCGAGACCACATCACTCCCGTCCTCCAGAACCTCCCCTGGCCCCCCGTCCATCAAAGAATCGACTTCAGAGTCCTGCTCATAACGCACAAAGCCCTCAACAATCATGCCCCCCCCAACCTCACAGACCTGCTGCACCACCACACCCCTTTCTGCTGCCTCCGCTCATCAGAAGCCAACCTTATCCATCCCCACCCGCATCAATCACCGGACCTGGGGGGACAGAGCCTTCTCCGTGGCTACCCCCTCCCTCTGGAACTCACTCCCACAACCCATCAGAGACTGCACTGACCTCCCTACCTTCAAAAAACTTACAAAAACTCACCTCTTCAATCTGGCTTTTAATGTGTGATTGTCTTGTATTGCTTGATTTTTATTTGACTTTAACTATATTTATTTGTTGTTCTTTTCTTTTCACTATCTCTGTAAAGCGACTTTGAGCACCTGTAAAAGCGCTAACAAAATAAATCTATTATTATTATTATTATTATTAGAGGCACTAGACAGCAGAGGTGTGGACTCGAGTCACATGACTTGGACTCGAGTCAGACTCGAGTCACCAATTTGATGACTTTGGACTCGACTTGACAAAATCACAAAACACTTGCGACTCGACTTGGACTTGAACACCAATGACTCGGGACTTGACTTGGACTTGAGCCTTCTGACTTGAGGTGACTTGATACTTTAATTCAGGGGTCTCCAACACGCCGATCGCGAGATGCCGCTAGAAGAGCAGACTCCCGTCGGGGAGAGCAGAATCTTCAGCCGCTCCTACTCTTGCTGTGAATCCATGCAGGCAGGGGCGGGACTTTATTTTGCTGAGCCACCATGCAGCCAATCATATGCGAGGACACACTGGGATCATACCATTATGTGAAAGAAGGGTGGGGGGCAGACGCTCGAAAGAGAGCAGGTGTAGTGGTACAGGCCAGCTACACAGAGCGACCGGGAGATGGGGAGCCGGAGAGCCGGATTTAAATGCAAGCGCGTCGGAAAAAGTCAAGAAATTAGCGAAAACCGAAAAAAGAAGCAGCATCTGGCTGCATTTCAATGATATTGGAGAAAGCAAAGCTGAGTGCAGGATTTGTAAAATGAAAATAACCTTCAGAGCAGGGTTTTTTTTTTGGTAACCACTCAGGATTTATTGTCAGAGGTGGGAGAAGTTCAGATCTTGTACTTGAGTAAAAGTAACTGAGTGTAGGAATATTCGGTTACAATAAAAAGTCCTGCATTCAAAATGTTACAAGTAAAAGTACAAAAGTATTAGCATCAAAATATAGTTAAAGTACCACCTGCAGAGGGATCTAGATTCAGGTGTTCTTTTCCCCATAGAGACCGCCTCGCTGCACATTATCCCTTGCATAAAGATAGATTGTGGGTCCCTTATAACATGCTGTACACAGTGGAAATAATCATTCTGGTTACCTTAACATCAGGGATCTTATACATTAAACTCCTTCTGAATCAAACCGTCACGGTAGCCTTACCTTACTTATCCCTCTTAAAATAGAAGAAAACACGTTACTTTACCAGCAGAGAGAAAATGGATTATTAAATGATTAATGTGACTAATAAAGAGCAGTTTGATTATTAAGTATTATTCTGTTGATCGATGTCATTACATTTGTTGAAAAGCACATAAGGACTTGTTTAAGACTCGTTTTGTCAAAGTAAAGGACTTGGACTTGACTTGAACTTGCCCATCCTGACTTGAGACTTGACTTGGACTTGAGCGCAAAGACTTGAGACTTGACTTGGACTTGAGCGCAAAGACTTGAGACTTGACTCGGACTTGCAAAACAATGACTTGGTCCCACCTCTGCTAGACAGTGACACTGTTGGTTAAAGCACCATAAATTGAGTTGTTGGGGCTTATGGGGGCAAACAAGAAGCTATTACTCAAAACTACCTTTTTATCGTCTGATAAGATTAATATGGCGAAGGTCAGGGCAAAGCAGTTTTTATTTTTCATTTGTTATTTGTTTCAGTCTAAGTGGCCTGACAAATGTCTAAAAACAGCAGCAGTAAGATACATTCTTTTCAACAATCATTCACAGACTGTTTCTCACATGCAGCTTCACAGCGCCTGACAGTTAAAGCCTCATTGTCTAAGTAGCAACTACTATCCAAAAACGTTTGAAAATGATTGCAACATAGAAAGCAATGGAAAACCATCTTTTGATTATCAAGTCTTGCAGTTATTGTTCATTAAATTGAACTGGTTGTCTTTTATCAATAATTCAGTTTCCCAGTTAACATTTGTAAAAAAACAAATCTCAGTGTTATTCCTGTAAAATTGAACACTCATTATGACAACATTAAAACCAAAACAAAAAAAACTGAAAATGTTGATATTATGATAGAAATAAGTCTGATATTATAAAAAGTCAATACTGTAGCATTTAATAATATTTTTAAAGAACTTAAAGAGCTGCCATACATATATACAAATGTTTCCAAAAATATATTTTCAAAATGTCTTCACATATGGCCCTGGTATTTTTTAAAGGCTCCTGTTTCTGTTGAAAAATACAATAGTCATTCACAAAACTGGTAGCTATAAACTGATTTCTTAATATTCGCTGTGTATGTATTTGATATGTAAATAACACACATTTTACAAAGTTGTATGCCATTGATAGACGTTATATTTGTGTGATATCTTTTGATGTTTAATTTAATATTAGCTTAAACGGAATTCCTAGATTTTGTTTTAGGGTCAATAATCTTTGTTTTTTAAAGGAGACCAGGGCAAGGTTTTATTTTAAAAGGCTCAGAGACAATTCTTAGTTATTAATTAAATGAAACAAAAACTAAAACATAATGAATGTTTGATGCCAAACTTTTCCCTCAATTTCTAATGGCGCATTTCCACTACACGGCCTCGCTCGGCCTCACTCGGTATGGCTAGGCCTCGTTAGGACTGGCTCACTTTATGGCGCATTTCCATTACAGTTTAGGAACTGGGGTAGTATCTATAGTAACGCAGTGTAGGCGGAGCCGTGACGTCATCTTCAATGAGAACCCCAGAAAAACAACACAGCCGTTAGCTGTTAGCACTCAGAGCTCACAGCTCCTCATATATGTTCAGAAACTAGACAAAAGTTAAACAAGTACACACCACAGACTGCCTGTGTCATGGCGAATACAGTCGCTGCTTTATTTATGTCTGTATAGGCCGTTGTTGTGAGTGTGGATGGTCGGAGCATATACTGCGTTAGCTTAGCCAATCTCCATTTAGAAAACACGCATTTTAAAAGGTTTTTCGCCTGCCGTCTGTCTGCAGACTTGTCAAAGCATTAATTCATGGTTTTTACTAACCGGTATCAGTATGTTGTTACTTCGGGATCATTTTGAAACGTGTATTACAATTAAATCACGGTCAAATATGTCCATCTTGTTGTAGTTGTAGCCCCCTTGCCAGCGATTCTCTCTCTAGTTTAGCATACTCAGCCCGACTCAGCCTCGTTGTCTCTGGCCCTAGAACCACGATTTTATGAGGCCAGAAAAACTGTGAATTAGGACCCGCCGGCCGGTACTAGGCCAAGTGGAAACGCAACCAAAAACGGGCCGCTGACGTCACAGCCCTCTTAAACCGTGCTCCGCGCTGTAGTGGAAACGTGCCATCCACTACAGCGCGGAGCACGGTTTAAATTAAGTGAAACGGTTTAAGTTAAGTGAAACTGAGGACATCAGGTACTACAGGACAAATATTATGTACTGCAAAAAAACATGAAACTCCAAAAGGGTTTATCTGTGCATGTTTCTTCTTATAGACATTTGTTTTACATCAGCAATTTTAAACATTCAGAACACTGCTGACTGTATGAGAATTAGTCCCATTACAACAATATATCCACATATTATCTAGCCCTAGCAAGAACAATGGAAATTGTTTCAAATAAAAGAAGAAAAGCTCTTCTATAAAACAACCTCAAAGCCTAAAAACATTTACGTGTACAAAAATCTATCTTAAACATAAAGTGATTTTGACATGTCTTACATATTTTTGAGTTTATACTGTATACATATTGTAGTAACCGGCATTTACATTTTGAATGTAGTACCGCATAATATACTGAGAGTTGTTTGTCTTAACAAACTGTAAAGTTTAAAACAACAGTATTTGCTTTAGTTGGAATGCTTTGAAAAAGTCACTTCTCAGCCGCAATCAGTCTCTTAGACTTTATAAAAGCCATCCCATGTGTCCTCATGTGAGTGTTTAGGTTTCCCTCCGTCTCAAACCTCATCCCGCACACTTTGCATTTGGTGTTTGGTGTCCCGTCTGTAACGTCCAGCTGGTTCTCTCTCTGACTCTCATCGTCATCCTTGCCCCGTCCATTGTATAGGGCGAGACCCTGCTGCTCCTTTAGCCGGTGGACGATAAAGAGGTGTCGGGCCAGCGAGCGGTGGGAGGTGTAGCACAGGCCGCACTCTTGACACTGGTAGGAAGAGCCATCAGACTTGTGCTGGGGAATGTGCTCATGGAAAGCTGCGATGTCTTCAGTTGTGAGGCCACAGACGGCACACTTTTGAACTTTAAGGATATTAACTTTGAGCCTCTTTAACGGCTGTGAGCCGGAGCCCCTGGACATCAGGCCTGGAGACCCCTCGTCCTCTTCTGGCTTCCTTTTGGGGCTTAGTGTCTGCACAGAAAATGGAAATGAGTTAGGATTGACAGTACCCTTGTAGGGTAAAAAGATTAACTTCCTGCTAACACAATTATGTTGACGTGTATGCAACAGTACCGTATCCTTGTCCGGTAAAGCCTCCGTATTGTCCGAGTTGACTGTCTTCCCCTCTTTGACCCCATGTGTCAGATGAATGTGCTGATCCAGCAGCACTCTTTTACTGAACGGAGGACTGAGAGCTGGACAGTGCCTATCAAAGTACAAGCAAATAACAATAACAGCTGACTTTTGCGTGCTAGTACTTGCATAGTTTAAATTAGCTTTCATTCTTATTATAACTTCTGAAGAATAATTTCGGTTGAAATTGTTGGAAAACAAGCTGAAGCAAGCTTGCATTCCCACCCCTAAACCTCCAGAATTAACAGCAGTAATTTTGGCTTCTGAATGGATACTAATCATGCCTGTTAGACCCCAAGCCTGTTTTTCAGGTTTCAGGCTCGAAAATGACATGCCCAGAACAAATGACTATAACTTCACTTCTAAAAGGGTTAAATTAATAATCTTTTTTCTCAAAGCAAGGTTACATCTGTGAGATGGATGTAAACGTGTCAGAATCAATATAGATGTTTCTGTGTCAGAGTGAATTCAGATGGAACATAGTAAAAAAGTGTAAATTCTTACCTCCGCCTAACAAAAAACCATTACTTATAGTGAAAACCACCCTTGGATGATGGGTTAGTAGCCTAAAAGCTTTAGGAATCCAAATTATAACATATAATAGGTACCCTGTATCAAGATTGAGGCAAAACAAGTGAAAATTGACCTTTTTAGAGATATTTAGGGAAAAAAAGTCCAGGCGGACTAAGCTTTGGGCACATTTGGGCACATCTGGTTCCATCAGTGCCATTTGACCTTTTTCAGGTACCAGACTGTAAAAAGCATTTTATAACATTGAATCATCACTATAGTTATTCATTCCATCAAAAAAAAAAAGAAAAAAAAAAAAAAATTATTGTAAAATTTAACCTGCTAATTATTGTCATGGATTTGAAAACTGATGTTGTTTATTTGCTATGTTCTGGCTGCTAGCTCAGTGAGTTCTGGCCGTGCAGTGATGAGACCTATGCCAATGGAATCTGTGGAATCTCAGCTTTCAGATGATGTGTTGTTTGTGCAGAAAGTATAATTATAATTGATCATTTTTGTGAGTTATGAGCAGAAATAGCATTAGTCCGTATTTGCTAAGGGCTCATTGAAAGGCTTCTTGTGGAAATTATTATTATTATTTTTTTTTTTTTTTTTGTATAGTCAGTTAGCTGAGTTTCTTCCCGTCAGCTGGGTGTGGAACATTAATAGTTTCATAAATGACACTTCAGAGATCACACTGGTGCTAGCAGATGTAGCATTTTCGGACCCTTCGGCGGGTCCGTGGGGTTTAACAGGGTAAGTTGTGTTGTAAACGACGAATGTGTACATTTTTGCGAGACGAAGCCCTGTCTATCTGTTAGTAGTAAAATAAGAAGTAGTCTGAGGGCCACATAGATGTCAGGGTGGATGAATGGGTCAACAAACATAACATTGGATCACATCAACTGCTACTTGTTTCCTATTTCCTAACACTGTCAACATTGGTTTCTTATCATCACGAGACCAGTTGTTGCTTACTGTATCCAATTATTTATTATAGTTAACCATTATAACAAAATCAAGTCTTATTTTAAACCAAACCATGATCTTTTTCGCTAAGATAACCAAGTTATTTTGGTGCCTAAACCTAACCGAACCTCAACCGTAATCGCGTAAGGACACAAGTTTGAAAAACTTGCTGTTAAAACCACAGTGGGTGTGTACTTACGGGCAGGTGTAGACCTTCCCCAGTCCCTTGTGTTTGAGACGGTTGTGTCGGCAGAGACTGTGGGAGGAGTTGAACGACTTCTCACACTGCCGACAAGGGTGTTTCTTGAGAATCTGCAATGGAAAATGCATTAACCAATTAGACCTCAATGAATTTATTATAAAACATGCAATAGTACAACAGCCATATTTCAGCACTGATTTCTTCTCCTGATTATGCTTACATACTTATCTTAAGTAACAGTAATGAAGAACCCTATCGTTCTTATACAGAATTTTTTTTTATAGTCATTTTATTTAAGTAAAAGAGCTTTGCTTAAATTACATTGGCATCAGCTCTAAAAATACGTGTGTTTTCTTTTCATCCTTAAGCAGAATCTCAAAAATGCCACTGTTCGTAAACCTCCTAATGAGAATGGTTTCAAACATTCACCTTTTCGTGTTCACTTCTCATATGAACCACAAAGACTTCTCTGGAACTAAAGAGGCTCCTGCAGTCTCCACATGTGTATCCTGAGCATGGTGGGCTCTTCAGGTCCGATGAGCAGTTAGTGTTTGTTTTCTTTAGAGGTGAAGATGAAGGCTTAGTGATTCCCTTATCTTGACCATTTACATTTCCTCCATCTTTGTTGTTATTATTTGTTTTATTTTTATTAATTTTGGGGCTGTTGCTGTTGTTGTTATTAGAGTTAGTAGGCATGGTGCCGAGAGGAAGGTTGATGCCCAGGTTTGGTGGACCCTCAATGGTTTTCAGGGTTCCATGGATGGCCTGAAAATGATCCACAATGCATATAAATCATAACCACAAATATACTCAGCACTAGTATATGAATGATTTCTAAAGTTATTTGTAGTACTTGTATAATTAACTTTAAAAATAACTTACAACAGAATCATACATACATAAACAGTGGATATTAGCTTCCCTAAAATAACTGCTTTATATCCCCACCTTGATATGGTCCATCATGAGCTGTTTCTGTGCGTATTGCATGAAGCAATCGGGGCACTTGAACACTGAAACCTTTTGATTGACAATGTGCTGGTCAAAGTGCGTGTTGAGCAGGGATTGCAATGTGAACACGGTATCACACATGGAACACTTGTAGATCATCCTGAAAGAGAGATAAAAAAATGTACGTCCTTAAAAAAAGCTCTGCTCCTTCACTTCAATTGGTATAACCCCATTTTAATAATAATAATAATAATAATAATTCATTTATTTTATATAGGCGCCTTTCAAGGCTCTCAAGGTCGCCGTACAAATACATAAAAAACAAGATACACAATAGATAACACCAGCATAAGAAACATAAACAAGACAATGCAGTATATAAATCAATCAATCAAATAACCAAATAAATAAAAACAGAGGATGTGTGATGGATAATGATCAGGATGGATATGCGAGTGTGAAGAGATATGTTTTGAGGCGTGATTTGAAAATGGGGAGAGAGTCAGTGTTGCGGATGTCAGGTGGGAGGGAGTTCCAGAGGCGGGGTGCAGAGCGGCTGAAGGCTCTGGACCCCATGGTGGTTAAACGGAAGGGGAGGTGCAGTGAGGTTGAGGGAAGCAGAAGACCTGAGTGTGTGGATGGGTGTGTTGATGTGCAGGAGGTCGGAGAGGTACAGAGGAGTGAGGTTATGGATGGCCTTAAAGGCGAGGAGCAGAATCTTAAAAACTATACGGGATTTGACGGGGAGCCAGTGAAGTTGCTGAACTAGAAATGTTCTAGTTTTCACCACAACCAAAGAACAAGTGTAGTTGCTATATGTCATGGGTTAGGTGTGCCTTTTATAGTGAGGCACACCTTGGTTCTTACTGATGTGTTCTCGAGTCAGTCCAGTCAACTAATGGTAAACATTAGTGGATGGAATTACGGGAGGACGTTGGGGATGAACCTGGTAATGTGATTCATTTGCGTTAATTTCAGTTTAATGCTCTAAGGTTTCCAGATTAATCAAGAGCGTTAACTTGTCAACGTTTACAGACCTAAAGAAAAGTTTAGATCATGAAATTATTAAATTATTAAACATACTTAAATAATTGGTTTAGTACTCGGAGTGTTGTTTAACATCACAAGTTGATTTAGATCTAAATTGGGCCAAACCCAAACATTAGTACACAAACACCCGAGGCCTGTACTACGAAGCCGGATTTTCGCTTAGCGGGCTAACTTCAGGGAAAACTCTGGGTTTCCGGTCCTACGACGCTGGTTCTCTTTTTAGCGGGCTAGATCTCCATGATAACTTATTCTGAGCGGCTAACCTGGGGCCTATACTACGAATCAGGATTTTCGTTTAGCAAGCTAACTTCAGGGGTTTCCGGTCCTACGAAGCTGGTTCACTTTTTAACGGGCTAGATAACTTATTCTGAACGGCTAGCCTCCGGAGCAGGATAGGTTCCAGGATAAAAGCACTGCCTGCTGACCAATCAGAGCTCAGTGTGCAGAGTTTAAAGCGATCAAGTCGTATTACAGGAGAAAGGAAATACAGTTTAAACTGCCGTTGCAGGAAAGACGGCCGGCCAAAATCACAGACTGTGTGAACGTGAACATTAATAGAATATCACCTCCCATCTTCAGAGCAATCTGACTATTATAACATTAGCGTTAAGAAAGCTTAATTAAATATCTGCCACAACATAAGTAACCGGATCAAAGTAACAGTACAGTCCGCGGCATATCACATCATAATGTATCATATATTTCCTTATCTGAGTCAGCTTCTTGAGCCGTATCTGGCCGTGCAACACTTACAGTATCACATAATGTATGCAGAAGTATTATTTTAAGCAACACATTAAGTTGACGAAACACTCGAGTCAAATGTAATTAAAGTCAGATCCACTCGTGTCTTAGACGGGGCATATCATAAACCTGTTAATGTACGCATTCAAACACTTTTTCTTTTACCAGCTGTATTCACCTTGCAGGTGCAGCTATATGGCTTTTATCCTGGATAAAGTGTTTAAGTCATGGATGTTTAAAGTTTAACTTCTTCATATTTGACTAATATTAAAGTTCACTTTACATTCAGGAAGTATGACGCTGTGCTGTCAGTACGATGTCCATGTTTGTGATTGGTCGAATGCTCCAAATACCACCCCTTTCATGTGAACGCGCACCTAACTAGATAGGACACGGCTGGCTTGAGCAATCCACTTGATAACCCGCGTCGTAGGACCGCTTAGCGAGAGCACGTATGTTTTGGATTAGGCCAACCGGCTAACTCAAACATATCCAGGTTATGTTGAACCGGCTTCGTCGTACAGGCCTCTGCTCCTGAGCACCTGTGTCGTCAGTAGTTGTGATGATGGATAGTATGTAAGTCATTGAAAGGTTGCCATGTGGAAAGAATAAACCCAAGATAAGCCACCATGTCTAAAACCCACAAATCCTGCTCATGATGCAGGGAGGATGAATTTCCTTTGAAACATCAATTGGACGTGGGTGTTGGGTTTTAATGGTGTGCGTCTCTGTAAAAGGAAGATCGTGCGGATGTGTGTTGACAACAAAAAAGCTGGTGTATTATTTGTGTATTGCATACTATTTGAATTGAAATATTACAATATTTAATTTTCCATTGAGATATATATTTTTATGTACTTCAAAACAAAACAACAACAGGCCTTAACAGGAATTCAGTCTTTAACAGAACATAACAACAACATACATTTGGTTTAGATGAGCATTTATATAAATATTAAGTGCAGACAGTGCTTTTGACCTACTTGGGCTCTCCTGCCTTCATTCCTGGATGCTGTGTGTTTGCATGAGAGTGTGTTCCAGGTGCAGTCTTGAAGGCCATTGGGCAGAGAGGACATTTATAGAATATCTCACAGTGAGAACTCTGGATGTGAGATTTTACAGATGCAACATCAGCGAAGATCACACTACAGTGGATACAGCTGGAGGGAGAAGGAAAAGGATGACATGATTTGTTGATGTATCTGCTATAAGATTCAATTTTTTTGTTGGTCAGTACATGACACAAACTTTTCTTGGTCAATATGCATATTCATTTTCTGTGAAAGAAATGGAATAACCATCTGACATGGAAATGATCTTAACCAGACTGGAATACAAATATATTGTCGATTTTAAGTCGATGTTGATTTCTATAACATTGTAATGGATCAGACTCATAATTGAACCGTAATTGGTCAGATACTGGGTTTTCTGTTTTAATGTTTGGTATCTTGGGTGAATTTACATTAATATTATGAGTGTCCAATCTCCCCCATAGGTTTCATTTTGAATAGTTTCACTTTCCCTTTACAAAGGTTGTCAAGCTGAGACAAATGTGATGTTATAATAACTGTAATTATAAATGACATTTTACTGTGTAAAGGAAGAAAATCGTTCAATTGTCAGGTTTGACTATTGAACAAATTCAGTTCCAACAGAAGACATTTTTTGGAAAGTTCAAAACTAAATTTGAGCACAAGAGAAAACTTAAATACAAATAATAAATGTTATGATTTTATTTGGTTAGACTGACCGGTAGCCGACTCTACGGCTGTAATGCAGGCAGTTCTTGGTGACATGTGATTGGAAGTGGACAGAACGGCAGCTGGCGCCACACTCAGGGCAGATGTGAGGAGACTTGTGCTGGTGGATTCGCTGGTGTGACTGAAAGCTGCACTGATTTGGGAGAAGCATTTGGCAGATGGTGCATGTTTTCTGAAAAGAAAAGAAGAAATAGCATTTTATCATGGCACTGGAAAGATGCACCCAGCATATGAGGGATTTTTCTTGCATAAAGGATCCTGTTATTTATTTTAACGAAAGATCTTGTCAAGCCAAGAAATAGAAGTTCTCGTACTGTGAATGTAAAAGTCTAAATGAGAAAAATGTATTGAAACAAAGGCTCCCTCCTATTTGAACCTATGTAGCAGTTCACATATAACATTAACAAACCTGTCCACTGGAATCCACTGCCTGTTGGTAATGCATAGCTAGCGAGCTGCCATCCTGGAACATTTTGTTACACTCCAAGCATTTTAGGCTGTGCCTGCAGACCTTCAATGCATCATCCCCCAATGGCATGGCTGCCACAAGAGGAGCACTGCATGGAGCTGAAATCACTTTAGTTTGGGACCCTTCACTGGCAACTCTTCCTGGGATTTGACTGGAGGGTGCTTGAACTTGGGAGTTGGAGATGATGCCATTTAGGTTGGCTGGGCCTGATGAGGGTGATGGAGTTATCATCTGATCTACAGGGATGGGTTTTAGGATTAGATGTGAGCACTGCATGACCACCCCGTTGTCCTTGTGGCCCCTGGCATGAGACAAGAGGCTGCATTTGTTGTAGAACACTAGACCTTTGGCACAGTGGTTGCAGGTGACCTCGATCCGCACACTGCGACGTTCAAAGTGATGTGTCAGGCTCTTCTCAAGAGCAAACGAATCTCCACACTCCAGGCACTTGTAGCCACGTGAGGGTAGAGAGATGCAAGCTGAGGTTGGTGGAGAGAGGTTTGGGACATACACAGGGACTGGGTTTATGCTACTCAGGACTTTATTGAAGGCGTCCACTACAGAGCTTTGAGAGTTGGTAAACACTTGAATAGTGGAGACTTTCTTTGAGGCCCGGCCAGCAAGACTTGTCTGATGCTTGACTTGCTGTGGTTGTTTGGAGGAGGACAGGGCCTGTTTCAGACCACATACAGCAGGAGATATAGTTTGAGGCAGAAGATTGAGGTTACTTAGATGGACTGTTTTTGGCACAAGTTTGGCACTAGCAAGACTGGAGGCAGGTACCCTTACCGTCTGTTGCTGGATGGCCTTAGCGGCTTTCAGGATGGCACTGCTCGCACTTTGTATTAATGCAGCAGGGATGACAGTTGCTTTGACTGTGGTGTTGTTAGCTAGCTTCAGGTTTATGACTTGGGAACCAGTGGTCTTGACTGCTGAGACAGGCAGGAAAGCTGTTGCCACAGGTTTAATAGTAATTTGCTTGGTTATTTCAATTGGCAGAGAGGGCCTTGTAAGAGATGAGAAAATGTCACTGAACTCTGGCACAACTCGGGTGACAGTACGCTTGATCTGCCCCGATGACGTCTTGATTGTTTTGATCCTGACTTTCGGGATGACCGTTGGGGTGTCTGTGCTTGAGGCAGGGGAATCTTTACTGCTACCCTCACTCATCATGACACTAGTGGAGCTGTCTGGTTGTCTTGTGAGCAGCCGCTTTGCAAACTCTAGGGCTGACTCCAGCTCGTGTGGCTTTGCTCGAGCTATGGGATTTGTATTGGTTAGTTCCTTCTGTGTTGTGGCCAAATTCAAAACAGTCAAGTCTGTAGCGATAGACTTGTTTTCACTGAGAGCTACTATTGCTGCTATACAAGACGAAAGTTTTGCAGAGGACTTGGCTTGGAATTGAGACACAATGGACTCATTAACACGATCCATTTGCTTTCCAGCCTCCTTGGACTCCAGACGTTGAGACTTGAGGACAGTTTCCTTTTGTCCCCCCTCAGGTAAACCTAATTGAGGGGGCTTATCCGACTTGGAACCTTCCAGAGTGCCATTGGTGTTGTTGTTTTGATCAGGTTTTTGGTTCCTGATTGTGCTGGAAACTCTAGTGATTGATACAGGAGACTTGGGATTTGGGCTTTCAGTCTTAGTCATGGACTTAAAGAATGACTGACCTCCCTGTTTGTCCATAGGGTCATCTACCTCTATTTTATCATTGTCATCAAACTCTTCAGCACTGCTGGGGCTGAACTGATTGAATGTAGGTGATTGATTGACAACTCGCTGTCCTTCCTTGCTGGGAGTGTTCCATCCATTCTTGGTGTAAAGACTAGCAGGTTGTCCTGAAGGCAAAAAGCCATTATAAAGTCCATTGTCAATGCTAGCAGTATAGTGTTGGGAATGGACCTTTTCATCCATCTCTGATATGGTTTCATTAGGCCTGCTAGTGTTTTTGTTTCTGATGTTCTTGACAATGACACTAACACCAATGTCATGTGATGGGTTCTGGGACTCATCATCATTGGCATTCACCCCACCACTAGGTTGCTTTAGCTGTCCGTCATGGTCATCGTTAGGGCCAGATTCAATAGCAGCTTTGGGATCCACCATGTCCGGGATGTCGAAAGCCGCTAGCAGGTCATCGAAGTCTGGTGTCTTCATATCTCCCATAATCCTGTTTTAATGAGGAGATCACCTGGGGAACACAGATGAAATGGTAGAATGATGACTTGTTTTACTACACGTACTGATATAAGTTCTTCAAAATACTTTCTTATACAGTATCACATTTTGCAAGGAAAGTCTTTGTGTATATTGTATTCAGAAAAAACTAATATTTCACTGATTTGTCTTCGCCAAAAACCATTAAAGCATATCAAAGATCACCATTGTGTTCTATGACAGTTGATCCACTGTGAGCTCATGTTGACAGTTTCTAGTCATTTTGATACCAATACGTATTAGATTATGGGCTGTAAAACTGGTATCTTTGTTTCTGATCATAGTTTTTCTAAATGGAAAAGGTTTGTATTCTTGTAGATATACATTTTTCAGATAAACTTCATGGACACCTATATTGCATAACATCCCACTAAGTCCATCATTAGTCCCAGGCTTGTTCTCATGGTGATGGGAAATAACCAGGTTATTCATATTCAGTGTGGAATTTTCTTTGGGTTTAAATGTACCAAATTAGTGACCTTTTGCAGGGCAATAATTGTAATTCTCTCAAATTCTGTGGACCAATTGTGGTTACAATCTGTATTGCTGGAGAAAATAGGACATTTTGGTTGATAAAAGTACAAAATATACTATCTTAGACAGTAAAGGAAATACAACAAACATTCAATAGATCTTCAAAGATATACATTTAATTGAATTTCCTGGATGATACAGTATGTTAAAGGAGGGGGATGTACATTCCAGCCAGTATAAATTGTACATTAGATTTCTAACCAATAAAATAAACCGACCTAGCCCTATTGACAAATTGACAATAAATGATCATTATAATAGCAATTGTGATGGCTAGGAGCATTAATACTATAGTTGAAAAACATTATTAGAGACAATGGCATTACTTTAGTTAATTACAGGGGTATCTTGTTTATTCTTACTTGGATAGTTCCTAGCTATACGCTATTATGTGAGTTTATCAAAAAGGTCCTGTTTAAAATAATAGTGACGTAATACCGTTTTCAGCTTTGGTATATCCCTTTCATATTGTAGACTAAGATGAAATGGTGAGCACTGTCCTTGTTGATATAGCAAATGAAGCTGCTGCGATGTGAGAACAATTCCAGAGTTGATCCGACAATAAATTATCATTGTATCGCATCATATCATATCATATCATATTATATCATATCGTATAACACAAGTTTAGTTTTAACCCTGCTTTTTTGTTATTTCCATTTTTAACAAAACTAAATAGAATACACTTATTTGACAACATTGTTTTAGGGATATTTTTGTGATTTTGGTAGAAGCCACTGATGTAGTTGTCCAGTTCATATTTGCCTATATTGTGTGAATTACATTCGGCCTTGTGGTGTCTAAACACTTGCAACAAGTGAACAAGTCTCAGATATTCTGTGGTACAGCCAATGAAATACACCTTTAAAGGTGGGGTAGGTAAGTTTGAGAAACCGGCTCGAGATACACTTTTTGTTATATTCCATGGAATGCTCTTAACATCCCGATAGCAATGAATATCTAAAGTGCTTTGACAAAAAATCCATAAAAAAATGTCATCTGTGGAAGCCGTAATACTGTAAAAAGCACGACCAATCATTTTAGCCGGCCCGGCTAAAGTAACTGGATGGCCTACCTGCCTGTCAGCCTTCCATCTGTGCACAAACTTATCTCGTGCCCTCATTGGTCATGTGCACGTTTGTGTGTGTTGGAGGAGGGGCTCTATAAGGAAGTGGCAGATTTTCTCCGGTTGTGTATTTTCAAATTCTAGCGATCTCGAGCCGGTTTCTCAAATGTACCTACCCTACCTTTAATCTCTGCTTCCTTGTTTTTATGGTTACAAATGATACATAAGCAAACTGAGCTATCGTGCTCTCCTGCTACATCTTCAATCAATCTGTGCATCTTGCCAATGCAAGGCTCTTCCGAAAAAAAGGTTTCAGACTGACTTCCAATTACTCCCTTTTCTGCGTCATTGTTCTTCCGCAGCAACCACTTGTTGCTCCACACGGGGTAGATTTGACATTTTGATGAAATTAATGTGGGTACTTGGCAAAACATTTCCCCCTTCAATCACTACATGGTCAGCAGTGCTGTAATTGAACAAATTAAATGGGGAGAAAAACAAGTATACTGCAGCAGGCTATCCTTTTCCATTGTCTTGGAAGGAGAGGATTCAGAGAGTTATTTTTAAATGTATTTTCTAATATATAATCTGGAGGATGATGGTTTCTTGTCCAAGTTGTTTGAACAATATCGAAGATTAGTGTACTTTCAGAATATACAAGTGGACTGTCAGTTAGCTGCTTCGGTTGTGAATAATCTCAACAATACTTAAACTGAATTAAGTACTGTATGAATTGTTAATATGACCTTGATGACAGAGAATAATTTTGATAAGGGCATATGGAAAAGATATAGGGATAATGACTCAAGAAAACACACCATGTTTATTTAGCATAATATCTTATACATTATTGGTCAGTAACTCTTTGGGTTCAGTGAGTTTTCAGACACAAACCAGACTTTTTCTTTAAGAAGTGAGCAATGCAAATACCATGATGGGAAATCAAAGCAGCTGTAGTGCAACTGTGCTTGAACAGTACATGCAGTTATACCAGTAATGCTCTTTAATCGAGATGCATGCACATCTACACACACAGGGAGACCCACATCTATTTGCCTCGTCTTTGGTTTCACAAAGCAAGAATTCTCAGTTCAATCCAGATGATGGAATGGTTGCATTAATGACAGAGAGAAGGAAAGAAATGCAGTAAGGCGGGAAAATGGCTGCTGAGCTGTGTGAGGCTGCAGCAGAGAGAGAAAGGCCTGCTGGAAAAACACCTAGTTACAGCCATGACAGCAAGAGCAGCCTGATGTAGAAAGTAAATGGGTAACATACAGACAAAAATGAAAACAGAATCAGTTTAACAGACATCATTACCAACTCAAACCCACACATTGTAAAACTACAATATTGGTAAAGTGAATGTAAAACAACAATGGTGGAAACATGCACGGGAAACAAAAAATACCTTCCCGACTAGTAAAGGCCCAGAATTCTGGTTCAGGTTACATCCAGGGTGGTGGTGGTGGTATCCTCCTTAGTCCTTCTTTGCACTACCAGCAGCACACAGACATACAACAGATAGATAGATCATGCTCTCGGATGTGTGTGTATGTGAGGCTTCAGGCTGCAGATTTACTAACTCCGAGCCAGCCATGTTCCCCAGCCCTCGGCCCTTCCCAAATCCTCCTGCCCCCCCTCGCTATGAGCCGCGCTGCGCCGACATCCAGCCTGCAGCGAGCAGCAGCAGAGGGTCTCTGTCAGTGCCATGGTTGCAAGTGGCTGAGCAGTGAAGGGCTGCCATGGAGTAGCCTGGGCAGGCTATCTCTATCCCTCAGTGGAGCACAGACAGGGCATTGTTCCTGTCAGCCCTCAGTCTGCCTCAAACCGGTTTCATCTGGTTCCGCTCACCCAATATAAAGCCCTGTGCTGCAATACGGCCTCAGAAAACACACAGGCAGAAGCAGTGTGCCCACTTCCTTGGGAACGCTGCACGATTTTACACCAAACTACACATATGTCATAGATTTAATTAAACAACAGGTTGCTAGCAGTGCTGGAAATGTAGGCCTCAAAAAGACAACCCTGCACAAAGAGATGATGTTTGGGTGAGCACAAGAACATGGAAACAAAGTAAAGAAGGTGAGAAATATCATACAATGTAAATAAAAAAATAGGTTACAAGAGGTAATGTTTAAAACAACTGATAACAGCTGATATTTACCTAAACAAAATGAAAGGAACAAGGAAATATAGGTAACCTTAATGTTAGACAAGGCTCAATCTGGCACCTTGGCCTGTTTCTACCCCAGTGCTTTCACCATAGACACACTGGTAATCACTCTGAAATATAAAGAACCTTCATGCAGCCTACAGCAGCAACAATATCATATATACATAAGGATTGTAGAAACACCAGATTAGAAAATCTGACGTGGTCAAACGCAGGCCATTTATGCAACCCTCTCCCCAGATTCAACCTGAAACGCATGCCACACCTGCCAACATATGCCACCACAGAGACACACATAAACATGCACTACATGCATATATAGTTAAATGTGGCATACCCTTGTCAGATTTGTTTCCACTCAAACAAAGAGAGATATTCAGGGAAAAATAGTCTTCCTGTAGAGGCCTCAGCACCTGCCTTTACTCAGCCCCATCCTCTTCCCCTCCCCCTCTTCACACTCTCCTTCACTGGGTCAGTCCTAGATGTTAGTCCCAGTCCGGGCCTTGTTTTCTCCTGAATCCCCCGCCACCACCACCACCACCACCACCACCATCACCTCTATGGCCGTGCATGAAGGGGCGGATGGAGAAAGGGGGCAGTGTTCAGCAGGCGAATCAGGCCTTTTGTCTCTGTCTGAGCAGGGGGGCGAGGGGACTCTCCACTCTGGCTCTGGAGCAGCAGCAGCAGCTGGTGCAGAGGAAGAAGAGAGAGAGTGGGATATGGAGACAGAGGGAGGTGGGGGAGATGGAGAGGAAGAAAAGGAAATGAGCAGGAGAAGATTATAATAAGGGCTTGCAAAAGTACACTACATTTCAGGTACCATAGCATAGCCATATGATAGGCTGATAACTTGTACCAATCCTGCACATTTCAGTAACATTATATATTTACAACAGGATGTATGAATCGCAGAGGCCTCTGTTTAGGCCCAACTGCTCCATTTGCATGCTGTTTTGGCCAAAGTCAATAAGTCTCATGTCTACTGGACAGTGTTGTAACCTTTGATGCAAAAAACAGCATATACATACACACATACACACACACATGCAAACTAACAATAACAATGATATATGAAAGTAGAGGGTTGCATTCCAGTCTGAAAGAATTAACTTTTAATAATTCTTTTTCCTACACATAACTAATCGTAACTCGTCATAACCATGCTATTTCACAAATTCAATAAGAGCATATTCGCTTATTCATGTTACCCACACAGTACAGACACAGAAATAACATTAATACAAGGCAATTAAAGAGAAAAATAGAGCATCACATCACACTTCATGTGCCAGATAAAGTGGCAAAGGAAACACGATCAAATAAAGTATTTCATAACCTACCTGCAAGACTGCTGTGAGGCTTTCAGCTGTCTCTGTTTGGCCTGCTACCAGTCCCTGATACATCTGGCAGACATATCAAACACAGCCATTAATGCTGCAGAATATGCATGTGCATGTTATACACTGCGAGGCAGTTGGATATGTGCATATCATGAAAGTGTGACAGATTCAGTGCACGGGAGGCTGAGGGTGGTGCCTACAAAAATCTAAAACTGTATAAAACAGAAAAAAGAGTGAAATGAAGTATGTGCTTGCATAAAATAGTATTTTTTAAATTACTAAAAAAGTGAATATTTTCTGATTCTGCAAGTCTCAGATCCTCAGGCAGTGTAAATGGGCCCTAACTGAGGAAGTCGTGTACCCTTTAGTTTTGAGCTTTAGTTTTTTCTTCTCTTTCCATCTCTTGTGTAACAAAAGTAAAGAAAACCAATATGTTTCCTTAAATCCAGCGCTAACTTCAAGGATTCTGATTGGACAGGGGGTTTAGTCGTAACTGTGACGAGCAGCAAAGACCTCATAATGACAATCTGTCTGTTTTAATTTACACTTCACTGCTGAATGGCCCTTCTTAAAAGGATAATTTTCACGTTTTATGAAGCCAATATTATCACAGGTTTGACACCACCATCAGAACACTTAATGTATCAAATGACATTTTAAAAGAATGAATTAGAATAGACGGATGAGATCACTTATTCCTCACTTTGTTGAGAATGTACTAAATTAGCCTCCAGAAACATGAGAATATTTCTATTTTGTGTAATATAATATCATAGAATTATATTAAACATTTATAATTTATAGAGCAAATTTATATCAACATGTTATATTATATGTTTTATATACAATTTAAGAAATGTACATGACTCATCATAAGATTACATTTACTGAGTCAATCCTAAATTCACCCCACAGTGCCATCTGCTGTTTCTACTCAACAAATGAAGTTAAATTAGAGGAAAACAGGATTGTGTAGTAATTGTAACATTATCCACTCTTACGTTTTATAGTTTTTTTTTTTAAATGTGTGTTTTTTAAATTAGTTCAGTGGCCTCAAGTAGGTGATGAAGGGCTGGTAATCATGAGTCATGATTGGTTGTTAGTGAACTCATGAGGAGGTTGAATATTTAACTAACTCCAGAAATCAGTCTTTTTAATAATGTCTGTCTGTGCATTATTAATAAGGTACCTTATAACAGATTTATTGAAGGTGGTAAGATTATTATCACTAGAACTCCCTGATTTTTCAATATGTATTTCTTTGTATGTTCATATACGCAAAATAAAGCAACATCTTTCTTCTGTTGGCACTTCCTGATACTGGCCTTGGACCATAAGTGACTCATCCTGCTTTGTTAAGGTCATCCTTGGCCAGAAATATTCCCTTTAATATATTTAATATAGGTTGTGTGTGTGGGGGGTTTTGACATGACAATACCCAGAGGAAGTCTCCAACCTTTTCAACACAAAATGTTACTTACCTGCGTGGACTCCTTATCTGTCCGCATCTATTCTCCTCCTGCAGCAATCTGTCTGTCAATACCGTCATGAAAGGGATCAGTCAAGTAAGAGAATTTCACACAGGCACATGCGTGGGCTCCTCTGTGTTTGAGGACAGCTTAATTCACACTGTTGACCTTTCCAGGGGGATAAATACACTGTAATAAACTGCATCGATAAAGGATGTGGACTACGCATAACGAGGTGGCATATGCTACATTGTCAAATTCTTGTAACTGAGCACAAGGCAGCGAAAATATGCATCATCACCCTTCAGGATCTGTGTTCCTCCAAAATCTTTGTTGATGTCTTTTTTTTTTAAACTTCTGCGTCATTTCCTCTGCTCAGGAAATAAGGTGATGTTTAGAAAACTGCATGAGTGCATTTGGTAATTGCATGTTATTTGTACTTTAATTGACTAATCAATTTATTCTGCCTATTACTTCTACCCCCTTTATTTCAGAGACAATTATTGTACTTACTTTGAAATCCAATAATATGGTGTAAAAATAAAACAACATTGTGAAATGGGGACCTTCTGCATGATGAGTAGTTTTTATTCTTTATTTGGTGATAATACTATTGTTCTTTTGTAAAATGTTGAGTGGACACATAATGTTATAGATTACTTTTACACTTGGCATAACGGTGGATATGAACTAAGTACATTTAGCCAATGTGCTGAAAGAGATAATTAATGGATTTTGTATTCCAGATCTATGAAGTTGGGAGACACATTTAGCCAATACAATTCAAGTCAAAATGAAAAAGATTATCCTCTAAACAAGAACAACAACATCAGTTGTAGCAGAACATATGATGACTGTATGTCTGGGTTCAAGGGAGGGATCTTTAATGTGTTGTCCTAAAGTAGACAATGTATTTTGTTTTATGGTAGGATCTGATGAAACTAAACACAAGGCAAAAGTACAAGTCAGGCTCAATTAACATTGGATCCTACACCCATGTTTCAAACCTGTTAGATCTTTACTGCCTAATAAATGCTCCTTTTGTAACACAGGCTTTCTGTTGGAGATATTAACCTTAATGACTTCATCAAGGTGGCTTCTCTCAGACTTGAAAAATACATTTTGTGCAGTCACTTACCCCTTGGCTGGCCCCACTTTGTGATCTGCCAAGTCATTCTTTCCACTTTGAGTCCACTTTGAGTCCACTTTAAGTCCAAATGTGAAAACAACATGGATGCTTCTGCCAAGTGTAAGACCATGGACGCAACGGATATTTGCTTATTGTTGTAGCGTAAAGATTCATATTGCTATCCAAGTAAGGGGCAATGGTTTTTATTAGGGATTTCGGCCAAGACTGTTTGATTCACTTGTACATTCCTAAGACATTTTAGCAAATAATAAAAATATAGCACTTGCATTAATAAAACTTTCCTACATATGTCAATAGCAAGATGTGTTCTAAAATGATGCAGACTTCCATTTGCAAATATAAGCAAAACACACCTGAAATCTCAGACTAAAATGTAGCCTGTCAAGTGCATTGTGGTTAATGTAGGTGGCATGTCTTGACAAAGAAGTTCAATGAGAGGAATAAAAGACAATGTCTCTGGTTCTGCTGCGTCAATTTGATCTTTTAAATGATATCCCAGAGGAATGCAATGCTAATTTTGTGTAGTTTTCTTATTTCTCTTGATACGTTATACTAAAATGTTGAACCATTTACTTCACTTGATTTATTTTACGTGTATTTCTACTTTTCACATTAAGATTTAGCATTCACAACAATAGAACACGTTGTGAAGATTCAATGTTGACTGAAAGGCCAAACAGTAGGCTATATAAAGTATTACAATATAAAGTCAACATCTTACATTGTAATCAAAGTAGAGGGGCCATTGTGGAAGTCTACCATTACTCCCTGTAGCTTAAGTGTGCTTACATTTTGCTAATATTACATACAACTGGTTATATTACAAGTTATTCTTACAAACATGATCTGAATAATTCCCATTTTCCACACACAATGAAACGGAAGCAATTACCCAGAAGTCCCGTCAATCATCGTGAGGTGACGTTGACACCTCCCGCAATCACTGGACAAACAATGACGAGCAATAATAATTACAGGCTATGGATGCTAATTTGTCATCATGACTTTCTCGTCACCGTGGTACTTTTAAAAACAGCTGCTGACGTACAGTTGGTATCAGGAGGGGCATTTACTTTCATCATCGGTCATTTCTATCAAAGGCATCGGGAGTGTAACTCCAACAAGTCTGCAGCTGGAGAACTTTTCCCCCCTGCTGCAATATCGGTTCACGCAAATACCGAGTATGGTGGAGACTTTCTGAAGTTAGATCAAACCGAATAACTGCGGGAAAAAAAGGATTCAGAAAACTGCTGTTTAGATCTGACCTCTCCTCTGATAACATGGGCGGAGTGTGCGTGTCTTATTCATGGACTTGCAGACCGATGTGGCCACTTTTCATTATTCTGGCGACAATGCCCTGCATGCTGCACAGCTCCGAGAGCCCTGCAGCTGTGATGGGCAAAATGTATCCACGAGGCAACCACTGGGCAGTAGGTAAGATAAATGTCCTCATATTTAAACAAAAACTTAAACTAATATTGAATTTTAGATTTGTTTTTTCTTTATCTAATTATTTTTATAAATTAAATATCTCATATCAGATTTTTTTTAAAGCATAACAGTAGCCTACCTCCTAGATATGTTGTATAATATAATCTTATTATTGAGCTTTTTTTGTAATGTATTTTGTATAATAAGGCAGTCATTCTCATCCCTGTTTAAGGTAACTCATATTTTACCTCTTAATGTAATGGAAAGATAAATGTTTTTTTTTTACTGTGTAGGTTAGCAAAATAAATGAAGTGAATCGAGAAAATAGAAAAAAAAAGCTGTTTCATAGAAGACATCTACTGAATAAATTGAGCTTTATCCTGGCTAGATATGGTGTGAAAATGAGTTAAAAAACCTAATAATTACAGTTGAATTACAGATTATCATGTTGCAGTTGGACGACAATCAGATATTTTCCAGAATAGTTCATGTTTAACATTACGTCCTACTCCCCAGGTCATTTGATGGGAAAGAAGAGCATCGAGCCGCTGCAGGAGTCAGAGGGTGAGCGTGTCTACCTCTCTCCCTCAGAAGCAGCAGGGGTCACAGAGCGCCTGTTGGAGGCTCTGATGCAGCGAAAGGAACAGAAACCTGCAGACCGGCTGCTCCTGCTGCACAGCGGCTGGAGACAAGAGGAAAGAGACAAATATCTCAGAGAGGTCAGTGTGTGGGCCATCAGTTTTCTTCATATGTGACGATGTTTGAAAGTAAGATCTTATGGATGTATTTCTTCATCATAGATGTCAAACCTGCTTCTTCTGGCTTTGAAACTGCGAGACAATGGTTCCACCTGAATGCAAGACGACTTCCCTCAAGTCATCACAAAATACAAACTTGTGCCCTGTAGTCACATATTCATTTAAAGTGTATATTTTCTTCTGCTATTAGAGTACGCTGGAAACCATATACATGTTTGTTTTCATTAATTTAAAATATTTTAATATGCACATCATGCAGCAGTTTGGTTGTGAGCTGAGAGTGTGGAATAAATGTAACGTTGTGATAACTGCATTGTGGATGTCTCTTCATGCTTTGCACCCCACCAATGTCTTTTCACTGTTCTTTCTTAAAGGTTACCTATTATGCAAAATGCACTTTTTGATGTCTTTTATACATACATATATGTCCCTGGTTTGTAAGGAGATTCACAAAGTGACAGAAAATACAACCCTCTCACTTTTCCTCCTCACCCACATCTCTAAAAACGAGGGTTCAACGGAGCTGATCCAGAATTGCTGCGGGCTTGACGTGATATTGGAAATGCGTGACGTGCATTGGAAGTAATATGGTCTGTGTTTACATTACATATACAAGCATTGCCAGCACTCATAGCTAACGCTGTACTTTAGAGAATATGTGTAAAGAAGCTGGATATAAAAGGTACTTGTGGTAAAGAGAGAAAACGTTTGAGCTCCATACTGTTTCAGAAATAATGCTTGATTGGTATAGAACATAATATGGCGTTTAATCACGGCAGCATTTAGCTGAGTTTCTGCCAGTAGACACCCTTCTCTTCACAGAGCTCACCACTCCAAAGGGGCGTGGCCAGCAGCAGCTCGGTTAAATTTAAAGCTACAGACTCGGAATCAGCACTTTAGTAACAGGGCTGAAATAGAGGGATGTGAGGCATGGCTACAATGAGTGATCTGTTGGGTATTTTGAGCAAAACACTTCAGAGAGATGTTTTGTATAGATATGGCCCTATAATATATTGTTCAAATATAGTATAATATGGGACCTTTAAAATATGAACTCCACCTGTACACTAACCAGTTTGTGCCACCAGATGGGAAAGAAGAGCATCCACATTTTGAGAAACTTCACTTTAAGGTGAAGCATTTCATGATTATAATTACAGATGACAAGAGCAGTTTATGGTCCATTCAGTGAGCTTTGATGCTGCTTCTTCCTCATCAGAATAAACACAAACACACCCCAGTGTGTATTTAGGACAGTAGGATACATGATGACTATTATTAGCCCACAGGGGTTGCAGACAATAGGAAATGTTAATTGAAACAATTTGGTTACACACATCTTTTTTTCTTAAAGTGTTCTCTTCTGTCCTCATTTGTCGTGGATGATTGGCCTACAATAGAGGTACAAGCCACTTTCACCCCGTCATTATGAGTCTAATCCCAGGAGCGAATAGGATACATTTTACTGGAGTTAATGAAGTGGAAATAAGTGGGTTGACAAACTATATGCAAATCAGAGAGAGGAAGTCTGGGAGTTTAAGCTGCCTCTTTATACCACCCTTCTTTGTCTTTAAATTAAATGATTAAATGTTATTCAACTTGATACCTTTTGTAGTTTGATCGGCCTTATTACATCGTGTTTAGACAATATTAACAAATTAATCTCATTGTGAAAAAAAGAAAGAAACTCCTAAAACTGTCAATCGACTTTTAGCATTTAGTGTTAAATTGATGTTTTATTGATAATGTTTCCCAACAAGGATAGTCATGTTAGAGGAATCCACCACTAAGGGGTGCTGTATTCATGTACTTCCACTCTGTAGCAGATTTATGATACTCAAATATTTTTGACATAAATTTGATTTCAACAGATGAACTATATAAATGCTGTATTGCAATATATTTCCTTTTGCATCTCCTGAACATTTTATTCATTTTGCCAATTTGCCCATTAAATGTAAAACATTCTCTAAAAAAACATGCCAGCCACAATTTTGTTTATGAAATGTACATATAAAGTTTATTGTGTAGAGAAAATATTCACATTTAAAAAAAATCTTTTATGATGAAGATCAAAAAGCAGTAGGGACAAATGAATTAAAATGATGTGCTCCATTTACAAAAGAAGAATAAATACTGATGGGTTATAATGGATTTGTTATATCGGCAACGTAACACGGATAACAATGGGATGGGGCTGAATGAATGTAAAGTAAAAACAGCTTATAGAGGAAATAAAGCAGAGGAAAAGCACCAGATCATATATAGTTTTCATAATTTCACAGGAATTTCACAGTTATTTTCACAGATTTTCTATCGAAGAGTTTCTTAAGGGACATTTTCCTCTAAGTCTCCCTTGGCATTCATAAGCAAAAAACACACATTTAATAAGTGATTTATAACACATCATGATGTTGTTGTAAATAGATACAAGGACATTTTAAGTGTTTATTATGTACAGTATAAAGACTGAATTGTGTCTGTTAATACCTCAGCTTACTGGTAGGCGTGAATTATAGTTGTATCTTGTATTCACTTACAACTTTATTGAAGTGTGTTATAAATCATTTATTCAGTATTTATATCCTGCTTATGAATGCTAAATAGTGAGAAGTCAAGTATTACCCTTATTAGTGACGAGTCTCTAATCCTGCAGTTTTCCCTCTTCCAAAAATAACAATCCCGTCATCATGAGGAGTCCGTTTCTCAAAAGATGCAGCATGATGCATTCTGGGTCCATTTAATACCTCCCCTCTTCATCACCACGTCTTCCCAATAGACTGAATATGTTCCTTTGCCCTCATCCTCAGTGAAGCAATGCTGGTGTTCCTGGGGTCAGCAGAGCAGTGGTAGGCGGGGGGCGGGGGGCACATGGAGCCCATGTGGGGCAGGTGATGGCTGTGTCCCAGGAAGGAAGCCGGCATGGAAGAGGCCATTGAGGGTGGAGGAGAGGGGGTGTAAGTGCCCGGGAGGCCCTGCGAGCCTGTGATGAAGCCGGGGAGGGACTGCAGGGAGGTGGAGGTGGTGAGGGAGGTGGAGAGCCAGGGGTCCAGCTGCAGACTGGAGCCCAGGGAGCTGCTGGAGCGGCTGAAGGAGAGCAGGGAGGAGGAGGTTTCCTGCAGCTTGATGGAGCTCACCTCCAGCTTCTCCTGGCGACGCCACTTGGCCCGTCGGTTTTGAAACCACACCTTGAAAGTAAGAGGAGGATTTTCATTTTCAATTCAATTCAAATGTATACAGCTTCATTCATTTATCCAAAGGCATTATAACAGATAAGAGAAGAGAGGGAGAGAAAAAAAAACTTTTAGAGCTAAAAAAATATAAAAACGAATATTGTGTAAAAGTCTTTGAAAATTGAGAAATCCGGAGGTTGACAATTATCAGTTACTAAACGAAGCACTTTGGATTTAAAGTTATATAATTGTATAATCATTAATAAGGGATTGTTACAAATATAATATTGACAGACATTTCTTTCATTATTGAAACCATGATGAAAGCTACAATTGAAGTTTAATATTCTGTGAATACATTTTAAATATACATTTCTAAAATAAATTAAATCAGTTTTTGCTGTTCCTTGAAAAGTACAAAATGCACTGATCCAAACAATGTAATTTCTATCAGGTTTATTAGGTTAAAGATTACAAATTAAATAACTTTGAACAAAATAATTGCGCAATGTTACAACTTCGTTCTTTATTGGTCTTTTTTTATACATCTTAAATGTGATGTAGTAAAAGAAGATCTACACAATATAAACTTTACATCGAAAATGTCCAACATGCTTTTGGAAACACTTTTTGGTGTTCTTCTATATTTCTCTATATTGCCACACATTCCTATTCACTTTTTTTTATAGAGACATGGTTCCTATGGCGGCTGAATACATGTGTAGGCTACTCAGTGAGAAACAGGCCGATGGCAGAGTTAGTTTCTGGGACTTTACCTGCACTCGGACCTCCGGCAGGTTGACCTTCAGAGCGAGCTCCTCTCTGCTGTACACATCCGGGTAATGGGACTTTTCGAAAGCTCTCTCCAGTTCGTGGAGCTGGAAGGTGGTGAAAGTAGTCCGGTTCCGACGGTGTTTCTTCTTCGGGTTATCGTCATCCGACAGTTTGCCGTCCGGAGAGTCCGGGCACACCGAGGCTTCCGCGGCGCCGCCGGAACAACAAACACCTGCGGGGAGAGGAGAGTGTGAGCACCGGGAGAAACAGCCGGGACAGCTGAGCAACATTTATTTAACATCTAAAATATAATGATTTTAATTTTGTCTTCTTTTTTAGTATTTTTAAAATCTTCTGAAAGATTCAATAATGTGCGCACTATCATGAAAATTAGACCTGACTCCAAACTAATAACAAGTGGTTAAGTTTAATCAGAAATAGGCTAAGTCTAAATTGAATATAAAGTTATAACGGTAAGCCTCTCTTTTACAGATATATAACATGACGTGTTGTAGATTATACACTCTTTACACTTAATTTATTTATTATTATTCTGGAGAAAAATCACGAAACTTACTGTCAAAACTTTCTGAAGAATGACTTTTCTTCAGTGGAGACATAATGACATTCCGCTCAGCATCTTTCACCAGGACCTTATCCGTCACGCCGTAGCAGGCCGACTTGTGGAAGAGCTGGTCCTCTTTAAATCCCAGTATGGCGTCTATGCTGTGGATTGTGGCCGGGTTGTCACCCGGGCTCTGGACGGAGCGTGCGGAGGGAGACAGGCGCTCATCCATCATCATCATCACCTGGGAAGCTGATCCAAGAAGCCACATTGGTCGAAAGTCCCAAAAAATAGTCGGAATAACGCTGCTTAAAGATTTGCAACTAGGCTATTCAAATATATTGCTACTCTTTGTGCTTGGTAAAGTTGTCAATTGCAGAGCCAAGAGTGGAGAAGTTACGCACAAGACTCCAGTAAGCCCGTCTTGCTCAGTGGACAGGGAGCATCTTCTGAGGGGGCTTTTAAAGCAGTGCCGGCTGTAAGACCCCCTACCCATGTGGCACCCCCCTCCTGCACGTCAGAAAGGGGACGTCCTGTTGGATTTGGCCCCGGATTTAGGGGTAACTGTGCGCCCATGCAGGCACCAGTGCGCACACCCTGCCCGTAACTCCTCCCCATCTTAAGTGCATCAGTCAGTGTTGGCTCTAAACCTACTTACATAAATCTTAAAACCATCTTTCCACTCCTCCAGATGTCATGTTCATGTCAGTCTGCGAAAAAAAGAGGAAGATTAGGCCCACAGAGGCACAGATTAAGGTACAACAAAATCATAATTACAAGATTTCTGGTCAGGACATGGATTGCAAGATGACAGCTTAATATTTAATCAAAGATATTGTGGCCAAAAAAGAAAGACATTTCATTTAGTTTATTTGTTTTGTTGACCTTAAGGACAAATCATGCACCTCCTGACACATGTTGATTAAACAAGACTTTTATAGACTCATTAAAATAAATGAAATGTAATTAATAAATTATATTTAAAATAAAAGGGGTCAAGTGTTGAGTCAATTAGGGTTACAAAGCCCAAACGATAACACGTTTTGGCTATAACCACTTAACAGCAAACAAAGATTGACAGCAGTGTGGTAATCCTGCTTAAGGGGATTACATTATTTTACTCAAAAGAGTTAAAACCCTTAAAACTATTTAGCTTCTCCTAATTACAGAAGGTGACCTTATCCTTTGTTTGGCTAATGGGAGGGGGGTCAGAGGGAGAAGCATGCACTGTTTTAATTAGCAGCAAAAAGTTGTGACTTGATGCAAAAGTTTATATAGCAAAAGTTCTTGAAGAAGCTCTATTGTTTTCTTGTGGCTGCGGAGCTTTGACAGCGTTTAAGGTACGCATTCTAAGCTTTATAATAGTGTCTTGAGGTCTATACCTGAAACGTTATTTTGAGTTTGAATTGACTCAGTTTTATTGTTAAATGTGAGAAAAGCTGATCAAACGGTGTCTGTCAGATGCTGGTTAACCTTGAAAGATGCTTGAACACGAGCTGAAAGAAGCTTCAACATAATAACTTTAGAAAAGGAAACAAGTTAGAGAGAAAAAGTCTTGCATGTTTCTTATGTGTGGTATTCATCTCAAGTCAAACTTAATTTGAAAGTGAAACTTCTACAATCTGAGACCGATCATGGTGCTTATTCTACAATGTGTTCAATATTATTATAAGGAATAAAACATTTTGAGTTTTAAAGTAACAGTTTAACATTTTGAAAAGAAAGGCCACTCTTGTAATTGTCTGGTAAATGTTCTGCTCCAGCAAGCAGCTGGTTAGCTTAGCTTAGCACAAAGACTGGAAACTGAGGGAAACAGCTAGCATGGCCCTGTCAGAATTTAGCCCTTTAAGCTAATTCATTTAAACGGTACAATTGTGACATTGATCATCACACTAAAAATAAGATGTAAAGGTAATGTGTGTTTTTTTCCCAGGGGGTTTTGTGCCCGGCTTTTTCTTTGCCGTTAGCAGCAGTGAGTCAGTTTATTTTTTGTTTGACTGTTTCAATTGTTTTTTTGCTTTTTTGCTTTTATTGGACAGATTGAAATTGGAATATCAGGAATCAGTTTTATAACAGATACAACATGTTAGTTAGTGAGCTTTAGAAGTGTCGGTAGGTGCTTTTGGTTTCCTTCAGTTGGAGCTGCTTCATTGGGTTTGCAGTCTTGTGCTAAGCTATAAGCTAACAGTTGCATAGCTGTTACTCTATGAGAGCAATATCAACTACTGATATAACTCCCTGCAAAACAACAGATGAGTTTATTTCCAAATGTGTCTTACAACAGCTAACATTAGCTAGTGCTGAAATAGGACTGAATAAGTGAGTTTAATTTAGACTTTATATTTTTCATACTTGATGACAGGCTCTGTCCTATGACTATTTTTTCATCCTCTTTTTCTTGAACAAGTAGAATGCGATTTCTGCAGAACTTCATTTTGTCCTGAGCTATTCTCAGATCCACAGAAACAGAGAGAAAGAGAGCGCGGTGCACACGCTGAAACCTTGTCTCTGCTGATCCTATTAGATGATAATCTCCAGACTTGCACAGCCGTTTAAACTTGGGTTCATGTGAAACTAAACGTGGAGTCCTCCTCCCCCCCGTTCTGCCTAATCACCCCTCACAAGTGTTTGGATAATGCCCAATTAAATTAAGACCATTATCTTTATTCACTGCATTAGCCCTGATTCAGATAATTGGGATTAATTGAAGTTGCTTGATTTAAAATACTTAATGGTTGTACAAGCATAAATCACTGTACAGACACACTACAGTTTATAGAATAATAAAGTGACTTTTGACAAGCTAAGGATCTTTTAAATGAATAATAATTGGCTTACACTTGGAGCTTATAAAGACATTAACATGAAAAACCATATGGCGTTTTATGTGAAATGTTGGAATAAGTTTTCTAGCACCACAACACAAGCCGACATATTTAATGTATTCAATATACATCTTTATTTGAACAATACATTTACAAGTATACCTCCATTTCATCTGTGTTTATGTACATTGCTTTAAGTTTTGTGGAATAAATGATTCAGTATTCTAAAGTGAGTTTCTGCAAATGCTTAAGGCTCAACACCTTTTCTTACAGTTCAAATGTGTATGTGTAGAAATGTTAAATTAATAAAACATGTTGGGATTTATGAACACTGTTTGCTTTGTGATAACACCAAAAGAAAACAAAAATCTAAAAGTCATAATTAATTCAAACACCACATACATAAAAAAAAAAAAATCTAAAATAACCAACAAACCAAAAGGAAAGTTGAAACACTCACACAGGGTGGATTTTTTGAAAACTTAAATAAGGTTTGTTTTAGTTTTGGTTAGTTATATATTTGACTGAAAACACACTTTCAGAGACTTTAACTGTCTCATTTTACAACAAACAGAACAAGTGAACATTAGATGGCGTAAAATCAATGTTTTGAAAAGTATTGTGGCCTTTAAATGGTGTGAAAAGGAATACTTGGCTTGGAACATCACTTTTCTACAAAATGCATCAAAAGAAAACAGCCATTGGGGAGAGATGGGGCACTGTGGTTGCAATTAAAATATGTTCAGTTTATTGCAATCATAAGTTGTAAATTACTTCCCACTCAGAAACAAGCTAACAGGGAATGTTACAGTAAATCCTTCAGTAGATGTTAGCAGGATGATTTAGCTTATAATAAAAGTAAATTCTTGGTTTGCTGTTGTAACCAAATGTATTTATACAGCTCAGCCTGCAGATTCCCAGAAAGTGTTGGAATTCATTTTCCTGTGTCATTCTCTTCCTCTTCTTCCTCATCATTCAAACATAGACTACCCCCCCCTCACATGTTCACATGACGGAGCACTTCTCCTCTGCTTTTGTCTTCATTTCGGTGACGGTGGCTGACGCCTTCTCCTTCAGCTGGTCCATGTCCATGTTCTGCAAGTTCTGAAACTGGCCCATGAGGGAGTCCTTGCCCTCCTCCTCCGTGGCGTCCTCGTCCACCATCTTCAGCAGCTCCTCGGGAACGTCCACGTCGTCCCCGGCCATCTCAATCATGTTGTCATCCTGCTCGCTCTGCACACCAGGAGAAGACACGGTGAGAAACACAGACAAGATTTAACATTCAGTGTGTGTGTGTGTGTGTGTACATTACATGTTACTTGTGTACAATCAGTGTGTATTGAGGAGGCCTTTGTTTTCAATCCTATAAGATATCATAATGGCTCTTAGTTGGTATGACATCTCTTTGTCATCCAGATATATTTCTTTATGGCAAAATCTTGGAAGGAAACAGGTCAAAATACTCTATTTTAGAGATTTTCGGGTAACGTTTGAGTAATTTAATTGAGATTTACTACATTAATTAATAAACATTCACAAATGTTATCTTTAAATCATTGGTGCTTGTTCTTAAACACTATAAGGTAAATTGTAATAGTTTCCCCAACATATTATTATAATGACAAGTTATGATATATATTAACTTTCAGACATGACCGAGGGTATTTTCTATTGTTTTCCCCGATTATAACAGACTCTATATTTTTGGCATTGAATTAATATTTGCAGGAGTAAACAATTTAAAGGCTTTTTTACAGGATTAACCTGTCAGTCTGCTGCATATCCAAAGCATTCATAATATCTTTGACCTTTTGACAAACATTGCAGGTGTCAAGCTCAGTTTGTTAGACGATTTATGACCTAATTTCTAGCTATTCATTGATTAATTGAAAAATGATACTGCCCTTCTTTTATTAAACTTCAATTCCAACGTAAACACATAGCAACTTTCTAATACTGCAGATTGGTCTGTGTTTGTTTTCAAATTGTAAGACCTTAGGCAGACTAGTGAACAAAAATAGAAGAGCTCTAGGATCTAGGTCTTAATCCAGAAGCTGCTCTCCAGGATATTCTGCTCTCTCTGTTTTCTACATTTTCTTAAACAGACTGGAGTCTCCTTTGACTTTACTTTATGTGCCTTTTGCGTCATAGAAATGCTACATTTAAAGCTGTTTCCAACAAACTCAATCTAATCGCTTGAATAGTCATGCAACAGGCAGTGTGCTGGGACTACTTTAAACTCAATCTGTGGGATTACTTCGGACCTGCTTTAGCCTTTCCTCTCTGAATCCCAGCGGTAGTCTAAAGATATCCACTATAGCGTTGCACGAGACCCTAATTCCATTAGACAGACAGCACCAACTTCCTGTTTCTACCGCACACTTGTTATTAGATTATAATTGTTTCTAACTAACTCAGCATGTATGTACATTCCAAACCTCCTACCCATTCAAAGAACAATAATGAACAGTACAGGATCCCTTTAGGTGCTTTATTATTGTTTGAAAACCCATTTAAATGCACATTTCACTTCTAATAAAGGCACTTTGTCATTTGTCATTTCAAACTGGAATGCAATGTAAACACCATTGAGGGAAAATAATTAGATCTATATGTTTAGACTAATGCTATTGTCCTCATCATATATGTGTGGTTTCAATTTAAAAGACAAACAGTGAAAAGAAGTGCAGCCATTGTTTAAAGCAGGAGACTGAACAATAGAGAGTCTGTCGCGTTACATATAGGAAAAACCTACAGCAGCTAAGGTCATCACTGCATTCAGATAAATACAAATAATGGTGTTAGAAAAGCTGTATAAGAAATCAATGTTGCTCTTATATCATAAAAACACACAGTTAAGTACTAGTCAGTTTTAAATGAGATTGAATTATAGGATAGGAAACACTCCTGTATGAATCTCTAAAAGACCTAATTAAAACCCCAACATACCTGTTGTGCTCCTGCCATTACAGCTTTTTGTTTAACAGTCCTTTAAATCCTGCAGTTGCTCGGTTTACATCCACTAAAATAGATGCTGTTCACACTGCCGGCGTTCCCTAATGAGCCTGGGACACCTGCTCAGAGGCATTTGGCTTCCTAAGACCCTAGGTGCTACATGGGACACATATTAACGTCTTCCAGAGCGCTGGTTGAACGTCCTCCTCGCTAATCTATACTGGCACGGCTTCCACCTCCTGTCGCACACGCTGCAAAGTGCTGCTGTTGGATCATTATAACCTCAGCCATGATCAACTTACAAGACTGAGGGAATTTTTTTAAGTATTTAGTATGTTGGATGGTTTCTTATTGGCAACACTTACATGTGTATTCTTATTTGTCATTTATTAGCAGCAAAAATAACCCTATGTTTTAAAGTCATTATAATTGAGTGAAAAAGCAGATGTTAGTGTTTATCAATGTACTTATCAACGAAGTTAACCCCTGTGTGCCTTCATAAGTTGGAGCAGCTGTATAAAATGATAATGAAAGACAATATATTAAAATATCGTAATCATATAAAATACGTCTTCATCTGAGAAGTTATAAACCTTGAAAATACTGGCCATTTATAAAACACTTAAAATGCCCTTTACTCTAGTGTATTAAAAATCACTTATCAGACATTCCTTTGGTCCTTGTAATACTATAATCATTTGTATTAATAGTATTATGCATTTGTGTTCCTTTTCAGAATATGAATATAGAGTACAGATTGAATTTTAAATATGAGAAATGATAACTCTTTACCTTTGGCAGCCTGTATTTGTCTCTGAGGCACACCCTGAGTGTCGCCCTCTCTGCTTTCTTGTTTAAGAAATCTGCATCTCTCTCCATCCTGAAATAGAGATTAAAAACATGTGTACCACAATAAGCTTTGCTGCCGGCCTCAGGAACATCCCAGGTTAACAAGAAATGTTGTAGTTTAATCCCTTAGAAAGGAGGAAAGCTGCAACAAAATACCAGCAAAGTGGAACATAAGGACCTTGTGTCGTCATCAGTGCTTAAAAGACAGCATAATACATCTTTCAGAATTTGAGTTTTATGAAAGAAAAATTCCCTTTTGTTTTGTTTGTTTGCATACACACACATGGGCCTAATTATATAGATAACATATAACTGTTCAACTCAACACCACCTACTCCAGCTCACCTGAATATCAATAAAGCATTAAAGCTGAAAAAAGACAATTAACTAAAATAGTGTTTACTGGGATTACGTTTAATTAAAAATAATAAATGTTGACCCCATGTGCTGGAGGGGCTGTGGACGGTGGGAGACTTCACACATATATTTTGGGACTGTCCAAACATTCAGGGCTTCTGGAAGGATGTTCAAAAGGAGATTAAACGGGTGCTGGGCTTTACTTTGGACCCAGCACTTTATATACTGGGTATACTGCCCAGTGATATGGACAGAAATGTAGCTTTCTTACTAAGAATTCTTCTTCTAATTGCGAAATGATAACGGTCTCGTGGCTGAAGCCGCAGCCCCCCGGCATAGTCCATTGGAGAAACAGGGTCAAAAATGTTTATTTAATGGAGAAAATCACAGTAAGACTACGGCTGAAAACGGATACATTCGAAGAAAAATGGTCTCCATTGTATTATACAAGCAACACCAGAACTCTAGCAGCACCTCTTTATTTATTTATTTGTATTTATTTATTTTTCATTTATTTGTATTCACTGCACTTGTACTTGTTTCATCTGGATGGTAAAGCACTGGCTCTTACTATCATAATGGTTCAGGTATTGTGCGATCATGTTTCCGATGAGGGGGAGTGATAATGTCTGTAATATGTTGATAATGTTTGCACAATATGAAAATTGATAACATCAAGAAACTGTATGTCCTTTTGGTGCCCAAGTGTTGAATGATTAACCCTGATGTACAACAGCTGCAGTTATGTAAGCATCTCCATGTATGAAAAAAAAAATCAGTGCAATAGGTGTATACTGTAAACATTACAAAATGGTTTGTTTTCTGCAAAGGTTATGCAAATGAGGATGAAATGTGATGCCTTTGTTGCACTACCTAATGAAAAATGTTTAACACTATTGGACTATTTGCAGTGTCATATCCTATTGCTGAAATCTGAAATCTGTAATGTGCACACCTACATTTATTTGCCTAATTAATGTTATAGATATTATTTCATACTCATACATTTATTTCAGTATTTTGATTTGACAAAGACAGACTCACATACTTTCCTTCAGCCAATTACAGATGGGATTATTAGGCCAGACTGAGTCAAGCAGATTGGAAATCAAGCCAAGACGCCACCATTTAAAAATAATTGATGCAACAAAACAGTGGAGTGAGGTTCCTGACACACTGTGCATTTTCTATTTTGACTCTTGGTCTGGCTAGATAGTTTATACAGAAAACATCAGTTACATCCAGTCTACAGTAATGGAGAATGTTGTCATCTTTTGAAATCTACCTTTATATTTACAATTACTATTTTAATACCAACATTTTAAGAGTCGAAAGTCTGGATTAATCTTCTTATGTAATACGGGATCTGTTCGCTGCTGCAAAATCTTTTCACAAAAGTCCAATTTGTAAGAGGAAATGATTTTCCACACATTTTCTTTCAAATTAAACATAGGATGGAATAACTTGTTGCTAAATGTACAATCATACATTAAAATCATGTACTTTATTTTTACATACTGTATAGCACAGCAACATGGCAGTGTGCAAAACCAAGCTACCTGCTGTATGAACAACTGAAGAGTAATAACATCTACTTCATAAAAAAAAAAATATTCCATTAGGAATAAATGAAAAGCTTAAAAAAAAAAAAGAAACCGCTATATTTTATAGAACGTTCTTCCAACATCTACCTCAAATGCAGATCTAAATAAAATGGACAAATAAATATACAGTTGCAGGATTTTGATTGCTTTCCTTTGCTGCTCCAGCACATAATCTCATTTATCATAGTGTTCAGTTTGAATAATCCAATATGTTCTGCTGTCAAGTAAAAAAGATTCAAGCAGAGAATAAACTGCCTTTATAAAAATGCTTCATTGATGTTTCAAAATCTAGAAATTCCCCAAAGTGTTACATATTGCTGTTGTTGCTGCAGAAATAGAGGGCAGATTATGGGAGATTATTGATCCAGGCAGGACCATTAGCCCCAGCAGGAAATATCGAGTATGGTGGTACCTGTGACCTTCAGCAACAGATGCACTTCTCAAAAACACACCCAGCTTGTTGTAAGCTCATGAAACGAATATATAAATGAGGGTTTACATTTAGTTAGGGTACGGGTAAAAAATATGTTAGTGCAAAAGAGGGGAGAGTAAACAGTGCAGTGAAGTAGAAAGTAGTTAGTCAAGGTCAGATTGGACATTCTGCAGCCATACTGTTTTCAATGGGCCAATGGCATGAATTGAAAATGGAGCACCGTCCACGTTGTACTCACTTCTCCTCCACCACCTGTTTTTGATACTCTTCATACTCTTCTCGTGTCATCCCTGCTGCTTTGGCTGGATCTGTGGGGGCGGCCTCCTCTTCTTTGTCACCTCCACCACCAAGGCCAATGCCTGACAGGGGGTTCCCAATCATGCTCTTGATCAAGAAAGCCATCTTGAGTTGCTGTGTTCACTCTGCGAGGGTGAGAATATTTTTTTCTGTAGGTGAAAGTGATGCTGCTCCCCTGATGGCGCCCTCCGGTTCGGCTTTCTATAGCTGTCAAATCCAGTGGTAGCTCTCTAGCTAACCTGCTGCTTGTCTACGGAGCCAAGGACACACTGACGACAGGCAACAGACACACACACACACACACACTAACACACACGTACACAACGGCCATAATCTGGATTTAATCCTCCCTGCTCTACTATGCTAAGAGGCAGATGGCCTGTTTTTTGTCTATTTTTAAAGCATGTGGACCTGTGTAGATGTTATCTTTATTAACTTTGACACTTTTTGCATTCTTTGGAGGAACTAGGTGCAGCTCTCATTTTAAAAATGGTTTTGGAGATGGCTGTCCTCAGTTTAGGACCATACATATGTGGTTTCCGCCCACTACTGCTTAATCATATTAGTAAAGTACTGACTGGCCCGTGTGCAGCTTACAGCGCGGAGACCGAGCAGAGAGAGAGAGGAGCGGGATTACTGCGTTGTTTATCCCCCACTGGGGCCATACCGTGCTATTGTTCAGAGGGAGGTTGATTGACAAGAGTATGAGAGATGGGGAGAAGGCGGCTCTGGTTTCATTTCATCAAATCACTACATAGCTATTTGCAAGCTTTGGTGAAGGACTTGTTGATCACCCAAATATTCTTGATTAAAAACAGAAGATGTTCATCTACTGTATAACCAGGGGTTAAATTGGTCGTGGCTCAGCATCCAAGGCTCTTACGTAAACATTTTTTAAAATGCTATTCAAATGAGTGCGCTCCTTATAAAACGCTGCTGCATACCAAATCCAGGGTTTCCTGCCAGTGTTGTAGTATAGAGATGTTTTGACTTTTGAAGCTGTTACCCCAAATGTCCAAACCGTATTGTTGGTTGGCTTGGTGAAGGTGGCTCTCTGTATGTTTAAAATAATGAAAAAAGTCATATGTTGTAAATATCATGAAAAGAATAGTATAGTATCTTGACCAACATGAAAGTCATTTTATAGTATTGTTATGAACCTGGGTCATTATGTCTGCATTTTCTGATGTGTTTGTGTGTCTGTGTGCAGGTGCTTCCTGGTGATTGGACCAGTTTGCCGATTGGCTGCCTGCTTCCTGATTGGACTACCTGGATGACATCAGCACTATTTGTGAAAAACGTCATGGTAAAGTATGTGGAAAAATTTGAAAAAAAGTCTTAGTATAGTATGTCAAAAAGTTTGGAAAAAATATGCAAAAGATGTCCCATATGGTCTAGCGGTTAGGATTCCTGGTTTTCACCCAGGCGGCCTGGGTTCAACTCCCGGTATGGGAACAGCTTTCATATGGGACAAATAATCAAAGTATAAGCTGTTTTAAAGAAATGGAAAAGAGTGAGTTGAAAAATTGAAAAAAGTCATAGTAGAATATGTCCAAAATATGAAAAAAACGTCATATTAGACTATATCCAAAAATGTGAAAAAAGTCATAATATATTGTGTCAAAAAATTGGAAAAAAAGTATTTCCATTTATTTAAAACAGCTTATACTTTGATTATGTTTCCCATATAAAACTTGTTCCCATACCAGGAGTTGAACCCGGGCCGCCTGGGTGAAAACCAGGAATCCTGACCGCTAGACCATATGGGATATCTTTTGTGTATTTTTTTTAATATTTTTGCCATTTTATACTATTACCTTTTTCACAGTTTTATATGGGAAAAATAATCAAAGTATAAGCTGTTTTAAAGAAATGGAAAAGAGTGAGTCGAAAAAAAGAAAAAAAAAGTCATAGTATACTCTGTTATAAATTGGAAAAAACTTCATAGTAGAGTATGTCCAAAAATGTGAAAAACGTCATGTCAAAACATTTGAAAAAAAGTAATAGATTCCTGGTTTTCACCCAGGCTGCCCGGGTTCAACTCCTGGTATGGGAACAGCTTTCATATGGGAAAAATAATCAAAGTATAAGCTGTATATATAAATACATATATAGTATAAATATATATAGTATAAATGGAAAAAAGTGAGTTGAAAAATAGAAAAAAGTCATAGTAGAATATGTCCAAAAATGTGAAAAAACGTCATAGTAGAGTATATCCAAAAATGTGAAAAAAGTCATAATCTAGTGTCGAAAAATTTGAAAAAAAGTCATAGTATAGTGCAGGGGTCTCCAACCTTTCTTCATCTGAGAGCTACTTTCAAAAAATGAAAGTGGCCAAGAGCTACTTGCATCACATCGCTTACATTTATTCACATAGCCCTCATCAGTTGAATTAAGCTATACCTTTGTACACGTGTGAAATTGCAATACCTAAAGCTTATCAAAAATAAGGTCCAAGAAAACGAAGATTTCTCACATATTATTATGGCCCACATAATAAGTACATCACTGAACATTCACATAAGTGTCCTTAATCACCACCTTACAAGCATTTCACTCTTTTTTTAGTGAGATGAATGGCACTGCATGCAGTCCACCATAGAGGTGTATGCTGGACCCACTTAGGTTCACTAATAGAGTCATTTAAATGTTCATCAGTCGGTCTTGTTCTGTATTTAGATTTCATTCATGTCAGAAAAAGCTGCTTCACAAAGGTATGTAGAACAGAACCAAATAAAGCAGACATTTTCAGTGCTGCTTGGTGAATGTTCTTATAGTTTTCTGGGTCTACAAGGCTCCAGAAATGTTGTGAGTTTTGCTGAGACTTAAGCTGAACATTATTTTGGAGATCTCCACAGGATTGACACTGAACAGTTGTTCAGCCATCTTTTTCTTCTTCTTCTTCGTCTTGACATTAAATTATAAACCATAATAAATCAATTGTATAGGTCTAGCCTCCGTATATCTGTGTGTGAAAATGGTTCCATTCTCAAAAACAAAAAACTAATACTTCTGCTCTGCAGTCTAGCTGCAGCTTCTAGCTACGGTCTTCTGTTAAAAAAAAGACACTGAATGTCTTGAATGTGGCATCACACACATGACTTGAGTCTGAAAACAGCAGGAGTATTTACAATAGCATTATAAAAACAAAAATAGTGCATGTGGGTGCACACTTACATTATCTGTCTTACTGTTACATAAATCCCATGAATGTATGAGATTAAGTTAGCTTCATCATATCTCAATCAGTGATTAAGTGAATAATAAAGTTTCTATCGGGTCACTATCAGCCTGTCACTCATTATTTTCAGGGAGGGGGCGGGGTTTGGAGGAACGGAGAGGAGACGGTGATCGCGGAAGCTTTCCTCCTGCCTTCACAAACTTTACACAAGTATTTATCAACTGAAAATAGCAAGAGGACATTCATACTCTGCAATCCAAGACTTGATTAAATCCACCAAAAACCTGACATGACGATAACGAGTGTTTTTCAAAAAACACAAATCCCTCCCTGTGTGTCTCTGAGGCGCAGCGACAGGGCCTGATTCAGAGCGGGTCATTCTGCTGTTGGTTCTGGACTGGTGTTGGTGGAGAAAGCAGACTGCTCCGTGTGTGATGTCGCTGTGCTGCTGTCACGTCTGTTCCTTGATCTCTGCGTCACCGACCATTTGATATTCATGTGACAGAAAAAATTCTAAAATAAAAAAACGTTATGGTCCAGCCGCGGCCGAAAAATCAATAAGCAACCTTACTACGCTATAATCGATAATCGAGCGGCGAGCTACTGAAAAGCTGCCCGCGAGCTACCGGTAGCTCGCGATCGACGTGTTGGAGAGCCCTGGTATAGTGTGTCAAAAGAATTGAAAAAAAGTCATAGTATGTCAAGAAATGTGGGAAAAAGACAGAATTCATGTCCCATATGGTCTAGTGGTTAGGATTCCTGGTTTTCACCCAGGCGGCCTGGGTTCGACTCCCGGTATGGGAACAGCTTTCATATGGGACAAATAATCAAAGTATAAGCTGTTTTAAAGAAATGGAAAAGAGTGAGTTGAAAAATAGAAAAAAGTCATAGTAGAATATGTCCAAAAATGTGAAAAAAACGTCATAGTAGAGTATATCCAAAAATGTGAAGAAAGTCTTAATCTAGTGCAGGGGTTTCAAACTCAAATACACAGTGGGCCAAAATGAAAATATCGGTAGGCTACTAGTCGAGGGCCGGACTGGTTCAATGTTTATTGCAAAACGTATTGAAATGAACTTATTGCACATATTAAACCTGGAACTAACAAAGCTTAAATGATTGCCTATAAAAACAACATTAAACATTAAATAATCAGTTGCATTAATTTCTTATGGCTCTATCTGCAGCTTTTCCGGAGTCATTTCTTATGAGTACATTTTTCCACAGGCCAACAACAGCTTCAAAAAAACAATTTCCCTCAAAGAAAAAAACAAACATGCCCTGTTGTCGCAAGAAAAAAAGTGCAGAAGGAACATCCATTGAAACTCAGTTTGCTGCTCTGTGATGCTATAGTTCAAGCCAGATACTTAGCATCTCATCTCGGGTGCAAGTTCATCAATGTTTGGGGTCAGGCTCTGAGCTGAGGAGATCCTCAGGATTGAGTGAAGGTGTGCGTGCAATATACCGGCGGGCCAGATCTAATAGTAATTCAAAATTATCATGCGGGCTGAAATTAAATCCACCAAGGGCATGATTTGGCCCCCGGGTCTTGAGTTTGACACAAAACAAAAAATGTGAAAGAAAGTCATAGTCATATCTCAAGAAATTTCGAAAAAAGACAAAGAACATGTCACATATGGTCTAGCGCAGGGCTTCTCAAACTCCGGACCAAGGTCCGGATCCGGACCGAACTGCAAATCAATCCGGACCGAACCCTGTGTCCCATTATATAAAAAAAAAAAAATTATAAAAAAAAAAAAATTCTGATTCTGATTAATGTACATCATTATGTACGCGCGTCTTGTGTCTGACGCGTAGTGAGAATGAACGTGCATATATATTTACTTGTGTGCGCGAGCGTGACACTCATTGCAGACCGCAAGTTAACCGCAAGTTTACCTTGACTTTCTAATGCTTCTAATGCCTTTTTTGCCGAGGTTCAAGGCATTGGCTACAGACAAACAGCCAAGCCACCATACTGTATGTATGTATTGAATGTGTGAGTGTATAAAGCGGCGCCGTTTGCCGACAGGCAAGGCAGGCAAGGCAGGCAAGTGCTTGGACCAGAAGGGGGCCCCCAAAGAAAGTAGATTAAGAAGGTCCACAGCAACGACAACATGAAACACCCTTTCATTTACTGCAACGACATGTCGGGAAACCCCCTCAAGGGGGCCCCATGCATAGCGCGCCCATAGACTGTATATATAAAGAGCGCGCCATAAGAAACTGCTTCTTAATTTCAGTTTCGTTTCAGGGGGGGGTGACTTTACTGGCATTGATCCGGACCAGTGACCTTGTATAAAGTTCACAAGTGGACCTTTAATAAAAAAGTTTGAGTACCCCTAGCGGTTAGGATTCCTGGTTTTCACACAAGCGGGCCTGGTTCAACTCCTCCAACTTTCAAATGGGAAAAATAATCAAAGTATAAGCTGTTTTAAAGAAATGGAAAAGAGTGAGTCGAAAAAACGAAAAAACTCATAGTAGAATATGTCCAAAAATATGAAAAAAACGTAATAGTAGAGTATATCCAAAAATGTGAGAAAATCATAATCTAGTATGTCGAAAAATGTGAAAAAGATTCATAGTAAATCATGTCTAAAAATTTGAAAAAAAGGCATAGGCGTGTACAATTTTTGGGAAAACATGTCCCATATGGTCTAGCGGTTAGGATTCCTGGTTTTCACCCAGGTGGCCCCGGTTCAACTCCCGGTATGGGAACAGCTTGTATATTGAAACATCCAAAAAATGACAGTTTCATTAAAAAGTATGGCATCAAAACAGTATACTACGATGAAAGAAGTCCTAATATAGTCAGTCAAATACTATATAAAAAAATATTATATATTGTGTGGAAAATGTCAGGAGAAACGACACAATACAGTATGTCCAAAAAATGCAATTAAAAAGGTCCCATATGGTCTCGGAATGAAGATTCCTGTTTTTCCCCCAGGGGGCCCTGGTTTGGGAACAAATAGTTTACGGGCAATGTTTTAAATATGCAAAAAACGATGACATAAGTCGAAAGAAATGCAAAAAAACAACAAAGTATACTATATCGAAAATATGCATAAAACGACATAGTATATAGTATGTTGAAAATGTCAGGAAATATATTGTGTACTTTTAATATAGTAATACTGTAAGATGGAAATCCCCCCTCCGACCGTCATTCATCAGTTAAGGATTATTTAAAAGAACGGAGTTGTCAATAAAGAAAGAATGTGTGATCTTATAAATGTCCCTATAACTTCATACTGTTTTAAATATTCTCCAGTGGTGCAATTTGCTTTTCTTTTTGAAATATCATCAATAATCCTTCAATAATTGAGATGCACAACTACAACTCTTTGTACAGTAATTGCTAACTAGAATACACTTTAAATCATGGACAGCCAGGAGACATATCTTTACATAATGATTACCCTTAGTGGAGAGTATCTGACATAATAAAATAAGCAGAGAGTGATTTTAGTTTTTTCATGTTTATGTAAATTGTTCATGTGTTCATGAGTATCAGTTTCTGACTCGATCAAAGCAGATGAACGGAAGCAGACATCTGCTCTGAGTTTTTGCCACCAATAGTTCAGCATTATTTTATACAAAATTGCACAGTTCAAAACACAGGTTTCTTTGTGGTCAGTTCAGTTTCATAAAATGGGACTGGGGCAGATTGAAAACAAAATCAAAACAGATCCAACCAAAAATACTGTAAGGAACATGTTACATCATGTTGGAAATCCAAAGGTCTCACAGAGGCATTCATACACAACAAATTAGTGATCAAATGAAAAAATCTGCAATTAATTAAAACAAACTTCAACAAGATCATTTCTTTCAAGTACAATAATTTAAGATCTCAAAATAATGAGAAAAACCAAAGACCAAAATGGACATTCCCTCATTTACACACTTTCTTTTTAGAAATGTATTTGATCAAAAGAACTTCTTTGCTGCTGCTTCTTGTTGACTCCTGCAGGAGAGGAGAGGAGAGACAAGGCGTTAGAGACAGTAGTGAAAGAAGTGCTATATTTTACTTTAGTGAAAGTAGTGATACAACATTGTAGAAATATTGAACATTGAAAATGAACTTAAACTCTTACTGAACTACAAGTCAAAAAAGCATTTGCACCAAAAGTACTTGCACTAAAGAACATATTCATTATAGTTCATTACAGAATAATGATTCTGGATCACAATTAACGATGCATAAATGTGTTTGACTAATGTTGGAGATCATTTCAACAAATCTGTATACTTTCTATAATCTGCATAATAGAGCATTATGCATTATTTGATCATGGGCCTAAGGAGAGAGCGGTACAGACTGTAAAGCACATTGAGACAAATGTGTATTCTGTGTAATATTGTGCTATATAAATAAAAATCTGATGGACATTCGATTGATTTATATTTTTTATTGAAGATAACCTGAATATGTAGTGAGAGGAATGTAGTTAAAATGGAAATTCCCAAGTAAAGTACAAGTAACTTAAATTACAAACTTGTAACCCCAAATTAAATAATACCTAAAAAAAGCATAGTCAAGCATGTCTAAAATATCTGAAAAAACGTGCCGTATATATATGAGAAAAACAACATAGTATAATAGGATTTTGAAAAACATGCAAAAAAACGATGTGGTATGTTGCAAACAATGTATAGAATAGTATGTTGAAAAATAATATTCAAAAAAAGTCATAGTATGTTGAAAATGTTTTGGAAAAAAAAGTAATCTTACTTGTACATGACGTAGCAGAAGAACAGGACTGACTGGACAATGATGAAGATTGTAAAGTGAACTGTGGATAGGCAGGAAGGCATGGGAGGCACCTCGGGGCACTTCACTATCTTCTCCGCTGGATTCTGTGTGAAACATACAGAAAAGGGACAGAGTTCGGTCAATTCTGATGTTCTTTTCACAAACCACTCCATAAGATGTGTTCCCCTCTGATTCACACCTGAGCGTTGCGCTGCACCAGATGCTCCACGTCTCTTTTGACCGTGTGCAGATGCTCCTTGATTTCGTTGAAGTGCTGGATGGTCTCGTACGTTCCCAAAGCGCCCGCGTTCCCCTGCGCTGAGCCGATCTGCTTCAGAGACTCATAGAAGGAGTTCCTGCAGACACAAAGAGAACACACATGATATAATCTTTTAATGCAAAAACCTTTTAATACCAAATAAATATCTTTGCAATATAATCAAGATGTTTCAATTTGAATCCATGTTGGGAAGCACGATGCCCAGTCAATATGATGGGTGGTATCATTTATTTACACTAATACTTTGTCCAAAATTAATCCTTTAATCCCCATTCACTGGAGGATACATATTCTTAAAGTTTGAAAACAGAAAATTACCATCTGATAAAAGAGGTCATGATTGCAAATTAATCCTTTATAAAAACATGTTCTTACAACAGATTACAGGAGGTTAAGAAACGGACCAGAGGAGAGGTCTAGTCTGGGCATGATGATCAAAATAGGGATCCAAAAAAAACATGAAAATGGAAACAAATAAATGTATTGTACCCTTTTTTTGGAAGAGTGGTTTCAGAAAGTCTTTTGAACCCGAGCAGATCAAAAAGAAGCTACAGCCTGTTAGCTTAGTTTAGCATAAAGACTGGTCGGGATTAAACAATCCCGGCTAGCTCATTAATAAACATGTTATGTATCATTTGCCTAATCTGTGTAAAAATGACAATTAGTGGTCAAGAAATGGCACATAACCCCCGTAGAGTAATGTGCCATTTCTTGAACTGGCGACGTGACTTTCTGTAGTCTTGGCATCTTTTTGAGTCAATAAGTAATTTTGGATTATGTTTTTTTGACTGACGGTTAATGCTAGTTTATCCTGTGTCACAGCGTCTATCTCGCAAAGGTTTATTGGTCCGATTTCCCTTCATCACGTCTTCAAAAGAATCAAAATGTACAATCCGAAACCATTAACTCTCACAAGTAATACAATCTGAAATTGTTTGTTTTTTAACTTTCAATTTCATTAGTAAATGAAATCATGTAAACCATTCCCAGAAGAGAATGAAAACGTCTAAACCCGGATCATATTTCTCCACCAAATTGAATTTCTGAAAAGTTGATTACTTACAGGGAGAAAGCAATAAGTTCCCCTTATCATCTTAAACACATCTAAGACGATTATCAGAAAAAAAAAAGTGTCTTTTGCAAATGAAAGTAATTCAAGTCGCTCCAGAGATGAATTGGAGGTTACTCATGTGTATGACAGATGTATTTAAAGAAGCCTAATCTGATAAGGACTGAATGGTGCTAAGACGGTGGCCTTTTCTTGCTCGGCCACATGTCTGACAGGATGGACAGGGATGACATATAAACAAAATCTAATTTGTTTCACATAAAAAATCTCCCTTGAGAAAGTAAGTGAGCATTTATTAAACCCCACGTCTAATCTTCATCTGCTACAAGTGACCCATTTATGAGCAGAAAGCCCTCCTTGGAGTCTGAGAGGAAGTCCTATCACAAACTGTGTTTAAGACCGGGATCAACTGAGAGCTTAATCTACAATGTAATACAGATCAGTCGCTCATATTAGCACATTAGAGGGGGCAGCTGCAACCTTTTGCCAGGGTCTCAATTTATTTACTGTGTCAATCAGCTTAGTCATCTTCACTTCTGATAATGTGCTTTATTAAAAATAAATCATAACAGAAACTGTCTTTCCCTGCCATCTATAATATAATTTATGTTGGTAGAATGAATGAATGTTGTAAGCGAGAGTCCATGTGAGTTATGGGTCAACAATATACTAAAGAAAATCATGTCTGCAAAATCATTTGAGGATGAATGTCCTGTTGGATTTAGGGCATATCAACAGCTTGGTTCTTTTATGATACATGAGACCAAGAGATTAATGTTACATCAAATACAATCTTTAATATCTTGTGATTCTGATTAATTCTTAATGCAGATGGTGTGTTGAAATTAAGACACAATGAGACTTCAGCCACAGGACAAACATGCGACATGATTGAATAAATAAACGCAATTTCAAAAAGGTGGAGAAATAACTAACTTCATTATTTTGAACCCAAGAAAAACATTCTTGAAATCCCCTCTCACATTTAGGAGAAGGGTTTTGAGGAAGACATTGTTTTTAAATCTGTTGCGTGCTCACAATGACTAAGCCTACAAGCACTATAAAAGCAAGATAGAAGCTAAACATCAAGAATGACTTTCTGAACACCTAATCAGGCTTACTTAGAAACACTCATGGAAGGCATACCATCATAACATCTCTTAAGCTGTATTATCTGAGCGTTCAAATCCTGCCAGAGTTGTGAGGAGACCATAGAACCAAAGAAGAAGAAAAGATTAAAAGCGGGCAGAACAAACTCTACCTATCGTTGTATGGCTCGTCAATGATTGAATTCTTCCAGTTTTTACATCAGGAGTAAATAATGCAACTGCTAACCTCCAGATATTCATTTATTAATAAATACAACAAATGAGTTCAATGGTAGAGCTTATATCATGCAGAGCTGAGGCTTCAAAATGTGTGAGTTTGAGTGTGTGAGTGTGTACAAATGCAGACTGATACTGCGTATGGATTATGGGCTGGCAGACACCTGTGATGCTGCAGTCACCGCATCCTCAGATTAAATATGATTGGAGGGATTTAGCCGCCAGGATTTCCCTTGTTTTTCTGGAGTATCACGGAGCTGTCTTTATGTTTTTTGGCAAAAACAACAGCTAGTTTTTAAGACCGATCAAATGTCAACAACAATGAGCCCTTTGGGACTTACCTCAGCTCGTTCAGGTTTTTGAGGACCTCCTGCTGGGTGGCTATGACGGAGCCCAACTGCTGTTGACCCACAGTGTCCAGCTGAAGGGGAAAAGAGACATGGTGAAGGTCTGAAGGTTAAAGGCCTGTGTGAAGATTTGATAACGCTGTTGCTAAACAGAGATTTAATGGCTTTAATAACCCATAATAAAACAATTAACGTTAGCTAGAGTACACAGAGACGACAGTAAAGTGATGGCAATGTCTTTATAGTTTGTGTGGGCAGGATGCCAGTCTGTTGTGATCCCAGTACATTTTTAGATCACTAAACTGACTACAAATACATGTAAGTGTTGTTAACACTAGAACCGCCAACCGGGTCAATTTGACCCAGAGCTGTTTTTTTTTGTGTGTAACTTTTTTTCAATAAAATATTAAAGTCTTCCAGTCCGTGACTTTTCCTGAAAGTGTGTTATGTAGCACCCTATGTTGTTAAAAATGGTCAATATGAAGTCAGATTGAAGAAATCGCCCAAAAAATTGCCATTTATACCTATTTCCGCCAAGCGGGTCATATTGACCCCACCCCTTTTCATATAAACATGACGTGTTGCTATCGCAACGCCTTTTGTCTACTGCGGTTCCTTATAGATTGAGAGAGAGAGAGATAGATGGATAGATATATTGATAGATAGTTATAGATAGAGAGAGAGAGAGAGAGAGAGAGAGATAGATAGAGACAGTCTGTAGTGAAGGAGTGAGCTCCCGCTCACGGGAGACTGCTCGCGCTGAGCTCCGCAGCAAACAGCTGTGGGGCGAGTTGAAAGTACGTTATGCTGGCCGCGGTGTCTAAATAATGCTTCCGGGCCAGCGGGCCATTTATAATGTCGAGCCCTGAGAGTCCACAGATTATATTGGTATACGTTTCATCCCTGTGCGATCAAAACTCACAGTTCAATAAAATAATATTTTACCTTGAAAATCAATGCATTCTAATAGCGGGTCAATTTGACCCAGGTGGCGGTTTTAGGTATAAAAAATCTCTGGCGGTTCTAGTGTTAAAGCAAAACCAAATTATTCATATCCATACATTTGTGTAAAAACTACATTACAGTTACATGCACACAAATACTTGACTCTTATTCCAAATAAGACAATATAAAACATGTAATACAGGTCATGTAAAAAGCTTATAACGCCTTATAATTCCAATTTTTCAAAATGTAGCATATTCCCATTCAGACATGTGGGATTTGCTGACATTATTCAGGTCTGAGGAGCCTTCTTTGACGCGTAAACAGAGCATCCAAATGGGCTTCTCATTCGGAGTTTTCTAACAGCGGTTTGCAACACATGGCCTTTTGCTGTTTACTGCCAGCTGTGTGTTTTGTACACAAGCCAACGAGAGATGCATGCCCAGAAAGGCCACATTTCTGATACTTTATCACAACATTGACCTTCCTAACAAAGTGGCTGAAGAAATGTAAGAGGGACAATGTGTTGAAGATTGAAAGAGTCTGCACCAGTGAAACATGTTTAGAACATGTCTATTTTAACAGCTGAATTTATGAATTTATTGGAAGAAATGTGAACAGTTTGAGAATGTAAACACAGTGATCTATAATCCTATATCATGTCTCTTTGCATCTGGTGTGCACACATCTCTCCTAATAACACTCTCACCTGTCCCGACTCGGCGTTGGTCCCCTTCTTGGCGACCTCGTCGGTGATGACGGACACGTATCTCCGCTGCTCGTCCAGGATCATAGCGAGCTGCCGGTGGAGCTGTTTGATCTCCAGGTGGATCCGGTTCTGACCCTCAAACACCTGACGGATCTCCTGGTCATTCACCGTCTCATAGATGTCCTCAACTGAAGAGAAAACACATAAGTAACTACATCTACAGACCTTTCATGAGGTATTTCAATGTTTCAGCATATTTATATCTATTAGAGTGGATTCGCTAATATAATATAAAACTGCTAATAAAGAGTATCATTACAAATAACTTTAAACTTCATGATTTTGTTTATAATCACTATAACTAACTTGGCTCTCCTTGGATGTCGGGGTGCTCTTTCTGAAACTCCTCTTTCTTTTTGTCCAGCTCTTGCTGGAAGTTCTGAAATTCCTCCTGGTACTTGTCCTTCTCTTCTTTAGGAATCTCAGATTCAGGTGGGGGCTTCAGTGGGAGAGACAAAAAAAGCCCTTAGTGAACTCAATAGAGGCTGTGCTTAGACTACATCGTGCACATACATGCACGCTGAGACACGCAGCTGCACACAGGGACGGGAACGTATTGGGAGCTTTAGGCAAATGGAGTTACCGGCTGCTGGCCTGGCTCTGTGAGACTGAACGTTAAGAAGGACAGAACATCGTGGTCATCTGGAGGAGGAAAGAAATGATCACTTAGTAAACTGCAACATAAAAACATTAAACATTATACAAATGATGGAGGTAAAGCACCTTTATAAGAAATGTAAAGGGGGTTATAATTAAGGAGGAAAGGGGAACTGGGGTATCATCATGTTAGTAAAAGACCAAAAATGACTTGGTTATAACACGTGTTATATGATATCTAAATGTATTTTTCTGTAATAGGGGAATAGCAGGTCATACAAATGAGTGTCATACTAAGAAGAACATATACGTAGGGTACATAATATGATTAAAAAACAATGTGGTAATGGGGCAAAAATAAACAAAACCTTAATAATAGGGTTAAATCATTTTATATGAATAATGGGGTAATGTGATGGTGTTGAAATATGCTGATGAAAAAGAGGATAGCAGAGAAGTAAAAAAAAGACTAGTTCATAATTCTAAGATGATAATAGGGTAAGACATGACACTAAATAATGTCAGAAAATAAATCACCATGAGTAATTATCAGACAATAAAGCTGAAAGTCCTCTCCCTTACTCACATTGAACTCACAGCTTTAAGAGTTTGTTTTAACTCAGAGAATAGAGTTGTACCTGCTAAGCCTCCAGTGGCTGCGGAGACGCCGAAGAAGCCCTCAGTGGGGATGACCATGTTGTCCACCTTGGTGCAGAGCTCATAGTCTTCTTTGTCTGGAGTGAAACCGCCGTTGAACATCACCTGAGGAGGAGGAGGATGGAGCAATGATGAAGCTGAACAAAAATACTACCAACTTTGCTGATCATAATTATAAAACACAATAACATCTATTTGCTGCACTGACAGTTGCCAAAGAAATGTCGTTGTACTTTGTATGACAATACAGATATATTTTATTCTATTCTATCACGGCCAAAATAATGGAGTGTTAATAAGAAAACTTGCCTTTGTCCATTTTAGATTGTTATATTTGTTATATTGTTTTTAAAGTATTTAAATGTAATTTCATAATGTGTTTTCGTTGCACTCAATCTCAAAACGTTTATTTGTGTGTGTGATTTGAGCACTTTTAATTGCCTCGTGTTGAAATTTGCTACATTAATGAACTTCTTGCATTACATATACACAGCTTTATGTATACAGGTAACAACTGTTGTGTTTATGGTTTCTCCTACCGTTAGCGTCTTCTTGTAGTAAGTTATTTTGGCTCGGACAGGATAGGGTTTGTTGCGGAAGTCTCGTAAACACGTGCCGAGGGCCTGTGTGGTGCCGTCACTGGATCAAAACAAGACAGAGAAAATAAACACACAAATAAATGCACCTATACAGCACTGGGCTCAACATAGTGACACACACACAGCATGATTAGACTGTCTTAAAAAGTGAATAACACTAATGCCTGTGTATGTTTTGGTAACTACGTGCAGTGCAGTAAACAGTGTGAACTCTAAGACTGGGATGGCATTAGAAAAGTGACTTAAAGCTTTCACTGGCCCGGGGGAGATTAGGAAACCTGGAGGATTATTTACTTTCCAAGCAAATATAATCATATTTCATAATCTCCTTTAAATTGTTGAAATCTGAGTTGATAGCGAAGCAAAAGAAGTGTTTACTTACTTTTGATGGTCATAAACAAGCTTGCCATTGTTTCCCACAACAACTATAGCTGGGTTATTTTTCTGGAGTGAAGATGATAGGAAACAAGGGAACAACACATTAATCCTTTTTTCAAGTGAAGACCAGAGGTGGCTTTGCCTTTAGGTAATCGTGTTCTAAAATATCAAACCTGAAATAATAAATACTCAAATGTGATACAAACAGAAGCAGGAGTCTTTTGTTTAGCATGAAATTGACCTGTTTATGAACTCAAAACCATCGGAAACAGAATCAAAATACTTAAAATAAAAATGTTCATACAAACAGAGATCATCTCAAATAGAAATTTGAACATTGTACTACAATAAATAAAAAAATAAAAATGTAAATATAGACAATTGGGTATAATAATAATTATGATTATTTAAATAAAAGAAATAATAAAAAACGGAATACTTAAAACCTTCCAACAAAAGTATAATAGACATGTTTATATTAACAAAACAAAACAAATATTAAGGATGATAAATATCTATATATAAAGTAGCTCTAAAAAGGAGGATAATCTTACAATTATAATTTGTATATCAAATTGCCCCTCTCATCAGTTGACAACAACCAAAAGGAGCAGTGAGAGCCTGAATGTGTCTTTGTGTGGTTTTCATTTCAGGAACAAATCATTATAAGTCGTGGCTAAACAATAAACACCCACCTTTCCATCGTTGTCAAAGGTGTCAAAGAAGACTCCCACTCCGTTCCACTGGTCGGCCGCTCCGTACACCGGGCCGTCGAGGCCCTGCTCAGTGGTGAACCACATGGCCTACAAACACAGAAGAGGAGGACATGTTAGTCAGTTTAGCGTCAGTTACAAAACATAAGTCCAAAGGCAGTAGCATTTTAGATGAACCACATTTAACATCTTCATTTGGACATACAGGCCTGAGAGCTCTGGAAAACAATAACAACCTTAAATAAAAAATGTATTCCAGATATAAAATCATAAACAACAAAGTGCAGGCACAAACCAGAACTGTCATTATTTTAACAATTGGACTGTAAAGTGTATTAGTGTACTGTATATTAGAGCTGGGTCATAGTGATTATATTAAATATCACAATATGTGTGTTACTATTCCCTTGGTGTTGGTATTGCAAAGAAATGTACAGTAGGGTTGAGTATTGTAGCCTTTCTAAAAATATTTACACAATAATATATTTGTATAAATAATCATCTGTAGCTTGGCCTAAATGACTAGTGTTATGAAATGACATCACCTTACTGTAATGCAGCAGATGTAGTCTCTGGGGACAAGGTTTTAGAAATGAGCTCTCGCTTTAAACTCTCTGTTCATATTCACATGTTCATGTTCTGTATGTGTTCAATAATAGATAACAATTCAATTCACTTTTCCTTTGTAACCTTTTTTGTTCTGCCTCTTTCAGGTTTCTCTCATCACAAAAAAAGATCAACAGTGATGGGGAGTACATATGACATGTGCTTAAGTATGCATGTGTTTTCCTGCAGCTGTGAATGGATCTACAGTTGTCACCCTTGATATGACTAGAGGCCTGTTTGACTGGGGCAAAGCGATACAGAAAACCAAAAACGACTTGTACATCACAAGCTAAGTCAAGATGTTTAATGCCGTTTATGAACGTGAAACAGGATATGCTTAATTCCTATAAGTGTTGACTGCAGAGTAATGCAAATGAGTGCAAGACATTGCTCTAAGAAATAACAGTCAGTAAATAGCTGAGTTTCTGTGACAATACCAATTACCAAACATATACTTCCTCAGTTTCTGGAGACATGTTTTGACCTGATTTCCATTTATTCCTCTGCATACGTATAATATTAGAGTTCAAAGTAAGAGGGTTTACTGATTTAGATGATGAAATATTGAATTAGAGCACAAGTAAGTAAGACTGTAAGCCACTTTTGATGCTCGAGTGCAGCTGCAGAGAGTAGGAAATGCCAGTTCAGGGTTCTGGCTTTACAATGTATATAATGTAAACTGCCTCATTATTAGACACAGAAGTCTGACCCCTCCTTACCAAACCATCCGCTCCCATCCGGCCTCGTCCAGATACTCTGAAGGTCACCATGGCCTCCCAGTGTTCAAAGTTGAATTTGTTTTTTGTCCACACAGAGCCCTTCTGACTCCTGAGGGACGGAGTGATGCGCACCTGGTCTGCACTGGGAATAGTATCTTAATGGAGAAAAGGAGAGAATAAGGGTTTTAGAAGCAAGTTAGTGTATGTTCAATGATCTCAGGGGAAATAAAAACCCACTAACTCATTTACAAAAGATCAACAACATATGTGGTTTATAAAACAACTGCACACTAAAGTAGTCATTTACTGTGTGGCCTTCTTTTACTGGAGAAAAAGCACATGCCAGCTGACCTCTGGTAATGGTATCAGAAGGCAGCACTATCAGGCTGTGTCTACTGTCTAATCGTTTAACAGATTCACACACAGTAAACGATTTACCTCAGATTTGTTTGTTCAATCTGAGTTTACTCTTTCTAAAACAAACGTTAGCATACTAAATGTCTAACATGTTGCTATTCTCTGTTTCATATCATTGTAACTGCTATAACGTTATAAGTGCTGTACGGACAAAGAAAGGAGTTTAAATTGATCACCTAATGTTTTCTTTTTAAATTTTGCTCTAAAAAAATAGTGGATCATTATTTGTTAAAGTCATAACATGGTTCCAGCTCTTCGGTTTTGCATCTTTTATTTGCCTAATTGTGTTGTTAACTTAATAATTAGGATTTTGGACTGCTGGTTGGACTAAACAAACAACTCATGCATGGGGGCCGAGCAGTTTAAGACACCAAGCACGTTATCAACACATCCCTAATTTGGAGTAGAGCTGCAGACAATTTATGCCATCCCACATCTCTCTCACCTTGTTTACTGTCATATAGAGAAGCAGTATTTTGGTATCTTAACAAAGGAGAGAAAATCACCCCCAAAAATGCTGATGATGTCACCTTTAACCCTGGGAAATTGTGACTGACTAAAACATAGATCAGCAGAATAATAATCGTTGCAGATTGAGAGGGAATACAGTATAATCTCGTGCTGCTGCAGTTTATTGAATGCTCATATCAGCGATTGGACACATCACAGGGTGATGCAAGAATCCAAAGGCCCATTTCTGAAAGAGGAAAGTTCAACGCTTGAGTTGCATGTGTGTGCACAGCCTCTCCGTCAGTGCTGTTTTTAATTAGCCCAGGACACGTTGGAACAGGACTGGGACTCGGACGTAAAAGCTACGCTGCTAAAATGTATGATATCTCTGATGCAGTTTTGAATGGACCGAGAAAACCGCTATCTTGACTGTACATCCTTCACGGAAACACGTCAGTGAAAGAAATAAACCGGTAAAACATAACCGACTCCAGCTGTCCTATTGTCGTGTTGTTACATTTGTGTTTTAGGTTGAAACAGCAGCTCTGTGATGTTGACAGCTGGATACAAACTTACTTCCAGTGTGGATCCAAAACGGGATCCCGCCGTCTTTCTGAGACAGGTGGGGTCCCTTGAAGCTGTATTTGTACTCAAACCGGCGGTGAGGAAGCTCCTCTGTCGTCGGGGCACCGGCGGGGACGTCGGCGAGGCTGTGGTGAAATATTAACGTTGTGAGAAAAGTTAATATCAACAAACGAGTGTTGGCAGCCGGGCGCTGTGCTATGGACACCGCCATGTTTCTGTATCACTGCTGACGTAGCGCTGAGACCACGAGAATGACGGGATGCGTGAAGGGCCAACAGGGCGCTTTCTGATTGGTCCGCTGCTTTGGTCCTTTTTCCTCTCTTCTTCTTCAGTTTTTTTAAGGTAACAGCTGACTCTGGGGTTGACGACAGGAGCCATATGTACACAAACGATTAACGGATTATATGTAACGGTAACACGTAATCAAGAATCAAAAAAGTAAACTGTATTGCCTACATTTACATACAAATACGTTATTAGATTACTGGTAAAAGAAATACAATAATGCAAAAACATATATAATAATAATAATAAAAATAACAATGGGATAACTAGCAGGATTACAATGTATCATTACATTTCAAAACAAAGAACGGCATGCTTACACATTAAAACCAAGTTTTTTAATGCAGTAGATCAGGGGTGGCAGTGCCCACACTTTTTCAGCTTGGGAGCTACTTTTAAAATGACCAAGCCCAAAAGATCTACCTACAGGGCTGCCCTTGCCCAATCTGTGTCGCGAGCACTAATTGCGCCGCGGTGAGGCCCCCTCATAACTGCATGAACCCGTATGGCACAATACAATCCAGACTGGCTTACCTACATCAAGTGGCAAATGCCATAGTAAGGATGGATGATAGGCTAACTTTAAAAAAAAAAAATGTCAATGCCATGCGATCTACCCACACTACCCTTGCGATCGACCGGTCGATCGCGATCGACGTATTGGGCACCCCTGCGACAACTAAACATAAATACTGTCTATGTACATTATAATAATAATAATAATAATAACTTTAATTTATATAGCGCCTTTCATCAACCCAAGGTCGCTTAACAAAGAAACATATAAGGACAAGACATAAAACAGGTGGCAGAAATGGAAGTGTTACATTGCAGGGGGGGGAAGAGTGAGTTAATGTTGGAAGGCTTTGTTGAACAGATGAGTTTTCAGGGTTGATTTGAAGATGACATGACTTTCATGGAATAAACTAAAACAGAATTTGTAAACTATACCATTCAGCAGGCCAACCCTATAACTTAATCTGGATTAATTAGGCCTGTATATTGCATGCATTTGCTGTGTTTCTCCTTTTGTTGACAGTTTAGTAGGTGCACACCTGATTTATATATATAATACTGTGGGTACCGTCACAAATACGCTGTTTTAAATGAAAAGAAAAATATCATATGCTGATGAGGTCGCATTTTTTATCCAAAAGTAAACAGAAAGGGATCAGGTTCAATTACTTTTATATTGTAAACACTTTGAGTATGCTACTGATTACATTTGTATACAGGTATTAAGTAATCATAACAGAATACCCTCCTAAACCTGTAGACAGGTAACGTTGTCAGGAAGATAAATATTATTGACATGAACAGATGTAACATACTGTATATCAAGGGAATATGCATACAAAGTAGGCTTGCAAATAATGTTGTTTTGTCTTTTAATGATTGATTATACTGCACAATTTCCCAATTTGCGTTTAACATTTCTGTACATGGTCAATAACCCATATACATCAGAATAAAGCACACATTAAACAACAAATACCAGTGAAACATCACAAGAAGGACACATATGTCTGCCTGGGTGGTGTTGATAAGGGTTTGTAAAGGAAAGCTTGTGCCTGGAGGGGAGGAACTGATACTTAGCAAACAAGTTAACAATATGTGTGTTCCCCCCACAAACCAAACTGCTGATACCTAATGTTAATACTAATCTAATGCTCATTACTTAATAAAACATATTTATTGGATATTTATTAGACACGTTTCGATGTTATGCATTCATCTTAAAGATGTAAATATTGCCCATATACCATTATCATACTTTTTAACTCAAATTTCAATGTTAATATGGCATATTGGCTTGAATTCCTTTACACTATTTGACACTGGTAATTTACTGCCTTTATTTCTTATGTTACTTCAATGAGACAAACAAACAAAGTTAGAATGGAATGAGAAGAATTTGAACAAGTAAGGCATATGAAACATATCTTTATCATTGCTGAATCATGCACAGATTGCACCGGACACACATGATCTACAGTACAAATTAGCTGAATTAGCAATCAGACCATCCCACTGTAACACGGAGCGGCTCGTCAGCCTGTGTGAGGTCAGAGAGAGGTTAAGTGACGTAGCTGTGCTGGCTGCTGGAGCTTTCACTGCAGTCTGAAAGCCTCAGCAGGAGACGGGAGATGACACAATTATGTGTCACTCGCTTTCTATTTACTTTCAGCCAGCTTCTTCCTATTGCTTCTGGAGGTGCAGCTTCTCTGTGATTACGGGTTCAGGAACAAACCACAGAACAAACAGGCCATTGTAGTGACACTAATCTAGGGATTTTGGATATAAGTGATCAGCAAGTGGGAAGGACTGTGCACAGGTTTACAGTCTTCAGGTTTCATGCTGCAGTAATTTAGGAAACAATGTCTTACTTTAGGGATTCCATTTACTGTTTGAGTGCATTTTCACTTCCAAAAAAATGTGATAATCATTTCACTGTTCCAAACTGCACAATTGAGTTAGCAGTTATCCAAAATAGTTCCAATCCTATCACCACTTAAACATCTCTCTTATTAAGATGAACAACCCTGGGAAGTACAGAACTACACTTACATCATTTACACAGTTGTGTTATACTTTATAAGGGGTTAGTCAGTATAGTGAATCCACATTGAATAAAGATCAATGAGAACTTTCCAAAAAATACACAAAAATTGAAACTTTAATTATTTTTCCACAAACTAGTAAAACTTAAGTTTTGATTGTGCGCAGACACAAAAAATATCTGTCACAACAAATGTGTCCCTCTCTGTGCAGAAGAAGTTAATATCATAATGAATCTAAGGGTGATCCTAAATAAAATCAGTTTTATGACAGGAATGTCTGCTTTCTCTTCTGGTTTCATGTTGGGCACACAGTGACCGTTCAGCATATATTAGAGGAGCTTAATTGCAACTTTGAAAATAAATATTTGAGGAAAATATTTGTTCTTAACGTTCTCTAAGTGCATTTACGAGTAATGTAAATAAAGATAGAATAGGAATAAAAGTAAAGTATTTGAAGTAGAGTGAATTCCCTTATAAAGGACATGCTAACTCTATGTAACATTTAAAACTCTTGAAAACTAACAAGCTACGAGTGGATTTAGAGAGTAGAGAAAATAGACGCCTCTGTCCTTTGTCCGAGGAAGTCCTCATTAGAGAGTTAACCCACACTCTTTGTAAGGAAATGTAGGATTTAAATGACAAAAGCAATGCTAATGTATCCATTTAGTGGTGGACAATGGGAACCTGTAGGATGTTAATGGGTCACTGAGACTGTGAATAGCCTATCACATGAGTCAGTGCAAATATTTGGCCAGTGAATTATGGGATGCTGTAGTAAATATTGCTGGAGCCTGAAAATAACACTTTATTTGAAGTTGATCTATATTTAACTGCCGTTACTGTATATATTTGACCATAATAACGCTTGTGACTTAAGATTGTCTAAGTCACCTCCGCTCGCTGTGTGTATTTAAGCCTTCATTTGAATGAGTCAACATTTAGAGATCCTAAACTGGGCTTATGGGACAGAACAAAGAAGAGTTGTGTTGTACATGGGGTTTCTTGTTCCTGGGGGATCTAAAGATGTTTGTATTACCCATGTCGCATTAGGGGGAAAGGGAGAGTGGCCTGTCACCTCCTGGTGTGACAGCAGGGCTTAGTTTAATGAAGCTTGTTGCCTCATGGTGTTTATTCATACCTGAAAAGCACAAAGCAACCAATTATCACATGAACAAAATGTCTGCTGAGACGACTGCATCCTAAGGAAATATCCTGTGGTCTTAAGTTTACAACCATGATGCAAATCTCGAGCTGGCCTGCAGAGGAGGATGAGGAGGGTGTGATTCTTACGTTTATTTTACCATCTGGCGCGCTTGATTTCCTTCTGGATTGATGCAAAACACATACAATTGAAGTGAATCAAAGACGAGACAAGCACCATTTATTTAAGCTAAAACCATATTGTGATAACGATTATTCCAAACTAATATTTAATGAAGAATCCACATCAGAACAGTGTTGACTGGCTTCACTGCTATATTATTTGTTGGCTCAATTCTGTGCACATAGGCCACACACTCACCCTCAACAATGGCGAAGGACTAAACCTTTATTTCAGATTGCTTCAACACGGTCCAGTGTGGTCCAGCCAAGAGAGGGCACTTATTTTCCACTGAGGACTTTGCCACATTCATTTGAAGAGCGGCCCTCTCTCATTATTAACAGACACACTAAACGATGGGCCCCAAACAATACCGAACAGATCCCTTTATGCGGACAAGTGCTCAACGTTTCGGCAACCACTGTGTGCCCTCCACCACTCCCTCTTCTTTTCAGATACCTGCACATAAGTGAAAGATGTAGAGCACACAAAAGATATTCTCAACTTTCCTTTTCTCCCATTCTGTGAAACAGGCCCATTTTAAAGCTTTTATTTGTGCAAAGCCTCTCATTAACTCTGCTCATGCTGCCTCCCTCGGCTTGCCATTGCTTAAGTACTGGGTGTTGTAAAAAAGCTACCAATTAGTCCCTCATCAGCTCCAATTAGTGGAGACAAAGCCTGAGTAACGATAACTCAATGAGAGGGAGAGGTGGAAGGGTGAGGGCCGTCTCCGGGTGTTTCTGTGTGTACATGTGTGTAGCTGGGCTGGCACAACATAGTTTGTAATCATTGAAGAACTTGTGGCCATTCACTTTGACCCGCTGCAGCACAGGTCCATTCACTCTCCAAGCTCCTCAGCGGGCCCTTTTCTCAGGGCCAAGTGTTGTTGTGCTGGGAAGACAGGCCCCCCAGGAGTCCCAGAAAGAGAGCCATTCAATCCTCTCTACCTGCTTGCAGCATAGAAAGCACTTAAGGCCAGGCCGATCTCTCATTATTGTCTCCTTCACTTTCAATACTTCCTTAAACTTAGGCCTCAACAAGGGTAAGCCCTTTTAGAGGGGAAATAGGGGATGTATGTTAAGGGGGTGCCTTTCGCCTCATTAGAATTGAATTTGCAGTGTCTTGTAATTACGTCGGAGGGCAACAATGTATTTTGTTCATCATAATCTTCACTGAATGGGGGATTTTTGGGGCAGTTAATTTGCTGCCCACACTAATGCATTAATGAATGAATTGGGCAACACTCATTTTCCCTTTGCTGCCTCAATCTGTTTGTTTCCTCCATCGGTCTCCATCAGTTCTGGGCAGCCGCTACTAATAAAATTACCTCATTAAGGCTTTTATCGCAGCACAGTAACTCACTCATTCATTTGCTATTAAACATTTTCTTTGGAAAGGGGACTGGGGGTGTCCCCATTCAGTGTTGCATCTTTTTGTGGGTAGTTCTAAATAATGAGGGGGACAAGCAGGGAGATATAATTAGGAACAAGGGGGCACTTCAGCAAATATTAGAAATCTTTTAAGGCTCTCCCTTGTATGATGGTGATTAATTACTTCCACAAGGGATTTTGGATAAAAATAATGCCAGGTTTTTTTTTCTGTCTTTGCTCGGGCGAGACGACTGAAGCTTGTTAAAAGGATGTGCACAGGACTTTCATTTCGGCCCCTCTTTAACCATGACATGTACTGTTCTCTGGAAATGGGCTCATTGTGAAACCAATACGCATCATGTTAACAATGACTACGTTTTAAATGAAGGTGGCGCTAGAATAAATTAACAAATGGTTTTTGTTTGTGTTGTGAATGAAATGATTCCTGGATATGTGATCATATTGATTTATATGAAGACACAGTATTTAGTTGAACACATATGCAAATATGTTGCTTGAATCTCATGTTCTAATGTAATGCTTTCTTCCAGGAACGAAATGCAACAGGTTCACCATTTTACAACAATTACTCAGACAGAGACAGGCCAAGTGTATTCATTTGGGCTTTTTGAGTTAGTCTCATCGCTGGTGGCAGCCTGCCTTGTTGTCAAACAATCTTTTAGCGGAAAGACATCAAATATTGTTGAGTAAGAACATCTAATTTCAGTCAATGAGTCTGAAAATAAACAAGAAAACACAGATTATCCACGCTGGGTGAACATCTCCACAAAGCTTTATTCATAATTGTGTTTTGATTATCGTCACGTGCTCCTCTGTGAACTACACTGCACAGTTTAATGAGTTCACTGAACACTGAGTGCTGTGCATCAATCAGAGGGAATGAATCACACAGTGCTCATACTGACTGAGAAATGACTGCCACCTAGTGGATTTAGAGTGGTACTGAATGACAGTTGGGGCACTGAAGAGTGGTGGAAGAAGTTCTCTGATCATTTTCTAAAGTAAGTATAGAAGTATTAACAGTATCAAAAGTGAAGTAAAAGTCATCATAACTCAGTCCCTTGAGTAGGTAAACAAGTGCTATACTTTTGTGTGCACAGGAGTGCATTTTAAGCTTTAGCTTGCTAAACCCTATACTACGGGGACCCAAATCAAACACAGAAGACGCCTTTAAAACTATTAAATCCATAGGATTTATTAATATAAAAGACATACATACGGCAGACGCCTTCCCAGCTCAGGTGCACCTAGCTGAGCAATGCAGCACACCTGAAACCAGAGCTACTGGAGCAGGGAGAGAACAGCACAGGGAACACATAAAGCTGTAACACAGCTTTATAATTAAAACTACAAAGAGGTAAAGCATGTCATGTAGCTGCAGGATAAGCTGAATGTTGAGAGATAAACATGATTTCATACCTTCCTCACAGTGATTATATAAAGGTTTTCTCAGATAAGTTCATTCACTGACAGACCATATGATGTACTCACATTCTCCGAGTCATTAGCTGACAGTTTGAACTTGAGTGGCCTTTTTATATCAGGCGCATTCATTATATTGTGATGTGTTGTGTGATTGGTCAGCCATGAGCAAAGAAACTGGAAGCCCAGACATTTGTAAGTGGCTTTGAGTATGTCTCCCTCTGGTGGAGAACTATGCAACAACTGAGAACCAAACAACGATCCAACATCTTTATGTATATACTGAAAAACGTGTATCTTGGGAAAAATGAGTTCAATATTTACTTTGGTGACCATGTGGCAAAGGAATCTTTCATTATATGTGTTATTATTTAGATATTTGGTGGCTCTATTTCTTATACAAATTGTGGGAAAGAGAAAAATGTACTTACATAAACTAAAGACGTAACATCGGATTAAAAGGAGACTTGTTTAATGCGCCGTGAAGGAAACATGTGTTTCATGCATTTGCACATTCAACTAATTTTGTTAAAAAATAGTCACACAAACTCTTATGTATATCATATAAAAATAAACATCTGTGATAAAAAGGCATACAGTACACTCTGTTTAAATAAAAAAGCATAAACACTTAAATATTTACACCTGACCGTATCATATATAAACCCAAACCCTTTTAAATATTCCAGTTAAAGTCTGTTCTCTCTCGCGCTGGTTTCCACTTCCTGTCTCTCTTTGATCCTCCGCCTGTTCGAGGTGCAGGTTCCTTGTAGTCCTCACCTGAGCCGGTCTCCAAATTGTCCTGGGTGTCCCTCCAGCTGTCGGGGACTCCAGGAAAGTCCTCCCCCGGAGAGGGCAACGGGCGCCCGTACATTTTGTTCTGCAGGTCAGCGATATCGTTACGGATGTCTGCCATCAGCAGCAGCAGGAAATCAAAGGAGCCCGGAGGACCCTGGGGATTGAGGACAACAAAAACTTATAATTTTACAAATATTTATCTTATATTTACAACTAAGTATTTGTGTAAATATAATTAAAGTTACTCTCATATTTAATGGAAAGATTTCTTCTGCGTCTGTATTTACTGAGAAACCACAGAGATGTTCCCAACAAAACTCCAGCTGACCAATGGACTGTCTGCAAGTGGCCACTGGCTACTGAGCTGTTCCTCATGATTTGTTAACGTTAGCACCATCAGTGTTTATCTAAGGGGATAATGCTTACACTGTACTGGATACTATTTACTTTGAGTTTGACAGTATCATTAGCTGTGGTGCTTAATGTCCAGAGTCCACAGTGGTCTGTTTTTCAGTCATGCTTTTGTTAAACTGTATTGTTCTGGATAATGGTAACAAGTTACAATGGTGAAGCATCAATATAGATAGGAAGAGTCTTACCGGTGGTCCGACAGGCCCAGAAGCTCCTCTATCCCCCTGGGGAAACAAAACAATTATTTAGCTTACACGAAATACAGTGAGGGGGGGAAAACATAAATAATTCATATAATGCTTGTCCGGGAACATTTTCAAAAGAACTAGGGGAAAGGTAGCAAGAGAGTCAGCAAGAAGTGCCGCTAACAAACCTTCGGCCCTTAGGGGTCCTGTATTCGGACAGGCCAATCAGAGCCGTTTATCTTTGAACATGGGGATACAGTGCTGTTATGTTTAGAATGTGGCATTTTAAAACAATTAAAATTAATAGTCTGAGCAACAAGTACAACAATTACTTTTATCTTTTAAACTTTGCATATCAGCAACAGTGTGTGTGAAGGGGCATACACTTTTTCTCACTCTGTCCTGACCTGATTGACAGATATTTCATCCATACAGCTATTTGGATTTGGATGTATTTTTCAAAAGTTCTAGCCCTTTTTTCTAGAAAGTTTCCAATCTGCCTCTCAGATGGTTCTGTGTAACAAACCATCTGGCGCGTCAGGTTATGAGTCCAGGGGAAGGCAGAGAAATCCCAGCTCTGACGTTTAAAAACACACCAAATCATCACCTATAAAGCTCACTAATTAACATGTTGTGGCTTGTTAACAGTTTAACTGAATGCATATAGTTTTGTGTTCGGATTACACAAATGTGATACAACATGTTAATTAGTGAGCTTTAGAGGGGCTGGTAGGTGTATTTTATTTGGAAAGAGCCTCGCTCGTTTCCCATTGAATCCAGTGTTAATGGTTTGCTAAGCTCTAATATATTTTAGCTTAGCATTATCATAAAAAATATTATGATTGAATATATGCTCTAGTTTCATACAGAGGTTACCATGGTGTTGACTCCCTTGCAGAGAAAGCTAATAAGTGTATTTCCCAAAACGTGGAAATAATTCTAAAATGTGTGAAATTTCAACGTGAACATGATGAAGTGATTTCATTTAACACTAAACATGCTGTACATGAACATGTGAAGTATCATGGCAGCCTGTTGACCTACGGTAGCACACACACACTCTCACACACATACCCATTGACCTGACCGCTGGTTGTTAGAGGGCTCAGGGTCACACTGGGGCTGTGAGTGTTTTGGCAGATGGTTTGGATTTGTGTCTCAGAGACAGATTACCATCAACCTCCAATCTATCCACACAAACATCCACGCTGTACTGAAAGAATACCAAGGTACTATGTCAATAAACTGGATGCACCTAAGTTGTTCCATACGTGATCCACAAGCTAAGCAAACAGCGTTGAGGGTATAACACCAGAATCTCATCAGCTATTTCACCTTTCACTTCTCTAAATCAGTGTGACATGGATTACCGGGCATTCTAGATTTATTATTGACCAAATTATTATAATCCTGTAATGCTGTATTAAATCAACCACAGTTTTCAAATTACATTCCCAAAAAATAGGCATTATATGATTTACATTCTTATTATTTTGTTGATCAACGGTATGATCATGTCTTCACCTCTACCGTTTCTTAGCTGCATACTAATTTCACTGGCTGTGATCCAGCAGGATGTCACTCGTCAGAATCAACTAAAACTGAGCAGAACTGCAACTTCCCATTAAAAGCCATTCAAAGGAAGTAGACTTTTTTTTCAAAAAGAAGCTCACCTTTCTACTTTTGTTGCCACAATCTCTTAGGATGTTTTGAGTTGATAAATATAACTTAAACGTCTTCATTAGTACTCCATTTCTAAATGAGGAGAGTCAAACTCAGCTCCAAAGCACGCTGCAGATATCTTGAGAACAGCAAATATGCCATTGTATCTTTCTGACCTCAGCTGCTCTTTTCTAGGAAAATAGCTAAATGAGAAATTAGTGTGCGAGCAAATCTGGATTAATCCAAAAACATGTGAAAAATGTAAACACAAATCTCAATGTAACCACGCTGGATTCTACATTGTGCCTCCTTAATCTGAGGCTTAACCATCTGCTGGGGCCTCCTTTTTAACACTTTGCCCGAGGCTTCCCGGGGAGGCAAAGCAGAGAAAAGCATTCCAGTTATCCTTTTGAAATATTGTTGCTACCTATCATCAGCTGATCCAAACGCCCTGTTCCTATAATCCATGTGATTATCCAGACAACCACCCCCAGCCCAGAGGAAGCAACAATCTCCACACTGGTGGTCAGCAGCAAGCTTCTTGTGAATTGGGTTGATTCTGAATCTGAGAATGGGAGATTAAAACACTCTAAACAAACAGTGATCTTCTGATATAATCTGTAATCTTAAATCTGAAAAAGTGTTGTACCAGGTACAATTATTTGAACCGATACATGTCGACTCACATTGAGAAGCAACCAAATCATGCTCCTTCCCAACAAGAGTCTCTAACGTGTGCCTATTGCGTTTGGGCACACCAATCTCCCTCTCTGGACTTGCAGTAACTTGCAGTGATCCTAACATCTGCAGGGATAAACTGAGGATTTGTGAGGATCCTGGCACCTGCTTTCTGGTTTTCCCCCTGTAGAAATGTGAAGATATTGGCTATTGAGAAATATATTTTGACAGACATTGTGTTGGCAGATGATTCAAATGTATCTAGTTGGTACTTCCCTTTAAGAGAGGCCTTGTTCTGTAAGCCAAGACTCAAATTCTGTTGCCAAGGTGAATGAGTTTTATGCCTGAGGGGCGACATGCTGGACCACGGTTTGATAATACGCAACAGAAAAAGAGGCTCTTTTCTAGAAAGTTGCCTATAGTAAGGTTGTGTTACACAGATGGGAAAAGATAAGGTGACTAAGTAGAATCTGACCTCACCTTTCGGCCATCCTTTCCTGGCGCTCCTGGAAGCCCCTGTTAGATCAAAGAAACAAACAATCTGCATTTCTTATCCATTTGAAAAACGTATTATAGTTTATTTTCACATTTCTAAAACATACAACAGGATACGGAGAAGCGCATTAATATACATTTTCATGTGACTATCTATCTGATGGCAGCCTGACCTTACACCCAGAAATGTGTTAATGTTTAGTTCAATATTTTCACTAAAACTCATTTATTCCAAATCTCTTTAAATTCAAAACTGACATCTCGACCATCAACGATCATCCAAGATGAACTTTGTGCCTGCCTCAAGGCTTTCTTGAGATCTTCTCAATAGTAGGCAGTGCTTTGATCTCTTTCCTAGAATAATCATCATTAAAGCAGTGTGAAGACATTGTATAGGGAGCAGGGCCAATATTCAGATCAGTACCAAGCCTGTGAGTCACACACTAAACCCCATTCATCATCTCTGAAGCCCTGACATGCAGAGGAACACATGTGACCCGGTGGCCAAACCTCACAACTGTGTTCAGAATCTAATCAGGTTTCTGTGTGGAGAGAAGGACAACTCCCTTTGAGTCAGAGCTCACAAACATGTGCACTGATTCAATATATTACTGGGTCATGAACATAAAGAGTTGTGTATTAAGACACACATCGAAATGTCACACGGACACAGAAAGCAATAGATCACATACCACTATAAAACAGCGTTCCTCACCTCTTGGTTTGGCAGCGTGCAGATGGTGATGTACAGAAACTAATTGTGTTGACAGCCTGATTTATCAATAAGCAGATTACATAACTTTTAACTCAAATATGTCTTTATGTTCACATCCAGCACATTCTTGACTCAGATCCCACACTTTAACACGCAGGCAAAGACAGAGCGCTGCACAATAAGGCAGCAAGCCAAAGAAAACAACTAAAGCTGTAAATGGATTCTGCCCTTTGTTATTTTTGCCATTACAGTGTGTCATCCTCTTTCACAGTGCAGAAGTGTGCTTTGCTTTAAGAGGCTGGCTGAAGGGAAGGGTCTTTTCTCATCTCTTTGAAATGTGTCAGTTGAAAAACAAAATATATTTGGTTGCTCTAAATTCCTCCTTTTATAAAGACAAATCAATCACAGCTCTCCTGGGGCTGTCTCCTGTCATAATGCGGGTTTACTAAATTACCTGGATGATCTTTGGTTGAACAAATAATAAGTCTGACACTTAGATGAAAGTAAAGAAGACGCGTGCTCTCATTCAAATTAAATGAGTAATAACAAAATGAAACATTATAGCAAAGGTGATCAAGCATAGCTCTGTGTGTGTGGGAGGTTCCTGTCTCACACACACATTCATACAGTACCTGGTACTTCTGAAGCCTGTACTGTTAAATCTGAGAAATGTTACAAATGATATACAATCTAAAGAGCTGAGAAATGGAATCTTTTGTATCTGGGATACAGAGATGATAAAACACAATCATTCATAGCAACTGCAAAGTGTGTATTTATTAACTGACCACAGGTCCTCTGAGGCCCCGTTTGATGTGTGACAGGTCTGGTGTGGGTCCAATGGGTCCCATCAAGCCCCTGGGACCATGAGGCCCAGGAGGCCCCAGCAGTCCTGTAAGTCCAGGAGGGCCCTCTGGTCCTGGCTCACCTTTAACAATACAGATAAAGAAAAACAACTGATCACAAAAGACACTGCATTTATGATGATTTTTGCAAAATGGATAAATGCTTCTTGCTCTAGAGATGCCTTGAACTGACCAAGTGTTAAACCTCGTCATTGGCCCTGTAGGCATGTTGAGGTGAGAATGTAGCTTAAAGCCCATCCCCACAGAGCCGTTAGCATTGCCTGAGACACTCTTGGAGACGTGCTGGATGCAGGCCACTTCCTTTAGGCAGTCTGACACAGTTGTATTATCTTTAGCTCCATGTGTTTACCTGGAGGTCCAGGGAAACCTGGCGGCCCTGGTAGAAATATGGGCGATGTCCCAATTTTCTCGCTGGTCATCTGCTCAGGGATGTCAGCACTGTTTGACAGCACAGCCATCTTGAATAAGGATGCAAAACACAAAATGATTGAATGAACAGGATAATTACAAATAACTGAATGAGTGAAATAATAAATAGAGCTTAGACAAAAAAAAAAAACACATTCTGTCATGGGATGAAAAAATGCTTTTACACACAATAACTCAAGTTCTGCAGTGTCAAACATGACAGGAAAATTACACACTGAAGGTCCAACTTCAAGTCAAATTATGTTAAAATGATATACATGTCCAAAGATTACATCTGCTCTAACCCAGACAGGTGGAGGGCCAGACCACCCCTCTGCATTATTCACAAGACCAGTTCCTGCTCTCTATGCTACACAGCATCCTTGATCTCTGTGTAACACCACACACACACACACACACACACACACACACACACACACACACACACACACACACACACACACACACACACACACACACACACACACACACACACACACACACACACACACACACACACACACACACACACCCACACACACACACACACACACACACACACACACACACACACACACACACACACACACACACACACACACACACACACACACACACACACACACACACACACACACACACACACACACACACACACACACACACACACGCTGCTCAGTGAGCATTATGCAAGACTGTATGTGGCCTGTGACCTTGGGCACAGGTGTTTGAACCTCAGTGTGAACCTACATTGAAACTCTAACCTTCCCATGATGTGAGTAACTGAGTATATAATCTCTCATATACTGTAATAATATACAGTTTGTTTTTTTTACATTTTGTTTTCTTAATATAGTAAAGATTATGAGCTGTATAGCTGCATGAGCCCGTAGACCACACAGCTGGAAGCAATATATATATATATGTGTTAGAGCGAGGTGTTGAGTGCCACTGGTGACGGGCTCGTGCTCAGATAGGTTCAGACGCTGTGATTACACCCAGGGAAACGTAGCCGCACTGTTGAGTTTCACACAAATTGCCCACCAATTCCCACTTATGGAAGGAATCTACCAGCTACAGTAAAGGAAGTTGTTTCAGACATTTATTATTAGGAAGTCAAGTGCTAAGATAAATCTCAAGGACGTTTTCACAATAAGCCTGCTGTTGTTCCTGATATACAGTCAGGTATAAACACCTTGGAGATAAAGTAAGATCCTAGGTGGTCATAAAAGAAACGGAACATTTTTGCAGATATTCAGCTGAATCAAGAAGAGCTTTTTGCAGTCAACCAGAAAAGCTGCAGGATTTCAGGATGCAGGGTTGTGATACAAGTATAGTATTACAGGTCAATTGCATAGATAATTGTTTTTTGTTCTAAATTCTGACCCTTACCTTCTGTTTAAGCTGCAGGACAGACATCCTGATCTGGTTGAAATCGTCACATGTGGCTGAGCAAGTTCCAGCATTCATTACGTTGTCAGCCTTCTCAAACAGATGCACTGCTGGGAATTGGGTGAACAAATGTTTCTGTCACTAACGCTACCAGATAAGACATCTTTTAGAAAATACTCCTCTGTTAGTGATAGTTTGGTGACAGTTTGATTGGTTGTTAGCTTACTTGTGAATGAGTAGTTTATACAGAATGGTGACTCTGTAACACTTGTCATTTGTGAGACCAAAGTTTTACGGGTCCTTTAAAACCTCGTCTTGGACAGGAAGGTTGTCTAGTAAATGTGTCAGAGCCTCTGCAGACTCATGGTGACTTATGTCTGACTACTGTAAAATATATTGTCAATTTCTTTTATCAAATTTGAGTAAAGATGTCATGTCAACTGTCAGAATGAAAAATTCACAAATATTTGCATGTTAACTTGTAATAAATCGTTTTTGGAGAATGGATACAGTATTATAAAACATAATATCAAAATACTGAAGTGTATCAATATTTTCTTATAAATACATTCTAATATTTAAACATTTTGACTTATTTAATACTTACAACTCTTTACTCAGAATTTAAATGAAAATATTACAATTTAAGCAGTAAGCTTACACCATCGAGTAAAAGGAAACACAACAGGAAAAGCACAGAGCTTTCTCTGTCTCTGGTAGAATGGGCCCTATTCTACAAATGCATATATTGAATGCAATGTCTGGACACTATTTTCCCAGAGAGCAGCGGGACATAAAGCAGGAGCATTTCTACATGAACCATCGTTTCTCATTCTCCAGCTTTTGCTGTAATGTTTTAGTAGGTAATGGAAGATAAACTCATGGGAGGAAGTAGCAAATCTGCAGCCCGTCACTGCTGAATCCGGGGCAAAAAAAGACTTTATCATCGCTTGTTACGTTTCCCTCAAATGCATCCAGCAAATCAAAAAAGACCAGGAGTCAGGGGGGCAGCGGTGTGTTTGGGAGACAGACATGTTCTGAAATGCAAAAGGAGCTGGGATGTGTAATGACTACCAGGTGTCTGTGTTTGCAGCACCCCCCATCTCCTTTTCTCCCACCAAATAACAATGTGTGGTCAGCTTCACATCGCAGTCAGAGGTGCCCTTGAGTAAAGAGAAAATGTCTGAGTAAAAATAGTATTCTCACCTCTCTCCCCCTTGGTGCATGTTTTCCCATCTTCTTCCAGGAAATAGTCTGTCTCACACTCACACCTGTAGCTCCCCGCAGCATTCAGGCAGATCTGAGAGCACGTAGTCATGTTTTTATCTGCACATTCGTTGATGTCTATATGTTGTAGTGACAGAAAGAAACAGAAGAGACACGATAAAGAAATGAAAGAAAGGCTGTGTGAATTAACACGCACTTATCCAGTAACATATACAAGTACAGAAAAGCTATATTGTTATCCTTTACACTCAAAATAACGTTTGCAAAGTATATGATTGACTGCTGCATTTAATAATTTGATACAGACAATACCCATCTAGGTTGTATGTGTACAAGGTGGTCCACTGGGAGATGTTTAATGTCAAAGGGTACAAAATTGAAAATTGTACATGAAGAAAATGACATGGCTAACATGAATAAATTGTATATGAGCATAATTAAAAGCATTATTTAAAGCCAAAATAAACTTTAAATAACTGCTCCTAATGTATTGTGTTGTCGATGGAGCACTTTATTTTAAAAACGGCAAAACTAAAACATGCAATACTATGCTGCAGTTTATTTTAATTCAGTGTTGGGGAAAACTTGAAGCGGCTTTTTGTCAAGCTCTGTTTTTTAAATTCGGATACACTAGAACAATCAAATATAGAAATTGTGTAAATAGTTTGACTTCCTGTACTTAAGGATTGCTAAGAATAAAGAGTGCCGGTCTCTTTGAACTGATATAAAACATACATCTAGATAATGCCAGAATGTAGATTGGCCTAACACTTTCAAACAATTAAAATATGAGAATGTTACGTATATACTAGTTTTTAAAGATTAATTCATGAGGTGTTGTAGAGGCGCTCACCCAGACAGTAGGGCTTCTCTCGATTCCTGTGGCGCTCACGGTCATAGCGGTAGCCGCGGTAACAGGTGCACACCACTCGACCAAAGTGGTCGGTGCACTGTTGCTCACAGGGGGCGCCAGCACACACATCATAGTCTACAGAAATACATGAGGCATTTCATCAGCTAGAAAACAAATGTAACAGGCAACAATCTTGTTGAACATTCAGTGAGGGCAAGTTGAGTAAAGTACATAAAAGCACTGATGGGAAATGATGAAAGATAATTACAAAATAATTACAAATGCGAGTTAGACATCCAACAGTTTCCCCTACCTTCAGGAATGCACTGGCCCAGCACAAACTTGAAGCCATTACAACATTTCTTTCTGTAAAATAAAAGGACACATAAAGAAGACACATCCAAAATACTTTTACAATCACATACATGTATTAGTTAACCATATTTCCACATGACCTGACATGTAACATTAATAGGGATCTGCAGAATATGTTGGGATCCAGTGACATGGTCTGTTTTTACTATTCTATTTGTTAATCTGGAAAACATCTTAATATGGCCACACACACACACACACACACACACACACACACACACACACACACACACACACACACACACACACACACACACACACACACACACACACACACACACACACACACACACACACACACACACACACACACACACACACACACACACACACACACACACACACACACACACACACACACACACACACACACACACACACACACACACACACACACACACACACACACACACACACACACACACAGCTGTTCCATGTAGTTCATGGCCATTGTCTCCTCTGATAACTGTTAAAAACCCCCGTTGGGTTTACTATAATGACTTTGTTGCAGTTCTTATTTCTCCTAAAAATGTCCCTTTTAAATCCCTCATTGACCAAAAGGTGAACTTTCTGTGTCTTTAACATCAAATTATTTCCTGCTCACTTGTATACTTATTTTCTTTTAAAATATTCTCCATTCAAATCCATGCACCTGCCCTTTAGATAATTGTATGTCATTTCATCGAGGCAAAGATAAATGAATGGATGAATTATTGTTTGTACTGTAGATGAGAAAAAACAAATGCTGATATAATGTGAGACAACAAACTAATGATCTTCTCTTTTGCATCATTTCCTGATCTGTGTTCAGTTTCAGTAATACCATCTCCATGATAACATATTGTAGCAATATTCTATCAGCACGAGTCACATCATCATGAGGTGCTATTCATCCCTTGCTCTCACTCAGTGCTGAGGAAAAGTGCTACCAGGTGTTACTTTCAAACATGAGGTGATAAAAATAAATCCAATTACACCATGAAGCCATGGCAATATAGCGCAGTCACACTCACTTTGATACTGGTACTGGAAAACAATTATTCTGTAATGCTTTACAGCTTGTATTCAAGAGCCGTTATGATGACAGGGCATCCTATGGGTCTGGTCATTTCTTTTAATGAAAACTTGCTTCTCTGCTCAACATTATTTTAAAACAATTAATGTATTTTATTTATACATTTACTTTATCGACTATGATTCATCTGCGCTCAGACAGGAGGCCCACTGGGGAACAATACTCAGCTATGCTAGCCGCTAGGTTAGTCTGAATGGTTACGGCTAACATGCTAACATCCTCACAACAACAAAGTTAACATGCTGATGTTGTCATGAAAATGGTAATCATGTTGACCATGTTTAACATCTTAGTTAAGATGTATATAATATAGTAATATTAGTAACGTGCTAACATTTGTGCTGGTCAGACTAAGAAAACGTGAGAATCGGCCCCCTCTTCCGAGTATTCTTCTGGCTAATGTTCAATCCATTGAAAATAAGCTAGATGAACTCAGAAGCCGGATTGCTTTTCAACGGGACATTAAGAACTGTAACGTGTTAATTCTCACTGAGACTTGGCTCAACCCCGCTATCCCGGACTCCGCTATTGTCCCTGACGGATTCTCTATTTTTCGTCAGGACCGGACTGCAAACTCGGGGAAAAGTAAGGGAGGCGGTGTGTGTGTAATGACTAACAACAACTGGTGCTCAGATGTGAAGATTATTTCATCGGACTGTTCCGCACAGCTAGAGCACCTCATGATCTCATGTCGGGCCTTCCATCTGCCGAGGGAATTCACATCTGTTGTGATAACAGCAGTGTATATCCCGCCGCAGCCACTCGCCGACAACAACACGGCACTCGATCAGCTGTTTGGGTTTATTGATAAAACCGAGACTTCACGGCCAGATGCGGCGTTCGTTGTGGCCGGAGATTTCAACACCGCCAACATGAAGAAGGTTTTGCCAAAATATTACCAACACATCAACTTCCCGACGCGCGGGGGAAACATACTGGACCATGTTTATTCCCCTTTCCGGAATGGATATAAGGCTCTCCCTCGCCCTCCCTTCGGCAAATCAGACCATATCTCACTACTGTTGTTGCCTGCTTACAAGCAGAAACTTAAAAGGGACAGACCGATAACAAGGACAGTACAACGATGGAGCGAGGAGTCAGATTCAGCACTGCAGGATTGCTTTGCATCTACGGATTGGAGTGTGTTTGAGGACAATAACATCAACACACACACGGACACTGTCATCTGCTACATTGGGAAATGCATCGATGACGTGGTACCGAAGGTTTCTGTACGGACATTCCCAAATCAAAAGCCCTGGGTAAACGGTGAGGTGCGCGGCAAACTGAAAGCGCGCACTCTCGCGCACACAGCGGGAGATTTGGAGGAGTATAGGAAGTCTAGGTATGATCTCCGGAGAGCAATAAAAAATGCAAAGAGACAGTACAAAGAGAAGGTGGAATCTGACTTCAAAGGCTGTAACACTAGGAATATGTGGGCGGGACTAAGGACAATGACTGACTACAAAGGAGCAGCGGGGGGTGCTGCGGGAGTGTCTGCGTGCGCATCTCTCCCAGATGAGCTAAATAGTTTTTTTGCACGCTTTGAGAGCAGCCAGGCTGTGGAGGTACAGAGGGACCAGGAGCTACACTGCCCTTTTGTTTTAAATAGGGCAGATGTGTGTAAATCCTTTAAAAGGGTTAACCCACACAAGGCTCCTGGACCTGATGGCATCCCTGGCCGTGTTCTCAGGGTGTGTGCAGTTCAGCTGGCAGAGGTGTTCACAGACATCTTCAACAGGTCCCTGCTGCAGTCTGTAGTCCCCACATGTCTTAAACACTCCACCATCATTCCTGTCCCCAAAAAGACAATCATCACCTGCCCCAACGACTACCGCCCAGTAGCACTCACCTCCATCATAATGAAGTGCTTTGAGCGGTTAGTCAAATTATTCATCACCTCCTCCCTCCCTGAATCTCTGGACCCCCTGCAGTTTGCCTACAGAGCAAACAGGTCCACAGACGACGCCATAGCCCTCACCCTCCACACTGCCCTCTCACACCTGGACCCGAAGAACAGGAACACATATGTGAGAATGCTGTTCATTGACTACAGTTCAGCATTCAACACCATTGTGCCCTCCAAGCTGGCCATCAAGCTCAGAGACCTCGGGCTCAACAGCGCCCTCTGCGACTGGATCCTGAACTTCCTGACGGGCAGACCCCAGGCAGTGCGGGTGGGAAACATCACATCCTCCACCCTGATTCTTAACACCGGTGCCCCTCAAGGCTGCGTGCTCAGCCCTCTCCTCTACTCCCTGTTCACCCACGACTGCGTGGCCACACACAGCTCCAACACCATCGTGAAGTTTGCTGATGACACGACCGTCATCGGCCAGATCACAGACGATGACGAGACGGCGTACAGAGAGGAGGTCGAAAACCTGACATCTTGGTGCCAGGATAACAACCTCCATCTCAACATCAGCAAAACAAAGGAGCTGATTGTGGACTACAGGAAGCAGCAGGGAGAGGGACACGCCCCCATCGCCATCAATGGGACTACGGTGGAGAGAGTCAAAAGCTTCAGGTTCCTTGGGGTCCACATCACTGAGGACCTGACATGGTCTCTTCACACCACCACCATCACCAAGAAAGCTCGACAGCGGCTCTTCTTCCTCCGCAGGCTGAGGAGGTTCAAAATGGATTCCAGGATACTCTGCAACTTCTACAGGTGCACGATAGAGAGTATCCTCACTGGCAGCATGACGGCCTGGTACGGCAGCTGCACCGACCTCGATCGTAAGGCTTTACAGAGGGTGGTGAAAACTGCACAGCACATCACCAGGACGGAGCTGCCATCCATGGAGGACCTTTACTCCCAGCGGCTCAGGAAGAAATCACTACGGATTATCAAAGACCCCCATCACCCCAGCCACAAACTGTTCTTTCTGTTGCCGTCTGGCAGACGTTACCGCAGCATCCGGGCAAGGACAAGAAGATTTGGAGACAGTTTCTTCCCGCGGGCAGTGAGACTGTTAAACAATTGAACTGTTGAAACAACATCAAACATTCAACTGCTACTCAGTAGTATGTATCTAATACCTAATATATATATATCATTCCAATAACTTGTATATAGACTCATACTGCACTATTCCACATCATAACTTTATTTCATTTTTATAACTATTATTATTTTTGTATTGCTCTTGCTCTTATTGTTATTATGTTATGTTATTATGTTGCATTGTTGGAGAAGCCTGTGACATAAGATTTTCAACTGCATAATTACTCTGTAGCTATGTCAGATTGACAATAAAGAACCTTGAACCTTGAACTTGAACATTTGCTGGTTAGCGCGAAAATATCATGCAAAGTTTGGAAATTATTTCGTCATACTTTATGGCGTTATGTTGACAGTAACCGTGATATATATAAAAAAAGAAACACATGTGATAATATCTTGTAATTAATCCAGCACCTTTTAAATCATTTCTGGTTCTTTACGTTCTCATTCCCCCCCCCAATGCCCCACCGAAAGAGTGTAATGCATTTGCCAAGAAAGAGACAAGACAGTCTGAACTCCGGCTCCTCAACGCTACACGCTAATACTAAGAGGTCCAAATAAAATATGAGGAACATAATTGAGGGGAAAGTTGTGAAAGAGTAAGAAGACAGTAAAACTCACACATTTAAGATTTATGTTCGTCCTGTAAGAGACTTGGAACAGATTATGATCTATCACACAGTCTCTTTTTTCATAAATTGCAGTTTCTCATCTTATAACTATGAGATTTTCCATTTGTTACTTCCAATCTATTCAGTATTAATCAGATGTCCTGTCTAAAATAAGGTCAGGCTTTTGTTCGTAACATAATCACATAAAAATAATCCTTGTAAAACAAAGTAAATCGCTGACTCTGCACAGCTGCGCTCCAATGACTCTACCTGATACAGTCGAGTTATTTTACAGTCATATTCATGGGTACAGGATATACAGAGCAGCCAAGTACTTATTCACTCATACTGAATATTTACTACCTAAAGAGGATTCACTAGTTCTTTCCTCGCAGCAGTTAAGGCTCCCACTGAAGAATATTAACTTCATTCTCATTTCAAAGCTTTGATTACATAAATTACTTCTCAGGGGGGCCTCTATGACGTGGGTACAGGCCACATGTAGTGGAATTGTGCATCTAAATAATACTGTGTGTGCAATTCTGTATCAAAATATATCTTAAAGTGCACATGCATGAGTTTATTGGCTTGCATTGCATGAGTCAACAGATTTGATGTCCATTGGTGATTTACACAATAAGTGTAGTACTGAGAGAGGTCTGGAATCATGCACAACCCAGACACTTTCATTTCAAAGTTTTTCATTCTAATAAACTTCAATAAAGTGTGTTTGTTCACATTGTGTTTACAGGCACTTTGTTTAAAAGGGGGATGACGACCAGTAACCATCATTACAAAAATGTAACCAACAGGAAATGAAAGAAAGCACACTTGTTGACATATTTAATTTACAAATGCTAGCATGTTTTTTTAAAATCCTTTCTAGAGTTGCTGAGTCTTACTTCAACTTCCTTAACGCTGCCTTCAACATCAACAATCTCCACTGCTTTCAGAAACGTGTACTCGAAAATGCAGTCGATGTGTAACCACACTTTTGAGGAGGCCTACATCAGCTACAATACAGCTTTATGCATCGCCTCTGTAACTATACATTCTAACCTTCGTCTGAGCAACTAACATTAGCATGCTAACACACCAAGTGAAGATGGTTGTATGGTGTACAATGATGGCATGGCCTGCATGTTGGCACGCAAACGTTAGCATTACCTAGTAATTGGAATACCCCTTAAGTGTAGGCAAATATAACTGTGTATAAAATGTATCCGTGCAAAGCTAAACTGTACAACGTTGTACTTTCTTTCAATTTGTGTAAGTGAATGACATCTCAGCATATGTTGGTGTTTATGGGTGAGAGGGCATTGATCTGAGGATTGGTTTCGTGTGACCCAATATCTCATGTCATAATAACATCCCCATGTGGACAGGAGGAACTTATAGCAAATAAGCAGCTTAGCAAAATAACCAGGGTCAGTTGAACAATCATGAGAAAACAAACATCTATGTCCGTCTCCAGAAGATCATGAGAGGCAACAACATCCCATGGAAACTGGGTTCACATCAGTGTTGACTTTCACTTTTAACGGAACTGTATCTTTATTAAATTATGATCTATGGAAATTATTATTAACCCTATAATAATTAACCTTTCTCTCATTATATCATTAAATAAACAGGTCTACATTATTTATTATATTTAAAGCAAATAAAAGCACTTTTAAACAAAAGAATAGTATTATCTGGGCTTCTGCATTAAAATAAATGATTTCATTTAAAAAAAAGTTTCTTTAGGTTGCCCCTTTAATAACCTTTAATATTTTGACACATGGACATGAAAACAGGCAGACCAGGAGAGGGAGAAACGACAACCAAGATGAAAATGATATGACCTGTCCACAAGTTAAAACAACATGCCTTGTGATGACACTGGCTGATGGATACTAGGCTGAAGGTCAAAGCACCAAAGCAATAAAATAACCTTAAACAAATGACAGGATTTATTTTGTGGGGGTGGAATATCTGCCAAGTCTTTGATGTGTATGGTGAGTCTCAGAGATAATCTGCTGATACATGAAAATACCACATCACATACCAGATGTAAAAAACAAGCTGAAATGTGTTTAAAATGTGGTTTTAAGTGTTATAATCCAGGTAGAAAACATTCAAACCAGTGCACCACAGTCAGACTTTTGTCTACTTTAAAGATACAGTATTTGTTGTCAAGTGACATATTGTAGCAGTCCCTCACACCTTTCCACAATGTGTTTATGTTGCTTGCAGTAACATTGTTATCCCACAATAAGGGCCAACTTAACTATTTAAGAGGTAACTCTCTTTTTAAATGCATGCGTGTGTATGCTTAAAATAAAAAGTATGTTATTCTTTCAAACAGCTTTGTTAACATTTAAACAACTGTCTTAGTCAATATCGGGCATTGATAATTCAAAGGGGTTATTTAACAGTCCCCCTCGGCTCCTCTCACTGTGTGCAAACAGCAGAAACAGCTCAGATCTACATCACCCACCACAGCGACACTAGGGGACAGTCAAAGCGCATGATATAAATGTACCTTCGTTATTTTAGCTTTTAATAGAATAACTCCTATCCAAAAGATTAGGCATGGGTGATTAGAGATGAAACTCTTTATAATATTCAGTGCACAAAACAAGATCATGCTGAGTCATTATGCACGGAGGCTTCGCACCTTTCATAACAACAGCTAAGAATACAATGCTGTGTCAGCTTGCTAGTGCACTTCATGCAAATCAGAAAACAAATGTAAAACACATGTGGATTTCATTCATATTCATGAGTCAGAGAACAAGGGGGGGAAGATATCCCAAAAGCCTACATGACACTTTTCTACAAAATACACACACACACACACACACACACACACACACACACACACACACACACACACACACACACACACACACACACACACACACACACACACACACACACACACACACACACACACACACACCACACACACACACACACACAACACACACACACACACACACACACACACACACACACACACACACACACACAACACACACACACACACACACACACACAACACACACACACACACACACACACACACACACACACACACACACACGTTGATTGACATTAGACTTCAGTCCCATTATGGCGCATTTCCACCGCAGGCCTCGCTCGACTTAGTACAGTTTTGTTAGGCCCGGCTCACTTTAATGCTGCGCTTCCATTACAGTTTAGGAACTGGGGTAGTATCTATGGTAACGCAGTGTAGGCGGAGCCGTGACGTCATCTTCAATGAGCACCCCAGAAAAACAACATCAGCCGTTAGCTGTTAGCACTCAAGCTCACAGCTCCTCATATCTGTTCAGAAACTAGACAAAAGTTAAACAAGTACAAACCACAGACTGTCTGTGTCATGGCGAATACAGTCGCTGGTTTTTCGCCTGCCGTCTGTCTGCAGACTTGTCAAAGCATTAATTCATGGTTTTTACTAACCGGTATCAGTATGTTGTTACTTCGGCATCATTTTGAAACGTGTATTACAATTAATCACGGTCAAATATGTTCATTTTGTTGTAGTTGTAGCCCCCTTGCCAGCGATTCTCTCTCTAGTTTAGCATACTCAGCCCGACTCAGCCCTGTTTGTTGGCCCCGATAGAACCACGATTTTGTCGGGCCAGAAAAAAGGTGAAAAAGTAGCCCCGGGCCGGAACTAGGCCTAGTGGAAGCGCAACCAAAAACGGGCCCGGCACGACACGGCACGCTTAAACCGCGCTCCGCGCCATGGTGGAAATGTACCATTGTCCTGCACTTGTTCAACATGAGCACATCACAGACAGTCTGATTGTTTGGCCACCTGTACCTTTTTTCACCTAAGGGTTAGTTCATTTTGCCACTGATCCATATCCTTTTACAGCCCCCCCACCCCATGAAATCTAGACATAGATTAGTCTGACCTCAGTTACCCGGGGTAAACCATCAGAACTCTCATTACCTTCTAAACATTGGACCTCCCCTGAACCAACACGGATTGGCTTGGCTTTGTCTTGTAATGAAACACACTAATTCCCACCGACACACACAAGTTAAATCGAACATGAGCATGAGCAAAAACTGGATGAAAACATGCATTCAGTTCATGCACCTTCACAAGAGAGGCCCTCCTCATCACATCCCAGCATGCTCTTCTCTCTAACAGGGATAACAATCAGAAAACTTAAGGGTATCACACACACAAACACACACAGCTGTTGGACAAAACATGCAGGCTGCTCAGTGGAGGCTTATTTGTCTTGCAGTGATATACAATAACATGTCTGCATTCCACAATAGTTGAATGCTTGTGGAAGAGGGGAAGCATAACCTCCACAGCCTGTTCATGCTGAATGATGTAGATGAGGGGTGAAATACTAATCAACTATTTCAGGGTATATTGTCTCCACACTATTTTAATACTATTAACTCTTGATTCTGTCGTTGAGAGTCCTCTACAGCTCAGACGTTGCTCTTTCTTGTTCTGTCCTCTAACTATTTCATTTCACAACTTGTTTTCAGTGATACACCTTGCATTATTGTTCTCGCATTGTTTTGCATCAATGTGGGATATATTAGCCAGCAACATATTTGTGGTCCTGGAATGAAGAAGATACACTTTCCTTCCAGTAAAATGTTTCGCTCCAACAAGATGTCGTTTTTTGTTCAAGACCATGGTGGGTCCTGCCAGGCATTTGGTATTAGTCAACTGACTGTTGTGCAAAACCTGCAACAAAGCCATGAGCCATTTAGTATGTGTTCACAAAACCATGTGTTAAATCAGATGTCTCTTCATCAACAATACCTCAACTAGCCATATCTTTAAGGAAGTTTAAGTGCTGTCACTTTCATATAAACCCTCTCAGTCAAGCTTAGCCACACACATACAGTACAGACACACAAAAAAACACACACACAGTTTTAGGATCCCATAGTGTATTATAAACAAATTAACACATGTGCACTGCGGTCTGTAAGGCGTCCTGGTTTGGACGTTTATCCTGGAGATTCACATTATGTAATTTAGAAATAAAATTCCAGCCTGTCAAAATGTGTCCTATTTCTGTAAGCACACACTGGTCGTCATGACAATACAGTTAAGCAACACATTAGCAATTCCAGAAGTAGACAAAATATAGTAAATCAAGAGGGACAGTCAGTGCTGTATCCAAAAACACAACTCTGAGGAGTTTATGGGAACACATTAAAAGTACAGAGCGTACGTCTTCAGAATGCTTGGATACCTTTGTGTTTTCCAAATCTCCAAACTGAAAACTACTCCACTCCTGGAAAGGTCATGAATGCTGCTAAAAATACCACTCTCATAAGAAATATAAAATGAGACATCTGTGATTGTTGCAGGCCATAGTTTTCTCTTTAGTGGAAGACTGATTCCTATGCACTAACATTCCTCAACATGTGTTTCTGTTATTCAGCTATGCTGTATTATGTCCCGTTATTAAAAGTGATTATAATGTAATTACAGGAGATTGTTTTGAGATGCCATAAAAGGTAAACGGTGTTGAAGAAATATCTTTTTCCACAAGCTGATAACGGTCTGTTGGAAGCGGGCCATTAAAGACAACAGTTGTAGAATTATAACCCCTGAGCACTTAGCAGTATAACTCAGTGTGAACACTAAAGGGACATTTCATAGACTGAGGAGTCCAACAACAACTAAGCTGTGCAAGAGCTTCATTCAAGCACGGAAATGAGTAAGCAGGAGGGCGTTACAGAGAAAGTTGTTACTGGCACACAATACTATGACGTCAAAAACAAATATTATGTGTTTCATATCTAATGGTATGTGCAAAGGTGAGTTTTGCAGAGAAAAGTAGACCCATAACATAATTCACACGTACCTAGAGTTATTCCACCATTTGCTTTTTGAGGATTGATTGAAAAAAGTTACTTATTTTCAAGCTGCATTTCTAGCTAATAAGGGACAGAAGAAAATCAGAGAAAGCTGCCAAACACACAGCCAGACACCTGATATTTTACTGTATCACGTTATACATCTGGCTAATGTTATAAAACAACAGCCGACTTCCAGCAGGCACACAGCGACATCAACCCATTGGAATCCATAAAACTAAAACTGTGAGCTTAATGAAGCTAAAAGGCTCAATAGAGCGAAATGTCTCTGTGGGTTATTCACTAAAAGCAAACAATTTTTACATTACATTGTATCGTTATATGCAAAACACTCAAACGAAAAGTCACGAATCCTTTACTTACTGGATGACGCAATCCTGCTGAGGTCCCAATTATTCAAAGGGGCAGTTATATACTTATATTATATTATATAATTGACATATATCCTCTTGGAAAATATCCTCTCTTGTTTAAAAAATGCTTTGTGCTTTGCTCTTTCCATCAGTATCATGGTGAGTGCATATACGTCTGCACAGAGAAATGATGGCGCCCCATCACTAACATGGTACATTAACATAACCTATTGGTTAATGACTGTGAACTCAGTGTTCACGGCCCGTGACAGTCACATAGCTTTGGTACAATACCCCTTGGTAAGGCCCCTCATTTAAAATAAATAAGCAGTCTGGTTAGAAAATTGTGCAAACGCATCGCTCAATTTAATGTAACTAATTCAAAACTCTGCTTTTAATTCTTGCCCTTTTGTTTTCATGTTCTCTCTTGTGACACAATGGTAACGGGAGGGCCTGGTCATTTAAAAAAAGAGTAGGAAAATATGCTGTTGAGCATGTAGCAACACAATTATGTCACAAGTTGAAAGCAACTGTTGCTGCTACAGCACTGTCATCGTGGGTATTGAAGTCTAAGTTCAACATTTTGAGAAGTACACTGATTTATTTTCTAGCAGTAAGTTAAGTTGAAAGATTGATCCACTCTCGTATTTAAAGGTTGAATAGGAAGCCAGTCAGCAGCCAGTTAGCTTAGCTTTCCAGAAGACTGAAAAAGAGAGGAAACGACTTGTCTGGCTCTGGGCAAAGGTAACAAATCAGTCTACTGGCACCTCTAAAACCAATCTGTACAAACAAGACTTTCACAGTGAGCGCATAATACAGCTTGGCTGTGGTGGGAGGTTAGCCCTATGAAGAGCAAGCATCAGTCCTTAAAACCTGAAAAGAGTTTGCATTTCTACACTTCCAATGACCTCATCCCAAAATCATTGGATTTTTTGAGTTATCGATAAATTGACTGAAATGGAGCCTATAGTTATCAAGCTTAAGAGATTGTAATGTTTTGACCTACAATATAGAGTACACAACTCTGCAGTTGGCTTAGTGGGGATGTTAAGTTGGGGAACAGTGGTGTAGTTTAATATTGTAGTATCATAAACCTTTGCTTGCTAAAGAGCTTATTTTATGCCATTATCCAAAAATCCCATTGACTTTTTGACCGGAGAACCAGGGCGACACTAACTTCCAAGTATGTCTATTCAGCACTCTAATGAGAAAGGATTACTGTTACAGTACATGGCAACTGAACAATGACCATGTTTTGTGTGGTAGAAAAGGGTCACTTGAAATAAGGACCTCTCCACACTCTGCAATTCATCTGCTGTTAGCAGCTACTTTGGACGTGTACACCACTCCTGCTGTGCTGGCATCTGCAACATTATCCAACAAAACCAGCAGTTTTTAAGTGACTCACAGCGGCAAAGCACTTTAGCTCCGCTCAGCTTTAGCGGGCAGCTGGAGCCAAAACACAACCAGTCAGCTTTAGCAGAGGCAGCCCTCGCTCTGTTGCCTTTCCTCAGTGGTGTTCCAGACTCAAACTAATCGGATTTGACTCTGGCTAGATTCTATAAAATGTGTAAAGTAATCCATTATGAAATCTATCTGCTTTAATGTCACATTTTTACTTGAGATCTCACATTTTCATTTAACTTTCACTTAAAAAGTACAGAAGTGCGTGTGATGTCTCTGATACTGACACCTCAGGAAATGATACAGAGCACGGCTGTCTGTGGCCTGTTACTCTAAACCGTCATCAAACCTTCCATGTGTTTCTAACTCAAACCATTCTATTGAACAAAGGCCAAATATACCAAACCCCCTGAAACACTGAGGTTACTGTGAAGGAGTGAATCCTCCACTTCAGGGAAATGTTTAAATAATCTATTAATTTGTTATTATTAACAGATTAAACAGTTCATTATGCTAACAGAGTGGTAAAAGCTGCTGAAAAAGGCGCTGCAATATGAATAGTCATACTACTCAAATGGTGCCAAAGAGATTTTAGGAAAACTGGTCCCTGAGGAGTTTGCCTCCTGAAAGGTAAAATAAAATAAACAGTAGTTTATGAGGGATTATTTGCCCTTAAAATTAAACATATTTCATCCCAATTAAGAAATGTAAGAATCACTCCAACAATATTTATCAAAATGTTAAAAGCAGAATAGAAGTTTAAAAAAATATTAAAAAGGTACGATTTTTTAAAAAAGAGATCAATCAATTTATGATTCAATTTAGCGACATAATATTAGAACATGAGAGAAATGAATACATTTTACGAGTTATTGTAATAAGTATTTTCTTTCAGTGTAATTGTACATTTACATTTTTCCCTTCACCTGATGGGTTAGGGTTAGTGTTTTCATACAATTACATGTGTAAGTTAACTGTCTGGTAAATGTTGTACGCTAGCCCATTAAAGGCTCTGTGATTTTCATGTTATTTTAAAACTTGCATGTAACGAAATGTAATCTTCTGTCAAGGGATTTCACATAGCATTGAACCCGCATTAGTAACACAGATTATAATTGAAAATAACGCTTATTAATGTGCAAGTTTCCTTTAGAATTAAACATATCCGGCCTTCTTGGGTGTAGAGGGTATGGTATGTAGTGGGCATGAGGTGGGGGAGTTAAAGTCTGAGTTATTAAGGCAGCATGATGTAGCTCACAGCTGTATAACATAGCATGACAGGTGGACAAACACACTGGTGGTGGTGGTGGTGGTGGTGGTGATGAATAACATTACATTAAATTACAGCTGACTCACAAATATTGGATTTCAGCAGCATACAAGCAACATTTGCAGTCGAGGGGGAAACATGTGCACTGCAAAAAATCAACAAACATGAAGCCCCTTTTCCAAAATGTGTTATTAATATTGAATGCAACAGCTGTTTACAATTAAACATGAAGGACTGCTGTGCTCACTGGTGCGGGCAGCTCGTCTTTTGGCTAGCTGCTGTTCTTCTTGACTGATAAATTAGCACCTTATTCTTTGCACGTATGGGAGCATAAATGAAGGCTTCAAACGGTCCGACTGTGAATAACAATTAGGTACAAAAAAATGCATTTCAAGTTTTAACACAAGCCCATTTACCTGTCAATAACTTTGTGTGTTTCAAATTGTGTTGGTACAATTACTGTTTTCCATTCAAAGTGCTGCTATATTATTATTTTATTGAATGTTCCTCTGTAGAATAGAATGTTGAAAACAACTCAAGCTTGCTCTTGGATATACAGAGCAGAGGCATGGAGGCATTAAAACCATAACCTGTGGTTTACATATCACCACATCTCTTAACCATCGCAAAACCACAGCGTGACCAAAGCGTGACCACACTACAGTTCTCCATGGAAAGAAACAGATGGGTAAAGGAGCAACAGCCAAAAGAAACAATAGAGGGATTACAAAAAAAATACTTAATATCAAAAGAAAAAGTAGCTATGTGGATTAAAGAAGTACAAAATACGTGTGATCCTAAAAGAACAAGGTGAATGTGACACAGAAACTCTCAAAGATCACAGAAACTAAATACATCTTGTAGGATCATTTATCTAATTTAGGATCTACTATTATTAAAATACCATTATTAACACAGGTGCCAATTTCTTATATCTGTTTCTGTGTGAGCACACATGTACACATATGACATTACTCTATTTCAAAGTGCACTATAGGTGAAAAGAGGCCGTATGGATTCACTGTAGTTAGACATTTGATTTATGGTAATTCCTTTTCCCATTTACAGTAGATATCCAGCTACCCCACAGCCTGTACAAGCCTTTGAAGAGGTGGAGGCTTTGACAGATGTAGAATATCCATCTCCATTTACAGCCGTGCGGCAAATACAGAAAAACTACTGTAAGGTGTTGAATAATGTGTACTCTGGGCAGCAGTTGTCAAACTTTTCTGATAACACGTTTTTTATTAAGTGAGAACACTCAAAGTCATGGTCTTTACAGCAAAGGCATGTTTCATATTACTGTCTTCTTTCCAAATGGAAACAGATGGCAACATGCATTTGTAAGGAACTCAATTAAATGACTCTCTGACAGCACTGCATTACTGAAAATGTAAGCATTTATTTTTAGAATCTGAAAAAAACTACAGACTACTAATCATTTTGAGAAAGAAAAATAACACACAAAATAAATAAAACAGAAGTTGAAAAGATGTTAGAGCATAATTATTGTCCTGGTGTTAGAAGTTTTGGTTAAATCAATATTAATTAATTAATCCAAAAGCCAAGTTATGGAAGTGTACTCTATGTATATTTCTAACACACCACATGAGTTCATGAAAACAAATAAATAAGAGGAGAGAGAGAGGATGTTTGCTGCTGCTTGTGCTCCACATCTGTCACTCAGGAATGCTCCTTTACACTAACATGTCCTCCCGCGCTCTCACGACCATCACTTACACTTCACTGCATCTTCCTCTAAAGAACAGGATGGGGTAACATCCTCTACCGAATAGGCCATGTCACCACTTCACAAGTTGTTGACAAGACTTTGGCTAAACACCTCTTTTACATGTCATTTAAAATAAAACATATTTTGTTAAAAAAATGTGTAACATATCACCCCCTATGGGAGCAAAGATGAATGATGAATGTAAATCACTTTAAAAAACCTTCCTCCACCTCCCACTCACAACATAGTTCAGCAGTGACTGTGAGAACTTCCAGCAGCACACTCATGTATTAATGACCGGACCTACAGAAATTACTCACCACCAATTGGCTCGACTTCTGTAACAATATTATTCACAACAATATCCTGCAAAGTGTGACACCATTAAAGTGACGCACAATAATAAGGGACTATTAGTGCATGTGCTTTGAATTATAACATGAATAATATTTTTATGGGACAGAGCAATATTTGATGTATTCAAGCACAGGCATTTGCTGAAACAAGTGATAACCATAAATAAAGTTGATGAGTGACTGATATTGTGTATTTGTATCATCTCCACCAGGGTATCATGCATTTGGTCATGACTGCTTTTGTCCACAGCTCATATAAATATGAAATGCATCAAGTTGGTCTTGTTAGCTTGATTAAAAAAAGAAGATTGGTAAGGTATTTCTTATAGAGGTGTATTAGGTCTATCGGCCCAGAACTGAACATGCAGGTGCATCTGATCTCCCCTGTGCAGGGTATTCTCTAAAGTGTACATGCACATGAGCACATACGTACTGTAGGCACATCATTTATCATAAGTGTTAATGGGCAGAAATAACAAACAATCAAGTAATGCACTCGGTAACCTGCTTGTTCAGGGCCCTAGGGGCTCCAACTACAGTCCTTTCATACGGACTGAAAATGATCCGAGCTAAATTCATAGGCCGCTGGATGATCCATCCACTTATACTGTTGTCTGAAATTAAGTAAACAAATTATACACTGGATAAATGACACTTTACTGTAATTGACAGTATGAATTTGAAAGTATCAGTTGTTTGAAAAGGTGTCCCAGAACCAACATATGCTTTCTTTTAGGTGTTAAGTCCCTCCAGCAGCCTGAGAAGTAATAATGACTCTTGCCTGAGTGGATCAATCAAAACATTAACACTGCTTCTCTGATGAAGGTACTCTAACCTTAAACCCTTTCCAAACAAAGTTGTGTTCATACTTAAATGTAACCACATTTTTACCATAGCCTTATCAGATTGTAACACCGGTTTACTTTTCCAAACAGTCATTTGTCATGTTTTTGTCTAATGCTGTTAAAGGCGCCAGATCAGAAATCTCTTATCTGTGTGGTCTGGATTGTAATTACAAACATAATGTGTTATTTTGGGAAGAGATGAGAGGAAAAACTGTTCAATCAACCGCCCCTTTATCTTCAAGTTTATTTGTTCTGCTCATGATTCATCAAATTGACCTATCTTGGAGAATGAAAGGAAAGATTGTCAGAAGGACGATTCTGCACCTGGTCGGCACTAAGAGTAAAGTTGCTGACTCATCTATGTGTCAACAAAAAGACAACGTTTTTCCTAGCATTTCATTATAGGTTTTATAGTATTTTCAATCAGACAGACGGTGAACATAAGCTTAGTCCCACAGCTGACTTCGTCTGCCTGAGACACTTTCCACATTCAGCTGTGCGGGAGCTGTCATTGAAGAGTAACACCGAAGGTTCATGTCAACTCTACAGTACAGCCTCTGTTACACAGTCTACTTCAGTTAACAGGCTACATATCCTCTTTCTCAAAATTGATAGAAAACAGATGTTGATGTCTTTTTTTTTTACCAGACATTAGGTATCATTTCTGGGATACAGTTTATGATGAGTTTGGGATGAATCAGACCCCAGTCTTATGGTTGTGTTGGTTCTTTAGCACATGTGTTCCGCAGTTTGTAAAGGCACACTTGTAATGCCTTTTAACAATAGAGTTTCTTATGTAATGTAATGGTTTACCTTTTACAAGCACATTTACTTTTATTATTCAGTCAAAAGTAACACAATGCTGGGGATCAGTGCATGACAGGAACCGTAAATCATTTCAGGCATTTTTGATTAGCATGATTGTCAGCTGTCTTTCTGCATCTACTGAGGTTTATTCCGGTACACTCTGTTTCACTCACAAGAGGTGTTGAGAAACAGTTTGGACTTATTCCAGACTCCTTCCTCAGTTGACTTATTTTGGTGCATTCTGTCTTCTCAAAATGCTTAACGTTGCTTACAATGTTTTCATTCCTAAAAGGCAATTTGTGTTTTGAACTAAATCAGAAAGCTCTGTTAGTAAATCCAGATGTGTCTTTAATAAATCTAAAATATTCCTGCTTTGCCACATAGCTCTTGTGTTTACAGTGGAAACCACTACAAAGGCTTTTTACAAGAGAACAACAGCTACAGCAAGTGTATTTTTAGTTTCTGTTTAGCTTTAGTGATATCTTTCAAAATCTTTTGACATGAATTATCCTATATTATTATAGGGAGGCTGTGGCGCAGTGGACTAGTGCGTTGGTGTTCGGATCAGGGGGGCACAGGTTCAAACCCCACTGCAGTCAGCATGTCGTTGTGTCCCTGGGCAAGACACTTCACCCCAAATTGCTCCTATGGGGATTGCCCACAGTATTGAGTATGTAAGTTGCTTTGGATAAAAGCGTCTAACAAGTAACATCTAATGTAATGTAATCCTGCTGATTTTTCTGTACAAACAAGATTTGACAAGCATATTTATCAAGAATGATCCTCTGACGCATTTCCAGTAGCACCGGAGGTGGTTGATAATTGGGCTTGTAACTAATGAAAAACACCTAAAGCGAATGTGTAAGACCAATAGTAATCATTTTCTATTGCCTAATATTTGTCCTCTTGTTCAACTGCAATCATCTGTTTACCTGCAGAGGGTTTTTATTCTTTTATCCTGGAATAACCCCTGTATTTAATGACAAATTATAAATGCAAAACTGTTGTATAAGTTCAATGAGAACCTCAGAATGAGCATCATTTGGCATCTATTTGAAAAGTTCCCAACCTTATTAAATATCTACGCTACAATACTGGATGTGTGCCCTCAGTAGAAGTGCATCGAGTAACAATATAACATGGGGGCTTTCCTGAGTTACATGTTTTTCCACCAAGAAATTCCCCTGAAAGATGCCACTCGTATGCTGTCCATAAATCAGGGCTCATAGTAGCAGTATCAGCTGTAGTAGCACAAAAGGACAAGGCATAACTAACCAGGGTCTGCTGAACTCCTTAAGCTGTGCCACAATATTTTAAATACTGTCTACAGCCACAATTCATGGAGCTACGTTCACTGGAGGGATGACAATATGGCAGCAGAGAACCCCAAGTGTATTTCTCGTGTTGAAAGCTATTTGAATTTGGGAGCAGAAGTCCAGCTGAGAGGATTATTCCAAGGAGCAGAATACATTTTAAATTTGATGTGAAAACCAGATTTGAAACTAAGGAGACAAGCTTTTTCGCCAAGTTGAATAATCAGACTTTAGCGATAATTTCTTTGGAACTGACAAGTGTTTGAAATACTGCCTGCAGAATCACAATATAAATACATTTCTCATTTTGCAGTCAATGGAAAATCGAAAGAAATACCTCTGAACAAATTCCACTGAACTTTATTGGAAGGAATTGATAGGGACATTTACGGGACACAAACAATGCCGTTTGGATATGCCAAGTGCATGAGAAGTATCATGACTATCATGTCTCACAGGGGGGCCGTAGAAATGTTATCCTCAGTTTACTCACTGCGTAACCCAGAGTTTCCCCTGAATTCCTTAGCTGGGGGGGGGGGGGGCAAAATGCTTAGTAAGACATTTGGAAAGATAACAAGGCAACAATTACAAATGTCGCACGCCAATTATATAAAACTGGTGCAGCTGTAGAGTGAAAGACTGCCCCTCACCATGCTCTGCTTCTTTTCCTTTACAGGGAAGGTAAGGCCGACATCGTATACACAATAAATCAGGCCAATGTAATCACTGTTTCATGTACCCTCTTGTCACCAAGAGAAGTTATAAACAATGGTTATTAATGTGCCTCCATCCTATGATGGTTAACACATTGGATCTGGCTCTTATCTTGGATTTTCAGGGATGTCATATGATACTTTATCTCAGCCGCTAAAAAAACGTCTACCTCTTGAGTAATCTGCTCTGAATTGACGGTGTTAACAGCACACAAACTAAAAAACAATCAATCTTTAGTATAACGATATCATAAATATATTTTCTGTCGCTTTGTACTGCCAACTGATGAATTGATTTAGTGTAAAGTAGTTTATGATGTGACAAATGTGCTGTTTGCTAACAGCCGCTGTCCGGTATGTTTTCCCCAGGGGGTCCGTCTCACAAAGCAGGATTATGAGGTTAGCTGGATAACTGCTGAGTAAAACCTGGAAGCCTATCAACTCTGCAATATGGACTCAAATAAAAACGTTTTCTAGGTTATACTCAGCGTTATAGTGCAGCTAAGTCAGTAATGTGCTTTGTGACACAAGCCGCAACATTCTCTGGACACAGAAAGTGATGGGTTGTTTTAAACCGCAACTGTGGTTTGGATTAGAATGCACTGTGAGGTTCAAGAGAATGGTAAGCATTACCAGTCACCAGCCATACCAGCCAAACTAATAACACAAAGTCACCAACAGAAAGACAATAGAAAACCTAACAGTTCCTAATCCATGTTACTGTCAATTCTGATTCAAACTGATCTCTGGGAGCTACACTGGAAAACTCAACAGCAGTGACCGCTTAGCACTCAAGATGTTGCCAAACTGGAACAAACAGCACACACCTTATCATTTTAATCAGACCCTGTTTTGGCTTTTTGAAAAGTATTTGTGTTGCAATCTCAGGCATTCATGATTTACAGTAAGTGCAACTTCTGGAACAAACTACACAACCTCTCACATCTTATTGTAAGCCAAGCAAATCATTTGCATATATTTTGAAGCCTGAAAATGCTGAATCCTTATAAAGAAACCCACATGTGACAATCTCTACATAAAATAGCCCAGAAAGACAGAGAGAAGAATGCGCCTGCACTGACAGTGAGACAGATATGGTCCGAGTCAGCTGAGGCCCTGCTACTTCTCTTGTGCTGTGACATATGCTCTCTGGGTCTCTGGTGTCTCTGGTGTCTCCTCTGATCCCTTTCACAATATGATAAATGCTGCAAAGATGAGCGTTAAACTGTGCACACAGAGGAACGCCATGGTCAAAGGGGCCTGTTTCAACATGTCTTCAAGTGGTCCTCTCCTCTTCCGCTAGTCCTACCAAAGACTTGAATTTCAAATAAGATTTGCTTTCTTGCAAAGAGAAGGTCGATGCCACTAAATGTGCTATGTTACAGGGATTGTGTAAAAAAAAAAGAAAAGGATGAGTACTGTGTGTAGGGAAGGCTGGATGTATATGTATGTATATACTAGAACTAGAACATAAATATGTTAAGAAGAACAAGGATTCCTCTAAAGAAGCAAGACATACTAAGTGTTCAGATTAACATATTTCTATTTCAATATCCAGGGTGGTGACCACAATAATAAAAACAAAGTAAGAAAAACCTGTGCACCATAGATTTTAAGGGCCATTAAACTCCTAGAGCACAGCTACAACGTTGACATAAATATAACACATTAAAATAAAACAACTAAATAGAATAGAATAAAAGTAAATGGGCAGACGCACTGTTACTCTACAAAGTGCCTAATAAATGCCATAAGGACGATATTTTCTTTTGGCAACTCAATCTTTCCAACTCAAATCAAGTTTGGTTCCCTTTGAACTACATGACTGCAATTTGAAAAAAAACATGCAGTACGCAAAGAAAACATTCACCTAGTTAAATTCAGATTATTAATTGGAATATTTGGCACTACAATAACACTTCTTAACCAACAATTACAGAGCTCATGCAGTCATCAGCTCATGGCGTGCAGGTGAACCGAAATGCACCTATTGCCTTGGCTCTTTTAAATAAACATTGTGGGAAACAACTGTGGCTGCAGCCAACAACCATAAACCAACATGATTATGTTAAGAATGTGTTTGAGATTTATAGATCCAACAGGATGTCACTGTGTGCTTGCACCACAGCCAGCAGTTTGTCAAGCAAAACCAACATGAAACCTCACCGTCCTCACTTGGAAAACTTATCAGAAGAGATTCTTTTACAATCTGGCATTTCTCTACTTCCAATTGGCTTTCCAGGAAAGGAAGAACAGAAATAGATTTAAAGCAAGATGATTGACAACATGTTAGAAATGAGTTCCCCGAATAAAAAGCACTGCATTCCCGCAAAGTTGTGTTTCAGCATTTACTAGGTGTCCATCATGTGTGGGGGAGTTGGGTGATTGACAATTGTCAAGTACAATTTCTTGATAAAATGATTCAACTTTCAGCTTGTATCCATCAAAAAAGCCAACAGGCATTTGTCAAACGTTGTTGCTGTACATTTTTCCTGCACCAAAATCAATACAAATACCTTAAAGGTCCCATGTCATGGCCATTTCTACTGATCATAATTCCATTGTTGAGGTATACTAAAATACATTTATATTGTGCAATTTTCCAAACTCACATTGGTTTCTCATACAGCATCTCTGTATAGTATGTGTATTCACTCTCCGTCCTAAACGGCTTGTTGGAGCTCCTGCCCCCCCCCCCCCCCCCCCCCCCCCCCCCTGTGAGCCCAGTGGCCGTTTGCGAGACAGCGAGACACAGCGAAACCCAGCGCGAAACACACACACACACCCCGCAGCCTGGCTGGGAGTTTGTGTGTGTGCCCAGTCTGAGTTCCGCTGTGTCTCGCCGACCCCACACCAGTGAGCCAGCTCAAAGTGTCCCGCTCCTTGCAGCAGCGAACCACGCAACGTCCCGCCGAGTGTGTGTGTGTGAGGAAGTCCGCGGATTGGTCCAAACGTAACGGCCGTTACGTTACGTTACGTCACTATACCCGAAATACGTCACTATACCCAAGAAGTAAAAAATGGAAAAAGAGAAATCCCCAACGAGGCGTTCTGGGGCAGTACAGGGTGTACTTTGAGGGTTTGTGATTCTGCAGACCGTTTATATGCATAAAAAGCTACATAACACACAAGGGGGCAGGTAATAACCAGAAAAGCATGACATGGGACCTTTAAAAGCAGCGGTTTTCAAAGTGTGAGGCACGCCTCCCTGGGGGGGGGGCGCCAGAGAGCTTCAGGGGAGGCGCAGCGTGAGAAAAAAATGACGAGAAACAGTTCAATCTAGCTAGTTGACTTCAGCTAACTTTATGCGAGCAGCAACATGGATCGATTTTTAGTGAAGTTACCTAAAGTGAGAGAGGAGACAGCGTCTGGCAGAAAACGTCACTTGCACACTTTTGGCTGTCTGTGGAGACCGAGTTCCCCCACCTCGTCAAAAAGGCTGTAAAAGTGCTCATTCCCTTCTCCTCCGCCTACCTGTGTGAGTGCGGGTTTTCCGCATTGACTTTGATCAAAAGCAAGTACCGGTCAAGCAGGGGCGGATCTACCTGGATGGCATGGGGTGGCAACTGCCACCCTAAAAATAGCCTTGCCACCCCAGTTGGCAGCTTTGTTTTGAAATGAAAGTTGTGGCTCATCGGACATTTATGAGAGAAAATCCCTAATGTCCGAGTGCAAGTGAATGCAGCACAAGACGCGAGCCTTGTAACCCCTCCCCCGGCCCTGGCGCGAGCGTGGAAATATGATTGGCGGCGATTTCATTTTAACGGGACGGCGCAAAACGAGAAGCATTCGGACCCAAGTAGACGAAAGGAATGAGGTATTTGCGGTCTACAAAGACAGAGAAGAGACTGTCAAGTTTGGCTGTACGCAGCATTGAATCAAAACGCACCATAGCTTTAGATCTTAATACGTTTGTGAGGCGTTTTGCTGAACAAGATGGTAAGCGCCGCATTCAGCTGTTATAGGCATGCCAACTTGATGCTCTGCTCACGGATGACTCGATGAGCATAACAAACTGTTAAAATGATGACCTTACGTGTGTAAATATTTTTTTTTCTTTGTGGGGGTCTGTTCCCAAAAAACAGTTATAAGTCCTGAGAAAGTCAAATAAGAAGGTGTGTAAAACTAGTAACCACTTTGATTTAACTAGGCCAGTAGGTAAGGGCATTCCACTGGATAATAATACCCCTGCATTATAGCGACAACAATAATAATAATAATAATAGCAATAATAATTGGGAGGGGGGGCACGGCTGTTCTTATGTTCTCTGAGGGGAGGCTCACCTTCCCACACTTTGAAAACCCCTGCCTTAAAGGAAACAAACAGTGGATATCTGAATTAATTTTTTAACCAACTAGCCCTTTAAAGTCAGTAGTTACAAGTTGTTTTCAACATAGCTCTGAGGTGGCCCCTTGAAATGAAGACAGATTAGGTTCTAACAACTTAATCCGTGTTCTCTGACAGGAGTGTTGCTGCGCGGAGACGCTGTGTCCACGGTGTCTCTGAACTCTGATCATTAAAACCAGTGTCAAAGCATAATAGTCCAATCTGAAGGCTTCTGGATATTTAGATTGCTATGAACTCTGATGTTCACAAAGGATGATTAAGAGGGAAATCCACCCGGGCGTCCCATAAAATCCCTGAAAGCCATTAGATACCTTATTATTTAATAACTCTAAAGTCTTCATGGAGTTATTTTTATATCTGCAAAAGCCTTTTTAGGAAGCAGACATTTTATAACTCATTTAAACATCCGACAGAAAGTACATTCATTGAAAATAATCACAAGTAAACCACGTCAACTGTAAAAATAAACATTGGAGGATGTTTGCTTATTTTGTTTTAAAGTTATAAGCAGTCTCAGGCAATACACTTTTGTGAACACAGCAACCAAGCACCATCTAATCAACATTCATGCTCTGAATATTTAAATGACTAGTAAAAAGTTATAATTAACATCACGTAGAGTAATATTTTGCAATAATTTTTGTGAACATAAACCAGTGGTAAAAGGTAACTAATTACATGTATTAAATTATTGTATTTAAGTATAATTCTGAGGTAACTTAACTTAAGTACTTCCATTTACTGCTAATTGAGCCCCAAGGATACATTCACAAGCATCCTGACAGTATATAGAGTAATTAAAATAGGCTCCACTTTTACCATCTGCAACATTAAAGTGATGAACACATTAATGCAACAACAATTATATTGCAATCACATAATCATTTGAAATGGGACATTCTGCATAATGAGTACTTCTACTTTAAGTATATTTTGATGCATATAATTATGGATTTCAGTTAAATTAAAGTTGTAGTAAGCTATAACTACTTAAGTGTAATATCTAATGCTTTCTTCTCTGCAGCTTGATCATTTCACAGCATTATAACCCTTTTAAGTTGAACAATAACTAAATTCCTCCCTTACCTGTAACATGTTGTAACTTCTCCACTCGGCTTCAGGCAGGGGTACTTTGTCGTGGAAATCTTATTCTCTGAGCACTCTTCACTGTGAAAGAAAACATTTTAAAGTGAGACATTTTTCTCTAACCTTATGCAAGTACTCTTCGTTTGTGTGCTGCAAATAATTACCCGTCACTGGCATCCTCCTCTTGGTAGGACCAGAGCAGACCTCCTGAGATGTACATGCAGGTGACGGCGAGCAGAAGAGGACTCCTGTTGTGGTTTAGTATCATCTCATCGGTCCAGACACCTGGGTGCTGCTGACAGTAATCCACACGTGTACTGATTACTCCTCACTGCTACAGCTTCAGGGAGTAGTGGTTAGCAGCGCGCGCGAGACCCTCCCACTCCTCGTGCTGCTGACTGAATGAACTGTCACTACAGCGGCGAGCTTAACTTCCCCAACTCCGTAGCCTACTTTTGACAGGTCATGCCAAGATTCAATATGAGTCAATATGTTCACTACATAGTAAAGGTTGGGAGAAAATAAAGACTTGTGACTTTTATCTTTGACTACATAACGTGTTTGTCGACAATTTGCAAGTAACACATTGAGACTGCGACTGTTGTTACAGTGTTAAGGTAAAACTTCACAGAAAACTGGCTCATAAGTTGTCTGCCTGTATAACCCTATGGTTTAACCACGTAAATACAAATACATATATTTTTGTAATGCTCCCTTAAACATATTTTAGCAAAGAAGTTTTCTGAAACATAAACATACCTTTTATTTTCTTCGTTAAACCGGTGAAAGTGACAGGAACGGAGCAGTTACTTTTACCCCATCGTTCACCCACGAGCTCTCTGTGCGTCATGACGGCTGCTCTCTGCTACCACCACGTGGCTGTTACTGAAATAACTCCTCAATAATAAAAATAGATACATATTAAAATAACTACAAGAACAAGTGCAAACCTTCTCTACTATGATAATAATGTGAGAAGTCAGATTTGGATACAACTCTATTCCTTCCCGTGTTTCAGTTAAATACATCTGACTAAACCAACACATTAAAAATGCATTGGTGGTCTAATATGAGCACACATTCATTTCAAATCATTCATTTATTGTACCTGTTTGAAGTTGTAAGCACACATTATTCATAAATTGATTTAACAAGATTTAATAAAATATTAAAGGGGCACCTGACATTTAGAGAATAACTTCTCAAGAGGAGACAACTGTTTCATTTTAACAGTGGCTTTCCCAAAGTTGAAATACTGAGTTCAATTGTGAAAAGTTAAGGATACTATATATAACTTTGGAGCTTAATCCATAAGAAACGATATCAGGTTAGCTTGGCCGCTTTGGTTTAAAGTATGACTGTTTTTTTACTTTTTATTAAATGCAAGAGCATCAGAAGGAACTAAGTACTAAGCAGTAACTTACATGCTCTGTTAACCCAAACTCACCATACTAACTTGCTCATTATTTAAATCAAGCTTTTTGAAAGGTATACTGTAGATAAGAAAGATTTCCCCCCAATATGTTGTTGACTATCATTTTGAATTGCCCATGACCTTTGTGTGACCTCTAACAGTAAGCCTGATCTGCAGTGAAAAAACACTGTTTACTGAATAAAAGGAACAAAATAAAAGAATGAATGACTGAATGAAGGAAACCTTTATTGACCTTAAATACATTTGCTTTACAAAAATAGCATGAAAGATGATCAAAAGAACATCAACAAGCATACAGGAAACCATATACTATAAAATAAAACAATCAAACACATCATAACAAGCATATATTAGTATATTGATAAAGGCTAATCAGGTGTGTGTTGAAGAAGGTGCCACATGCAGACTCTCTGATCAGAGCTTGTTAGGCAGTTGAATGCTGTGATGGATACATTATGTAAAGCCTTTTAACATCCACATCCTGGGCATGCAATGTATACCTTCCTCCTGAAGATAAAACTTGCAGAATCCAAAAGTTCTTCAGTTTCTCAGGAATGCAGTATGACATTACAGGGAGTTGGAAAGCAGATAACTGGAGAGCCTGTAAAGGATATCCCAGTGAAACAGGAGGACTGCGGTGTCACTTACAGCCACTATGGTAGCTTTTCAAACTGTGAGGTCATTCAGGTATGATTTACCTTTATTAAGAATATAACACTGGTCAGAATGTCTAATCAGGTGAAACGTAATACAGAATTTCCTCTCACATTAATGGTTTACTTTTTCCATTGAAAAGGGAATTGTACCTCTTACAATATCAATTACCAGAAAAATAGCACCTTGAGCTTGCTTCAAAGGGCCTGCTCAAGCATGACCATTTCAGTGGAAGGGAAAGCAGTGTTTCACCGATCCACCTGCTTCATTACATCAGAGCCTCTAAGCCTCAGCCACCGTCTGAGGTTGCAGTTCAGTTCCTGGCCACTTGATGGCCCTTTCAACCAAGAGATAGCACCCCCACCTCTTTCGCCACCACCGTCATCATTGCCCACAAAATGGATGACAGCTTTTAGAAATACCAGGGTGCGTCACGACTCTGAGGTGCACATGCTGTGCCATTTATGTTCCACCTGTTTGATGCCTCAGCAGCCCGAGAGGCAGAGAATGATCATGCCTTCAACAGCACAATTCATGTCGCAGGCTGATACTGTGTCAAAGCTGCAGGGCTAATAACCTCAAAACAATGTCTGGAAACATCCTCTGCCTTATGGATATGAAATAATGATCATCAATTTCCTGGAAGCAACAGAGAACAAAGGAAGCCTTTCACCCCTTACTATGTTCATGCACTTTATTGTCTGTTTTAGATAAATTAGTTTTATTATGCTGTCTTAGTTTCTGGGTTTAAGTGGTTAAAGATGGTTTGCTAGGACTGGGAGTGTTGGCATATTTGCTTTAATTGGTCCTTTGTTTTTGTGCATCTGGTTTCTGCATAATAAACTTTAAGGACATTTCAATCAAACACCATGATCTCATTACATTCTTTTTCTGTTCTCATTGTTTACCAAACCAGCATTAGTGTTGTTTCCCTGACCTAGAAGGATTCGTTAGAGCACATGTGGACTATTTCTTTTTCACTTAACAAAGTCACATCAAGTAAAACTCTTGCCCTATCTACTGCCGTGTTAGGGAAAACAAATGGACCTGAAATTAGATCAGATGGATGAAAAAGTGATCCAGGGAGAATGGACACAGTTGGTAGAGGTTTGTTGGGAAGAAAAACAAGCCAATAAAACTGTCTGTGATGGAACTTGGTTGTTTCTTTTGATTAAGGAGCTGTCTTCTGAGATCTCTACAAGAGGTTAAAAAGGTTAAGGGTGGAGCAGAACTATTGCTAACATTGGATGTGATAGTTTTGGGGTTGCATTCCACCAAATGGACTCAGTTTGCTTTTGGGTAAGAGAAAGACAAAAGTACACTGAATTGCTGCCCGATGAGAATATGTGCTGTGAAAACCAATTCAGTGCCTTGTAGGTCGCCGACACTGACATTGTCATTAACCTTTTCATGCTTAATGGATGCTTCATACTGCAGCAGTGGAATATTCACGAATATAGCCCGTTTTATCCTCTTAATACTCTCTCAACACATGGGGTGACAACGAGAATATTGCAGGGCACGAGCACCCTGTCATAACTCCCCTCTCTCCGTCTTTCTCTCTTTTCACAGTGCAGCACTGCAGTGCCTCTCTGCACATGCCCAGACAGACAGAGAGAGCCACAGCAAGTTTGAGCTCACTAGAAATATTAACAGGCTGCATCACAGACACATTCATGTACTCTTTCAAGCTATGCATGCATTATAAGCAAAAGTATTGTTTAATGAACCTGACAATGAATTATTCAATGGTAATTTTGAGATGTTAAAATGCATCAAGGGTGACACATTTGCTGTAGAATCAAACCTGTGACTTCTTATTTGCTGGGCTTTCCTTTGTGTCAAGGTCACTCTGCCTCCCACATGCTTTTTACAAAAACTGTCATAGGTTGTTGACGCTTTAATAGTCTCAAACTACCTCTCTAAAGTCTTACACTTAGTGAACTGTCAACGGGGGGGAGCCTCGCTGCGGGGAAACGGTGGACCTGTCGCCTGTCCGCCCCTGCCGGGACCGAAGTGGGCCGATCGGAGTGGCCCTACCGGCCCACTTTTGTACCGGCCCATCGGGATTCGTCCCGAACGTCCGGATGGCCAGTCCGCCACTGATTACATTGTTCACTCTATTTAACTATCTTTATAATGTATACAATAATGCAATACCAAGTTACATTAAACTATTACTAATACAAAATGAGAATAAATGTAGCTGGTTACCTAATTTTAAAACAGTTTTTTGTTGTTTTTCCATTTAGAGTAATCCTGGTGGATTAATACTCTTTTTTGCTTGTTTGCCATGGCAAAAGAATATGATTCATTTTGCTTGTTGAAACAGCTATGACAAACCATGCAATCAAGGAGGATACAAAATTGTGATTCAAAATCACTACTCACCAAATGACAAAATCGAAAAGAGAATAGGAGACATTTCATCTTAGAAGCGACAAATGGGTGTGTTGGTAAATCTGAAAATGTAAAGGAAAAACAAGTCGAAGGGAGATCTCTCATACTTGCATTATTTTATGGTTATTTTGCTGCATCCAACATATGAGAGTGGAGCTTATGGGGAAGATAAATCATCTGTAAATTATATTTAATATCAGATGAACAATAAATAAGACCGCCGTTACATTTGTTTGTTTGTATATTTTGTTATTGCTATCTCTATTACCCACATCCTTCTTAAGGCTAGATATAACTTACTGATCTCTTTTGCACCTCCATCTGTTTATGTATGGACTCAGAACTGCTTGATATATGCGCCCTCATGTTCCTACATTTTGTGTTTCTTCACACAGGTTTTCTGCTTTTGTATTTATTCTGTAAATCTTTTACCTTTAAAGCATGTTGTGCTTAAGCTTGAAAAAGTAATAAGTAAAGTAAATGATAATTATTACTGTTCATATTGTTATAATTCAAAGAAAGGTTGACATTTAAAATAAAACATTCACATATTCTCAAGGGCAATGAAACTGTTTGTTTGTGTTTTGACTGCTGATCCTCCCTCCATAATGACCATGGAGAGATCCCTTCCCAGTGCAATTTCAAAATAAGACGGGTTATACTTGAAAAAACCAAACCCATAGACAATGATGTATAACCCAGCTTATAATACAAGGAAAACCTATTATAATACATAATGTAGCTGTTCACATCTTATATTTGTTTTCTTTTTGGGGTTTTACAAAAGTATCATGGGTAGATGTTCTACAGCAAGCCAATCAGGAAAGCAAAGCAGAGCAAATGGAGCACAGCCATCATCACTTTGGCTCTCACTCCTCCACTGTTGTGGCAGCAGGTTAATACAGAGATTTATTCCTGTCATCTCAGTGAGAACGATTTTCCCCAACCACATGTCACTGTGACTCTCCCGCTCTCTCTCCTCTCTCTCGCCTCTCTTTCTTCACATGCACCAGCTGCTCAAAGGTTCACTGGTGAGTCACATAAGGTGTAATGTGATGTGTGAGGAAGTCTTGCTCTTCAGCGGCTGTAAACATGCCCATCTACTCACAGCAGTGATCCCGGGTGCTCTACTTATTCATACGAGGTTGGTTTGCCCGCAGCCAAAAGAACATCTTCAATAACCCAAAATACATATTAAAAATATTATTTGTATTTATTTATATCTATTATAATCCTTCAAATTCAATCCTGCAGATTTACTGTGGAAATAAAATTTGGACTAAGCCGACAGAAAGCACCCCAGCGTAGATTACTATACAGAAAAACTAATAGTTATGGTGGGATTGGAATTTCCTTCTGATACAGTACATGTCACGTGCCTCCTTGGCAGTGCTGCGATCAATAAATCTGACCTCAGTGCAGTGTCCTTGGGACGGCCACATTTCACTGCCCCTCCCGCCATTATGTCTCTACCCCTCCTCTCCGTCTCCAGGCTCATTTTTACTGCCCGGCCCTGAAACACACACACACACACAAACACACACATACATGTACAGACCACTGCCTCTGAATTCGTCTTTCCTCTCCATCCTCCTAACCGATTCAGATAATCACAGACCATGTTAACATGCAGACTAATATTCCACTGTTTTTCTGAATATCATAATATTCTCATTTACATGAACAATATAAAAAAATTCTGAACTGATATTGTGAATAAGGCCTTGTAGACTGTGGAATTTTCAGACACATACTTGTGGGATATGCCAGTATTATTCAGGTTTCAGAAGCATTCTTTGAAAATGTATTTCGCACATTAGGAATATATGTCTCAATGAGGGTTTCTATCGCTGTGTAGAGCCTTTTTTTCTGTGTGTTGTACACAAACCAACAAGTTATTTTTGATTGTATGTTGGCATGATGCTGCGAAACTGACCAGGTTTGGATTGCAACATGTTTTTAAACGTGTTATATTTAATGTGTGATGAGGTGTTAAAGTGTATTATATTGGGAAATCAAGTCTGTAGTGGACTGGTGAGATGTAATTTGGATGGAAAGCACGTTGTAATTTATTCTTTAATAGACCCTCGCTCAAGTTTTCTCTGCTTCCAGCGAGAACATTGGGTCTTCTTCAAATGGTTGAAATTAATTAGAGTGGGAGTCAGAACTAAGGTACCTTGTAGAATTAGCTACAGCTACATGATAACAGGAATATTAGTGGAATAAGGCGACTGCCCTCTGTGATAAAGTGTTTGTTGGTAGCAAAAACATTGGTATTAAACTCGATGGCAACGCAGAGAACACAGACCTCAGCCATGGCCATTTCCATATGAGGATAATATTACATGTTTAAGCCCTGTGATTGAAATCTGCTCTCAAATCTGATTTGTTCCTGACCATACATCCTTCAACCAAATCTTATGTCAATCAGGCCTGTAGTTTTTCCATAATCCTGCTGAAAAACATAAAAAGCAAACAAACCAAACCAAAGCATAACCTCTATGTCAAAGCAGGAGTTAAGTGGACATTGCTGATTAGATAACCTTCAGTATAATGCACGACAGGACAGTTGGCTTAATGTTCTTTCACATTGGGAATTTGCAGCATATTTCTTCATATCCTCCTCAAATGTTTCCACCATTTGCCATCTCCAGATAATAGCTTCCCTGGGCTGAGGTGATCAGGACTAGCGCAGGCCTGGTAATACGGCTCATCATCATTTACATTAGTTCTGAAGCATTAGGCGGAATTGGCCCTGGGTATCAGTGAATTTATAGGCCAGTCGGGGTAACATGCCCCAGTACACCGTGTCATGTTGTGTATAGCTTGGAGGCTATTTTCATACCTATTAGTTTCCTTTCACTGTCACAGGAAAGTAGAATTTTCAGCAGTGACAGTCATCTTTGATTTTCCACTGAGCAGCCTTTAACTGAAGATATCCATTCAGGACGTTTTGTGTGAACGGAGCTAACACACCTGTTATTTTAGATTTGTTCACACGGGTGTCAGGTGAGTCCAGGTTGACGTGTAAGTACAGTTGAGTGTAGACTCAATGCAGAGGTGCACCTTTCACTGTAACACTGATCACTCCTGGCAACCTGTAAACAAAAGGGTGAGGATATCACCTCGGGATAGATTACTTCCCTGTCTGCCTTTTTCTCTTATACTGCATTTACTCCTACATTACAAATCATATACTGCCGGAGGGGCTGATCATATCTTTATATTTCTTTGTACATGTGCATCTCCTGATGTTCACTGTGTGTTATTAAGATACCTTTTGTACCAAGGAGTGTAATGAGAGTCTGTGTGTTTAAGTATGCCCTCAATTTGACCTTTCTTTTAAGTTCTTACTTGTTTGAGGTGCCATAGACCCCATTTCTGTATGTGTCATAATGATTTAAGCAACTTAAAAATAAAATGTGCTCCTCTGAATAGGAATACATTTCTCCCGTCATATTTATTTACATTTATATATGTAAATTCATAATAAGTTATTCACAACTAAATAACTGTAGCATGTTATTAGACAGTGATGTTACTTATTTGGGGTAAATACAATTCTCTGGCCTCCTTATAACAGGTCAAACTCCATACTTACTGGGTAGGTTTTGTGCTGGATGATATGTTCTGAAAACCAATTCAAGATATAGAGCATAAGGGAATCCATTGTATAAGTTTAAGTTTTACAGCCGGGGTCACTGACACCCCACACAGAGGTGTTGTTTCATAATTTATAAGCAATCCTCAAAAAACTATAAAAAGTCATGAACTATAAAGCCGATTAAACAATCTTAGGTTCTGTATGTTGATACGTTTTAAGCTGTTTGAAGAGCACGGGGTCTACGAGACATCCAACATTAGTGTTATTCATATCTCACACTGCACTGTAACTTTTATTCATGTGCTTGTGTTATTCAGGTTTTATTATCTTGCTTTTAAATGAGTGTTTTAAAATGCCATTTTATAATATGTTTCTGCTGCACTATTGCTCTTAATGTCTTTCATTTTTGTAAAGCACTTTGAATTGCCTTGTGTTGAAAGGTACTATATAAATAAACTTGCTTTGCCTTGCCTAAGGAAATTAGTCAGGATCCATCAACATATTATATCTTCCGTAATTTAGGTTTGGCTTACTGTACCTACATATGGTTTATGACTGCAGGCAATTCTACATTACTCTTAATTTCCTGTTTATTTCAATCTGTTTTTAAAATGATAAACCACTTTATTTTAATTATTTATTATTCATTTTAGGTTTTAATATTGAGGTTCTTTGAGTTTACCCTTGTGCCCATGACATGGTTGTGGGAGAGATGTGTCTAAATCCATCACTGCACTTCTTTTATAGAACGCTTGAAATCCCAGCAGTAACTGGCAGCTCTCATCAATAACACTTCCAAACACCCGATAATATAATTACTGCCAAAACCAAGACAGGTTGCACTTAACAACATCTACTGAATCAGATCTTTCCTCATCAGATATTCGTCTACTTGATCAACATTATTCACTCTTCTCATTTGGCGTAATGAAACACTCTTCAGATGCAGACTGCTGTCCGACTGACCAGTCCGAGAGCTCATTAGATTGTATCAGCTGATTGTATTTTACGTTTGCTGGCCAAGGTGTCAATCATAGACCACAGCCAGCAAGCTTATGATTGATTTACCCTTCAGAAATGTCACTTATTGGTTAGTCATACATTTTAAATGTCAGAATGGTGGCAACAGTTGGGAGAGAAGGAATTAGAAAGTCAATCTGACTGCGTAGGTGTTGGCTACAGCTCTAAATTATGATTGGTCTCACACTGTGTGTTTATGTCCAGCTGTGCCACAGTCTTTGGGATCTGTACAAAATCACTTTGAGTATGAGCATAGCCACCCTTTTACCATCAAATACAAATGTAGGCTATTTTTTGTATGCTGCAACAAATAGCTAAATTCAGTTGTGATGAAGATGATCTACCTGATTTCCTGTACGCACACACGCACACACACATTCCTGTGACATACTGATAAGGTTTTCCCATCAGCCAGCTGCAGCCACAGCACTCTCACTCCTTTGGGATGCACATATCCATCCTTGAGGACATCTTAACTGTAAATCATCTCTGGAATCTACATGCAGAACAGATACACTGATATTTTTGTCAATTCACAGCGAACTGACCTTGATCAGTGATTATATGTGGCCCTAATGCAGCTTTACAACCCCTGTCACACAAAGAGAAACAATGAAAACAACAGGAAAACTTGCTTCAACTCACACAAATGTATTTTGTTGAAACCCCTTCCCTCCCTATCTTGTGTTTATTCATTATTTGCTAACACTTTTTGTTATGTGAATGCATCAAATGATTCCCTTAGATTTAAATTCTGATAAACAAGCTTTCTGTTTTACCATGTTGTTGATTCCTAATCAAGACAGCCAGGAAACAGGCAAGAATACCTCAAGGAATAAAGCTTTGAACCTGAACAACAACGCCCATTATAAAATAATGACAAGCGAGTGCCAGAACATCAAAGTTGACTCGCTGCATTTCCTGTTGCAATGTCAATGAGGTCCCCTGGCCAAGGAGCGTATAGTCTACTGCATTTACAAGTTTGAATCAATTTGTGAAAAAGTGTTGTGTCGTTTATGGAAAACCCTGGAATCAGCTTTTCTCTGCTTTTGGGGACAAGTTTGTTACTGCAGATCCCTATGATTGGAAAGAGTTATATGGGGACAAATGCCTCCGTCAGCTGGGGTAGGGGCCCTTTTACATATAATATATGTTAAACTGTATAACCTCACATCTAATCTTCACAATGCAAATTTTAATGTAATTTAAAGTACTTAATCCAATTTCAATTATTTTAAATATTGCATTTCTTTCTCGGAAACCAATAGTCCACTTGCTGTGTTGAGATCGAACTGTGTATATAGCAACCATAAAATACCATAACTGAAAAATCACAATGGATTATTCCACAAAGATGTGTAATAAAATGTGTATATTTGGCTAAAATAACAACTACTTTCAAATTAACTAGTTGAATTAGAGTTAGGGCCCACCTCTCATCAACTAATACTTTGTTACAACAACTTGAGCATAATGACAGAGTAATATTCTTACTCTCAGAGCAGGAAGAGTGCAAAGTGACCTGGATCTACTGTACATTGTCAGAGTTTCACCCCACGGGATTGTGTATACAATTACTGTCAATAGTTCTTCCTCCGCTCATGCGTTGCTTTACACTCCAACTGCTCTTGTACAAATGACTGTGGCCACAAAAGTAATAATTGCCTTCTAACTCGGATGTGTAGTGATGCATTGTGGTCCTGAGGAGACGTGAGCGACACCATTAAGAGAGGCCCCACAGCGTGACACATGGTTAACTAACTGGCTGCTTACTTGATGTGCATAAACAACATTCAGAAAGCATTTTCACACAAACACATGGCTCTCCATGGATACTTGTTTAGTGCAATACATGCTGCTTCTGCCTCTCTACTGGATGAGCGCCTTTAAAAAGTGCCAGTAATTATATATGCATTGACTGTATGCCGTTAAAGCATCACATATCAAACTCCTCTCATACCGTATATATTGTTCAGACCACTTGAAGCCCTGAAGCATTTTAATTATGCATTAAACAGTAACTTTCAGGTCAATGCGGAGAGACGGTGGCGCTAAATTCATCATCAATATGGATAAGTCTCGTCAGTGGAGTCTCTGCCTCTTCGCTCCCTCGCTCTCACCTCAGCCACATGGTCATCTCGCTCACTGTACACACACTCACACACACATTACTGGTAGGGCGAGATTGCATAAGACTGACGCTCACATCTGCTGCTTTATCATTTATTAATGCATCTTTCAGTGGCGTAATTTGCTGTGCTCTGTGGACAGTAATAATTCAGGTGATATGCTGAGATGGACCAGGAAATGGACCTAACTGAATTTCTGAGCTAGTTAAGTACAGGGTTTTCTTTCCTTTACTGTATACGCATCAAACGAGGTTTAACAACCCAAAGGCTCAAGCAAGATGAATGAGCAATTGAAAACAAATAAGAGGTCACACAAAAACAAAAACAAAGAATACAAGTTTTGACTCATCTAATTTTGTACTGATTCTTTTGCAGTCTGTTCGGTCATGTTTAACTTTTATTTTGGCTTTGTAAGCTGTAGGTAAAATTAGATTCTTAATTATATTGGGAACAATCCTGGTCAAATAAAGTGTAAATAAAATAAATTCAATCTATAATGTTCATCTCTTTACCTGTTTACCTCACAGACAGTAAACAGGACATCGCCACAGAGACATGACGGTCTGTCGGTCAACCTGAGGACCATTATCTCAGGAAATATATGAATTGGTTTTAGTACCTGCACCTTTCCTTAAGCTAATTCAATTACAGGTGAGCTAGGCTCAAGGACAGAGGATGGTGATTAAATTCATAACATGATAGAACGAGACAGAGGAGAAAGAGAGGGGGGGGAAATAAGGAGCACATTCCAAGGAATGCCTGAACATGCATTATTCTCAGTTGTGTGCAAAAATAAAGTGCAAAAAGTGCAAAAATAAAGCTTTGCAAAAGGATTTCGCACAAACTGTAAAGGTGCAACTTGATTTAGATTGAGGCAATGGTAGAGACTGTTGCACTAAATCAGCCACTAGGAGATAGATGCATGAATGACTTTCACCAGGTCAGCAAAAAAAGTCCTTTCATCTGTTCGTCAGAATTTAATTTGGCATCATAAGTTGACTTATGGCGGGGATGGACTGAGGGCACATTCTCTCTTCATGGTACTATGGATGACTGATGTCGGAAGTACGAGAGTTTATGGTCCACAGCATCCAGCCTGGGGGGGGTTTCTCAGTACAGCTTTTTTCTTAGAATATAGAAACTGTTCTCTTGATTCATTATACATAAAAAGAAAGAAACCATTTTTATAATACAAATTGTATATTTCTTGACATTCTAGTGTATAGTCATGCATGACTTTGATTTTTATTTTTTCAACCAAGACCTTCGCCAAATAATAGAAGACTAACAGTTGTCTTAAAGGGAAACTCCACCAATTTCACACATAAGATTAGACTAGACACGTTATGGTCACTTTACTGCTGTGCAAAACAAAACATGTTTTTATAGCACTTCTGATATTACAAAAAAGGTATTAGCAGACTAGCAGTATTGAAAGTGCTGTTACACATAACAAGAACAAAAACATCTGAAGTGGTGTGACAAAAGCGTTAACAAAAAGAAGCCCTATGAACATATGAAATTTGAGTTTATTTATTGGGGGAAAATGGTACATGTGTGCATTTGTGTTAAAGTATGTAGTGTATGGATTTGGGGTAGGAGTTCAGGTTATATTCAACAATTGTGTTGGTTTGTCGAAGAAGCGTTTTTGTTTTGTTTCATGTGTGTATGAATCGTCCTTGCTTGAAACGGTGGTGTTCAGGGTGAGTTGGGTCAAGGAAGATGTCGAAGGCTCTGCTCTGATATCAGGCCTGATAGAAAGAGTGTTTACAGGTCATTTGGGAGAACAAGCCTCCTGTGAGTCCAGAGGAGGCTGCACAAATCTGGTGGACAGCAGAATATTACTATGAATCATAAGAACAAAGTGAACAGTGGAAATGATTTCGTTTTAGTTATACAAGACTGTCGGATTCAGGTTCGTTGCCTCTTTTTTTAATTGTTGTATCAATGGCGTGGCATGACATCTGTCTGGATTACATATTATTTTAAATAAATTAAAAGATACCCTGTGTTGGATGCTTCAAATATGATGCAGACAGTGTTCAGCGTGACTGAACAGAGTCCTCAGAAACTTCCAAACAGAGCATTTAAGTGCTGAGACTAAACAAGCCAGAGGAGCATCTCCAGCCTGACAACTTAAGTGGAGCTGTGTTCTGACCTGCTCATGTCTCGTCTGAATTTGTGCAGTGCCATTACAAACCGAAAAGTCTATTTAAACTCAATCTCTGCTGCTGTCGCTTCCTGTGCAATCACACTGCAACAGCTTGCTGCCGTCCACCTGTGGATGCATCCCCAGTCACTTACTGCTGATTTCTGCATGCTTTGTTAGCAGGGAGATTGAGCCTGATGCCCAAATTAACTCTGCATTTACATATGTTCTAATTAAGACACACCAACACAAGGTTTCCAGCTAATATGCAACTCAAAGCAAAATCAGGGAAAGGAACAGAAGACATGATTAAACGTACCTATGTCAGGGTTCCTATAGCTAAAGGCTGAATACATGCAAGTCTTTTAAAAAAAGCTTATAATTAGGGCTGATTAGATTCAGCCCCTAGTTTTGCTGCTATAGGCTTAGACTGTCGGGGGACACCTTACTTCTTCCTTCTCTCTGTCTGTACCTGTGTACTCTCATGTTCCGAATAACCCAGCTTCCCCAAATGTATTTTTGGTGTCTGTCTACGCCGGGATCCTGAGTCGTGGCTGATCCTGTCGCTGCGGTTGCGAGCCCTGGATCCTGAGTCGTGGCGGTGCCTATTGCTGTGGTCCTGAGTCGTGGATGCTGAGTCGTGGATGCTGAGTCGTGGATCCTGAGTCCTGGATCCTGAGTCCTGGATCCTGAGTCGTAGCTGTGCCAGTTGCTGTGGTCCTGAGTCCTGGATCCTGCATCCTGAGTCCTGGATTTCGAGTCGTGGCTGAACCTGTCTCTGTGGTCCTGCCTGACTCTCATCATACTACTTCTCTGATGGCTCCCACAGGATTGTTGACATCCTCCTGGATTCATCTTCTTATTATAGACACATGCATTTCCAAACATTTGGTCTACCTATGCTGTAAAATGTATTATCTTTTCGATTTACACACGGAATCTATTGCACGTCTGTCCGTCCTGGGAGAGGGATCCCTCCTCTGATGCTCTCCCTGAGGTTTCTCCCATTTCCCCCTTTAAACTGTGGGTTTCTTTGGAAGTTTTTCCTTGTACGATGTGAGGGTCCGAGGACAGAGGGTGTCGTATTGTCATACTGATATGACAAACTGTGAAGTCCACTGAGACAAATGTAACATTTGTGATATTGGGCTATATAAATAAACATTGATTGATTGAAAGCTCTTTTTATGCCACTTGAAATTAAATTTGGAACCAATTTTAGACACGCATTTTTCGTTGCCCAGATCTGTCAATCAAGTGACTTTAGGATTAATACGTTATAGAATTGATGCTGGTGATTGTCTCTATATAAGTGGCTATTATAAGGATGATTATAATAATAATAATAATAATAATAATAATAATAATAATAATAATAATACATGATAAATGTATAGCGCTTTTCCTAATGCTCAAAGACGCTTTGAATAAAATTATTTTATTTTTCTATCCATTATGATCAATCACGAGAGATTTAAAAATAAACTGTGAAAAGTTACTCAAAATGACTTGATCTTAAGTGATTTATTGTTGGAATTACATGGATAAGAGGCATTATAAACACTGAGCGACACTGAGTCACCTGACTGAAACACTGTCAGTTCACTCATGCTCTGTCTGAGATACAATACAAAACTAAACAGGTCCAATTGTGCCTTCGTCATAACACTTTCCTGTTCTAAAAGTACTTGCCTATTCTCTCTAATGTCAAGATGACACAAACAAAATGCATGTTTTTCTGTCCTTTGAGATGAGACAATGGTTTGTTGAGCAATGTGCAAAGTGTGTCACAACAGAAAATGTAACACAGATGCTGGACTAGCCTTACAGGTAATGTCAGTATCATCTGTAGTCCTACATTTCATGATGAAGCAGCATATTTTCGGACAAATCAGAGTTTACTGTCACAAAATCTTGATGGCGCAAAAACAAGTATTTATGTAATGCAACTTTAATCTGTTGCATCATTTCAATTTTGATATAAAGATTTTTGACTCCCTCACTGTAGACCTCAGAGTTTGTTAAATGACATTCTCTCCTGCAGCTGCTCCCCACAGGGATGTGTCACTACTCTCTATTCCGCAGATATTTGCAAAATGGCAGGCAATTTCTTAGATTCGTAAATGAGTAGGTGTTGGTCTGCGTTCCAAAAAATGAGTCAATAAATGGACCTTTGATCAGTGACATTTTAAAGTGAAGTGGTGATCACTCGCCAAGACACGGGTATTGACTGAACACAAAAAGTACTCCGCCTCCTCAGACTATTGTTACAGTATATATTGACTATTGATTGAAGTGATTGAGCCTCGTTGTAAACACTGACTGAGTATGCAACGGCAACAAACACTGTGTTTTCTGAAGTAATTGTTTGTTTATTATTTTTACGGATCTAACATAGATCAATCCTGACCTTATCACCGATCGGTCGGTATGGAAATTCAGAATAATCCATGGTGTTAAGAGATTTTTAGGCGGCTAATAAAACAACAAGCTAAATAGCATCAGAGCAAATCCATACATTCCTCTCTTTTAGGAATTGAACATCCCTTCCTATATGGTTAGAGATTACGGTTGCATGAAATTAGGTACCATTTATCCCATGTGCAATAAACACTCTGATACACCATAACCTGCCTCTTTGGTTGTTTCTATTCTCTTACTGTTTTATGCAGCAGAAAGACTTCCCTCTTGCAGGAGATGGAAGACCTGAACTCAACTGAAGCTGTTACACTTGTTATAAGCACCACTTGCTACGACAGAGAATCAACAAAGAGGCGAAGACAGTGATTGTCATTGATTGAAGTGGCGCGGTTTGAAATGTGCACTATCCACACAGAGGTCAGTCCTCTATAAAGTCACCTCAGAGCTTTATCTGGATTTCTTCCCTTACAAAACAAACAACTTACTGAGCACTATGTAAATGCTGGCTTCAGTTAAAGCAGAAATTGAATGAGAGAAAACAATATATGATGAACAATAGAATACTCTCTGTCTACAACACAACAATAAGAATTAACATCCATGAATGACTCACTTAAGTCTAATAATAATCATTGATTTTTCCTATGAGGTCATTTTGTTCACATCATCTGAGGTTTGGCCAGTTCGATATGTCAAATAACCAAACAGTTTCCTTTTCATCAATAAAACCTCTGGGATTCTACATCAGAGTCAGAAGCAAACAACTGATCCAGAAATAGCTTTTCTCCAACGTCAGGATGACAAACAGAAACTTTCCAGTGAAACATCTGAGCACAGAATACATGCATACACACACTCACAATGAGAAAGAGAGAGAGAGAGAGAGACAGAAAGACAGGGAGCCGGCTCACCTGGCCTCTTTGTTATGCAAATCAATTGAATCAATATGACAAATGAACTGTAAAGGGGGAAAAAATCAATGCTTTGTCATCCCCACCAGCATTCACCCTCAACCATCGGTCTTATCACCACTCCCAGACACGGGCGAACACCTGATTAATGGCTGCCACGCGTCAGCTACGTAAATCGTCACGGCATGCTCGGTTGCATACGAATGGACAGGGTGTGAGTTAGAGGATGACTACACACGGAAACGAGGGCTCTGGGCTCACACTTCTGAATCTAAAAGGAGCTCTGAGGCACCAACACATGAATAAGCTGCCTTTCTACTTCACAGAATTACTACTGAAGAATCTTAACATTGAAATGGTTGATTCCTGATAAAAAAAAAAATACTGAATTATGTCAATCTTAAGATGATTTAGAACATGTATGTTCAGTTTGGCTAAACAAAGCACTTCACAAAAAGTCTAAAAGGGTTACAGGCATGATAGCAGCTAAGGTACTGCAGTGCTTTGAACTAAATGCTCATTTTAGCTTGCTAACATGCTCTCAATGAAAGTGTTAACAAGCTGATGTTTAGCAGATATTTAGTTAATGTTAATCAACCTAATTGCACGTGTAAAATTTCTAACTAGCAGTAAAAACCTAAAGTTAGTTTTGCAGGTATTACATCATAAACAGTAACGAACATTTAAATATGACCTATGACCTAACGCACTGATATTGCCATATCTGATTTACTGTGTGGAGATTTGGGGAAACACTTACAAAACCAACCTACAGCCGTTATGCACATTACAAAAAAGGGCTATAAGAGTTATCAATAATGTTGGATATCTTGAACACACTAATGTATTATTTTTGAAGTCACACATATTGAAGTTCACTGATCTGGTTAAATTTAAAACGGCACAAATCATGTACAGAGCAAGACATAATCTACTTCCTAGGAAATTAAAAACATTGTTCATAGACAGAGAGGGTGGGTATCATTTGAGAGGAAATCTACATTTGAAACAACTCAAGGTCAGAACAACTCTGAGAAGTATGAGTATAACAATCTGTGGGGTGATTTTATGGAATGGTTTGGAGCAGGATAAAACAAAGCACAAGCATAATTCAGTTTAAAAGCATGTACAGAAACACTTTTTTGGAAAATGAAGAGAGGTGATTGAAGATGAGAAATTATTGTATATGTATGTATAAATGTAAATGTAAGTAGGAATAAGTTGCATAATGATTTAAAGGACAATCATTGATCAAGTAAGGGGTGGGAATTAATAAGCATTTGCTTCCTCTTACTTCCCTTTCGGACACATATGATTTTTTAATTATTATTATTAATATGAAGACTTTTTTTGTTGAATATATAAATATTATCATGAATGTGGATAAATACTGTATTTTAACAATACGGTATTCTGTTTTTCACATTTGTTATTTTTTATTTGTTATTTTTTTAATCTGTTCGAAATAAAGATTGAAATGAAATGAATGATGGTGTCAGATAGAATTTAAGGGGATACCTGAAGTCATTACAGGGGGAGAAGGTCTGTAACACCTGGGAAACATTTGGAAGATGGTGGCGATGGTGTTTGGGGTTCATGAATGTCGGTACAACATGTCAGTGTAATCTATCTAATACTTGTAGAGATATTGCATAGATTGCATGATGCCAACAACCTGTCACAGCCCTCTTGAGATTAGATACAGTATAGGTCGTATACATTTATGATCATATTATCCTGCAGCTTAATGTATTAGTTAATGCACCTATGGGGTCATAATTGTTCAACCTTGCTGATGTGGCTTGACTGACTGCGTAACAGCCACATGGTCAGTCAGCGTGCCCATTATTACTTCAGGCAGTTTTCGGTTACTTTGGCACCACATCTGTACATGTCCGTTCATTCAGTGACGTAATACTTCCTCCTGATGACACGGGAATCCATTTGATCACCGCAAAGCTTCTGTCAGAGCAGCGGGGTCAGGTCCTGCGACATGAGGGCTGGGTCAGGTCACGCAGATGGCTTTTTGGGATTTTTATTTTTTACATAGGTTTATTTTTTTTCCTTTAAAAGCTTTCTCTAGTTTGGCTGCATTGCTCAAAAATGAAATGATACTCTTAAGAACACAACTTGTTTTATGTTTAGTACTTGCTTGAAAATTGTCTATTTGATTTGGGCAGTCAGACAGCTCATGAATTCATAACATGCTGCTTAGGGACTGGTAAACAAGACTTTAGTATCTTCATAGGCTTTCTCAGGAATTGTTGCACAAATCTGCAACAATCTCACAGTATAGGGCTTGCATGCAAAAGAGCCTACAGATATCTACCACTGATGGCAGAAAGAGAAGGATTCACAAAGTCTCTACTGGTCCAACCTTAATGCCAGATTATATAAGGATTGCATAAAACATCCGTCATGTAAGGAGCTGAGTAAACGGCACAATATGACTTACGGATGCCACAGATGGTAAAAAGAATCTTTTGACCTTGGAGATGGAGAGAGAGTTCCAGATCTGATGACACACCGCAACAACAATTAAAAAGGAGTTAGTGGATACATTGCAATTACCGTTTCTGATTAAAAAAAGAATGCTACAATTAGGGATTTTTATATGCATTCCGATAACTTTCATACTTTTTAATGCATGTAACATATGTAACATTAAGCTGTCTGTGGCTCTTTTTCTGCTGTAACAACGTACATTTCCCCTCTGTGGGACTAATAAAGGTATTCTGATTCTGATTCTGATTCTAAAACTAGTATTTTGGGAATTTCTAGTTGGAAAAGGAAACTGTACATTGAACGAAAGCTCACAGTCCATCCAATGTGTGACATTATTAAAGACACAGTTTGTGAGGAAATCATGGAGCACCTGCACACCCAGTGAAGTCTTCCTCTCTGCAGCAGTGTTGTTCTGTAGTTCAGCCTGGACAAACCTCCCTGAAGACAGAGGAAAAAAAGAGAATTTAGTATACACATATGTCAGAACATCCAAAAAAAGCCATTATAAAATAGAACAAGGGGTCGTTTTTTGTCATTAGAAATAGTCATTGTAATAACACTACAGGAGGACCTAGCAGCAGTAGCAGTGCCATAATAGAATTACATCAGATCTCTTTCATATTTTATATGGTGGAAAAATAAAAGCTTATGTCGTGCAACAGAAGGTTCAGGATTCCACAGCTTAGCGGGCTGCAGAGGTCACTCACTCTCATTCCATTAAATTACAATTACATGTTTTCATGCTAGGTTAGGCAGTTCCATACACTGTTGTTTCCCTCATAAGTGTATGCCTGACTCTGCTCTGTATGTACCGACCACCGCAGCTCTGCAATCTGCTCACCTACTTGACCAAAAGATACGCAGAAGAGAAAACCAAAAGGAGAATCATAATATCATCATTAATGTGGTTATGAAAACTACAAACAAAAAAATCTATTCATAAAGGGATTTGCTTTAATCTGGTTGGGTTTAACGATGGCGGGATTATTGACTGTTACGGAGGAGGCATTAGGTGTCACATGTCCCTGGAGTCTAGGATAGGGCTCTACATCAGAGGGAAACCTCTTACATCCTTTTGCCCTCCAACTGACCAGATTACAGTTTACTAGTGATGACTAACTGATACTGAATCAGGATTTTAGTCCGTCCCGGCAGAAACAAAGTGCATAACCACAATGTGTTCTTTAAAACCAACAGCAGCCCTGCCAGAGTATCCATCTATAAGCAGGTACACAATGCGGACACATTTTTCTAATGGAACATCACTGTGCTATAATGACACTGCTGTCTGTATGGAAATAAGTCGAGCAGTTCAGCGTACTCCTGTGGAACAAAAGGTCCAAAATAAGGTCCGTAGAGTATTGTGAGCAATTGTGTATGGGGTATGGGGGAGACTTGCTACAGATTCAGGCTCAAATTTAAAAAAATGTGTGCCACCTCAGGAAAACAAGACTGAAATATTTTACTTTTTGTAAAATGAATGTGACCTTTCATCGGCATATTGTATTAAAATTAGAAGCCCTCCCATGTGGAATTTGTCAGACCGTAATCAGTTCAGTCATGCTCGAAAACAATGCAAACATCATTCCCTCAGATCAAACATAATCCTACATTAATATTGCACTGAAGTTCTCCGAAAGAGATTTATCCACTAAAGACCTTAATAGCTGTGTGCTCTTTTCATCTGTAGACAGATTGCATCATACAATGCAATACTCTGTGGTGCACTTATACTATGTGATTTATTATTTTTCTTTCATTACATTCAAAAGCAATACTCTAGATGTACAGTTAGCAGCAGGCAGTAACAACATTTTGAGTAACTAAGTTTGTAATCTATGTCTCACAATTGGTGTAAAGAACTAAAGAAAAGTATATTCACCAAACTATTCAAGTACTTAGGGACACATTTGAGGTTATTACACTATAGCATTTCCATTTCATGCTACACGAAACTTTGGCAAAAGTACATTTCAGAGGGATGTATTGTAATTTAGCTATTTTACATTTAACATTAGTTACAGTATAATTCTGATTCTAAAGTTTCTATGATCACCTTATATGATCCTATGTTATAGATTATAGACTGCTCAGCAGCCAGCAGTGTTTTTAACTTCCAAAAGAGTAATTTCCATGGTTGCATTGCGATTTTACTTCACTACTGTGTAGGACAAGTCTTTTACTCGCGCAGTTGTTAATAGAATCATATCATTTGAGCTAAGAGGGAAAATATTCCACAACATGTCCAAAGTAATTAATTGTAAGCTAACGGCCAGTGTAGCTGAAATTATGAGTGGCTTGAGAGAGAATATGAAACAATATTATTATTAATATGCTAATAATCAGTTAAATATTTGTGTAATTTATAAAGCTGGTTAAAAAATAAAATTTTTCAATTAAATATGAATGTGGAAGTATAGGGAATTGCACTAGTAGTGCACTTACAGTTAGTCATATTCAAAGGTGTGCATTTTACTTTTGCACTTGTGTTTCTTGATGTAGAACGTTCATCTGAATAGTAACTAGACCTACTTAATATCTCAGTCAGATAAAAGTATGGGAACATTATAATGCCCAGATAAACACAATAACAACACAATATTGTGAAGTAAAAAAAGGGAAGTAGCATTAATTAGAAATACTCAAATAAATTCCAAATACCTCAACATTGTTCTTTAGCGCAAAACTAGTTATTTTACTAAGTTATAGTACAGTACCACCAATGCAGAGTAGCCTTATTTCACCATTATTGTAGGACAGACAAAACAAACAATTTAAAGACAATTTGGGGATATGGGAAAACATTTACCACCATCACCCTGACACTCAACATTGCACATTGCATTGAATATATACATGTAATGTTTAAATGACACTGTCATTTAAATAGTTTGTACACCTAGAAAACTAAATAATTTAATCACAATGTATTTAATCAAAGCATTAAGTTAGCTAGCTTACCTGCAAACCATGCTGGGCTGCACTAGCATTTACCTCTGCTGTAGCACTTACTGTAGCATGTTCACTGTCAACAGTTAAATCATGTGACTCCGGGTAGAAGGTAACTGTGTGCTCCACATGCGGACCTCATGTTTGTTTTTGTTTGTTTTTGTTTTTTTGTAACGCTAGCTGCATGCATTGTCCTTCCAGCACTTAAGCTAGTTTACCTTTTTCAGGTGAGTGCTAGCTTGAAAAAGTTAGACGAAGTCCTGCTGCTATCTGTCTTCCGCTTGAACTTCCTTCCGGTTGTTTTCAGAGGTTCAGGATCACTGCTTCATGAAGGTAAAGCTTGAAAATCCATTTGGCTGTGTTCAGTCGTGCTTGAAGACCACGAAGCTGCAGACCTCCTGCTGGGTGTTGTCTTGCCATGCTGATGATCTCTTGGCTGCTATTATTTTTGTAAAAGTCAGTAGATAAAAATGAGGATTCCATGATGCTGGTTTGGATAGTGTTGGTGACATATAACTCCTGCTGCTCATATAGCTTAAGTATTGTTTGTGATATGAACGTAATGGGTTTTGTAGCATATTTCCCATGAGATCATGTTGTTCCTGGTGGTTCAAATGCAAACAGTAGAGGTTAATATTGCATTATGGCTTCAGGGAACTGAGGTTTTTCTAGCCCTTCCAAAAATGGTGATTGGTAAACACTCACCACATGTTCTCCATGCATCATCTATCCAACTGAAGGAAACTGAACAATCTTTAGTTTGATGGGATGGATTCAAGAGTTTATTATCATCATATTTTCAGTGTAGTTAAGAACAAAATTAAGGAGTGCCAATGTCTCCTTGCAAAACCTGTAATATATTATTTTTGTGGCCACTATGGGGCATTAAAAACAAGTCATTATCCCAACTCTGATGCTTAAGAATAATAGCCTATCTTTAATTTATCGATGATCTTTTAGTTTATAAAACATTACAACTAAAAATAGATGCTTAAAATTCCCTAAAGCTCAGGGTAAAGTATGTTATAACAAAAAATATATATATATTCAGTGTATTATGATGTTAGTCAGGAAGAAATGGTTCCTATTAAAGGAGCTCGAGCTACAATTCTTTCCCCTTTTTTGCTTAAAAAAGTACCCAATCGAGCAACTCATACAAATGTACTGATTGACCTTAAAGGTGGGGTAGGTAATTTTGGAGAAACCAGCTCGAGTGCGATAGAATTTGAAAATACACAGCCGGAAAAAATCTGCCACTTCCTTACAGAGCCCCTCCTCCAACACACACGAACGAGCACATGACCAATGAGGGCACGAGATATTTTTTGTCAAAGCACTTAAGATATTCATTGCTATCGGGGTGTTAAGAGCATTCCATGGAATATAACAAAAAGTGTATCTCGAGCTGGTTTCTCAAACTTACCTACCCCACCTTTAACCCAGGGTATTCAGGTTATAACAGCAAAGCAACTATTTTAAATGCTATCTTATGTGTAATGTTGTTTTTAACTAAATACAAACATCTCACCATCCTTTACAGTAGCTTCAATGAACGTTGCTCTCCTTTCTAAATGTTTTCAGGTCCATTATTTCTATTTGCAATACACCCTTCCAGTGACTTGTAATTTATATTCCATCAGCAAATATTACAGAAAAAAAAGGATTACACATATTTTATACATCCTTTTAAAAGACAGATACCAGAAATGCTAGAAAAGATGCTGACTCATGATATGACTTTCATATAAAAACCTGTTGGTTTAGACTAGGCTCAGCTGAATCAGAAAAAAAGAACATTTGTCAATAAAACCTGTTGTGTACAAGGCCTTGACCTTAAGTGGATCAGTCGACGGATGTCAGGTTTCCCTTTGACCCTTCACTTGTTCATATTGTGGGCTGGCATTTCTGGGAAAGTATTAATCCTCACTCGGTCAGGCAGATTAACGCTGGAGAGTGGGGGGTGGGGGGGGGTCTGGTAACGGGATATTGTGTGTCGTTCTTGATGTAGTTATAAAATAATCTGCTGATTGAGACCCCTTAAGAGGACCCCTGCTGCATGTGTGTGTGGGATCAAAGCCTGAGTCGGTAGAGGAAAGGGATCCAGATGAGAGACTGAAGATATGTGTGTGTCATGTGTTTGATTGAATCTTTTAGTGACAAATGAATCTTTTGTCAAGAATCCTGCAGAGGAAGATCACATCTGTGCCTGCAAATGAAGATAAATGATTATTGAGGGCACAAAAGGAACTTTTTCCAATAAATGTAATAACATCCCCCATTTACTGTATGATCTAATATCCTTCCCCCTGCAGTAATTCAGCTGCTTAAACAGCTATTATCTCTAGATTGTGAAGCTCAACTAGGATCGAGGCAAACCTGCATTGCTCTGTGCCCTTCTAATCATTTTAGTCCCCTAAGGTGTGCGTACTGACTCTTTACATTGGGCAGATGTTGGAGGTATTATTTTTCCATGTGTAGGAATGCAAAGGACAAGATAAAGGAATCATGGCTGTGAAGTCATTAAAACAATTATTATTGTCATTCAATTAGTCCCTTTACGGTTTACATACATTTTTGTCTCAAGATTATCAAACAACTATATTGAATTAAACATTATTTGGTCTTTATGAAGGTAATTTCTGAATGTGCAAAGTTGATGTTTGTCGTGGACTGTCATCAATTAACTTAATGCACTTTTGTTCAAACACATGCACCTTGACTGAACATTTAAAATATATTTTCCCCTGTTTGATGGCACATTTTGGGAGGAGATAAGAATACAAGGGATTTTTTTCTCAGTGAATCTGATGGGAAAGAGGTGCTCGATGAAGGAACACCATCTACTGACAGGTAATCCATACTGTAGGTGTGTGAGTGAGTGATAGATAAAGAGCCACAGTGAATATATGAATATGAATATATAAATTAATTTAATTCTATGTCGCTGCACATACATTTTCTCTTTCTCTTTTTGTGTTTCGGTCCCCCTCTTTTTCCTAATACAGGAGATAGGTAAGCTTTTGCTCAGGGACAAACAGTGTGTGTGTGTGTGTGTGTGTGTGTGTGTGTGTGTGTGTGTGTGTGTGTGTGTGTGTGTGTGTGTGTGTGTGTGTGTGTGTGTGTGTGTGTGTGTGGTGTGTGTGTGTGTGTGTGTGTGTGTGTGTGTGTGTGTGTGTGTGTGTGTGTGTGTGTGTGTGTGTGTGTGTGTGTGTGTGTGTGTGTGTGTGTGTGTGTGTGTGTGTGTGTGTGTGTGTGTGTGTGTGTGTGTGTGTGTGTGTGTGTGTGTGTGTGTGTGAGAGAGCGTGTGAGTGAGAGAGAGAGCGTGTGAGTAACAAGATAACAAGAAGCCTCTAACCTCTGCTGGGAGGTCATCGGAGAAGTCCAGCAGTCATATCCGAGGTTAAATGCTATGTGATGGCAAGGTGCTCGGTAAAGGTTAAAGTGACTCACAGCGCATCTGGGTACCACACGCAAGTATCAAAACAGAAAAAAGAATATGAAAAAAATGTCCTGCTGGATGGAGGAAATGTCACTTGTCTTTAGAGTTACTCCTGTGGGAGCAGAGAGGACTGTGATCTGAACAGCATAACGTAATTAATACCACAATCAGAATGTACTGCCTAATGATTTATGATTTGGTGATATTACCAGCAGACACTGAAGTTTACTCAAAAGTATATTGCACTGTCTGCATCGAATGACCAAGGCTAGTTGTTGAATGAAAACTGTAAGGCAAATGAATAGTATTAATATGTTAGTGTTAAAGGTCCAGTGTGTAGGATGTAGTGTTAGTATTCGTAACTAACATTGTGTATGATCACCTGAAACAAAGAATTGTTGTGACCTTTATGTCTACATTAAAGTTCTCATTATAACAGACAGTCAACAGACCGTTGTCATGTTTACATTTCCTTTAAGCTTACCCTTTGTTCTTCAACACACTTGTAAAATGAGGGTGAGTAGAGGGGCTGAATGCCACTAAACCTGTTTACATTATTGGTTTGTTCCAATGTTTGGCCTATAAACTGTTCCTTTATCTTCATCATTTGTTATTATTTTATCTAAGAGTTATTTGAATTAAGTCTGCCTCGCAGGCTGCCATTGGACCGCCATTGGGAGCCTGTTAGTCCATGTACAGTATGTCCTAAAAGCTCACATCTCGTTCTCAAATGATTGCTTATCATGTACAGAAAATGCACATATGCAGTTGGAATGCACTGCTGTAAAATCAAAATGTAACGTCATACTTAGTATGAATACAAGGTTAGTTTGCAATTTTGGACAGAAAGATAGACCTCCCAGAGCTAATCTTGATTGACTTTTCTGTTGCACCACAGTTCAATATTGAGTTCAGATCACACAGGCAGCGCTCCTGCTGTGTTCTCTTTGAAAAAGATGTGTCATGACTGCAGCCTCTGTATCGAGTCCAGTATGCCTTTAGAGAATATTCTGTTATTCTGCCAGGCGATTCATGTTAAAAAGAAGTATGTTACTAGTACTATACTTATGCATGCAATTTTAGCTAAATAATGATATAGACTATACATATATATATTCTGGTCTATGGACATGTTGCTAAATATAAAGCTATAAATCATGCTTTTGAGAAGGCATGTTCCCTAAAACAAACTAGAAAATTGCTTATATTCCCACCTATAGGTCTGAGGTTTAAAGGGTGGTAAAGCTGACATCAAAACGACAGACTGATGTGTGTGTGTGTGGGTGAGTGTGTGTGTGTGTGGATCTAGACAAAGAGAGTGGGCAGACGCAGACAGAGCAGTGGAGGAAGGCTGCTCTTGAATTCTAATCAGTCCTCTGTTTTTATTCCCAGGAAGCTTTCGCCCAACAGACCAGGACATGTGCATCTCATCAGTGCTTACACAGAGACCAAGTAAACACACACCCACACACACATTGACCAAGTCTGACTTTTACTGTGAGGATGCATATCTGATGTGAAAGGAGGCGGGAGACTGGGACAAAATAGAAAATGAGGTGACCCCTCTAAACAGTGACATCAATCTCTGGACTGCTGTCTGAGTAAAAAGCTGCATAAATATGACTCATTCCAGATCAGACTCCGTCAGAAATCACCTTGTGGATTACCACGGCTGTCTCTGTGGGTGGGGGTGACCTTACATGAGCACCTGAGGACAGTGGCTCCGTTTTGTTTATGCTACAAATGCCTTCAGGTGATTGTTTGAAATGAAATGTATAGTGGGAAGGAAGTAAAGCTGACATTGATTCGACTGGCCTGATGAAATTTGATCAAAGGGACAAACAGGACAAAACTGGAAGGGCTGCATTTTTTAACTGACAAGTATGGCTTTGAATGCAGTATTTAATTGCAAATTATAAAAATATAAACACCGTTTCAGACAAGAAATAAATTAAAGCTTGTGTGCAGTTCGTAACGTTAGATACAGTAAGCCTCTTCTGGAAATACCAGAAATATTCAGCGCACATCCACAGTATTTTATTTTAAAGGGGCTCTATTCTGCTTATTTTCAGGTTCATATTTGTATTCTGTGCTTCTACTGTGACATATTTGCATCCTTTAATGTTCAAAAAGCTCTTTATTTTTCTCATACTGCCTGTGCTGCAGCACCTCTTTTCACCCTATGTCTGAAACCAGAGCCCAGTCTGCTCTGATTGGTTAGCTGTCCGGCTCTGCTGTGATTGGTCAACAGCTCAGGGATGTACCGCCCATCACATACAATGTGCTGAAGCGCTAGCCAATGGAATGGCGATTGTTATAGTCACTATGTTCCAGAAGACAACAAAGCGGTCCAAATGAGGCGTTTTAGCATTTTGGGGGGGGGGAGTGTGTGGGAGATAAACTCCCTCTAATCGGAACACAGGGATTTTAGCCTTTGCAGACCATTTACATGCACACACATCTATATTGCACATGCACTACAGGACAGGAAAACCCCCCAAAACCATAATAGGGCCCCTTTTAATTTCTAGTGGAGATATAAGTGTTCACAATGTTTATATGCATATATTATTATATGCATATATTATTATTATTATTATTATTCGTTGCCAAGTACAGTACATGTGTACATATGTTTATATATAGTATTTTCATTTCCAAAAAAGATAGTTGAAACTGCTATTGACATGTGCAGAAAATGACCCTACAGTATATCTAGTATATCTTCTTATATATATGCATTTATTTTTGCCTTGCCCTAACTTTTTATTTTCTTTATTTCTTTGTTCTCCTTAATTTCTATACGTTTTTGACGCAATAATGTCAATGTTGTATTAGGATGATGATTCACGGAGGGCTACTTCCCATAAGCTATGCTTCAGCCCTCCCGCTTCTACACATTTTGTTCATCTTTGTGTGTATGAATTATACTTTTTTTAGTTTTTTGGATGAATTAGTAGGAAAAAAAAAGAGATCTAAAAGCTTGCATACATATCAAACAAGAGGCTGGAGTTTGTGGCATAGGACTCAAATGATCCAAAAGGCATTTAGTTTCTTTTACTGCAGCTGTTAAATAATATATTGATTTGTGTAAATGTCATGGTTTCAATAAATACCTAGAAGGAGCTGTTAGAGAATATGCTACTGTATCACTTACTGCAACAGCTGTTACTGCTGTATGCCGGAACAACTCTCACTGTATCTTTGATATTTCTAGGATTTTATGATGTCTTTTTTGTAAATATATATTTGTTTAAATATATCCCAGAGCACAGCACAGAGATGCCTAGAAACCCATTTGGTGTGGGAAAGCTAATTAAGCCCTTGATAAATGTTAAACACATAAATCATGGATTATGACCATTTGTTCTGCAGATTCATTAAATTATATCTGAATGGGAAAGTCATTTAGTATCAAACCCATTATTCTTTAGGAGAATCCTCTGCACTTTCCATGAAATGGTGCACAATGAAATGCATTAGCACACACATATATGGTCTATATTGTTTCATACTGTCCTTGGTAGGATTTCACTTACATGATTGTTGACCTCAGTGCTGCAGGTTAAATCAAAATGCTTTGATATGCAATCCATAATAATTGAAACCACAGCATGGGATAACGTCTTTCTAAAGGACAAGCTAATGAAGTCGTATAGGTCACAAGTCATGTCATGGTCATGCTAAGGTTAAACCGCATGTTCTGTCAGTGTAATGCTAAAATGAAAACACCACATGATTACCTCACAGATGGTATCATCACGCAGGACCTCAAAGTATACTGACTACATTTCAGCGGTCAATTTACACATCACTGTTCCCTCTATGGCTATTGTAATGACGTAGATAACTGGATACATTCAAAACATGTGATGTCAAATTGATGGGTAACTCTCCTTCACATATTCTAGCTATGATAACATTGACTCCAAATGTAAGGCCTTCTCTCACACATGTGTCAACCTTGAGTTCCTACTGGCTCATTGAGGGTCAAGCATAAGCCTGCAACCTTATTTGAGTTTTTCAAAAGCGATAACCCAACTAATCCTTATCGTATACATCCAGGCCTGGTAGAGAGGGCACAGTAAGGAGAATTGGATGAGGCTTTTATTTTTAACAATGTTGACAGGTGCACCCTGGGAGTTCCTCCTCCTAATGTATTCATAACAAGCTGCTTTGACAGTTCCCTGGAAACAACCCAATCAAGCCAGGACCTGCCTGGCACCCTGGGGCAATAAACAACATGATTTCACTGTAGCTAAAATATCAGTTAAGTTGCTGGTAAACTCACAATTGGCAGCTTGTTTTTCTCTCATTAAGAATAAATATTAAAAGATACTACTACTTGATTTTGGCAGTCTCTGGGGAGAAAAAGTGTTTTCCCGGTCACCTGAGTCCTTCTCATTTTCCTGCAGCATGGTCTCCTGTGCCTTCCCTTCTTCCTTCCTTCTCTTCAGCTGGCACATCAATATGGCCCCCGCCTTCGAAAAGTGTGCTGTCGGTGTTAGATCGTAAGAGCAGTGAGGTGAAGCTCTTTTCCTGGACTTCCTGGTAAATATGTATCTTCTTTTCTTATTTTGCAGGAAATCGGACCCTGATTATAAGCATCAGTACTAAAGAGCATTAGCCACACTTAGCTGATGGTCTTCTTTACTTATGTATGTCATAGAGGCATCAATATTAATTTGAGGCTGTTTTGTAACCAGAGAAGTGTTCATTATTTAAAAACGAATTACTGTGAGAGTGTTATGGATGTCACTCACTCTGGTCGGCACTTCTCCCGCCCTCAGGTCGACATGGGCAGCTCGCTCTGTTCTGGCAGAGGACATTCTAGATGTTTCCTTCACAGCCCCCTCCTAACCCCTCTGCCCATTTCATTCAGAACAAGATGGTCTGATAGGATGTGGGTGAAAGTCTATTCAAGAAAAACACATTCTGACAGTATAAACTATTTTTTAAATAAAGGATTTTAAGTGTGTTTTTATGTTGATGTGGTTTCATTACCAGTATTTAAGCATGCCATTCATTCGCCCCATTAGGCCTTCTCTATAATTCACCAGCTGAATGGAAGATGAATGGATGTGCTTTGTTGCTTTAGCACACTGTAACCTTGCAGATCGGTAACACTGACTCAGAAAGCTGCAGCACATCTTTATCAACAACATCCCATCAGACCATCTTTTATAAGACCTAAATAATATGCAATATTCAAGTCTGCATCAAGTTTAAGACTTTAGTTCCATGCAGTGATGACTAAGGAACCTCCAATTGCTATAAAAGGTTGAAAGCTAAGTCCACTTAAGATATATAATTGACCTTATCTCAACTATTTATAAAAACGTAATGGACTACATATCTAATTATTTTAAACGAACAAATAGTACCTTGTGATTATTTATTTTAGTATCTTTTAAGGGACTAGTTATTTAGCCTCATCGTGGATGTAATAGCTCTGGAGCTCATGTAAGTCTGCTCCTGTGATGAAGGCTTTAGTAAACAAACATTCGTTGTCATCTTAAGTCACATCAAACAAACTGAAACATTTATTTCCCCTGAATACAATTACTCACATTTAATGAGGCATGGATGTGTAATAGAGGGCAGTGTGTCTCTGATAACTGAGATACAGAGCGACTGAAGCATGCGTCACCCTGATGTAACCCTGTGAGAGACGGCTTTCAAAAAGGTAACCGCAAACCACCTGTGCAATATGAGCTGTGCTCAGTTTTTAATTGGGGAGGGAGGACACATCCAACCTCGCAGTGAAAAGGACTCCGCTCATTCAAGAAATTCATTATAAGCTTTAAATAAAAAGTATTAATTCCTTTCATTATAAAATTGATTTAAAGATTATTTTCTCAATTAATCAACTAGTCGTTATGTCTATTAAATGTTAGAAAATAGTAAGAAATGGCTGTTGTAACTTTAGAGTTGGAAGATGTCTTGTTTTGTCCAAAAAGCTCAAGAAAACAAAAAAAATCATCAAATCCAGATATTTGAGAAGCTGTAAAATCATTGAAATATGATTTCTAATATAGTTGACTCATTGTTGCAGCTGGAAATGCAACTCTAAACCTCTTTCATAAGAGCTAGTTCTCCTATAAGAGGATCACATTAGCGATGAGTAACCTGTCCCATCTTTGAGTACATTCATGCAGAGGAATCCGTCTTCGCTGTGACGACGTTGACTGATAACTGGATTTGAAGGTAATGAATGGAAATCCCCGGTGACCACATGGAGCGATTTTTCACCTCGGCTGTATCTGCTGACAGACACTGTTCCTAAATACTCGATGACCCTCTCCATCACTGCTTCATCTCTGAAACCCTTTCTCCATTCTCTCCCTCCATTCAATTCTAAAAGAGGTCTCCATGGACCCCCTCACTGCTCCACAATAGAAAGACACATACTCGTTTTTTTTTAAATGACAATATGTCTTTTATTTTCTATATTTTAAAGGTTTATTATTTACAAACAAAATAAACAAAAAAAAAAAAATCAAAAAGATTTTTTGACAAACACTGTTTGTCTGCATATTGTTGTAAGAAAGTTTACATTTATCTTTCTTTCTTCCGTATCAAGTAACCGACTGATAGTTCTTTCCCTCTAAGCCTTGGATTACATAAATGAGCTGAACAATGACCATGTGAGTGGGGTTTAAAGAGCTCCGCCCCTCTCTCCACTGCGCACATCATCAGTAAACATATGAAACCTGTGGTCATCAAACCCAAATCAACATTTGGTTCGTCCTCTCTTCTTTTCTTTTTTTCTCAAACCAACAAAAGAACAAACAAAAAGAAATATACAAATATATGTGCTGGTTTGTTGAGAGTCTCTATACTGCTAATACGTAAGCTCGTTATTTTAGTGTCACCATTAATGCCCATTCCAGTATGTTAATTGTGATTGGTATAGTGAAAAAAGCACATAGTTGGGAAGCTCTCCCTCCAAAGGCAAGTATCAAAAACAGCACAAAGCAACAGTGCTGCTATCCATCTTGACTGAACTAGTTCCTATACACTATGGCATATTCACGATTAAGCGCTTTTCCTTTTATATAGAACATTTCCCCCTTCATTTTGAACCTCATTCAGGATCAGGGCAGCACGAATTCTCTGGGATATTGCTCCCTTACTTACTCATTCAACATCTAACCTAGCCGAAATAATCTGTACCTTTTTATTTATTACTAGTAAATCAGAAAGTGCAATTTAAAACAATAACAATGAATGTTTCGCTTTGGCCAGTTTCCTTCCACACATCAATATACAACCCAAACATCAGTGGCTAGCTACAAACAAAGGTATAACGGTGCTCCGAATTTGTACAATGTCTCATCGAGCGTGATATTACTGCTAAAGATTGCACTTTTTTTCTTTTTAACTGTACATAACCTCATTAAATATGCTATATAGCTTGACCGAGAATGTAAAACAAAAAAAAATCCTGCATCTAGAAGTTCACATTGCAATTAAAGATACCAATTAGATAAACTGAGACATCTGGCCATCATTGCTTATTCCTTTCCTGTCTAAAAACACTGAGACATAGAACACATTGAGTATAGTAAGAATGAATGCGCAGTTGTGTGCAGAAGTGCCCCCCCCCCCCCTCCCCGTACGCACCAAGCTCACACTCAAAACAAAAGGATGGAACATGGCTATAGTTTAGGCACAAATACTTAAGAATGTCCATGTGAAGAGTCAATGCTTCTGTTCACACACAGATAACGTCTAGGCAGACAGACAATGAACAAAACATAATCTAACATTACATTTAACGTCGACATTTTTGAGATAGTATCTTTTTTTTTAAGTATTTGTGACAAGTGCATGCTTTCATGACATTGGTGGGTTGACTGTATTGGTACACTATCGACACAATCTGTAGCGAAGACTTGTAATCTTTTAAAAAAACGCTATCTCAGAGGGCTTAGTCACTCTCATGGGGGCCATGAAAACTGACTGGAATAAGAAAATCCATCATGACAGCAGAATACTTCTGTCACTCACTTTATATGAAGATTGCAGGAAAGGCCTCACGCACGCCAATCCACTATCTGCAGGGAAATGGCCCGTAAGCCGTCGCGGCTGGCTTATTTTAGTTGAATCATCAAATACTTGTATTATTGTAGGATTAAAATGCTCCAATTTAGCTTTTATCCTTTTTTGATTGAGGCACGATATTCTGGCTTGACCTTGCTTCCCTTTGCCTCGACATCAGTCTAGGTCAGTTTAGAGTGCCTAAGCCCACAAAATGGATTTACACGAGACAGAAACCTTAATGCAAACCAGCATTTCTTTTTCCGACACAAAAACACAGCTCGGTGAAAATGTCCCCTCTTCACACTTGAGCGACTGCATACATGACGCCTTTAACCTCAAACAAATGAGTTGGAAAACGTCGTGGCAGGCTCTTCAACTACAATAATTGTGATGTGACAGCGTACAGTACAGTTATACTCAAGAAGCAGCTTTAAAAAAAAAGAAGAAGTTTGATGAACAGAAAAAGCCTAATTTCCATCTTTGAACAAAAAACGATCCTGGGCAGTTTTTAGGGAATGAGGCGAGTCAAAACGACACATTTACTTTCAATAGGATGATTTTTGAAAACAAGTTGTGTATTATATTGTATATGTTCACCTGATGTGAAATTAAAAACTACACTAGGGCTAGGGATAGTATACATAGAGAGGGATTGTTAAATGTCCTCCAATCAGGCGTTCCTCAGCATCAAGTAGTGCTAGCTATTGCATTAAGGTTCGTTTATCTCTTATGGAACATAATGTATTTTGTCACTAAACCTTTTTCGCGTATAGATGATATCCAGGTTCCTGATAGAAGTAAGACATTGTTATGATAGAGAATGCACCACACAGTATCTGTAAATACTAGATCTACAAAACTATTTACAGCACACATATAGGTAATCTTTATGTCACAGTCTATTGCATAATGGTGATAATCTTTAGTTTATAAATATTATAAATATACACAGAATTTTTAAGCAACATTACGTAACATCTCAGCCATCTGAAATTAGGAATAGAAAAACAATAGCATCCATCCGTCTGTCTCCACACTCCATTCTCCTTGAAAAGAAACAAAGAAAGCAGCATTTCTATTATCTATTCCCTTTGGACCCATAACACTGTCATGGTTTGTATGTGAGCCGCTGTGGGGATATAGTGACCCGGCATACGGTATTCTGTCGCCGAGAGCAACGTAACACTTAGTTTCAGTTTCTGTGTTGGTTTCTGAAATGAGGGTTCAGGAAACTGGTACGAGATTCATTTCATGAGTGTGTGCTTTTTGAGATTATTTGTCAGAGTTGCTTGCATGTATTATTCCACAGTGGTGCCTAAAGCTGCTTAATAGGAGAAGATCATTTTTCTCTTCCTCAATGGTAAAAAAAAAAAAAAAAAAAGGAGGAAATATTCATCGTCAGAATCCACAATGCATTCCAGTTAAAAAAAAGAAAAAAAAAGAAAAGAAAAGAAAGAAATAAACTTCATACATTGTATATAATTCTTTATATTTCTCAGAAAGGAAGACTCATGTTTATACTACAGCTTTTAAATTGCCATTGCCAAATATTCTAGTTGGATTTTACACACGCGGTCACATGCTCGCACACTCTCACACACCCATACATACAGCAGTATATATATATACATATGTATATATATATGGCGTCAAAGAAAAGAGATGTATCTGTATAATATACATTCTTAAGTTTAGGGAGACAATGTGTCTAAAATATAATACAAGGGCTTGTATGTACAGGATTTCTATGAGGCTATTTTAGAAGAAAAACTTGAGAGAAACAAAAATGCTGAAGTCCCTCATCTTTATCTCTTTTGTTACATCTCCACTTTAAAAATGAGTTGAAACAAGTTTAAAAAATGAAAAGGGAAAAAAATGGGATCATAAATTTGATGCAAAACGCATCTTGTCTTGCTCAGTCTCCGTACTGCTCAGGACAGAATCTCTCCTAGATCCGGGGGATTCCCTGTGCTGGGTCGAGGATGAAGAAGATGAAGCTGCCGCCGCCGCCGCCGCTGCAGCTGCTGCTGCCGCCGCGGCCGAGCGCACCGGGGGCAGGGCTCCGGACGACATCTGCCGGAATAGATTGACACGCTGGGGCACTGTGGTGCGGATGCCGCTCTGCAGACTCATTCCCTGGATCGCTGCTGCCGCCGCCGCCGCCGCCGCCGCCGGAGGAGCGATGGAGGCCAGAGAGTCTCCTGAGGCCGGGTGCACTCTGGGGCCGAGAGACGTGTCATGTGGCAGTGATGGTTGGGAGGCCGATAAATGTCTCACATCTCGACTCAAGCTGCCCGACTGCAGAGCCTGTGTGCTCTTGTGGATGTCCACCCGCTGAGGCGAGGGGACCTGCTGCTGCTGCTGAGGCGAGGGCTGCTGGGAGGAGGAGGAGGCTGCAGGAGACACAGCGGGCTGCTGGGCGGATAGAGCCGCTTGAGCAATGGGCTGCTGGAGGAGCGACAACTGGGAGCCTGTGCGCGAGCCGTACTGGAAGCTCCGGCCCGCCAGAGGGGTCTGCACGGAGGGACTGCACATGGCAGCCGTGAAGGAGCAGGGCGACATGATCGCTCCTTGTGGGTTCATGGAGGAGGAATTCAGGCTGCCGTGGGACATGCTGGGGGCCGGATAGACCCCCTGCGCCGCAGCGGCGGCGGCTGGCAGCATGCGGGCAGCAGAGGCATTGGCTATAGCTGAAGCACTGAAGGTCATGGGAACAGAGGACTGCTGAAACTGATTGGTGCCGAAGGCAGTGGGGAAGGGAGGCTGAGCCGGTGAGTTAATGATGGAGTTTCCTGACACTGGAGTTAAGTTCATCCCGGTGACTGACTGCTTGCGGTCCACCATCATCACCATCTCCCTGTCCTGACGGATTATCTGCTTCAGTATCTCGTTCTCCTGCGTGTTGAAGACGCCGGCGTTCAGATCCTTCTGGAACTTCTGCAGCAGCAAGGAGTTCTTCTTCCCTGTATGGGTGCAGTCAAGAGAAGTGAGCACAGACAGCAATGGCAAACTTTGGTTGCCCTTAACCACAGGAAAAGGGCAGGATACAGGACAATAATAATAAAGATGCAGCTTGTACGTTTTTGTAGGAAGACGTTTTGTCACTGCATCTTCAGTAGATGAACTTCATTCTCTTGATTCAACTATATTTAGTATTTACAAGCTGCATCCTTTCACGTCCACTAATATTTGTCATATTGAATATAAATTGTGAAGGACATTGAATGGTAATGACTATGGGAAATGTACGGTTTGAGACACATAAGGAGACAAAGATGACTAACGTATGACATGGTAGCGGAGACAGTGAAGGTGCTGATGTGGACGATGGAACACAGAGAATACTGATGAGTTGAACCCACACATCACGTTACTGGACAGATTTAGTTGAAGTTATTCGAAAAGGTCTAAACTCTAAGAATATTTAGAGCTACATTTTACTTAAATCACAAACACAAGTCTACTAAACACATCACAAGGACAATTACAGAACCGTATACAAAATATATGACAATAAAAACAAGCAAACAAAGATACAAAGACTTACTCTAACACACAACTACAGGTTGGTTATAGAATTATACATTTAACACCTTTATGGAAAACTAATCTTTACACCACATAATGCTGTTTTTTCATTTAAATGGAATTGTCTGATGATAAATAAAATGTTCAAAATGCACTGTGTTGTTTCATTTTGGAACTTTTGTTCTCTAATACTGTGAAGAAATCGTTTTTTAAGTGGTTTATATCTGACCTATAAAGGGCATTTGGGCCCAGAGACCTGTACATCTTTCCCCGCCTGTCACAGAGCGTGATAATAACAGCTTGACAGATGCTTTCTTCTAACATCGACCACTTCTGTGGTTTTGGGAGTTTGTGAGCATAATTGTGGTAAAATGTTTAGCATGAAATATGTCTTAAAATTCCACAATTTACAATAACCATAAAGAATGTTATCTATTTAACATATTTACTTTGAATGATTGTTTAAATGTATTTAGGGATGTGTTTCCTGTTATTACTGTTGACCTTGTGTATCGACAGGCTGTGAAGCATTACTCGTCGGTAAGGAAGACAGAGTTGACTTTTAGTGAGCTGAAGGCTTTAGCCTCAGTCAATCATTAAGCCCCGTCCTTGAGGGCAGGAGATTTCTGCGCCGGGTTTACAGTTGAGCTGCATTTTCTGGACGGCTTTCTCCCCTCAAGGCTGCCAACAAGCCGTGCATTCAGCTTTAACACAGGATTGATGTTATGTTTTGCAGATATTTTGTCCAAAGCTGACACTACAGGGTTGGGTTACAAGCTAAAACTAGCACCACATACTCACTATGAGACTATACTGTTGACTTACAATAATGCTCTCATTGCATTTGTAAAGGTGACAGGGTTAAACTCTGTAGATTGGAAGGACAACACATTATTTCTCCAAATGAAGCCTGTGAGGATTTGAATGTTTGCTGGTTTGAAACTATATCTTAAGATTTCAGGGCAACATCAGAGCTGCCCTTCGGGCATCTTCTAATTTCACTCCTAATCTATCTTTGACATGTTATTCTCTTTTTCTTCTTTATCTGTTAAAGCAAAAGATAAATGAACACACTTGTAAAAAAAAAAGGACTTTTAAAACTATATATACATACTTACATTTAAGTTATTTTAGGAAGCAAATTGTTTTACTTTACATATTTTTCTTAAATACCGCTACTTAAAGAATCTCAATTGCTGGCTGATAATCATGAGCATAATGAGTATATGTACAGTAAAAATTCATAGTCACGATAAGCTAAGAAAAAAGATTAACTAACCAAGTACCAGGCTGGAAACAGGTTAGTGTTACTTAAACTACATAACAGTAACTGTCATACACCCACGCACACACACAGACACACACACACACACTTACGATAACACGCCCGTTTGGGCACCTTGTTCTTATAGAAACACTAGCCTGCTTTAGGCAATCCATTTTTATACATATGCAACCCTCTAAATAATAAAGACTGACACTTTAAAATCCTACTTGTATATTATATGTTCCATAAATCCTGGACTGTTCCTGATTGAATACCAGTTCTGAACATGTTTGCAAGATGAAGCATTCCTGATCCATAAATTGACGTTTTTTTAAACATTATCAAGGGAATAAACTATTATCACCTAAAACAAAATGAAAACAAACAAACAAAAACATTAACAAAATGTAAACACCACTCATGGGTAAATAAATGTTTGATTTTTACATACAAAACGTGTTGAATAGAAATAAAATGTATCAGCTATGGGTCAAATCACCATTTTTAAATATGACAACTGCAGGATTGTGTTAGTAATTTGATATCCTGGCACAATAGTAACAGTAAGATTAGTTCAATATTAAAATGAATTTGATTTCAAATATGATTACAGTACTGTAGTTAACCCATATCTGACATTTAAAACATCACTTTTGTGAAACTATCTAAAAGCCAGTTAACACACCAAACAAACAAATCAAAATAACAATCAAAACACAAACATCATATAACTTGTAAAGTATTTGGTAAATAATAAGTAAACACAAATTTAGAGATGCATTCAAGGCCTTACAGAGACACATTTTTTATTCTGACTCGCAATGAAATTTGATATATAATTTCACCAAAGATTTGTTATCAATTGTTTTTGTTTTGAGTCCCTGCAGGACATGTTATTTTTCTTCAGTTTCTTCTTGTTGAAGGTTATCATAAGAACATATATTTAGAGAGGATAACTGGTGAAAATGTGTGAGAAAATGATTCCTAATGAATTAAATAAACGTCTGCCCTCCACATGTAATAAACGTGACATTATGTATCTTAAAGCAGTTTAAGACTTTCTTTGATTAATGTCAGAGAATTTTTCCTCCAAATTATTTAACACAAAAAAAAACCCCTCATATTTCAAGCCAGACAATCAGAAACAAACCTTTTTTTTCAATTGGTGAAAACATGAATAAATGATGATATGGGATTCCTGCATGTAAAAAAACTGTGTGTGGCATTGCATTAGTAAAGTATTTACTAATCTGCAGGCATGATTTAGTTTGTGAATACACTTTGAACAAAGGGTTCAAAGATTAAATAACATGTGTGTTCGAAATCCAGTGAATTATTCTGTAATAGTCTCTTACAAAATCAACATGGCATGTGACACTGAATAACTTTTGTTTCTTTGATTGTCTTTGTCGTTGACATTTTGAGTGTGTCCATCAAAACATCTGCAGGACTTGGCTGTGGGTGACTTGAGTTATGTGTCACTGATGCAGGAATCAAACAGTTCATGTAAGCTCCAGCAAGAGGTCAAACTCTTGGAGGATGAATTTGAGACCGAATCCATTTAGCAAGCTTCTATAGGTCAATTTGTCCCTGTTCGCATATTGGAATTGGAATAAAGTGTTTACCTGATGCCTACTCGTCGGCCAGGACACTCTTGAAAACGAGATGTGCTCGTCTCAAGACGGACTCCTGGTCAAATAATTTTTAGATAGATAGAAGATAATGTCAAATGTGCAACACGTTATTGGTTTCAAAGCATGGATACTTTTCTTCTTTCCTTTTTTTAGAGCAAGACAAGCATGTAACCAAATGCAGTTCATATATAGAAACGATACAACCAGCACGGCTCATGACAGAGTATCTTCCCTCGTATGAGACAAAACCCCCTTCATGGTTAGTCTGAGGATGGATCGAATGAATCAGCTGGTAGATCTCATCAAAAGGGCAAATGTAGATTTGGACTGTTGAGGCCAAACGGCATACATTATGTTAGGGCAAGTGAAGATTTGTATTTGATTTATGCTACTCCAAGAAAATGCAACCTTGTCTCCTGTGAATTGTGTTCAAGGGCAGATACTTGACAATTAGCGTTCAGTTATAACGCAAAAAGGGGGGGGGGGGGGGGGGGGATTCGTATATCACAGGGGAAAGTGAGTGTGTGGACATTTGGCTGGATAAAAGGCGAAAGCCAGAGATGGAGTTTTGCAGGGCTGCCCCTTAGATGAAAAGTTCATTAATTTATGTTTTTGGTCTAAGATGAATAATAATTATTCAGTCAATTAGTGTGTTTAAATACACAAGATTTAAAGTGTTGCTTTTGCAAGATTTTTTTTGGAGAAAAAAAATACCTATCAACTAATGAAACTCATTGATTATTGGACCAAACGTTTGTTGACTAATAATTATTTTAGTCAAGGACAGACCTACGGGTTTTTGTTGCGTCTTAAACAACAAAAACAGTATTGTCATTTGTTGAATTTAAACACTGACCACAGTTTTTCCCTAGAGTAGTTGTATTTGCCATAATGACTATTAATTAGTGCATAAATCATGAGCATATCTCAGAATAAACACTGATGTTGAACATTAAATTGCGTTAATCTGTTTAGTACAAACCAAAATGTTTTCAAAGTCTGAAAATGTGGGCCGTCCGTCATACAACATTTGGAAAAAGTCGTCACCCCTCACACTCCGGATTAGTTTACCTGCTCAGTTTAACTTATTTCTTGGATGGCTATGGGATCATGATTATATTATTTTATCCCATATACATTTAGCAAACATGGTTTGTATGGATTTTGGTGAGGACATGTTGCAGATATGTCAGATATTGTGATATAGCCCAGTCATCCAGCCACTATTATGTTGAACGTAATTCTGAGGAGAAAAGGTTGCCTCAACAGTGACATTGAATTCTGATTGGCTCTGAGCGGTCTTGTTCCAAATCTATTGTGCATTGCTTGTTGCTGACTTGCCTGACACTACAGTATTTCAATGTTGAGTCAACACTTGGGTTGCAAAGCAATTCAATATTGACGTGCCTGTGTCAGGCAAAATAATACACAAATACAAAGCCATGACAAATAAAAACAACGATAACAGATAGAAAAGTAGATACAGACTGCAAGCTTAACCACTGATATCAGACAACATTGGCACATTGTTATTATGCAAATTAAACTTCAGTTTTGCATTCAAGTGATATTGTTTTTCCCGTTAATAAATAGGGAAACAAATCACCAAACATTATGGCCTCGAGCGTTGTCAACAGGCTTATACGTTTGTTGGTTGTTTGATCATTTATGATGATAGGCTGCTCAGGTTGTCTGTGAAGCAGCCTTTAGGACTAATTTTATTATTTAGAAGGAAATAAATCGATTTCTTCCTGCACAATAAATTATTAATTAGCTGTAAAAGTCACTGTCAATTTTTCGTTTTCTGTGTTACAAAGGAGTAAGGAGCCAAAACAAAACAATAAAAATGTAATTTTGTAATCACCAGTAACCTGTCGCCTTAATAGCTAATTTAGTTGGTGAGCATCCTTTTGCTAAATTCTGTTTGTGCTTATTCTTAAGGATAAGTGCTTAAGGAGGAAAACACTATTCAAACTTGTATAATGTTGTCAGAATATTACACACCAACATTACGACTGCCACATAAGTTGCAGTGGTAAGGCGTAAGCTTAAGATCCTGCTGTAGTGCCTTACTGCCATCGTATAGTAGCTGAGCTACAAATAAAACAATATTATACTGTAAAAAGTAAACATGTGCTGTTCACACTTGTCCATACATAACTGAGCGCTTTAATCTGTACCTACAAATTGTCATTTTGTTGTCTTATAAAAAGGGATGGGTACCAGATCTTAAGATACATTCAGTAGTATCTAAGATATAAACACGTGATGAAAATAATCCTCAATATACACTAGCTAAATCCTTCTTGTTGCTTGACACTAAAAGGTACTATTACTATCAAGTAATTTATGTATAAAAAGTAAAAAAAGGAGAAAATTATCATTAGCCTACAAAAGAAAACCTATTGTATTTCTAATGCAGCAAAAATAAAAGCAAAACCAAAGACATATGTTCTACTTCCGTCAGTCAAGAAACTATCCTGCTGCACAATACTTTCAAATTATAATTTTTAATATATTAATTAATTAGTTTTATTTCCAATCAAAGTAGGCTATTAGAGCAGACTGAACACATTTGAATGAGTGGGAGAATGTGGAAAACAATTATTGCCCTGTTTATATTACATACATGTGCCCCTTTTTACCTGTTACAAATATATCTTTCTGAACCATTATATCTTATTGTACTACAATTGAACATGGCCAGGGTTCTTCTTTGAATCAGACGTTAAAAATAAGGAAGGTTGTTGAGGAGCTGAAGAAAACTAAACAGGGTCCTGTCTTTTGGCTGGACCACAGAGCTATGCTGTTTCTCAATTCGGTATTTCCCTTAGTACACAGCCACGTTGTACACTGTGAACAATTGGTCAGTGTGTGAATTACAACTGAGTAGCGTTGTCCCAAATCGCACACAGCACTGTGCCCTTCCGCCACTGTTGACTTGCTAGCTAGCTCCACCTCTGTTAGCTAGCTAGCTAGTGCTGCTGCTGCTGTTAGCTAGCTAGCTACTTCCACTGCTCTTAGCCGTTAGATAGCTAGCTAACAGCAATGTTAGCATATGCGGTACCAAATCATTCAGAACAGAGTAGTTTTATGTTTATGAAAAGACCCCCCAAAACCCCCCAATGTATTACTTTTATTTACAGTGCTGTGTTCACTGGAGCTTTTTGTTACTGAGCCAAGATGGCAATTGTTGGGGGTGAAAAGTGTTCAGTGTTCGGCACTTAACTTTTTGACCGTACTTTCAGTGCATTGCATTTTGCCATACTTAACAGTGTGAACGCAGTTACACACTCAAAATAGCAAGTGTAAGTACGTGATGTACTTATGTATGTGAATTGAGACACAGCATTCATGCCTGAAACAGCTTCCTGGTGTCACCTGGCCCTGCTAGCTATGTTTCTTTTTTTCTGGTTAATTTTGAGAACTCTGATATTGGGTGGGGCGCTGCTCATACAACACAGTCTCACGGCATTTCGTGTTAAAGTCACAAAATTAATCTATTGATTCGTGTTCACCAACACAATTTCGCAATTTTTTTCGTGTCACATAGAACGATTTGAAAAGCAATGCAAATAATAACAAATTAGAAGGAAAAACAGATTTAAAAAAATACAGATTTCAGTATTCTGACACAGAACGATTTTAGAAGCAATGTATTTCTATTGGTAGTATGTTTCGTGCCTGCACCAAATAATAACAAATTAGAAGGAAAAAAAGATGACAAAAAATACAGATTTCAGTATTCTGAGGCTCTTTGCCCCATTTCCTTTCCTCGCGGACGGCAAAAAAACTCCGACATTATACAATTTAAAATAAAAGGGATAGGGTTAGGCTTAGGGTAAGATATTGAGTAAGAACATTTTTTTATGAACCACACAGCTTCCGGTCTTCCAAGACCCGACCGGACAAAAAGACGTGGTGCAGGCACGAAACATACCACCAATAGAAATACATTGCTTTTAAAATCGTTCTATGTGACACGAAATCAATAGATTAAATTAATTTCGTGACTATAACACGAAATGCCTTGAGACTGGGTTGGCTCATACCCAGGAGTGCAGATGAGTGGAAAGAGGGCCAGACACACATGCATGTGAGGTTAGCTTCCATCCACTCGCTGACATCCAGTGGGGGGGTCAACACCAAACCAACGATGGGGCGAACTGACTCCCTCCCGGACAGCGACATGCACTGCCTTCCAGTTAATCCAACCACAAAACGCTACTTTGGTTCTTTAGAAGGATTAATGCTGGTTCCAACAATTTTATCTTTAAGGTTATTTAATACAAAGAAAGAGACGGAAGTTAAAAAAAAATCAACAAAACAAACAAACAGTGCATACAGGTCATGCAGCACAAGATGGCAGACAATGCTTTTATGAAGAAAGAAGGCAAACAAATACTGATAAAGACAAGACAACAAGGCACGATGACAGGCAGGAGATTCGACCAATCAGACAGGACATAGGTTAGATGTAGGCAGTTCTTACCAATGCGGTCCAAACGGTCAATGGCGACAGTTTCGAAAGCGCGTCGCATCATGGGGTACTCTTCTAGCACCTCATTGAAATGATCAACAGAGAGGGAGAAGAGTCGGCAGTAGGTGTCTGCACGCACACTCGCTGTTCGTCTGCCCTTGGTGAGCAGACAGATCTCTGCAAGGCGGAAAACACAGGGAGACAAAGGAGGACAAAGAGTGAGAGCATAAAACATTTGACACATAAAGAAGCACCAACTGAAGTGGAGAGTGCAGAAGGACATTAAGGAAATCACCCCAGTAATTGCAATACAGATTACCTTACAGATGAACCTCTACTACAAAAGGTACGGAAGCAGAGGCTAATGCGAATGTAAATAAAATGAGAAGCCCATCAGCGTGGCTGTCACTTGCATTATATTGAGATAATTCATCATCCTGCAGAGAGCTACAGTAATGGTCCCATAATGTGATACAGTAGTCAGCTATACAAAAAAGAAATGTAATGGATAACTAAGTAGAGGTATGTTTACGCAGCATTCCTGTATGCCTGATCAGCCACTGTGGTTTCTCAAAGATGTAAAGTGAACACATTCATCAAAACACTTGACCCTTGGCATCAGATAACAACGTGGCATTAATCTTGTTTCCTGTTGGTGTTAGCTACATTTCCTCTAAAATCAAATGTAAGATAAACAATTGAGATTACAAATGACGGATAGGAAAATATTAACAGAAAAATTTACTAATTGACTTGAAATGATACTCCTTCTGGGACCTCTATATCAGCATATGTATATGTTTAAATTTGTTGCTAGTCTAGATGAAGCAAATTGTTAACTTAAATAGAGTTAAATTGATTAGCCAATCAAGTGCTTCCCACCTTAGATAAATAGAGTTACATTGATTAGCCAATCAAGTGCTTCCCACCTTAGGGTCTGGACCCCTCCAAAGGGTTGTAATGGAATACATTTTAATTTGGCCTTTTAGTGAAACTAAGTGCTAACAAATCTTTACAAGATTAATAGGATGATTAGATGGCTCATGGTGACTTTAAAAGGTTATGCTGTTGATTAAGAAAGTGATTTTTAATGAATTTGAATGACCTAAACTACAAAAAAATAGACTAAAAACCCAGTTTCTACGATACAATAAGATGATTTCATAAAACATGTGATAATGAAACCTTATCTTAGTATTATCACGACTTTTAGCTGCTTGTATAGACATGCAGACCAATCTGAATATCCTCACTTGAGCATAGCATCACAGAGCATTGAGCTAGTTTAGTGCACAGTCAATAATGTGTTGCTGTAGATGATATAAGGTGTTAACACCTGCCATTCACTGCGCCTGATCTCCCCTGTGTTTTCATGAATCAGTGATACGAGGCAGAGGGCTAAATATCTTTCTATCCGCCCACCATTCTTTCATCCTACACTTGTTCTTCTCTTTATAAGGTGGAAAAACAGTACCCTTCTAAATATCATCTTCCTTTGGCTTCTGTTCAACCACCAACACCACTCAACCTCCACCCACATTTGCACTTCTGTTGAACCTAAAGCACAATTTCCATCTTCATTAAATCCTTAAATGTTAACTTGTCGTGATGACTTGGCCACACCATGAGCTGTCATGAAAATAGAGCACAGAGTGTGAGAGCAACAGCCTCAAGCTGTGGGTGTGAATAGGTGTTAGTGCTGTAATGATGAAAAAGCTCCCTTAAGTTGTACCTCTGTTAAAGCAGAGAAAAAATGACAAACGGAAAGAAAAATGTGTCTTGTTATATGTCGTTTTACAAAAGAGGCAGACACAAAGACAGATAGTGAAGGGTTGATCTGAAGCTGTATGGTGCTGTGAGTTACAATCAGAGGTAAATGTGTTTTTTTCACATACTTAATGAGCTTCACAGGGGCTGTTAGACTGATTATTTAACCCATTTCCCTTGCTTACAGTCTTAATGCTAAGCTAAGCTGCCTTAAAGCTCTAGCAACAGACATGAGAATCAATCTTTTCATCAGAATCTCAACATGAAAGGAAATAAGTGTTTCCAAATATATCAGTTCTTGGAATATTATATATTGGGAATTTCTAGTAATACATGCATGATGTTTTAGTTTACTACCAGTAGGAGTCACTAATAAAGCAACAAAGATGAAAACTGCTGTTAGATTGCCTTGAATGTAGTACACACATTACAACGCTGTTAAACCGATACCCAACACACTCCATCCCCAACCCGAATTGGACCAGCAGTAAAATAATGGAGCAAGCAAAAAAAAACATGATCTCTTTACTCACTTTCTTCTTTTGGGATAGCCTTTTTTTAAACTGAACTCATTCATTTTGTCCGTCTAGACTGAGCTCCAGTTGTCAATGATTGTTTGAGAACATGAAGGGAGACATCGAACTGACAGAAAAGCAGTTTTTGTAAGCCACTTGTGTTCACCGTTTTAACACTATACTATTAAGCTGTCTTTGGCTCTTTTTCTGCTGTAACAAAGTACATTTCCCCTCTGTGGGACTAATAAAGGTATTCTGATTCTGATTCTGATATACACATGTATCACAGCAAAATGTGCAGCTATACTTCTGCTTTCTCTAAAAATGTAAATATCTATATATGTGGGCTATGTCTATTATTTAGGAATTAGGAGGGACCTAATTCAAGTAGTCAAGAAGTCAATGTTACTAAACCATGTTAAATTACTTATTTTACTCAACACTATTCCATATGAAAAAGAGTGGTAGACAGTTTCTAAGTACATTATCTCAACTAGTGTTCTCAGGTATAATTTGGAGGGACTTTTACTTCTATTTCCTGCTACTTAATACTTCTACTTTACTGCCACTGATATTCAAATATTGTACTTTTAAATGCCTTTCTGTTATCTGACAGCTTTATTTAATTTGAAGATTAAGATTGAGATAATAATAAAATAATAATACAACAAATACTTTAAAACATATTATGAAAGGTAGATACACTTTATTGATTCCTTGGTGAAACTAACAAGCTTCCTGGCAGTATATAAAGTATAACATCTGCAGCATTAAAGTGATGAATACATTAATGCATAAGATATTACTACTTTTTCAGCCACTGAACATTAGCAATTTCATCTAAAAAGCCTTTTTGTGTGTGTCCATAATTGTGCATGTGTTTTTTTGTGTGTGTGCGTGTGTATAAGGCAAGGCCATGTTAACACTTCAAGAGATTCAATTGACACGTGTCTGTTGCCATAGCCACAAAGCATCACACTTGACCCCAGGAGCATTTATGGAAACTTGCTATCACTTCCTGTGTCACATACTCTCATGGCAACTGCTCCCTTACTCCTTACATGGTTGTGATTGAGGAGAGACTCAGAGTCCCGGGTGACTGAGGCATTCAAGCCCAATGGGGATATCCATGCTCTGTCTGTCATTATCTTAGCATTACACTCGATTAGTCCCTTAGCCTCACAGTGACTTCACTACAGAGCTATGGTACCAATATGTAATACCAGACTACTATGATACCTTAACAGCATGCAGGCGCGGCATTTACCGTTTCTGAAGGCGCAGTGTGACCTACTGTCCTCATAGATGTCCTGCTCATCACTATGCTAATAGTTTCATGTGGCTGGGCTCCGTTTTGATGCTCTGCTCTGCCTCCCTCTGTGTCTGTCTCAGTCCCCCGCACCGATTTCTCATTCTGGCCACGGTTTGGCCTGGTTGTAAGGGGAGTGTGAATCATCGGGAAAAAGGGGCAAGAGTGAGATGCCTAGTACAGCCAGCTGCTCCCAACTCATCTACTAATGCCGTGCAAACGGGTAAGAAGACCAGCTGGGCAGAAGGCAACAGCAGGTGGCCCGGCACAGACACAGCGATATGAACAGTGCAACCTTTATTATTTGGGCGGATATAACACAAATCCTTTAATTAGAAGATGAAATGAGAACAACTAATGTATGTTCACTGTTTTATCTGTATGTTATTCCCTTGTTATTGAACATATTACAGATAATAATCTTATACTGTGAACTGTCAGATAGCTTACTGAGCTGGTATATGTAAATCTCTGCACAGAATGAATCAAATGAATGAATCAAATACAACAAACTAAACCTAATATTTTTGTGGTACAGAATAACCTTCAAACTGTTTTAGATAAAGCAAACAGTAAAGCTGCCTCAACACGTTTCCTGGATTCATCAATTTGGTCTGAAGAGGTCAATCTTCATTAGAGCAGTTGGTTGGGACTCCTATTGGTGAACAGTCTAGCACAATAAGTCCTATAGGAGGCCTGGTAATTGTTCATTTCTAACTTTATACTGAGGATGAGATCTGAAATGATTACTCACTGAATCAATAACTTGATTGACAGAAAATCTTTTGACAACTGTTGATACATTGTTCTTTGTTTCGAGCGTCAAAAGTGTGAGGATTTGCTGCTTTTTGGTTTATATGGTAAACAAAAATAAATGTGTGGGGGTTTGAGCTTTTTTAATAGGTTTCTCGGTTAACTGAGAAAATAATCAGCGTATTAATGTACCGTAAAAATAATGTTTGGTTAGAGCTTTATTGCAGTCTTTAAACTGGATTTTGTTTTGCCACGTTAGTGAAGCAGAAGATTGAAATATCATTATTTCTTAAGTTGCTATGGCAAACAGCAGTTGCTCCTTTGCACATTCAGTGCATACGGATGAACATTATCATTATTCTGAAATTGTAAAGGCCACCTAGTTAATGTAAATCCAAACATTCTCTTTTAGCTCTGTTTGTGGTCTCCTCCAGCTTCTAAAGGACACATCTGGCTCTTTTGATGGTAAATGCTACACAAGATTCAAAAGCTTTGTGTCTGAACTGTTTGATAAATGCGTTCACACTCACTGCCATTAGGATCTATTTGTCAGAGCCCTTTTCCTGACATCTCAGCTTAGTTTCTTAAACAAGATCTACTTGTTCTGTGCCACAATGATTCTTTAGCAGGATATCTCTTGAGCTGCAGCCCCAGAGGATTAATTGTTTGAACAGCACTGCCACTGCCACATATCTTCCCATATGACATGTCCACTCCATGTAGAATTCAAAAAGCACCCACTCCCCCGGCAACCTCATATTTAAAGCAAGTAGCTTTCTACACTTAGTAGCATGACAGCAATCCTGTGGTTTGAACAAGCAGAAAAAAGGACGACTGATTTCTTTTTTTCTTGACTCACTGCCTTCCTTAGCTCGCCTGTGAGACATGAACTGAATGGAGCAAGACACACCAAAGCGAAAGTATTCTTAGACTCCTCAGCCTCTTTCCATAGTGGGAATGAACTCAAGAGATAAAATATGCAAGAACCTCTAAAATAGGAAACTTTGCTTTGCTTTCACATTGACAAAACCTGCAGGCAGACATTGTCGTGTCTGAGTAAACAACGTGCAATGCGATTTCATTATTTTAAATAAAAAATGTTATGATATCTGTGATGTTTTTGAGAGCAAATGGGAGTGGTGCCCAGAGAAAGAGAAAGGAGAACAGAACGAGGGAATAGCTGCTGAGTTTACACAAAGGAAACGACTGGCTGCTCTTTTCAGTGCCAAGTGTATGCAACAGGAACCTATGGAGGGGTAGAAGAGTTCATCCATGTGCATGTGTGTGTGTATGCTAGTGTGTGTGTTTGTGTGTGAGGATGGGGGAGGATCTTCTGTATGTCCTAAAGGGATGCCTGATCCACGCCTTGGCCTATTCCATCGACCAGATGAGTGGTTACGTAACGGCAGAAGCTGACTAACGTCCAACACTGGTTAATGAGAATCGACATCTACAATAAGTGAACTTCGAACAGCATCAAACGCAAGACCTCAGGCTAGACTCGTGTCTCAATATATAACCGTAGACTGTGGGAATGCATGCGTGACTGTGTAAGTATGGCGCTCTTGCATGGCAGGACCCACATATATAATTCATATTTGCATTTTCATGTGGAAATCTGTGAAAAATAAATAATTCAAATTTAATTCCAAATTGTTAAGTTTTTGTTCTGACCTCCAAAGTAGGATCCATCCGTCAGCTTCATCTCCTTGCTGAACTTGGTGATGACACTCGCAACACCATGTTGAATGAAGTACATCTTCTTCCCCACCGTGCCTTCCCGGATGATGTAGTCGTTTGGTTGAAAGACTTCAAACTTTAACTTGCTCAGCATCCCCGTCACGAAGTTGGGGTCCGCGTTGGCAAACAAAGGCATGGTGGCCACGAGCTTACGGCAGTTAAAGTTAACAATTTCCTGGAGGAGAAAAAAACAAAGAATTATATTTCAATAGATTCCTCGTACAACTTGTTAGTCTTATACAAAAACCCAGCACAAATCCTTCATCTCTGCCGGCATAATTTGGATGCATATTGCTGCTTTATCCCTAATACTCCTAAAGCACTCCCCATCACTCTTGAGAAGAAACTTTTTGGCACGCGTGTCATATCCTGATGAGTTTGCCCTCTGGTGTCGGCTGCAGGCCATCTCTCCGGTCTCATCCTGTCCCCTCGGACCCAGCAGGAGATTAGGAGCTTGTTGTCTGTTTACCCACACATCTCTGTTGCTGTGCAGATGGAAAGTCGGGGCACTTGGCATATGCGTTGGTGTGTTGGTTGACCCCCCATGAGGGATAACTCTCCTCCAGTGACAACAGGACACTAACAGAGGGATAACCAATCTCTGGGACATTCGCAAAAGAGATGTTAGCTCAGCCTCAGATGCCGGTGTCGGCTAATGCCAGGGGGCTCTGACCTCAATCATGCACCAGAACTAATGAATTAGATTGTAAGCAATTTTCATGCCTAGCCAGGAGTCCTCTTGGGGAAACAATCTTTGGCTATGCCTATTTAAAGATGTGTCATATGGCAGAGAATAAAAGAAAGTGAGACGCTGGAAAAGAAAAGCAGCGAAGGTGGGGAGAACAGCAAAACAGTTAGCCTGTTATATTATATTACAGTCTTTGATGAAAAACTGCACTTATTTTCAGATGGTTTAACACTACAGTATAAACACGATGTACATTTTATTAAATTGGTTTTGTTACTCTGATAATGCTCTAGCAGAAAATTCAAACGTTTTGTGGTAATACAGTTGTGAGCAGGACCTTTTTCCTGCATAAATGGACATTCATATCTGAGAAATAGCGATTGAATTGCAAACCATTTAATGCAAAGACATCTTTATTTCCTTTTCTTTGAGTTTTTGTCTGCTGGTGCGTCACTGTTGACCAGATTATTCGATACTAGAGCCTATCAATTAAACGCTTTTTGGCAGCAAACAATCACTTATTGGATGCAGGAGCGACCTTGAATGCAACACCAAGGAGACTTTTCTAAGTGGTTTCAGCCCACAGCTGCAGCAAAGCAACCAACTGCTCAATGTGATGGATAACCTGGGGCAAACAAGTGTGAATTGATTTTCATTACCAAACGAATACAACAAGTAAAGTGTTCTTGGAAGGAATTTATAGGTACGGTAATGGACTTAAATATATAATAAAAGAACCCCACTCATGTTAAGACTCACGTCTCAGCAGACAAATTCTAAATTATTCCTACCCTTGTCCATAGCTTTAGACCAGCATGATTCACTGATGACTCATTACCTGTGACCTACACACCAAACCCAGAGCTGTTTTATCCACTGAAGCAGAGTTGTCACGGGAATATCAGGTAGTCATAATTGCTCGAGCAGCCTCAATCCTGCGCACCTGGTTTCCTCATGCAGGACGTGTGATAAATGACATGCCAGAATCAGTTAAAGTACACTCAGGCTGATTTCATGGGCCCTCCTTTTTGGTCCAAAGCGAGTCTGAGTGCTGGTAAGTGGAGCTGATTCTGATCCCAAATTGACCCATAAGTCAGCTCCCCCAAAATTGTGCCGGCAATCAGCCCGACTCAGCAAGCCCAGCCCCAGTGGGTCTACCTGGAAAGGGCCTGGCACTGAGCTGCATTGATTGATTTCTAGCTGCTAAATGGTTGGGGACTGGGATACAGAAAAGGGATGCAGAGACTGAAAAACAAACCTAACTGCTCCTTTCCTTTTAGCCACTTTACTACAGAGGCTAAGTGGGTAGAGCCCTGCAAAACAGAGAGGTGCAGCACTGACAAATTAAGATGCATCTAACAGAGTAAGCTATCATTTGTTACTGTTTGTAAAGTGTACAACGGCTTTTAGAGTAATATGATTTAAATAGGACTTGGCAAAAACAAGCTCATTATGAAAGGTGGCATTGGCACTCTCTTGAAGGTTGGCATTACTCAACTTCCTTTCAAAAGGATGAGAAGAGAGCAAGAGGTGAAGGGAGGTGTGTAGGTAGAAAATAAAGTGATCAAGGTGAAGCCTGGCTGTAACACAGGGTGTTTGCAAAATTAAGTAATTGAGTGTTTTCCTTTCTTTGTTTCACTCACTGTTCTGACATGCTCTAAGCCACACTTGTTGTAAGCCGCTTTTGATTACCTCCGCCAAGGAGTTCGACTGTTTGTCAGCAGGATTACAGAAAAACTACTGGTCCAATTTTCAAGAAACTCAGTGGAACTGTTTTGACTGGGCCAAGAAGAAACCATTTCATTTTAGAGAGGATCCAATTCATGTCTTTCTGTGCTTATCTTTGCTCACATGTGTTTTATTTGAATGACATCAACCTGCCAGGGACTGCAGATGGAAATTAGCCTCAATGGCTAAATCTGGCATGTTTACATGATGGACTCAAGTGCTCATGTTAATTAATGTGCATTGTCCTTTCTTAAATAAATAAATACAAACACAAATCACGTGGTTGATACATACACATATTATTTTTGCATTAGTCCGAACTGCCTGAGTAACTGAGTCCACTCTTCAAGTGCCTCTATCATTTTGTTTTGAATTGGGTTTCTTGAAAAAATATAAAACTTTGGACGATATAAAAAATTCTCACTCTATAAAGTTGTATGTGTATTCTCTGTATCCTTACTGTCACCTGCATCATAATGTAAACTAGTTTATTTGCTCTGTTTTTAATCAGTTAGATTTTCCTTGTCTGTGTCATAAGCATAACTTTTAATTGTGTGATACTGTCTCCAGGCAGGTTTCGTCTGCTATGCACTGTGGATTTGTTAAAATCCCTGCACCTCCCTGTGAGTGTCTGGGGTTGTGCAGCAGCTCCCCACACTACTACGCTCTGACTTAATGGGGCTACATGAAAGATGGTCACGACTCCTACGCTTGCCATACCCATACGCCTCTGTGTAATTACCCGTGTAATCTGCTGATACGAGGAGGTCAGACAGAAACTTAAAACTTACCACAGACTCTGTAATAAAGAGCACCATTCTTTTTAATGACTGCTTTTTTGTGAATAATATCCTCAGTTAATTCTCAAGCTGTGTATCTAGTAATTGTTAAACAGCTTTTTTTCATCATGTTGACAAATGCTCAGTGTGGGTTCACCCAGGATGCTTAGGAAAATCTGTTTTGCTTTTTTTTTCTCCTTTGACCTTGTAAAATGAGATGACAGGTGTTGATATTTCAGTTTCATCTCCAAATGAAAATGTACTCTTCATCTTCAGGGAATAAACTCATTCATGTTGCTAAACAGAAACCACTGTGACAGCTCACCTGTCAAGATTGTGTTTTATTATTTGAATTTTGAAGTGTGTGTTCCAAAAATAAAACCATGAAATGGACACTCTTAAAAGCATGTTGCTAAGGAAGAAAACTAATACATCCATTCAGTTTAGGGTCTTAAGAAAGAAGATGTCTCACCTCCTTCAGAGGGTCGTTGAGTTCACTCAGGATGTTGTCCTCATCAAAGATTTTGCCTTGGTAGCGATGCTCATAGTAGTCGTGGATTTTCTGCCGCATGTCTGCTGGAAGCTTGTGGAAGGACATGTATTGCTCCACTTGTTTGTACTGGGGAGACAAAGAAAAGCAGATGGAAATCAGTTGCTGCATAAATATGTACACCACATATCCTAGTGCTAATAAGCAATACAAACAAGCAGAGAACACCTTGAATAAACAACAGAGTCTACAAGAGTGTGGTTGTCACAGAGTGTGTATGTGTGTCTCGGTATTGAGGACAAGCCGTGCTCTCACAGTGCCATGTCCTGGCTCTGTGTGGGGGGAGGCAGAGACAGAACGAGGGAGGCAGGTGGTGAATGAAGGTAAGAACAAGTACAGACCCGGGGCTTTGTCAGAGCACTTCCTATTATCTCCCCCATGCAGGAAGCCGGGTCCTAATAGGCAGCCGAGCTATGATCTGATGTGAACTAGCAAGGCATACCTGATATCCTGGAGAGATTTAGAGCTGCATAGACAGCAAACCAGCAGCACAGAATGTAGGACTGATCATTTTTGCATGATTTTTCTTGCATATTTTTGTTGTAAGATGTTTAATTCTGAGCATTTGAGTAGCACAGATTACAGTACTGATGTGTTGCATCTGCCAAGGTGACGCCAAAGAGATTCTCTCTCTTTATTGTCTGTAAATCATTTTCTTTTTAAGTTAAAATGTATTGAAAGCTCCTTTTAACTTGCCTTCCCTACAAGATGTAAATGGCTTTTCATGACAGTTTATTGATTATAAATGTTTTAGCTAACTTCATGTATTCACAATAATTATTTAAAACAAAAATCAACATCAAAATTACATTTCAAAATGATAATAAAAATAATATGAAATAATTGTAGCAATTTCTGGCTTGAAATAATGAATACACCATTTTAGTTATGATTCTTAGATATTCAATATTCGTATGTTTTTTGTAGTTTCCTGTACTAATTCATACTGCAAGGTAAGATCAAATATCAAAATGAATCAAAGCAGTATTTGCAGTAACTATAACAATGTAACTATTTATGCAAAATTAGCAGTTGTTATGATTTTCCTATTAAAGAGTATATTTAATTTAATTTAAATCGCTGGTTAAATAATGTTGTAGTTAGTTGCTAGTTGTGCTTTAGAAACACATTTCACTGCAATGAGTTTCAGTTCTCCGGATTTAGAGGGTGAATCTCAAAAGATTGGATTCAAATAAGAAATAAATAAAAATGTATAATGATATCAAAACCGTTGCTGTTATTGTTGTTACTCACAGTACACTACACAGGCCAGAAGAAGAAAGGCAGAGGGATAGAGGACACAGATGAAAGAAAGGATGAGATACTGTGTCCTCTCTATCAGAGAGACAGATGGCCTGTGACTCTACTTTTTTTTTCTTGCTGCACATGCATGGCTGGACGCATGACTTTTCCATTTGTGCAATTCTGCCAGTAACAAAGAAGTAAGAACGTCCTGTTTCTGGTAATTAGTTTTGGAAATAAAAATCCGTCCACATTAACCTGAAGGTGAGTATTGACCCAAATGAGAGAAAATTACAGCTCATCTATTTTCATCAGTCTCTGTTTTTCTCACACAGGTTTTCCACAGACAGAGCCAGGGCCGTGAAAACAATCCTCCCAGCAGGTCCAAGGCCCTGACACACTGAAAATAAACACCGTCTCTCACACTGCCTCTTGTAATCACAGTGGAGCAGTGGGTGAGAGCCAGCAGTAGCTGAGAGGACGGTAGTCTAGTCCAGTGTCAGGCTCCATGGCTACGGTGGTGCAGAAATGCCGCACAATATATGATTTTTCAGTGATGGAGACGACGCTTCTTATCTCTTTAAAGGGGCCCTATTATGCTTTTTTGGGTTATCTCTTCCCTGTAGTGTGTTGTATAGTATTTTGGGCATGTAAATGGTCTGCAAAGGCTTAAATCCCAAAGTTCCCTCCAGAGCAGGGGTGTCAAATTCAAGGCCTGCGGGCAAATTCAGCCCGCAACTTCATTTTATGTGGCCCGCAAGAGCTTTGAAAGAATATAATATGTTTATTATACGGTTACATGCCGCTGTACAGAAGCCCGTTGTCCCACAATGCATCTCATTTTGTGACATGCACACTGAAGAGACTTGCAATTATTGTCAATTATTTGCCCTAGACTTCTGCTTTCAGACGTAGTTAATTATGAAGTTATTACCCTATCCGATAATAATCCAATGCAGAGGCAATAATGTAATATAATTCATTATTTTATATATGTATATTTATATAGTCTTAAAGTTACAACAGGCCCTTTAAGTGCAACCATAATGCTAATGTGGCCCGCGATGAAATTGAGTTTGTCAGCCCTGCTCCAGAGGAACTGGAGAAGCTGGTTTGATATATTCCCAAATTTGTAATTGTATTGGTTAATTATCCAGTCATACGTTTTAATGGAGTAATTTAGATAAATGCTGACTACATTCCTCCTCTCTATGTCTCTCACTGTGCCTCATATTCTCTCTCTCTCTAGAGATAGTCAGTACTACACTCACAATGGGGTGAACCATTTAGTGCCAAATTAACCCACTTCTGTTCTTGCCAGTGGCACTGTCAGCCTTCCTGTTGATATAATACAGTCAGAGGGGCACTTTTTTTATCTGCAAGAAATAATATCCATGGAAATATTAAATATCGCTTGTCATCTGTTCTGCAAAGAGGGCATCTTGATAAATGTGTTTTTAAAGAGACCTAGTGAGAATTTTATTTTTGAACCTATTTATGTCATCTAGGGAACAACCAAATGTGTTTGTATCTCTGGCTTAGAAAATAGCCATTTCCTGTTGTACAAAGCTGTTAAAATAATTAATTAAATGTTTGCAGAAATGTCATGACACTTAATTTAACAGTAGTCCAATTTCAAAAACCATTACGGGAAAAAATTATGATGAAGAAATAAACTGAACTCTTGACGAGTGGTAATGAGAAATTGATGGCCCTCATGTCTGGGCGGTAAATATGTATTTTTTCATCTAACTGTCGGCAAGACAGTGAATAAGCAAATCTCCCAAACATGTTGAACTAATCCCAGACAGCATTTTTGCTTCTCTACAATGCAAATGCTTATAGTATACAGTAGTATTTACTGTTTCATACTTAAGTGCCTTTTTGAAATATTAATGACACAAATGGCTGCACATTTAACTTGTTGAATGTCAGGTTATTATTTTAAAAACCTTAGTGCAGACAGGCAATATAGTTTATATTACACTCATTATGAAATAAGGCAGTGATTATATATGTCTTCACACAAAGCCCTACAGCTGATGTCTGCAGGCTTACAGTGACTCAGCTCTGAAGACTCACAGCAGGCATGTCTTGCTATACATTGCATTTCCTTCCACCCTCCCCACCATTCCTCTGATTCCCCCCCTGTATCTTTCTCACAGTTTCTCTCATTTTGTTTCCTTACATATTTTCAATGAAAGCCTTCCTTTCTTTCATCATGAAGTAGTTTTTATTGTAGCTTATCATGTCGACAATAATCAAGCTTTGTGCAAGTTCAATCAGGAAGAATACCTACGTTACTCATTCTTTCTCCCAATTCCCCAGCTGCCTCTAATAGGCCTGTATTGGCGTTAACCTTTTGCCACACATAGCCAATCATTGTGCTGCAGTTAAACCTTAAATATGTGCTTCTCTTCCCTGTGATCAACTGTCATTTCAGGCAACATGGCTGCGACCCTCATCCACCCCCTCCACCTCCAGTGCCCAGGTAAAGCTCATCACAAGTCCACTCCTCACCAAATCTCACTCTTTATCCTATCAACATCACCACCCATGTCTGGACCCCAGGGGGGATTCCTATTCTACCTACGGCTGCACCTCCCTGTAAAGATACATCATATTACGATGGGGTCTAAATGCCAGAGACTTCCTAATTCGATCATCTTGCTCGGGTCAATAAATATTCTTCAATCAGAAAAAAGTCTCTCCTGATTGGAATAATAACTTACATGAGTCTTTCCCTTCCCTTGTCATCTTCTCATAAACCTCATCTGTCCTTAGCTGATGTCTAAACTCACACCAACACCCCTCTCTGCGTGTTACCGCCCCCCCCCCGGCTGAGGCAGCGATAGATGTAATGTCTACAGGCTGAGTCCCCTGAACCCATCCCTGCTGCTCCTCAGCCTGCTCCACTGATATGCACAGCCATGCACAGCCATGCAGCAAATCAGCCCGAGCAGACTCTGGCTACACACTGGGGCTCTGATACTGCAAACATGGCATTCGCAGCTTCCATGTTGTCAGTTTGATGCCCTGGGGGAAGTCGAAAGGCCAAAGTGGGATGTAGATTAAGCCGATTTGCTGTGAAGCAGATGTACATCACATACTGAGAAAGACACATGTCACTAACTCAAACAGTGACTTCCAACCGCTGACTTGTTTGCTGCCGGCGACCCTCAGCCATTAATTTTTGTATAAATGTGCTCTGACATCGGTTAATCTTGCAACGATCAAACATATAACCACGTTTTCAATTATGATAAATTCCCGCTTATAAGGAAATTGGCTCCATGCTGGGAATTCGATTTGGTGTTAGATAGTGGTGTTTTACGGAAAAGGGCTTTTTATTTTCTGATCTGATATCAGTTCAGCTGTCAATCCATACCTGAATAAAAAAAGACATGCAGATTATTAGTGTAAGGATGGCCTTTTTCCTTATTGCTATCTTTTAAAGGATGATGACACTGAATAATTAGGACTCATGATCCCATTTAATTTAACTTCTTTAGCGTGATGTTGACTAGACTCTCCTTATGTGGAATTTCCACCTTTTCCTTTCTTTTGTTTTTGGTTGTCTGTGGCTTTGTATTATAATGACACTGCAGCAATTAGTATTGTGTTTTACATAAAGGAATAAAAGCTTGTGCACCTAATGATGAATTTTAAGTGCCATGTATAACAACACTGCAACACTGCACCAAAAACGTCAGAGCAATCACAGAGCCGTTGTTTCTCTGGATTTTCATTGACCATGGAAGCAGATGGCAAGGTCAAGCCATCCTTTTAGAATGAATAGATAACGGCTAAATGCTTTTATGTGCGCGGTAATGAAATGGTATTTTAGCATGTCCTGTTGTAGTCACAGCCAAGGTGACTCTGCTGATGCACTGATAAGAATCATGGCTACAACATCCTGCAGAATAATTGATGAGTACTTTCCTGCCTTTAGGTGTGTCTGTGAACATGCTTTAATAAAAGCAATTGGCCTTCAACTAACAATTATTCTTTACGTATTATTTAAATTGCTTAAAAGCTGAGAAATATGGTTGATTCATCGATAAGGTGGTTAACAGAAACATTTTAAAATCATTTTTCAAGAATTTGTTTTTAACATTCACTGAAATGCTGCTGCTTTCCTTTGTCATTTATGGTAAAACTCCTAGGAGTAATGATAACCATTTTACAGCCAACACTTTAAACTGAGAAAATAGTCAGCAAATAATTGGATAATGAAAATAATAGTTAGTTTGCACTAATTTGCTAATTATTTCCTTGATATGTAATCGGCCTATTAAGTGTCAGACAATTGTTAAAAATCACAATTTAGTTTTCTGTACAAATAGTCCAAAACCACCAAATATTAGCTTTACTTTAACACAACAAAGAAAATATCAGCAAATCTGAGAAATTATGAGAGTGAGTTTTGTATTGTTGCTTTAAAAGACACTTACAGTTTAAGCTCTAATGCACATTGTGTAAATAATAATTTTATGACTCTTTTTGCATCTCCAGAGCATTCCCAATTTCTGTTTATTGCATTTTCACTTACAGTAAATGACATGAAATACTGTTTCTGTTGACATATTATTCATATGTAATAGAAATATCAGCATACATCGCATATTAATCCGTCCATCTGTGTTTACATAATCTAGTTCAACAAAGAAATTCAAGGTCAGATATGATTGAAATGAAGAGTTATGTCCTTAAGTGGATCAAGAAAAAAGAAGACTTTAATCCCCCGAACTACAATGCTGTACGTACATTGAGTTCTGCAGAGTAAGCGAAGGAAAACTTTTGTGAGTTAAAGTGATGTTCTTGCGTGCGAGCAAACACAGAGCGCATCAGTCATGGCCGTGTGTTCTGGGAATTGCCCAGGCCCCTCAGCGGGATCACAGATGGTGGCTCGGATGAAATGCTGGATAATCACCTTCCACACGAAAAAAAAAAATAGCAAAAAAACGAATGTAGTTGGGACTGCAATGAAACGGAAGAATAAAATGTGTTCGCTGGCAGCGGAGGGACGATGAGGTGGCAAGTCAGGCCACAGACCTCCTCACCCCGTTGACCTTATGGGATCGGTTTGTGGAAGAAAATCCTTTTTCCTTGTCATGGCCCCAACAATCGTGATCTGTGAGAGCCCATTGGTCCATGAGGGCACTGAGAGAAGACCTAATTTAGCTAAATTGAGCTCTAATGAGCAGGAAATTCAGCCCAAAAGATCAAAACTCTCAGATACTTTAAGACCATCACGCTTGTTATTAGTGTTGCTTACCTTGAAACAAGAAAACATTAGATACACTAGCTCTATCTCCGCACCGGCTACTGGGGGCTTGCTAACTGTAGCTAACGATTGACTTTATAAGGCGCGGAGCCACGCTTCTATCGCTTCAATTCCTGCCTCCAACCAAGCAACTATACTACATTTAACACATCTAGGCTACCGTTATTAGAAAAGGACGAAAAAAACGAACATGAGACAGGTAGAACAGGAGAGAGCACCAGAGGGTGGGAGGAAAACCTTTGCTAGCTATCAAGCTACGTTAGCTACCATTAGCAAAACCAAAAGGAGTGTTAGCAACTGTGGATTTATCCAGAGCCGACAGGGGTGTCAAACTCAATTTCATCGCGGGCCACATCAGCATTATGGTTGCACTCAAAGGGCCGGCGGTAACTTTAAGACTATATAACAATACATATATAATTATTTAATATATATAAAATAATGTATTATATTATATTATTGCCTCTGCATTGGATTATTATCGGATAGGGTAATAACTTCATAATTAAATACTTCTGAAAGCAGAAGTCTAGGGCAAATAACTGCTCTTCAGTGCGCACGTCACAAAATGATTTAAAAAGAAAAGCCAAATTCTGGAAAAATCAAAAGTCAAAATCAAAAAAAATAAGTGACATTTTTGGGGGGGGGAAAGTAACATTTTGAAAAAAAAGGCAAATTCTGAGAAAAAGGCATATTTGAGATGCATTGTGGGACATGTAGTTTATGGGCAACGTGCTTCTGTAAATCGGCATGTAACCGTATAATAAACAAACAATATTCTTTGCAAGCTCTTGTGGGGCCACATGAAATGAAGTCACGGGCCGGATTTGGGTGCTTGAACTTTAGAAATGTGTGATTGGATGTACAAGGTGAAGTTCCTGCCATGACCAAGGGTTTTAACAAGATCAACTTTAGTTAGGCTAATATAAGCTATAAACAGCACAAACATGCAGCAGCACAGACAAACAGGAGACCTGGAAGTGACACGCTTACCGTACCGCCTCCGAGTACATCCAATATCATATGAACCCGATCTTATTCACATATCAGGTGTTTCATGGTATAACGTGACTGTTTGGTGCTTACCTTCTCCTGGTATTGCCTGCGCGATGAGTCCAGTGATTGAATCAGAGCTGTGGCGTGGCCCACAAACATGGCGTAGCACGTGGCCCCTACGATCATACTCAGCATGGTGATCCACAGGTCGGACATGCTGACCGGGGCCCGGGCGCCATACCCGATGCACAGCATGTGGCTCATGGCTTTGAAGAGGGCATAAGAGTACTGCTTACCCCAGGAAACGTTCTGCAAGGTCGAAGAAAGAGACAGAGAGGCAAAAAGGGGGGAGAAAGGGAGAGACAGAGAGGGGGGTGGGGGAGTTACTGCAAGGCAAGGCATGGGAGGAAGGCTCTCCAGCAGGAAGAATGGATAGACTTTCCTTTGATGTATCACTGAATCTCTATCAAACACTGTGCCATACACACTCTTCATGCCTCACAGCTAATGCCCTCGTTGAGTGGCTGAACTTTCTACTTGTCTTTTTTCTTCCTCTCTTCTTTCCTTCCATCTTTCAACACCCTCTTTGCCTGGACCTGGCTTTATTTATTTCCCATTTGCCAAAGGGAGCGAAACAGCTCATGTTTGCAAGTACTCCCAAATAACTTGCATTATTTACACATGTCGGAGAAATTGTTTCCCTTAAAGCTCTGGGCAACCACCACAGCGAGGGACTCCGAAAAATATCGTTGTTCCCCCTCTTTCGCTCTCAGGTTTGATATTTATAAGTGTTGTAAGGAGGATTCAGTTCATTGGAGGCAGGGGAACAGAAATAATAAGGTACAGTACCACACACACATGAAGCAGACATGTAACATATCAACTGTCTTCCTAGAGGAAAATGCATAGTAGTGAGTCACTAATGAACTCTCTTGTGCTCTCGCTAATGCTCTTTGCTACAAACGAAGGGAATGGCTGGGTGTGGGTGATTCCTCTTAACGCTCACCGCATGTGTTCCCCGCTCAAAGTGAGAACGTCGTCTTGTGCAGCTTTGACGAGTAATCTTCATCTCCAGTCGGGTTCATGAGGCCTCTATTATCCAATAATGTGTCCAGCTGTGTTTATCAGAAGCCAATTCATCGTGGACTTGTCTCATTACTCAGAGTAAGATGTTTGAAAAGAACCTGATCGGTCGCTGCCGACTGGGAAACACGCAGAGACGCAGCCAGATAAAAGTGCTATTCTGCCGCTCGAGATCAGCTTCTATGACTCCACTTATCGCTCATTAGTTTTTGACGAAATGCTAGACGGAGAGTGAAGTATTTATTATGAGGGATGGACATGTACTAAGTGAGCGTACCTGGTCTTTGTGTAAGTCTGTGAGAATTAAAAAAAGGACTTTTGCTTCTTTACTATGCAATGAAAATATAATGAACCCTGATTTCCAACTGAGGTGCTTTGTATGTACTTCGAATAGTACATAAAGAATTCATTGCTTTTTGTTTTCCAGACTTTTTCTTAGTCTTAGCCTCAGGAAAAGTATTGTCTCGGAGTCAGAGCAGGATTTAGACTCCTCATTAATACAGTACACGTCAAACGTATGCCTTTTTCTTTTTGCCCGGAGACATCGTTAGCAACCAAAACAGGCCTATCGAGGTTACATTTTGTAATCCCTGTGACTTCCTATCTGGAGACAAATGTGACACCTCTCTCCAGACAAGATGCTGACTCCTCCAATAACCTCACCTCCTGTGAACAAAATAATGCTGAGGAGGCGCTCCGCATAGAAGCCATATCTCACCCAAAACAGTGAAAGAAATATGAAACCTCGAGAAAAAAGGAACTAATCCCCGTCTTCTTTCGCTGGCTGACATAGTTCCACATGCCACACTGTAATATAGCACACGCTGGGGCCTCCTTTTGTCACGGCGTTGCTGCTCGACTCCACGCTGTTCAACAACTGGGATGAATGAGAACATTTACAGCTAATCATCTAGCCTGGATGACTCACCAATTCTCATCTCTATGCTGATTAGTTTATTCTTCCAAAGACTGATTACAAAATATGTGATAATTACACTTGCCAGCTTTAATAACAAACAGTCCGGTTGGCAATTTCATTAACACTGTAGGGTTCAAACTACTATCTATATAAAAATATCCACAGTTTGTTTTTCACAATATAAACCGAAAGGATATTGTAGCGAGTGTTGTATTTTACTGGCACACAACACACTGAACAATCTATTTACACACAAAGGACAAACCCACCCAACCTTGTAACGGGCACAAATTCCATGTGTGCGGTCATGAGCCTTAGGTGTCTTTCATGTGTACATTTAGCATGTGGTTGAGATGGTGGGCAACACGGCAGGATGTCTGCGTTGACATATTCCTATGCATGGAAAAGCAGAGAATTGTAGTTTTTCCCAGATGAAAACGGATAAGCCGGGGTGACTCACTTCACGTTTTACCTATGTGTCCTTCTGTGTGTTAGGTGATTGTCTACCCGGCATGAGCGTGCCATATAATCCCATCGTAGTATAGTTTATATAGGGCTTGGGAATTCAGGTCACATCTTGTTGCTCTGTGTGTCACATTTCTGGTGTTTGCTTATATAGAGCATAAGATGAAGGCGCTATTGTGGGACACATCACAGCAGATTTTTCCACGCAGAATCTCCCAGTGAAAAGTCAACCATGTTTTCCATCTGCCACAGTTACTTGCCTGCTTGTTTAAAGAATGGATATATATGTGAATTGATAAGGAGTCACTACCTATTATGAATTAGTTGTGGGCAATTGATAACAGGAATGTGTTGGTGTCAGTAGTTCATAGTGTTGTGAAAGATTAAGTGTCTGGATGAAATTTGATTAGACAAGATCTGCTAAGTGATGTCTGAAAATAAACATGTTTTGATATCTTAACAGACTAAACCGTACCGTATGATACTGTCAACAGTTCTGAAATGAACTGCTTGAGGTAAAATGTATCAATACATATAGTGGTGCGATACATTAAAAGCAATTGTAAAAGTTACATCTACAAAGTGTAGCTCTTGCTATTTGAAAATTGCAATCTTTTAAAATTCAACACAAAAATAACATTTAATACCACAATTATATTAGCTTATATTTCAACAGGTGAGACATCATTGATGCTATGTCAATTTAGAAATAACCAGATACAAATTGTTGGTTGATATTGTAGTTTCCTAAAAAAACATGGTTATTAGTTTTTACGAGGTTATTGATTCAGAAGGTATTCATTCAATATGGAGCATGAGGAATATGTTGTCAAAATGATAGTAAGGCAGCATTGGTAAAACAGGAGACATTGTAAAGGGTTTGTATAAGACTAAAAACTGGAAGGAGGGGTTGGAAATTGTATCAAATGGTTGCTGAATCAAATGTATTAAAGCCAATTGAACTCAAAATAAATCCTGTCTGTGATTCAATATATCGAGGAAGCAGGTGTTACATTTCCTAACATTTCCCAAGCAGGTGTTGTTGTCAGACAGAGAGAGAGAACCAAAGAGAGATCTTTAGTGACGAAGAATGATGCAGCAATGACGTCCGCATTATTACTCGTTTGAATCCTTGAGTTTGTATTTTTCCTTCAATTACAGAAAGTGACTAAGAGCAGGTCTGGTGCACTGCTTCATGATTTTAGCAGCCGAGCACATGCTGTACAGTACTTTATTTCTTTCATTGGTTTACAGAGTTCTTCAACAGACTGACATAAACTTGTCATTTCTCACAGTATGTTTAACGTGTGAAGAACTCTCCCAGATACACACATTGTCTAACTGTTATTTCTTGCTGGCCTCTGTTCTTTGAGAAGAGTGAGTCATTGCAGTATTAACACCAGCAAATGCAGCTTCTACTTTTTTCCTATTCTCTACAATCCCCAGGAGTTTAATAAATGTGGCTAACAGAAGATGTATTCAGCTTTTCCGCGTTTCTAAATATAATTAGACTCTGGATGTAGCAAAACAAGTGACATCAGATACTGCATATTCATCTCATGTTTAGAAGTACACCCTTAGAGTGAGTTCAGGCTTTATTATCACATGCATTTAAACTGATCATAAGTATTATAAACATCTCTATAATTAGACCGTGTTTGACTGTGCTTGTTGGGTTTTACAACTTGGGAGCATTTCGTCACAACATGGTGGCTCCAACAGTCCCGTCAAAAAGGATGTGACCAGTTATGTGACGGGGAAGGCAATCAATGCTTCATCATCGTCCCAGTGTTGCGTCACCCACAGCAGTGATTGTTATTTATACAACGAGTAACTATGAGCCCAACAGGAAGTAAAGCTGCTAAGGACAGGATTCGACATCTCATCAGCACCAGTGCTCACAGGGAAAATTACAACGATTAGAGATTAAGGACAGATGCACATTTGTTTATTAGCTGTCCTAGTTTCTCTGCAGCTTAACTTGTCATTAAAAGCAAAATAAATTACATTTCCTTTTAATGTGTGCAACTTCTGTTAACTTGTAGAATTTCCTTCTTAAATATGTTTTGGTGTTAAATTGTGTTTTCCTGTGTGATTCCAGGTAAATGCCCCCCTCGCGTGTATTTTTAAATCCTTACTTAGAAAGAACAAGCGTGCGCAAACATCCGCATTAACTGGTCCTAATTACTCAATCACATAACTCGGCAAGCTGTCCCGTGTTTTGAAAAAAAAAAGATGTGACGCACAATATTCATTTTTCAATTACGTAATCACACTACAAGCTGTTCTCCCTGGGAGGACACAGAAGGCGCAACAGTCTTTGAACACATTAGAGAGGAAGTGCAGGGGTCTGCTGGCCTGAGCGAGCACCAAACTGTACGTTGGCAGGAAAACAATCGCAGTGGTGCGGCTCAGTGTGAAGGTTGTACTTCTCTTGTTCAAGACCCTCAGTAGTCCTAATGATGGAGCCTTGGACCTGGCATGCCAAAGAGTTTCCTTTTTATGTTTGTTTCGTTTATTCAGGGGTCTCCGCTACTTTTCTCACGGTTCGGATTGGTTATACTGTAGTGTTGCAATTTAGGATTTCTAAAGGATTATGTGGATTCATTTCTGTATATGAATTGTCAGAGCAGAGTGATACATGACCAAAGCAATAACCTAAGCAAGTTCTTGTTTTGTTCTACCAAAATCCCAAACTATTCTGCTAACTTTCCCACAAAACAAAAACAGCAACACATCTGAGAGGCTTGAACTGATGAACTTGCCTAAAATAGTTCCCAATTAAATTGATGTCGATCGACTAATCTCTTAATCAACTCTTTTCGCCTCTATTTGTGGGTTAGGCAGTATTTATTCAGGGCCTCTCCAACATGTTATTCTGTGCTTCGTGATGTGTTTACTACCCTTTATATTTGATTTATTTCACAATATATAACTTCAAGTTGTCCCCTTGCTCTGAACCCTTTCTTTTTGCTTTCTCTCAAGGGTAATAAATAAATGTCTGTAACAACAACAACAACAACAGTGACATTCTAAGGAGTGAGGTGACTTCTTCTTTTTCTGTTGCTGTTCAATCATGTGCAACCAAGTATGCAGCGACCACTTTCTCTGATTAGCACACCCTCGATCACAAAGGTCTGAATAAACAAAGAAGCAGCCTGTAATGTGTCTGGTATCAAGAAGCTGCCAGATGATAAAAGCCTCCACGTATAACAATAGTGATAAATGTGCCTTTTAAACTGTTCTTAGCAGCCATGCTTGACATCTTTACAATTTAGGTGGAAACACTCTCATATTTCTAAATATTCAAAACTCACAGTCAAACAGCGAGAATTACTATAGTCTGAACATTCTCAATTACAAGTAAGAATTCTGAAAATGTGATTTAACAAGAAGTACAGAAGTAATATCAGCTTTAAGTACTTGTAATATAAAAGTGAAAGTACTCAGATTGCAGCATGGCTCTTTTCACAGTATTAGATTATCATAGAATATTGTACTATCCTGTTTTTATCACTAAGAAATACATTTTAATGTACACTAAAGGTTGTCAATTTTGAGCCAATTGTATATACTTATTAGTATACTGGGTTGTCGTTTTAAATTGGTAGTACAGTGCTTCATATTATCTTATAAGTATATCACGTGTATCATGTTTTTATATGTCAAAAGTAACTAGTACTACGAGTGTTACATAAGTGTAGTGAGTAAAAAGTACAATATTTCAGAAATGTATTGGAGCAGAAGTATAAATGAACATAATATACTGTCAGTGAATAATTTGCCCTGCATGTCCTCTGACGCAGATGCCCAGCCTTGGACAGCCGCTATCTCCCTTAAGGAGGGGCTGCCCTAGCATTTAGTTGTTGTTACCAGTTTATGACCGGGCAACTCTCGGTCAGACATAGTCATTGTTGTGGGACACCTGGAACACATCCTTCTCGGGGAGTAGATGACCCCGAGCCATAACCGTAACAAGTAATTCAGTGTCCCCAGCTGTTTAGTCTATCTATTGAAGAATGTTGATTACCCTCAGCAAACTAGTTAAAACCTCCTACCAGAGGACGAGTTCGTCAGAATTGATTTGGCATCTCTACCCTGTGGTCAACTCGTGGCCCGTGACATGTCTTGTGAATTCTCCGGCCGAAGCTCCAAATAAACCGTCAGTGTTTGCCATCAAAGCTCCAGCTCTCCTCGTGTCTCTCTCTGAGTCCTGTTTCCAATTGCTTCAAAAGTTTCCCCCACAAGTGTGGTACTTGAGTAAACATACATAGTTACTTTCCACCCTTACAAGAGGTTAATTTAATCTTCATGGGGGCCAATAATACATTAGACACCGTTAACCAGAGGTTTTCTGCACCAAATGATAAACCAAGGGAGCCATGTTAGGGCAAGATATGCTTAGAATTGTAATGCCAATGAAACCCACATGTTATCGTGTCTAGGGAAGTGTGGGAAGTGAGAGAGGAGAGGTATAAAAAAGAAAAAGTTTGATTAATGAATAAACTCTTGACTGAGCCTGACTATTGGAAGTGACACATACAGAGGTCTGGGAAGAAAGAGATGTGAAACCAGTGGGTGGGCAGGGATAGAGGAGAGACTGGAGGGTGGTACGCACGGTGAGGCCAAGACTTTCTGTTTGTCCTTCAACCTACAGTCTGTCTGCCAGTAAATCTCTCTGAGAAATTAATCCTTAGCAGGCTATTTTTTCAGCTCCCTGTCTCTATAACACAAAACCGTGACAACACACACATGTTCCTATACTCACATATCTTTACACTGTACATGCAGACAAAAGTAACATCCCATCACACGAGCCAACACAGCGACAGCGGCACTATCTTGTCTGGTGTTTGAGAAAATGCAGCCTCTAAAGAGTAAGCAGCTACTCTCAGGCCATTAGTAAAAGAGATAAGAGTCATACACCCTGTGCCGCACCACTCAGCAGTATCTGCAGTCCTTCTCACAGCTGGAGACAGAAGCCAACGACAGAAACAAAACATGACGCAATCTGAATTTCAAGCAGGCATTCTTGAGCAGATGAGAGACACGACCTTTTGAAGTCAACGTTCACCTGACAGGCTAAATAATCTCATTGTGTATTCAAACAGAAGGGGAGATATTTCATCAAGATTCCCAGCTTATGAACTCTAATGCATTGTGATGGTGAGGGGAGAGGGATCCCACATGTGGACGGGGCTTTTCACTTTGGATTTGCCAGACCGCAGTCAGCACAGCGGCCTCTTCTTCTGGGAGGATCCACAGGGAAGAGATTCCACTAATTGCTCATTCTACCAAATCAGAGTCAGTGTTAGCGGCTGACAATCACATATGAAAAGATCTTTCCTCCAATATGCCTCATTCAGGGCTGCAACAGTCGATTGTTTTCCACAATTCTTTTTTTAATTAATTTTGTTGTGCACAATTAGGTCCAACATATAAGTACAACAATGTAATTAGTAATTGCTTTCCGTCGTTTTTTTTATTCAATTTTTGTGTGATTTTTGCGTAAAATCACAATTGTGACCTGCATTTCCCATGAGTATTTAAATTAAAAAGCACCCTTGTGTTAGGTTTAATATTCAGTTTTAGCTTAGTTTACTAATTCAGTTATTTTTTTATGTATAGTGAAATATTAAAGATGGAAAAATATATGTATATATGGAAAACAATAAGAGTTAGGTTATTTGCATGAATGTAAAATAACAAAACCGGCATTTGTCATGGATATTGAGTCCTATTTCTCTCCATATTCTTACGATGTAGCATTTTATTGTGCAGGCAGTAATCCTCTCAAAATGATTTATTCATCATGTTATATTCAGTCTGCATTTGATTACAGTCTGAGGAAGCTATTTAAATGGCTTGTTTGTTTGAGTAACTGTCCAAAAATATATTGTTCAATGTGAAGAAAAAAACTGAAACTTTTCTTTTGAGAGGCTTTGTTCGCCTTTAGAAGATTCATGTTCTGTCTATTGACTAATAATGAATCGATGTATCCTTTTGTTTAGTCAATACTGTCACAATCTTTTTACCTGAATATCAAAAGCAGAAAAGATTCGACTAGATTCATGAAATATATGGTAATCCTAATCCAGAAAGTTGTGAAACTGCTGAGATTTGAAAGCATTATTTCCCCTTCAGACTCCTGAACACAGCGACTGTGTGAGGTGCTATATATAGGTGTGCTAGTCTGCAGCTGCAGAGAGAAACTGTCACTAGAAACTTTATATCTGAGGAGCTGGGAGACTTTTCTGTAAAGTAGTCTCGACAGACTTCACACAAATTATTCTGGTTTCATTTGACCAGTTACAGCTATTTGAACTCACCTGTGAGCTCTGTGTTTCAGAGGCCATAATCCCCAGCTATGGCTATAGATTACCACCCAGCGAGTGATCCTGCCACACAGGGGGGGGGGCAGCAAATAAGCCTTCTTCACAACTCCCATTTGGTATTGATTTGCATACAACAAGGGGAGTCCATACTGAGCAAGAGGATCAGTGTGCAACACAAGTGCAAGGAGTCGTTTCTAATTAAACTCACTGGTTTCAAGTAAAAAAAGGAGCAATGTTTATCATAGAAAGGTTTAAAAAGTAGCTGCTTTGTGAAAAAAAACATTCAGCAAGGATGAATAGTGAGAATTTGTATCACTGAGAAGAAGAAGAACACAGAGAAGGCTAGTATCTGTTTAGGATGAGTAACACATGCTAGGTGGTATTGGGCTCACTTGGGCAACTCATTGCCTTAAAGTACAAATAGGAGTTGTTTATGGGTTGTGATGTTGAGCAAAGCTGACATTTGCACCTCCAGTCAGAAGCCTCGGAGCAGTCCATGTGCATGTGTGTGAGTACAGAAATGTTAGTCAGAGAGAGGGACATGAGAGGGGGAACATTTCCCCGGGTGAGCATTCACAATCAGCATATCCCTTGGGGGCCCATACACACACGTCCTCACTATCACATTGCTCTGAGACGACTACCACAGTCCGATTGAACTCTACTCAGAGAGAGATATGGAGGTGGGAATAACACGTGAAAGAAATAAGGAAATATCGATGAAAGGCGGTCTCAAAATACTTCCAAATCGTATGTTCTGTTTGGATATCCACATAGATTATGAGCCAGTAGTTACTTGAAAAAATATTTTAGGAAAGGTAGGATATTTTAAACAAAAAGGCCAATCAAATATACAGTAGGAAGTTTCTGCAAATCATGTTTTGAAGCTATGAATAAATATAAAATGCATCACATTACTGTAACAGTGGCACTGGTATTCATGCCCTGTAGTTTCATTTGGTTAAATCTGTCTCACTGCCTCTTCAAGCTGTTTCTTGCCAGTTGGCAGATCAATAATTTACTTTCAACAATGTCCCTAATGTACCTACAAATCCTATTTATAGACTCCAGCTCCAAATGAGTCTGACACTACTGTATATCAAAAAAACACCAGGAGAGAACAAAGTAAAACAAACCTATACAACTGCAGCATTTGTTTTGATCAGTACTCCTGACATTATAATAAACTGTATATTTGTATTAGTGTCATATCTGCAAACACATCGGTTAGTCTTCATCCTAAAAACCTTTTCTTTTCATACCCCTCTACTTCCCATATTCCTGTGTGTCTCTACACTGTTTAAGGAACTCAAACATTTTACTTGTACCATTAAAGTGACAACACACCAATTAATCTCCCAACAGTGTGAGATAAGCAGCCAAATGTGATTATTTTAGAATAATACTTGCCTGCTCTTACACTGTACTGCAGCACTACCACTCAATAGTTTTACACTGCATTACAAGAACAATCCTAACTCTTCATTTCCATGTCTTCTACTGTACATGTTTTTCACAATTTTCCGTGAGACCTGCAGCTGTAGCCTCAGTCTTTTCGCACCATATCAATGTATGTAGCTATGAAATGCACAATGACTCTTTCACTTACATCAAATGCCAAAAATAACAAACAAAATAGAAGAAGTGTGTAATACTTACAACCATACCGTTTAGGGACACCCAGCAGTCAGGGGGGAAGTCTTGGAGGAGAGGCACCAGATACTGGAGGCAGCCATCCCAGTGACACAGAAGCAGCATCATCCCTATCAAATTAAATATTCTTACCACTGCACTAGCCAGGTCATAGGTCATATGGAAAATCTGCCGGAGAGAAAAGACACAAAGAGAGCTCGGTTAGACCTCTTGAGAATCTTTTGTTTAGTAAAAACGTGCATTGATATTCCGATCATACATCAGGTTAGGCAACACACACACACATTCATTATCCATTGGAAACATGTATTGGTATTTCCGGTATAACATTTTATTATTCCCTTTAAAAAGATTAAAAAGAGCCCCAAAGTCACCTTTGAAGTGGAGGGCATGGTGTGCGTGTTTGGCCACAAGAGAATGACATAGCTACAAGTGCATGTGTGTGTATATCACAGATGTTGAGCTACATAATTCAACATGGCTGCTTTCCAAAACAAACTGACCAGTGGAGGAACTACACACGCAGCACAGAGTCGGTAATGCAGAGCGACTGAGGTGAATAACACACTGAATGATAAAGGGAGTGCACACATCTGGAATAATCAGCCGGTATGTGTGTTTATATTCTGTGAGCCCGTGTGGATGTTCCATCAGAGCAGGACATTTGAGAATAGAAAGTCATCAGCAGGGTGAATAAGCATATGCGTAACGTGAGGCGGTTTCATTCACATCCAATCGGGGCGAGGAGAATTGACTCACGCCCGGTTGGATGTGGCACTAATTCTCATTAGCATTAGAAACCCATTACCTCCTTCCAGGTTAGTTATTCCATAATCATCCGCACACTGAATGCTGCTCAATTTATCCTGCTAAAAAAAGTTAAATATGGAAAAGAAAAGATTGGTGATTGGTGGGTTTTGCATAATAAACCTGCGCCATTTGCTAATTTGCTGAATGGAAGAGTCCAAATAATTAGTACCTATTTTTAAGTTTATTGCTTTCCATTCTCTTTAATTGGCCCATTCTACTTAATTTAAGTGTAATGACAATGGAATTGGCCTCAGGGTATGGGCCCCACACACAATCATGAGGTTCAAATAAATCACACCCAATGAGAAATAGTAAACTTTTTATTTCAAGTGTGTTTTTCTACACTAGTGATAATTGTTTGAACAGAGTATCAAAGTGGTTAATGGAAGACAAATCGATGTCTTGAGGTTATAAATAAACTCAAATGAAAAGACAGGCAAAGGTTGAAGTAACACATTATGTTTATATGTACAGCACATCCAGTATGAAATACTTTACTTGAAATAGGCAGTACTTTCTTGTTTTGAACACAATTTAATTTTGTAATATAGCAGGTTTAACTCCAGGTCCATTCTTTTTTTGGTCGTACCTGCCTTTTAAGATAAGATATTAGATAAGATGTACTTTATTGATCCCAATTTGGTACATATTATCTTATATCTTATCTTAAAAGGCAAAAAACATTATTTTTCTCCCCAGTTACATTTTTCCTTTTTTCTGGTTTATATACTTCAGTATTTGGAGAAACACTGACCACTTTTGACCAAATTGCGAGGGCTACTTACTTCCTCATCTCATCAATTGCAATCACTCCAGCCTGGACATGGACTTCAAATTGCGCTGACATGTATTCTGGCATAATTTTGTTCCAATTGTGCCATCTTTATGCAAAATCTGCCATTAAAACCACCCTAAACCCCAGGTGCTTTTAAAGGCTCTTTGAATCCACATCTCTCCACCCCGGTCTATTGTGGCTGTCCAGTAACCTTTCTGCACAAAGGACAGTATCCATACAGAGAACAGCTGAGAGAACAAGAGGCTGGGCTGATGCTCAGATCCCTCTATGGTGCAACTCATCCACAGGGAGACAGTGCACTGCCCTCACAGGCTAAAATTAGCTGCTAGCTTACAGGATGGCTGTATCAATGCACTCTCTGCTGCCTACATCTTTATTCTTAACCTAGCAGAGCTCTCTGTCCCTCTGTTGGGTGTCTTTACATTCATTATAATGATGGGATATAAGAGGAGAGTCCAAGAGGCAAAGGGCAGGGAAGACGAAAACAAAGAGCAAGGCGCTAATAAAGGCATACAATCTTGGAGCATTGTAACAAGACCGGAAAACAGGAAGTAGCACTTTGGTCCTTCTTTGAATTGCAAATTATTCACAGCAGGCAGAAATAGAAAAAGTGTCGACTGCTTGTCTGCACTTTCCTCTTTCAACTAATGCGTAATCGAAAAAACACAACAATAGAGATTTTGAAAAAAGTGGGGCGCAAGTGGGAAAGTAAGCAATAAGGTGACGTATGTGGGAAGGTTGCAGAAAGGTTTTAACAAATTCCCAGGGAACATTTGACTTTGCTGCGTAGACTCTCTGACCTTTGGGTCAAGCTGAGTCACCGAGGGCGGAGAGGAAAGATGTAGAAACTCATTAACGCAATAAAGGATTTCTTTTGGATTGTATTTCAGGGGCAGTTTTGAAAAGTCTGCTCGTGGCAGAAGGTTGCCACAAGGTATTACATGTGGTCTATTTATAGAGTTCTTAATAATAGAGGCTGCAGGTGAAGAGCAGTGGCGAGGGATTATACACAGGAGAACCTTCACTATGTTGTTTGAGGATGAATTGTAAATATTTGAAACAGTGAGATGTATTAGTGGTTACCACTGTTGAAATATTCTCATCTAGGATAAACACTTTGTCTCCATATAGCAATTTATTGTAAAAATTCAAACATGCACATATGGGATAATCATCCTGAGTGTTTAAAGGTTGCACTGAAGTCACAGAGAGGGTCATGGCAGTGTGTCTACGCAGCACATCATGTTAATAGAGAATATTAAAATACAGGGCTGCCATTGTTTTGAATAACATTTTAATGTAAGAAGAATAAAACCAAAAAATGTCCTTTACTGAAGATGTTTGCGCCAATTTACTAAATCTTTTCAAGTAGAAGAAATGACATCTTAGCAAGCTGTTAGTGATGTACTTGCTACATACACTAAAGAATATTGTCACTGTGACTTTGAAGTACATACTGTATCCTTCTGTTCTGTGCGGTTTTAAAAGTCTAGCCTGGCTTGTACAGTATAATTTGACATCTCTATTGTTCTTGGGGCAGTGTTTTTGAATTTGTACGATTGTGCCTGTGTGTCATAGTTAGGAGTTCTGTAACCACACACACACAGGAGTGGATATATCTCAACAACATCCGTAAAGTTACCAATTGAATAACCAGAACTTTTCTCAGGAAGTGTTTAATTGTGCTTGATAACAGGACATAGGTAGCTTTGACTTAGAGCCAAAAGCACAACCAGTACTCTCTGTTGGCAACGCAATATATGAGCTTTGATTTAAGTGAATAAAGCTTACATTTGACAGGACGCAGGGGCACAGGTCAGCATAATCCTCTAATATTGGAGAGACAAACAGCCAAGATTTGATGTGATAGCGGCACAGGGTCACAAGCTGGTCATGTCCCGCCAACACAGGGCTCATTCACATTTGGCTTGGTCCCATATATTCATCTGTCCAGTAACAACTAGATGGGGATTTGGATATCAATCTGGAAAGTATTGTGTGTTTACATGCACTTCAACAAACAGGGTTTATATGACAGTGGACAGCAGAAGTGACCCCCATGTGTTCACAGAAGTGTTCAACAAGTGTCACTTCAACTTTTAAAGTGTTCACTCCACTGCTATCTGTCAGGTTCATGTATGTGCGGTAGGCTGTCTGACTTTTTGAATCTGTTGTGAGCAGCATGCAGGAGAATTACTCATCATCAAGCTGTGGGACACGCAATTACAAAGTGTTCTTTATGCATCTTCAAATTGGACACGGGTGACCTCTGTTTGAGGTTAGCGAGGATTAACGAGGGACTAATTTGAGGGGATTAAAGCCACCACTGGCTATTACATTGAAGGCTGAAGAAACAGCTTCCAGGAAAATCTGGTATTCTCCCGCTTAACATCAAATTGTAAATCTCCTTTTTGGATCTCCCTTGGTGTTCCTTAATCACAAAATTAAGGCTGGACTTGGATTTTAAAAAGTCATATTATCATGTTATGTTGGATTTAGCAAGTCTCATGTTTTCCTCAAGCAACAAAAAGAAGACAATGTTTGCCTAAGCAGATAAAACCTGGATATGAATTATTTGATTTACACTGGTAAACAACTTCAGTGCAATTCTGCCCCAAAAGAAATGCAGTTTGCTGGAAGAAATGACAATTTACTTCTCTGTAATGCACTTTGCGCTATCATGTTGATATATAATATCAGTAATGAATAAAGATAAATAGAGTCTGCATTATTTTAGTGCTTCAGGCAGCATACAGTACGCTCTGAGAAGCTCATCAATCTGCAACTATGTCTACAATGCAAACTAGTATAGAGTAGACGACACGAGAAGATGGAGAATAATTTCAGCGATGTTATGAATGAACTCGGATCTCTCCAAGGCGTGTTAAAGCAGTGTGCTAATCATTGTTACTCTAAATAAAAAGGCGGTGGATGTGCAGCAGCAGCAAGCAGCACATTTAGGTAATGAGGCCCAATAGTAATACATAGCCAGAGACTTAATTAAAAGGCAGGTGGTGATCAATGGGGTCTTTACACAGGCAGAAAACAAGTAGTGATATATTTATGTTACACAGGGAACCCTGGAAAGAACTGGCCATTATATCTCCTCCACGATACGCTCAGTAAAGCATGAATGAGTGCTAGTAAGTACTTAATGGAAGAACATCATTTTTACTAGTAAATGTATACTATGAAAGAAAAAGTCGTTATGCTGAATGGCCTCTTTCAGAGTCTAATATTATAATACAAATTGTATATTATTAGATTATAAATATAGATGCAATCATGTGTAACCTTCATCTAGATGTATTAGCTGGTCAAGCTTGAGCTTATTTTAACTTCTTCATTTACTGCTGGATAGAATATTAAAAGAAATCCTAGTTCTTTTATAATATATCATGCTTTGAATGTATGACAAATCAGAAGGTGTAAAGACACTAACGCTTTCCAATAATTGTGGAGTCAAAATAAAAAAATATATAGAAGTGAATAGAGCATTGGTGTGCTTAAACAAAGTATCCTGTCAATGCCCAGTACTTGAGTCAGTCCTCAGTTACGTTCCCCTATTGCAGATGTGTACACCATCAATGAGAGATATAGATCCTTCCTGTATGTATTTACAATAGTTTTATTCAATAGTCTATAATCAATATAATTCATTTGTTTATTTAGTTTACCTTTAAAGATTTTAAAACATGCTTGTTCATCATTTAAGCTGCTGAACAACATTTGTCAAGCACAGACATGTAGGGTTTGTATTGGTAAGACAATACACGAGCTAATAATGAGCCACTATAAGTGTAGAACTTTAGTGATATCCTCTCTTAACAGCAAAAACTAATTCACACATTCAAGTGTTACCCACATTGGCTTTGATTTTTTATAGACCAGCTCCCCTTATGTTTCAGGTTGTTTATGCTGCACTTGTTTTTCTATTCTGCGCAATGTCTTTGATTTAACTTATGGAATACATCGAACCAACACATATTATCTGTAGGTTTGTGGCCTCAGCGCATCCTGCTTACATCGAGGACCTTTTATATGCACTAACTGTAGGATAAACATAGGTGGAAGGTGTTGTGTTAAACAGGATATGTTGATACCCTTCTTTACTGGATTATCCAATTACTAACCATCAATCAATGCATTCATTTAACAGCTAATCCCTTGGAAATGTGTCAATCACGAGTTCAAAGAAAGGCTCTCTCCTGCGGGAGTTCATCCGCTCTGTTTTCCATCCTTTCTGTTCCCGTCAGCACTATTCCCCGGTTCTTCCACTAAGCACATCACACTGTACTGCGAGCGTGGCTGCCTTGCCCGCTGTCTCACCCGCTCTGCATCTATTTTGGTCGTGTGAGCATGATAACCTCAACACTACTGTTCTGCCTTAATCTGTGCTCAACCATTCAGAGCAGCATTGGCAGAGGCTGCCTGCTCTGGGGCCCGACGCTCACACAGCCACAGGGGCCACTTTTATGATGTTTGTTGCATTATATTCAAGGATTGTGTGTTTATTATCAACATTAACTTATACATTTATGGAAGAACCCTATACCTCTTCCATCAGTGTCTGTAAATCGTGATCTTTGAAGTGTGCTAAGCCTTCCTTTGTCCTAATGTTCCCATGGGGGGATTAATGCATGCAATTAATGTATGCAGTTAATTTATGCATATTGTTTTAGAAATGTCTTTCAAGGATTATAAAAAGTCTGCTCGATGCGAGGAACAGGCTCAGTGCGTCAGGGGAATAAAAATGTATTTATGTTTGAGGAGGAGGTTGATGTTGTATTGATTTGTACCTGTAACCTGAGCGGAGGTTTCAAAAAAACAACAGCAGCTCAGCTTTAAGAAAACAGGTACACACGACTGAGATCTCCAAACAAAAGCAGTGCTTTAAACACAGACAGCACCTCAGTGATAACTCATCAGTCCGATGAGAACATGTGTGGGAAAATTGGACATATTGTTCAGAAACTTGCCAGTAGTGTTGAGAACAACTGTTTTCAAAACATGACCCATCCCCCCCCCCGATTCTCTGCTTATGCAAGTCTGTTTGAGCAGGACAGTTAGGCTGAGGACACTGATTTAATTCCTGGAATGATGCTGTTGGTCAGTCTATGATGGAGGAAAGGAGGAGAGCAGGGCTGAGAGATAACAGGGAGGTGATGGAGAGGCATGCTACGTCTATCAATGGTGCTGCTGCCTGCTATCAAAGAAACTACTCTAAAATATTTAGAAAGACACATCATACAAAAAGAATCAATGATTGGTTTCGGTAAGGATATTTGTCTGCAGATGTTATATATTTGGATATGATTCTTTGTAATGCTTCTTGCCTGTATGGAACATTCAGTTTAAGTCTTATAATACTGTATATATATTTTGTAAGGTAAGACAATATTTCAGATGACCTCTTAGTTATTTATTCCTGCTAGTTCATTTTGGCCACAACCATGACATATATCACCTGTTTTTGCTCACAAACAAATCCAGCAGTTGCGGCCAAACATCATTTTTCTAGTTGAGTTGTGTTTTTAGTTAACCAATGAATGGAAGTCCATTTTTCCTTTTAAGCTCTGTGTTTGGTCTGAACCAACTCTTAAGGGAAATATCTGTCTCTTAAAGAGCTATATGCTCCACTATGCTCACTAGATTTCTAACTGTGCTTTCTGCCGTTCTGAGCAGGTGGTGTACAGTGGGGTATTCAAGTGTTTATAGCTGGAAACTGCTGCCTGCTTTAGCCCAAAGCGACTCAATGAGAGTGAACCAAAACGCGGGTCAGACAGTTAAGCACTGACTCACTATCAAGCTCCCTAAAGTCAAGGGGAGCTTCAGGTTGAAATGTCATTTGTGTTATTTTGTTCATGACTACAAGCAACCCCTATCACATTATGCTGAACTAAGGTAATTGACTGCGGGGTCTAGCTTGTAGAGTGGTAGCAATCTTCCAATCGTACTCTTTGCAAAATATCTCGTTTGACATCCTTTGAGGAGATCAAATATAAACATTTAGATTTGTCAATATAGCAATACAGAATAGTATAGACCACGACATTTGTTAACTTTTTCTTCCAAATCTTTCTGCAGAAAGAGAGAAAGAAAGAAGATGCCGTTTTGATGTGAATGTCATGGAGGAGTGGAGCAGAGGAAGGGCGAGCGCTGTAGCCGGCGTTGTTGTTGTGCTAAGAAGGCAGTCGGGAAGATTAGAGCCCAGGAGGGATTTGACTGGATTGCACAGGGTGACCTGCTGTGCTCATGCAAACATCAGCAATATGGACCCGCCCGACCTCTTCCAGGAAATCAACGACGGCCTCTTGTAGGATTTCAGACGTCACTCATTGTTCTTTTCGTGCTCAGATTGCATGGTCGGACTAAACCCAGACTAAACCATTGGCATATGACTATCTATAGGGCTAGCCTTGTTCTGCTTCTATCTCTTTTACGGATATAAATCCTTCAATAAAAGTGTGTCATCTCTCCAAAAACGTATTGATCTATTTGTAAATTCGGAGAAAAAGATTGTGTTTAAGGATATTGTTCCTTTTGGTTGAAATAAAATGCAAAACTAAAGACATTTAAATGATTTAGAGACAGGCACATCTGGCTGTGGATGTTTTAATTTATTAGTATCTGATTTTAATGACTTATTTTTCTGAATTATGATTTTGGATATTGTATTATTTTAATCTGTTATTATTTCTAAACCTGTTTGGTGTTTTGTGTCTGCAACATTGTTATTAAGATGCTGCATGTCTTTGCCGGGAAGCTATTGAAAAGAAATCGTAATATCTCCTAATTAAATCAAAGTTAAATACAAATAGTGAATCATCCATATTGAATTGATACTTTCTGTTTACTGAGGCAAACACAATAATGGCTCAGAGTTAGAACCATTAAGTTCTGTATAACATAACAATAATACAATAAACACACAGCCATATGGGGACGGTATGATATTATAATCATATAACCCGGAGAGAGGCAGCAACACATTATCTAGTCCCGCATACCTCTGACTGTGCTGTAGCTTCAGGAGTAACTACACATGATACGCTATCTAATCTGCGCTGTATTCACAAACGGACATCCATAATAACACTTCTCTGTGATGTAATAATAGCTCATTGCTATAGTGATGCTCATATACCAGACAATACAAATGGTTGTGTTGGGATACAACAGCTTCAACAGATGATCACAGCAGCCGTTACGACAGATAGATGAAGAGGCGTTAATCCGTCCGCTACAACATTAACTCCTGGGAAGTGAGGGTAGACGAAACCCAAATGCTTCATTAGTTACAAATTAATTATTCTGCACAAGACATCATTACAGGATGTTTGCCATGAGTGGTGTTGTTCTACTCTACTCTAAATAACCAAGGGATCATTATAGGCATCATGGAGAATCAGTCAGTCTGTACTGTAGGAGTACGCAGATCATAAGAGCGATTCAAGGTTCAAGGCTTTTATTGTCATTTGTACATAGCTACAGTGTAGTTATGACGATGAAAATCTTAGGTCACAGGCTTCTCCAACAGTGCAACACAATAAAACAGATAATAGTGAAAGTGAATAAAATAAAATTGAATATAATAGAAATAGTGCAGAATACAACTTACAAAAACTCACCTCTTCAAACTGGCTTTTAATGTGTGATTGTTGTTTTATTGCTCGATTTTTAATGTGATTTTTACTATATTTAATTGTTGACCTTTTTTTTTTAACTACCTCTGTAAAGCGACTTTGAGCACCTCAAAATAAATGTATTATTATTATGAATAGTCTATATACAAGTAATTGGAATATTGATATATATATAAATTGCAAACAGATGAATGTTGTGGATTTTTTAGTTTAGATGAGTTCCTCAGCTAGCCAGGGATCACCAATGCTCCGCACACTGTGAGGGTCTCAACACACCTCTTACTACACAAACACAGCAACCACTAACAACAGCCCAGCAGACAGAAATAACTCAAGATTAGCCTAATCTCCACACTTATCACTTCAGCCCCCTCCTAAGACTATATCTGTCATCTGTCTGCTTACTGTACTGTGCACACCATGCAGGAGGACGCTTGTGTACGCAGGGGGATATCCCATGGGGACGGACCCAACATCTTAGCTCCATATGGTTTTCGTATTCAGAACTCTAATATAAATCATGAAAATGATCCTTATTGTCGCTAAATGTCAAAAAGTAAAGTTTGAGAACAAGTAAAGAAACAGCCACAGCTGTTAGAAGACCAAGCAGATGTTGGTTTTGTTTGGCTGTTGTGCGGCTGCTAAAACCCCCAGGCTATGTTACAGAACATTGAGTGTGTGTATTACTTGATTTAGTCATTTGTATAGCAAAACCTGGGTCCCTTGTCTTTTAGAAAACAGTTTTGTTTATTACTGCCGATTTTTATTCCATATTTTATTCCATTCCATTGCAATGTAAATACCGTTGACTATATTTTGTATTATTTCTAATATTTATTCTAATTCTCTACCTGTATTTTTAATTCTTGTTTTTACTTTTATGTATGCATGACACCAAGTCAAATTCCACGTACGTGTCAACCTACCTGGTAATAAACCTGTTTCTGATTCTGATTCTGATTAAACACATTTTATTTTTGTATTGCATAAGATTTGGCCTGAACAAACTCTCCCTCTCTTTTTGTCAGTCTGCCTCTCGGTGTCACTGCCTGTCTGTCTCTCTGTCTTTACTGTGCATACACGTCTGTTTATATCTTACATCAAATTACAGGCCGAGCTGAGAGACAGCCTGACAGTGAAAGTAACAGATGAAAAAACAGAGACAGAGATATCAAGAGGCACTCAGTGGACGAGTATACAACACTTCAAATGCCATACATCAGGTTACAGTGACACTATGATACAAAGTGACCTGTGAAGCCAGCAGTCGCTAATATAAGCACGATGAACTCAGATTTGTCTCAATTTTCACAGTGGACAGAATATTAGTTGAGCACGAATAGCATGTTTCTTAGATTCATGTGGTTTATTTTAATTGAAGCGACAACAGCACAGAAGTTAGCATGATAGAGAACAGCGTCTGCCAACTTCTATTAAGTATAAAGTATAGTTATGTATGTCTAATTAATGATCTTGTTATTTGTTTTAAACTATTTGTGCATTGAGCTGTTGTGCACATGACAAACTCATTCAAGTGTAGTTGTAAATGCTTATCTAATCCAGTATATAAAAAGAAAACCAGTGGTTTTTAATCCTACAACAAACAAGAAACATCATTAAGGGAGATTTGATACTTCAATACATATCCTAAAATGGAAATAAATGGCCTAACTGAGCATAGGGATGTCTATATATTGATATTTTAGGCTTAGAAGAAATGGGAGCTGACAATACAAACTATTTTAAACCTACATTTCCTCTCACTTGAATGCCTTCTAGCCTCCCTCTCCGTCTACCAGTTTGATCTATAAATGAAGACATCTAGAATACACATTTTTGTTGTATGTGTGGTGCAGTCAATATTTGATATACAAAGAGCAACACCTGCACACCAACTCCAATCCACACAATAGCTATGAATTGAACCGCTACATTTGAATTAAGGTGTGTATTAGGGCTGCTGCACAACCATTACTATTGATATAATCAATCATTACCTTATATTTAAATTGTGTATACAGTACTTCCAGTCTCTAATTCAACAAAACATGAGCAAATCATAGCAGGTGGTGAGGCTTGTAATACTCCCTACTGCAGTTAACAAGACCAACTAGCAGCAGAAGGAGCACCGAGTTGCTTGGCAGTGGGAAAATGGGTTAAATCTACAGGGGGATGATGAGGAGGAAACAACTCGCTTTGAGGCGGTGAGGTCGGGTTTTTCCAGCCCGTGGGGCCAAGAGTGAGTTTCCCCTCAGTGAGCTGAGCGAGAACACCATTCGAGGCACATTGTGGTCATCGTCAGGGAGCCGTGTCTTAAAACAAAGAGGACAACAACACAGACAGCAATAGAGGGAAGAAAAGCAGTGTCCTTCATTTCTTTCTGAGAAACTCAATTGGACTGGAGGTGTCCATTAAGATGTGTGTGTGTGTGTGTGTGTGTGTGTGTGTGTGTGTGTGTGTGTGTGTGTGTGTGTGTGTGTGTGTGTGTGTGTGTGTGTGTGTGTGTGTGTGTGTGTGTGTGTGTGTCAGGGTGAAGAGATGGAAATGGACAACAGGAATAGAGATGGATGTTTTTTGCACTAAAAGTAAGAACTGCAGCCCCAACAACTGTGTGCTGCTAAATATAGTACTACATTCATATCTGTGGGAGAAAGATAATTGTACCTTTGTAATCCATTAACATATGCAATGCACACTCTGAAGCTCAAATAATGAAGTGACAACTACGGTAACAGAAATGACAATATAGGGCACATTTCCTTACATTTTTGTATTTCTTTTAACACAGACGAAAACAATTTCCACTCTCCAGTGTAATTTACAGTGGTGCTGTTGCTATGACACTTTACAAGGAAAGGTCCCCCTCCTCACTGACAACTTGTCAAATGTGACAGGCAGATTGTCACACATAAACCCGTGGCAGGGCTCTTTAACCTGCAGGCTGCAGCTCCAACACTGGAGACATCAAAGGTCTGCTTCTCCTCCAACAGCCTGCCGCTCATCAACACCATACACAGGGCGGGGGATCCCAAGTCTGTTTATGAAGATGACCGACAAAAAGCTACACTACACTTGTGTATCCCCCAACAGCGTTACGCATAGTTTGTAAGGTGGAAGACAACATGATATGGAGACAAAACGTAGAGCTTTGACTGAATCTGATTAAGAAAGATGTAAGACATGCTCCTTGTTGACATGAAAATGCTAATATGTTCCCTTTTTCCATAAAAGGGGGGCAGCTGTTTTTAAGAGTTGCTCAACCAAATGGGATAAAGCATGAACAAACAAAGCTATGGAGCTTCAAGGGTGAAGAAGAGGGAACCGTGAGTTCACTGTTCCGTAGCCAACTGCTAAGTAGCACTAGACAGCAAATGTGCTTCGACAGCACTATGTTGTGGTTCAATTAGAGCTATTGGTCGATGGTATCTGGACCACATAGCATAACAACACGCTGTAGCTTAATTATTTTAGGTTTGTTATTCTTTCTTTTTAGTTTAGTTACATTTGTAGGTCTTTCAATTCTGGTGAGATTATCGACAGGAAAGCACAGGTTAAACACGCACTGCAACTTTGATTGAATTAGCATTTAGGCTACTAAAGGTCAGCAGACCGGACCAGACCAGGATCAGAAAATAATAATCATTGACTCATAAAGTATTGAGCTAAAAAAAACACCTGCAACACATTAGGGCTGTGCAATTAATCGTATTTAAATCGCAATTACGATTTTGGCCTGCCACAATTACGAAAACAACATAATCCAAAAAAACGATTATTTTGCTTTGCTAGGTTGTGACAGTGCACTGCAACATATTTGATCTAATTTATTTTAGTCTAATTTCTTTTTATTTATCATATTTATATATGATTAGTAGCTTGTCGAAGTGTGCTCCAAAATATTTGTTGATCTTGTTTATTGGTATTTATTATTTTGATATTATTTATTTAAATGTAAATGTAAATATAAATGTATCATTTATTTTTGTATTGGTTTTTCAGTTGAATTATACGTTCAGGGTAATCAACAGTTAAAAAGATACTGTTCAAATTATTATTTGTATTTGTTTTAAAGTTCAATAAATTTATGTTTTCAAAGTCAATAAATAATCGTATTTAATAATCGTGATATCAATTATTGACCAAAATAATCGTGATTATGATTTTTGCGTCCATTTTATAAAATTATAATCTATATTAGATTATGAGATTTGTAAAATGGAAACGGAACCGTAAACCTTTAATGGCTTCTGTATCGTGGGGGACACATTCCTTTACAAGGCTTTGTGTAACATGGGTAAGATAGTGTGCAACAGTGGTGTAATATGGGTGTAATATAGATTTTATAATATAGAAAATGTGCAATGTATCTCACGAGATACAATGTGAGTTGGAAAATAGGTCATATTTTGAAGTGCCTATATACATTATAGAAAAACAATGAATATTCCACAATATGTATATGTGCTTACCCATTTAAGGGTTAAAGACATTTTAATCCAATGGAGGGATATTATGTGAAATACAGAACAAAAGAAAAAAGAAACAAAGTCACTTCAAACGGTGGAGAAGCACCAAAGCAGAGGCAGGTGACCCAGACAGAGCCACGCTCCGACAGAAGCTCAGGTTGCAGCTGCACGCAGGATGGAGGTGGCCCTGAAGTGATTGATGTCTCCCCAGACTCGTGCGTAACCAAATCCAAATGCAAACTACACATTTCTCATCAAAATGTCATTGAGCATTGGATATCAAGTTGATCCCAGCTGCAACATTTGGACCTTAATACGAATCCTACACAAACCTTTGAACTAGTTTGTTTTTGTTCAACTCAAATGCGTGTTTGCATAAAAAAACTCCACCCATGACGCACATGCTGCTGCCTCCTTTTGCCCAATGGCAAACCAGACCTCTGTGTGATTTACAAAACAATGTCCAAAGTCCCAAGTTTATCTTGTTGGGGCACATTAAATATAAACAACCAGCTGTGCCGCCTTGGCTACGTGTGCCTCGTGCAACACAGAATCTAGGCTAACTAACACCTGCTCTGAAGCCCAAACACACCCAGGGTTCTACAACTTTTCTAGCAGAGGTAGTATAAATCTCTTCCAGTGTGTGCGCATTCCTAAATTCTTAAAGGTCACCCATTATGTAAAATGCACTTTTTCATGTCTGTTATACATAAACATGTGTCCCCTCTGTGTAAAGAGATTCTGAAAGTTTCAGGAAAAAAGATTTGTTCACTTTTTGTCCTGAACCATTTATATAAAAACCTGTCTGAAAATGAGCTGATCAGATTTTGGCCACTTTATGATGTCATAACGATTTTTTGGCTTGTGTAACCATTGTGTAACCCCCCCCCCCCACCTTATCACCTGAATCTCCTCCTAGAGCACCATTGTGTTCTTTTTAACCAAATATCTCTCAGAGGGGCGTGGGGAGGGGCTCCTTATTTTCATCTAAAGTAACAGACAGAGAATCAGCACTTTTGAAACGGCTGAAACAGAGGGGATTATGGGACGCTACAATGCATGATCGGTTTGATATTTCGAGGAAAACACTTCAGAGACTTGTTTTGTATCCGAGACCTATAATATATTGATGAAAAAGAGTATAAGAGGAGACCTTTAAAACGAGGATTATCTGATCATATTTGTGCTCCAGAAACACTACATTTGTGTCATTATTTCCATTATTTGTCCAGGGTTGGTATTCGCAGTATATTTCAGGAAGGAAAAAGATGGTCTTTGCTAGCAAGATACCATGTCTACGCTACAGGGTATGAAATATCGGGATGCACACAACACATAGACATGACACAGTCCCACAACAATCCTCAGCCTCGCACATCACGTCACATCACATCACATCAAATCACATCACAGAACAGGAAACAGTTGTATACAGTCATCAGCCAGCGGCTCATCCCTGCTCCTAAATACTGTATGTGTCCTACAACTGAATGCCATTTGAGAGAACATGGTAATGAGGCTAGTTTCTTCACGTTATCCTCCAATAAATGCCATTTGTTGTTCTCTGTGATAATGCATTGTAGACCCAAAGATCCATGGTGTCTTTGCGTAATGTATTGCTGTGGTCACAGTGATAAATCGAGTGTAGGTGCAGCTTAAACAAAGCAGTGGTCGATGGGCAAACCGACAAAAAACACTACCGGGTCATATTTTGAAAACCTTTGTAATTACAGCTTGTAATTGAAGTAAGGACAGAGAGAAAGAGGCTCAACGGAATAGAAAATCAATCAGGGGAACCTAGGGCAGGAATCAGTGTTGCTGACACACACACACACACACACACACACACAGATAAATGTAACACATACTGCCCTCCTCTCTCCGTATGCCCTTTCTATCTACTTCCATCTGTCTTTAGATCTGATGCAAGATTCAGCACACATTATGTGAGTGTATGTCTGTGTGTGTGTGTGTGTGTGTGTGTGTGTGTGTGTGTGTGTGTGTGTGTGTGTGTGTGTGTGTGTGTGTGTGTGTGTGTGTGTGTGTGTGTGTGTGTGTGTGTGTTTGCTTATGCACCTGTGGCCCTGCATGGGACCAGGGCGTAGGCCTCAAGGCACAAAGGATTTGGCGTGGCCCGTTAAGGGACAGGTGAATCAGGTCCACAGGAGTCTATAAACCAAGATGACTAATCTCCTTTGACACCACACTCTATTGCTGAGGTGCAAGTGTACTAGCACACATTGCACCCTCCGCTGTAATCTCCCTTTTCATTTTACAATGCGTCTGCTTTCTGTCAGTTAATTGTATCTATATAAATATAAACCCTTAGTCAAAAACATCACATGTGTATTTGACAAATACGTAATATATACACAGAAAATGCAGCTCTTTTTCAACCTATTGCTGTCTTGTACTTTGATGTGAAATGTCTGTTTGCTTTACATAAATGTATCTGATCTGCATTGTAGATTACAAAAAGGGCTGTATACATAAGGTAAAGAAAAGCAATTTTTATAACAATGTATTTCAAGAAACACCTTTGTATTTCTGTCCTGGCTTTATTTCAGCCTGCTGTATTACAAAAGACCATAAGACACAGTGAAGAGGTGCAGACTTTCACACCTCCACTGTCAGTGTGTTGACATACTGAGTCTAAAGATGGAAGACTTGATACAAAAATGGGTCTGCCGGGACTTTCACACAATAACATGGGTTATTTCAGTGGAGACCTAATTTATTTAGCGTGATGTATTTAAGGGCTCGTGTTCCTCTCCCACACAGTGAACTAGATACCCAGGTCAGTTGACTCACATCTTCTCCCCTTTTAGATACATTTACCCACTGAGCTGTGAATCAATGGTGCACCTTTGGACGAAGACCCGCTGCAGACACTATAAAGAAACAGACCTTTGCATCATACTCTTAAGTTTGCTCTATTGGAAACTAATGCTCTCTCGGAAATAAAATAAGGCAGCACAAAAAAATACAAATCATCAACTAGTATATTTTCCAGGCAGGAGTTAATAGAACAATCTGAATTTGAGAAGTGACTCTCACATGATGTCGCTTTTGCATGACAGCTCTCTGATTCTGATGCTGATAAAGTGGAGCTGCACATATAGGAGGTTAGCATAGCGGCCTCTTGCTACAGGCAGCTGCAACGTGCGTCACGCACATCTAACTCACTTTTCTATAGAAGCATGAATACTGATCTTATTGCATGCCTGAGATCATGACACAAATCAACATCAGGGATTCAGGGAAGACTCCACAAGGCTGCATACTGTGCTTATGATTGGCAGGCGCTTTAGGGCATACTTATTCCATAAACTCATCTGGTGATGACATGATGGCATGAGATGATGACACAGACATGCAAAGAAAATAAGTGCAGCCCTTAGTAATTATAGTATGTTTTTATCAATGAAGTGGCTTTTGCACTTTGGGTAAGAGTTAGAATAAAGCAGGGTGGAAAGTGGAGCTTGTAACCAAAAGTCCTGCTACTGCAGTTTGTTTACACTAATTGAAGCAGTAGGCAACCATTGTGTAGCTCACCATGTCTGACAGTGTGTTATAACAGTATCAAAATACAGTTGACTCAGCAACATGACCGGTCAACATGTAATGTGATACACCTCGACCTGTTTAACTAAAGGGGAAAACAAGCCCCAAACTGGGGGCAAAATATGTCAAAAGCATCTATCACATGCATGTTCTGTCAATTATTGAGTGAACGAGGATTGCAGTGTGTTATAGAGCAGAGTCTGTGCAATTTTAACAACCCACACAAACAAATAAACACATGTGTGTGCCATCATTCAAATGTAAGGCATCAGCTGCCACAAAGAACAACACTTTCCTAGTTAAATACGACAGAATCCCCCTCAGAATGATGAGAGAATATCTCATGATCTTACAGCTAGTTTATGAATAAAGCATGCATTGTAATACATTGCTATATATCAGTCATTTGTCACAACAGACCAATAGTACAATGCCAGAATGATGTTAGCTCTCTGGTTGTGCAGTGTGCTAAATTGGCTTGTAAAATGTTCGACTAATGTATTCATTCAAAATTTTCAACGAAGCATCACACAGGGAAATATAATTAGGTCCCAGTAGGTGTCTTATAAAACAAGCATTGATGACTCTTCTGCAGAGAAAAGACTTGATGAGAAACAACTGATTATACAGAATAGTGGCACTTTTCTATGTCTAAGATATTTCCACAAAAAACGATGTTCCTTTTTTCAGTATGTACAGGTTTGATGATGAATGAATAATCCCTCATATCCAGGGGTGCACACAACTTTCTCAGTGAGGTACTCCGATGAGTACCTGGAGTCAGTGTTTGGTACTCCAACTTCTGGCTCCACTCAAAGTTATTTGATGAAGCCCTCTGTATCTAGTGTAGCTAGTGGAGTACTTCGTGACCACAGAGCGTTGTGATCAGCTGTTTTAGCGCAGTTCTCCAGTGAAGGGGGGGAGTCTCCCTCCGCAGCCGGTTGGCGTAGTTTTGGCACAATTCCGTTGTACAGACCGACGTTAATAGCAGCCCTGTCTGTGCACACGGAGACCGACTCTGTCGTCTGGTGATCTAACCGCCTTCTGGAAAAGCTTCACAAGTACGTCGGTACGCAAATGCGCTTTGTGACACAAGTGACGGTACGCATTTCAGATTGTTGCCGCGTACCAGTTATGTGCACCCCTGCTAATATCCCTGTTATTCAGTAAGCAAAATGCAGTGTTGTACAGATCGTGTCTCCTGATGAGTATACACTATTGTTGAGTAACAGAAAAAGTCTGTGTTGGGCCTCAGAAAATGAGACACAACCCTCGGGGGGGCTGGTTTGCTGCCACACGTCCAACCTGAGCCCCTGTGCTCGCGCTGGGATTTGGCGGGAGGCCTGGTGGCTGTGATGAGCCAGATGTGGCACTGGGACCTGTGGGGATTCTCTACCGCAGTTTGAAAATGTTACCCCTTTGGTTTGTTTTTGCATGTTTTAATTAAATACAATTACCCAAAATGAGCACTAGACAGACTGGTATCTACATGCAAATCCTGGAATATGTCCAACATTAGCTCATGTATATCTAAAGGTAGCAGCAGCAGTATGGGAAAAGAACTGTGACTTTAAGGTCGTTGGGATAATTAGCTGTGTGTCTGAGAGGAAATGAAATAAAAAGAAAAAACATAAGAAGGGTTGGAAATGAATAGGAGCAGGGGGCACAAGTGCCCTTGACACATCTAAAAATGCCGGCGAAATTAAAGATGAAAGGGCAAAAAATGACCATTATAAAAACTGCTTCATTATTTGATTTAATTATTAAATCCCTAGTGATTAAATATAAGTCTTCTGTGGGCCTCTACGGTGGGAACTTATTAATAAGGGATTTATTTATGTACTGTATGTATGTGAACTCATTTTATTTGGAGTTTCTGGATACATGATGAATATAAGTTAAATATATACTCTCTTTTTTCACTCCCCAGTCTTGAGGCAGATATCTTGAGTTTTAGCTGATAAATGCTACATGTTCACCTGAGAACCTCGCCTGTTTGCTGTTTGGTGCTATATAGGGAGTATAAAGAAGTTTCATTAGATTATGTTATGCTGTAAAAGAGCTGATGATTGATAATTGATAATAAAAACTGTACATGTGTGGCTTCAAACCCAAAACAAAGAGCTGAAAGATGCTAAAGCAGAAGTGAGGGTAGCTGCAGAATCAAGTGATATTCCATTAGTACAAGCAACACTTCTCACGTTACATTGAACCATGGTTAAAATGACTTTGTGCAACATATTCTAATGTTTACAAAACACTTTTGTAAGGAAAAAGGTGAATTGCTCAACATCATATCTAAAAGGCTAAAGAACATGTCCTTGAAAAAGCATTTCCCTTGGCAGAAGAGTCCTTGTTGCCCTTTCTGGCGTTACTACAAAGTGCCTAAAACACTTTCTGTGTAACATGCCGGTTGTACATGTCTTTGAGTCAAGCTACACAAACTGTACAGTGGAAACATGTCGGCACCACTTAGAAAGACTCCAAATATTTAATTTAGGCACTCGCAAGTTCCCAAGAATATAAGGAAAAAGTCACTACGTTTCTTTCTAGATGTAGAAACGTGCTCCAGCCTCCATTTGGTTCAGTGCTTGTTTACTGTAAATTGTGGTGTTTGAATACAGAGCGTATATTTACTGCCCTGCGTGACCTTCACACTGTTTGCTGCAATTTCCCTAAGCCCCGTGCATTGCAATAATTATGTGTGAGCAAACAAATGAATAAATGATTGAACAAACAAAGAAAGAACCCTGCACACATATAGAAATAGTAGCACACAAAACAGGTCATTTGAAATTAACTGTAGCTGTAAATGCTGTGATGCATTGTACTGGATAATTGATGAAGGATTTTTGTATGTATATGATAATTACCATAATTGTTCAATTAAATGAAAAAAAGCTGGGGTAAGAGCATTTATAACAAAAGATGGTCTTGCTAGTGGCCTTTAAATCAAATAAGAGGTGGTAATAATGCTTATTGAAACTATTCTGTAGGTTTCTTTTGGCCATCATTGCTTATATTGGCACAGCCAGATGGGCTAATCTACTTCTACTACTGAGTGACAATGGGAATAAGATGTAAATAAGATGCATCAGTTCCTCTGTGGGTACTAATACTGTTCTTTTCAGCTGTTTTACATATAATACCCAGCAGCCACTTCATAGCAGTATGTTCCCATTTGGCACAAGCATGTTTTTTTACTATCAAATGAGTTAAGGTTCATCTTTAAAATCTTTCAAACATGTATAAGTTGGTATCAACCAAGCAGGAAAACGCGGCTCCTGTGAGGTACAAATGAAGACTGTTGGAGTATAAGGCCTGAGAGTGGTAGAAGATGAAGTCACCACAAAAAAATGGTGTGTTGGCAAATCAACAAATCTGACTTAGCCTAGTTCTGGGTCCAGCGCTGATGAAATAACAACCCTCTTTACTTCGCAGATGGAAGGAAGAGATGGTGACGAAGTGAAAAGAGGGGGGCAGGGAGGCACACGACAGATGAAGGAATGACGGACGTGCAGGGCTGCAAGATGATTTATGGTTGAGATTCACTGTCTGAATAACAAATGGAGTCCATCCCGGGGATGTCGTGATGATTGTTTACTGCTTGGAACCCACTATGGCAGCAGGGGACTGCATTTGCCCCTCCATTAAAGCTCTAATCCTGCATCCTACACCTAATATGTTACGACAGCTTGGAATATTTCCACGAGTGCCTTTTCTTTCCCCTCACGCCTCCTTTGGATTCGCTGTTGTGTAATTATTCGATGTGTCTGTTAAACACCAAAATAACAATTTCATTTCTATACTGAATTTTCAAAGGTTAAACGGAAGGTATGGTGCTGAGAGACAATTGGAAACAAAGAGGAATGACTGAGCATTAGTGAGACGAAATGCAGGGAGTGAGCTCTGCTGTTGTATCAAGCATTATGACACATCTCTATACTGCACTGCCTGCCTCACTGTATGCTGACTGCAGATTTTCATTAACCTTGGGCACCGTCTATTTGTGTTTCTAACCTGGTCCATACCATTCTCATCCTCCCACTGCATACATCTCTGCAAACTGCACGGTACAGCCCCTATCTGAAATGAATAATCAACTTCCCACATTGTGTGCATGCCAAATACCATAACACCAAGCAACTGAGATCCATATGGTGCTCTCTTTCAGAATATGGTTTGTGTGTCTGTGTGTTTCGTTGTGTGTGTATACAGTAAATCCACATTTGGACTGGCGGTTGAATAATGCTCTGCTGAAGCATGCATAATGCTTTTGTTTTTCAAATGCCATATTATGCACTAATGGTAATAGAAGATAGTTTTAAACATACACTGACAGAGAAATATAAGCGATAAACAGTATAATATATATTTTCCTGCTCCAGAAATGTTCATTGATCCATACTATGGGGGCTGGGAAATGGGAACGCTGCACAATTGTACTATTAACGCCAAACTCGGGCCAGATACTCTTCATGACTATAGATAAATGCTTTTGGCTTCATCTTCATACAGTAAATAAACCATTTGTGTTACTGATATATCCTTGCACAATACAGTGTGTCCACTCCAATGAATGTAACCTCAGGTTGAGCCCTGGCAACGACACCATTTGCTTGTAACAAATAGCATGGATAACAGCAGCTATAACAACAGGGGAGACAGACAGTGAGGGGCGGACAGGGGGCTGTGAGGGCAAGGACGTTGAGGATGAGGTGAGAAAAGAGCAGCCAGCTTATTAAATAGATTTATGGTTACATTTAGTTCAGACTACATTTTAAATCAAACGTGATGCCAGCGCTTTTTATTTTCCGGTCACGATGTGAAAATGTATCTACCTGCTGGAATGGAACAGTCATGATAAGGGAAGGAATCCTTCAGTGTGTAATGAAATCGTTACCGCGGGAAGGAGAAGGCTAGAGCCCGGTTAAGCAGTCTGAGTCAGAGAGTGCAATGACTCGATGGAGGGTAATAATGTATCAGTCTCTGTAATGTCCGCTGGGGTTTAACCTTGAGGATGTTCACACAAAATCCACCATCTCGTACAGCCACACCAACAAAACATTCATAAGTATAGTTCATTTAGCCTTTAATATCTATCTTACCTTTATAAAGTCACGTCGCTATACTCCTGCGTACATTATATTATGCCCTAAATCCATATAACCCACTATATAATGCATTTTGTCCTGAAAGAAAAGGAGGCAATTACTTTTGATTTCGGATTCTGAATACATTTCACCCATCAATGAGCTGAAACTGACATTATTACTTGTTATCTACAGATAAGCCTTCTGACCAGTGGTGATTGACAGCACCTATTAGCGTTAAACCTGCACAATTATATCCGTGGGTTAACCTTTCAAGGTTGTTGCCGGGGAGAAGAACCCACACGGAGAACCACCATGCAGCAGAGAAATCTAAACGAGCATAACTCTGCATTGTTGTCCTACTCTACATGTATTTCAATCTCCTACTCTGATGTGTACAGACAAACACACATATACATACCTCCTCCCACTGATGTATGTATCTGATGAGTCGGGACAGTCTCAACAGACGCAGAAGACTGAGGATCTTGGTGAAGCGGACGATTCGCAGGGCACGGGCTGTTTTATAAACCTCCGAGTCAAAGCCTTTCTCCACTATTAAAAAGATATAATCCACTGGAATGGAGGAGAGGAAGTCCACAACAAACCAGCTTTTCAGGTAATTCATCTTGATGATCTTGGGGTCGAGTATGATCTCGGAGCTCTCCTCGTTGACGATCCCCGTTCTGAAGTTCATGACCAGGTCCACCAGGAAGATGGTGTCCGAGGCCACATTGAAGACCAGCCAGGTGGTGGTGGTCTGCTCTGAGAAGAAGGTTATTCCCACAGGAATGATGATTAGATTCCCCATCATCATGATGAGCATGATCAAGTCCCAGTAGAACCTGCGAAGAGACAGGCATACATGAGTAAAGCAAAGATGAAAACATGTTGTACTAGGCAGACAGACGGTGCATTTCAATCCAATTAATGTGGTTACACTTCTAAGAGTTTGTCTAAGAGTAGAAAGCCGTCCAACTGTTGCATATTCCTACCTTAAGGCTATAAGGGTAAGAATAAACCTAGAAAAAAAGTTAAGTAATAGAGTCTAGGTAGAACTTAAAGGGGACCTATCATGCAAAATGCACTTGTGTACGTCTTTTATACATGAATATGTGTCCCCGGTGTTCCAGGGAACTCACCAAGTGTCAGAAAACACAACCCTCTCTATTTTCCTCCATACCCAAATCTCTAAAAAAGGGGCTGCAACGGATCTGATAAAAACTGATCCAGATTTGAACACTGTCCTGACGTCAGGACGGTGGCGCTACGGCTATTGGGCCAACTCCACCAATCAGGAGGAGACAGCCACGGCCATTGCCGTTCGAAAGCCCTGGAGACGCTGTAGTACATATGCCAGGCCTGTAGATGGTGCTGTTCTCACAGAATCAACCCTTGCAAAAACAGAGCTAAAAAATTTCAAATTGAGCGAAATGAGGCATGGCTAAAATGCATGATCTGTTTGGTATTTTGAAAAAAAAAAAGTATAAATATGCCTTATATAGGTATGGTCCTACACTATATTATTCAAATATAGCATGATAGGTCCACTTTAAAGAGAGCAGCGCTTTGAAATCAATTGCTAACATCAGCATGCTAACTCAACTACGTCTTATCAGCACTAAACATAAAGTACAGTTAAGGATGATGGAAATGTTTGCCGGTATTTGGTCACAAAACAAAATATTGGACAGATACAACATTTGACCTGATTATAGCAGCATCGCCAAAGTCATTACAATTCATTATAATCCATCTAATAGTTGGCAAGACATCAACAGGTTGTTAGCAGGATGAATCCTCTGGGGAACTTGAATTGCTTTACAACCTTACACGACAATTCATCCAATATATGCTGAGATATTGCAGCTAACGTGGCCTAACATGACGGTGGTTTTATAGTCTGACTTTACAACTTTTACTATCAGTTTGTCATCTAACATTTAGAGTAGACTATGGGTCTTAACAATCACTGAGGAATTGTTCAACACTATCGTTTGTGGACTTGAAGAGGCTCTAAGGTCTTGCCTTTATAATGCTGTCCTCACAAGAGAATTAGGTAGCATTAGCTCGTGCTTTGAGAGCTCCATATGCTTATATTGTTACCTAAATATCTTCTTAGTCTTTTTGCCAAGTCCCAAAGTTACTGAAAGTAGTACAACTATTATTCAAGGGCATGAAAAATGTGCTGCTGGCCCTTTCCTTGTATTGAGGACTTTAGTAGGAGACCCTTTGGTCCTCCTTGCTGTGATAATGTCCCTGCCCTCTGTCTTGTGATGAACAGAGAAGTGATTCATCAGCACCCTGCTCTTCTCACGAAGTGTCCTGGGCCTCGATAAAGGCCGAGCAACCGTGAATGAAAATAGATGCTTTCAGGAATCCTATCTCGTGCTAAAAACTCTCCACTGACGCCATCGCTGCCTGCCTCTGCTCTGCCTGCCTGCCCGTACGTTGCTGCTGTTGAAGATGGAAATGGACTGGCTGACTGGCTGGCTGGCTGGCTGACTGGCAGGCTGCCTGTCTGGCTGGCCACCCAGTAATGGATCTGTTTGAACGAATTAAGACAGGGCCTTGGCTTTATAAATACCCTCAGATCATGTGTCCGATAATTGTCTTCACTCCAACTGAACAGGGGTCATCCAGGTGGTTCTTAATATCCACTATAGGTATTTTTACACCAGCAGGCATTGAACTATAGACGTAGGGATTGGACTCTTCATACGGTGAGCCTTGAATCTATACGTTAGGTGATACAACTAAGCACAATACATGATGCACTTTATTCCTTAAGTATCTATGGTAGAAATCTCAATGAGCATAGACTAAGCGAATATAAAAGCAAACCCTTTATCATACCATGTTGAATACTTAAAGACACTATTGTATAATATTCAGTCTATTGCCTCCATCCAACATGCAAGGACACAGAGCAGTATGCGTCACGGGTTATTCTTTTTATTAACATTTATATGTTTAAAACGAGGCTTCAGTGATGACATCCGCAATGAGTCATCTTTTAAATTGCTTTATAACAATACACAATGAAAAAATATTCATTTCGGAGGGGAACAAGAACAAAAAATAAAGATGAGACAATTATTTTATTTTAGGAATCTATGGATCTGAGGAAAACTGAAATTGCTTAGGAGAGCTTAATTGGTCTAAGATTAAAAAAGAGAAATGCTAGAACAGATAGAAAGTTCAAAAGAAACTAAGTTTGAAATACAAGAACTCAGAAAAGCAAAGTTCATTAACTAGAATAAAGTCATTGATGAAGTCGACAAAATATGTAAGTGTTTTTTTGTTATATGTGGATTTAAAGGGTAAAAAACGAAATATCCTTATACCATTCAAGAATACAATTTGAGCATCTGTTAAACTGTAATATTTCAAGTAAATGCATGATGTTTTCCACTCATTAACATAAACAAAAGCCCACGCAGTGCCCACATCTCCAGGATATTTCTGTTCCTCTCATGACTTGTGTAGGTGGCATTTACGTGACCTCTAACACACCCACTTATCTAATGAATAAAAGATTGTGTTTCACTTCTTGAATTTGAAACTATAAAACAGAAGGCAGCAAAACATGTTGCTGAATTAGCGAGGAGCATGTAGCACAGTTAACTAAATCCTTGAAAAACAAAGAGCATTTCAGGTATTTGAATGCAAAGTGAGTTGTCCCCTCTCTCTTTAAAGAGCCAGTCACGAAGTGTGCCGATGCAGTCAGCTCCAACGACAGCTCAAAGACTGCGCCCTGCTCTTGCTACATCATCGACTTAAAAGCTTGCTTCATTGCCTCTACTCGGAAAAAGCACCCAGCCCCAGTTTAACCAGTAACTAAGAGGATGTGCGCCCAGCTGTAAATGCAGCTCCTACTCCAGTGGTGCACTTGGTTATCAGCCAACACTCCTGCATCAGGTTCTGCAGCTCCACTGACGCTTCAACTCAACTTCCACATCCACATGGAGCTCTCCTCATACACTCGCCTCCAGCTCCAGCCTATATCTTCCCTGAGGTGTTTCCCCATGTATGCATTCACATCAGGATGCACCCTGCACTACGGCTAGTCATTTCTTCTGCCGAATCCTTCCTCAATTTGTCAACATGCTCCCAAACACACCAACAGGCAGCTGTTCTGATTGATTAAAGTGGGAGCTGCAATCACTGGATCACTGTTCCAAAAACACATTAGACAGGCTTTGAAGCAACACTGCAGACACAGCATCGGTTCCTCTGCCAGATGTGTGCACCCTGCGAGGACTATTTAAAAAAAAATTAGTATTTCTTACCCACAAATATATCACAGAAAAAAACTTTCAGACAACCAAAAAGCCAGACATGGTCTTTGCCCAATATTGACTTTTATAGCCAAGAGGGCTTATCTAAAACAGGAGCATGGAGCTGTAGAACCCAAAAAAAGACAACCCATTAAGCTCTGAACAGAATAATGTACCGCCTCTGTTGTACATCAAAGAGCTAACAATCCTGGTCAAAATCAAGCCAGCTCATTTCTTCTACCCTACAACAAGTGCTCCATCATAATCAATGTCAGACCACTCCTGCCAGGCAACAGAGGGAAGCCCATACTGTACAATCTTACTCAGCACAGTCTTTCGGCCCCAATCCAATATGCAATGTGACGAGTATAACGTGCTCCAAGAGGTGACACGCCTGTACAGAGTGATGTATAGAGGGTGAAAAATGGGATTCAGATCAAATAAATTCCGGTCAAAGTCATCTGTGAGTGATGATGTTATTAAAAAAAACAGCATACGAGTACAGATCTACAACCAAACATCATTCTCTTTCCATCCATGTCTGGGAGGGAATTACTTTTATTATTTGTTTGAATCGACTACAATGTTCTACACTGGATTCTCAAACATGTCATTTTTAAATGACTTTGACAGGTTGCCAGGTTTTTTTTCAAACTTTGATAGACTATGACTTAACGTCTAAAACACACACATGTGTCTTGGCCAAACAGACGGCCTCTTTAAAAATGCCTGAAAGAAGACAACAAACGACAAAGGCCTCTCCTTAGAATAACCTGAGGTGTATGATGCCATGCATGAGCCCTCTCTACAAATCTATGAATAATGAATATTACTAACCTGCCATTAATCTTTAAGCAGCCACTGTGTACAAAGAATATGTTGGATATTGAGTTTCAAACACTCCCACAAAGCAATATAAAGCCTGTGTGAACAGTGGTGTCATTCATGGACTGTACTTACGTAAGAGTTTTCATTAAAGAACCTACAGGGTTTTCTCTTTTGGGTCATACAAATATCTCTCAGTATAGAAAAGAACAAGGTCCAGGAAATGTTTAATATGTACAAAGTAAATTAATTAAGGGGCTAGGTTAAGACCTACAGTTTAGAATTAGATTACTTTTTAAGCTACATTACAAGGAGACCTGGCAAACAAAGTGTACCCTTGCACCTCCATCATTTATGCACCAGTATTTGAGCTTCTTGAAGCACTAGGATTTAACCTTAAAGTACAAGCTACGGGGCAATCTGTCTTGCAAAAAGGGGTTGTCTTTAAACTAGCTAGAGGACAAGGACTTCCTATAAAAAAAATGCCCTTTGGAAAATGTCATGAGGAAGGAGCCTTAGGGGGGCTTCACAGTCTGAGTTAGTGAAAGAAAATCTCCTTCAGCAGAGATTAAATTGCAAAAATCGCCATTGATTGCCCAACAAGTCTCGTATTTATAAGATAATGCAATGGTTATACATTATATATGTGTACAACAGTGATTTGATCCATAATAGAGCCTTTACCCGGCACTTTTCTCCTCAATTCTTTATCTCTTAAACAAAAAAGCATTCAGTAGATCAGCCCATATACTTAATAAAACTAATTTATAGCCAGCTGTAAAAGGGCCATATGACTGAATTGTAACCTTTTAGCCATCTTGTAGAGAGAGGTCAATGTCATTACATAATTGTTTTCAGAGACCGCTAAGCTCATTGACTGTTGTGCTACTAATCCTTGCCCACCATCATCGTACATCTGTGCGAGCACATGGGCATGTGCATATGCCTGTGTGCCTTTGTGTGGGCTAGTACAGCGCATCCGACTTAGCATTATTTTGATTGTGAAATGGCAGTTAGAGCTATTGTGATGTTGTTGCATTAAGATCAATGTACCAATACAAGCTTAGTGGTCATAAAAGTGACGTTTTGCAGAGTTTAGATCTTTATATTAGAATTCAGTCTGCAGACTCTGAATCAGGAGCATGCATTAAAGCTTAGAGAAACATTGTGCTGCATACTCAGGCCTGCTCAGAGTTCAGGACCATGGACAGCTCTGTGTTACAGGCAGCGGGATCAAAGTGCCCTTGCGTGTCACATATAGCTTCAATGGAAAAGGCGGATGATTGTCACCATCAAGCCGTGCCAGGGGACACCGGCGCAGATGAGATGCTTAATTGGTTGAGTGGTGAACTGTAAACATGCAGCGTGTAGAGAACCAGTCCTGGCTGTACCTGATCTCATTTGTTTACCATTTGACTGTGCTCTGCCAGATATGTTAAACAAATTAGAGCACGCATTAGAAGCAGTTGGTCTAAACTCACAATGGCAAGACTCATTTGCAACACTATACTCATCATGAATGTGTGATAATAGAGTCTAAATGTAGTTTCCACTTACAGTACAGAATCACTCTTCACAACAATGGGACAATGCACTATATGTTGAGAATGCCATAAAATACCATGTCACTGTGGCATGAATGACAAGGAAGTAAGTGAGTAAGTAAAAATCGCTTTTAAATGTGCTTTATAAATAAAACCTGATTTGATTTGATTTGATTTGAAGTGTGCCATGATGAGCCCCTCTAAAAACAAACACATTCCATTACATTTACTCCCCCCTAAAAACACATCACTCATCCATAAGTGTTGTCTAGTGTTAGCCAGATTAATTTAGATTGATTAATTCCAAAAACGGCCATTTTCTCCCTAATCGTTTCCCTGCACGATTTTACCGCATTCTGTGCATTTTTTTTTGCACACAGGCCCGTCGTCTCGTACCTCCGCCTACAATGAAATGTTTACAACCGTGATGGTGCAATGGCACTGTCACATTGTGTCCAGGTACTGTCACCTCTACACGGGAACATATCGTACTGAAGAGCCGACTCTGTGGTGATACGGGGGAACAATCAGGAAAAGGTGCGCCTGTGTGTGTTGACATTCACCATCCTTTTTCCAAGGACATCTCACTGATACACCTTTGTAGCCTGAGTGCGTCCCTCTCTGTTATAATAAAAATGCCGCAATGAAACACAGACACTCGCTGAGCACATTTTGTCAGTAAAGCCCTGAGCCTGATTGCCTAAATACAGATTAGCGTTTGCGCTTCGGGGCAGGCTGTGCCGATGACAGAGCGTCATGTGTGAAAGTGTATAGCTTGCAGACCCCCGGGTGACGGGAGGGGTGGATGAAAAAAAGAGGGAGGGTGAGCAGGTGTTTTTTCCAGCCCTTACCTAAAATCGCTATATGGATGAATGATCCAGTATCCGGCCGTTTGCACCCTCTCTTGCTCCTTCTCCACGGCTTTTTGACTGCCGAACATACGCAAGGAGAACTTATTCACTCCGGGCTGCATCATGGCCCCAAATTGCCTCTGCATAAAACCATGTTGCCTGTCCTCCTCGTCCAGATCGTCAAAACCGGCCATGGCCTCTTCCCGCTCCCCCTTGAAGCCCACTGAGTTGCCGTGGTCCTTCATGTTCTGGCTCCCCGTGTTATTTTTCTGTATCGAGTCTTGCCTCTGAAAAACATTATTTCCATCCGCCTTCTCCTCCTTGTTGCTGGAGAACGAATTCGATTTGTCTTCCATGGTGTTTTTAGTTTTCCCGTTGTTCTTTTTGGCAAAGCGTTCCGTCTCCTGCTCGGGAGTGCTGCGCGCAAAGCTCGAGAGGACCCGCCGTGAGCTCTCCTGGGTTTTTGCGTTTTTCTATTATGTCCTTCAAACTGTTCAGCTCCTCTGCCTTCAGAGCGAGTGCTGCAAACTGAGACAGAGTGCCCGAGAACTCTGTGGATCAGGTTTCTTGGGTTACCGCCATCTACCGACGGCCCCGGCTTCTACCGTCCAAAGCTTCTGTCTCACTTCGCACGGCACTGCGGTTTAACTGGCACATGCCCCTGCACCTTATTTACATAATGTGGCTCATGATAGCCCCCCCGGTCACCTTTCCCCTCCTCTGCCACCAGTAGCACACATGGTCAGACGAAGTGGATATTATAGGAGCAGAACGCGTTATATTAAGTTAATAAAGACGTGTTTTTAAATCAATTGACACACAGCATGCATGCCTCCTGTAGCTCGGCTGGCGGCAGGTTGGCTTCCTACTGAGGAGTGATAATAGAAGACATCACGGTGAAACAGATTGTGGTGCCGGTGTGATCATAGCCCCTGCTCACATGAGGAAACTAGTTGGACATCTTGCGGAAATCACACCTTTTATAGGTGTTGGAGATATGGTCCAACATTTAAAGTGTGGGTGAACTGAATGCATAGCACTGTCTATAGTTGAAAGAGAGAAGGACTTGCTATAGGCAAACTTAGCTGCAGTTTGCATTGCGAGAAGATCATATTCTCCAAATAAAACTGCATGGTGCGGTTTAGTTAATAAAGTAATATTAGATGAATGCATGTACATTTAGGGATTACAAGCTCTAACATCTCCTAAAACAAACTACAAACTTTGTTAAATCAACAGATCATAACATGATTAAATTATAGGTTCCTTTTTGCTTGGATAAACCAGCCAAAAGCACATTGGGAACCAGACAGAATACATTAGTAAAAAGCACTAATACCACATTGTAACATTTACATATGAACATTAGCCATTACAAGTAAACTTCATGCATTCAAAACGATTGAAGTAAAGTGCAATCATTTATTGAATGTACTCATTAGATAAGTATCCCTTGGACAGGTGGAGCCTGAACATTTGCAACAACCAACTAAAGATTATTCTTCTGAATGTATTCTCTTTTCTTGTATTATTTGATTGGATTGAATATTGGATGTTTGACAATCGATTCGTTTTCAACAATAGTTTATTTTGCAAAATGCCTAAAGCTCAGTCTTCTCCCATACAGTATGTTTACTTTCATCAAGTACACTTTTAGGTCTTTTTTCGCAACATACATATAACCTATAGCAACCCTACCTATTTCAGAAAGACATCTTTTACTTTTTCCAGAAATACACCAATTTAGTAGCATTTTTTACTAGCTACTTTTCAGGTGAAGGTTGTGTATGGAAAATAACACAAAAACTGCCTAAGGTAAATACATTAGAACAATAGCTCCATCTTGAAAAACTACAATATCACCACACTCTTCACAAACAACCAATCAACAATTAGAATCAAATAATAAACTGTAGAATAATATAACAGTCACAGGAGGTATTCCTCTGTGTAAAGTGTAGTTCTACATTATTTACATTTACTTTCAATAACATCTGTGCTTGATTTTTGGAATGAATATATGAATATTGAACAATTTAGAAACAGCTTTTACTTAATCTTTAGGGTGAAAAAATAATAGTAACTCTTCCTAGAGGCGTCAAAGAGCATCATCAAGTTAGACTCTCTCCACAATGTGGCATTACACACCCACACTGAACACACACACTGAACACACACACTGAACCAACACACTGAACACACACTCTTCCATTCACTTGTGTCCATCACCATGAGGGCATTAGATCAGATATTTTGCATGTTTGGCTGAGATCATGATGTAATGATACAAATGTAATGTGTAACAGACATCCCTGGTTGTTTTTGGTGCGTTTTTTATCAGTTTGTGTGTTAGGTTTAGGATTAGTTTGCATGCCAACTGTTTCCCCTATAAGCTTGCATAACTTGAGTTATACAGTGCATGGGACAGGGAACCCTAACCCTACATACAAAGGAAAAAAAAAAATGTTGCATAAGATTTATGGCTTAAAGTAAAACTGAAATTGAACAAAGTGCAAATCCCAGATGGCCCATTTAGATGTCAGGGAATAAGTACAACACAACAAGAATACATTTACCGGTAGGGGGATGTGCGTGAGATGTTTTCAAAGTACGATAAACCTTTCATTTCAGGTTTGGCCACAAATCTTATCCCTGATTCCAAGTGTTGTCATGCATCTGGATCTACAGGATAATGACCTACATAATATGACCTTATGCAGCTTGGAAGTGTACATTAAAAAGCTTAATACACTGAATGCTGTATAACATTCAAGATGATCCCAGCGCGTTTTTAATACTGCCTTATATCCGAATACCCAGAAAATGTTGAGCCAAATATCCTGCTACTTGCCTGATAAAATGTGCTCTTGTTTTCCTACGATAGACTCATTGGTCCTGCTGAAATTGCAGTGTGTCTCAAAGATTACAGCCAGTCATATCTGCTTACAGTCAATAGCTCATCTGGACATGAAACATTACATACCCCGCTCTGCCACCCATTGCTTACGCCACAAATAGCAGCCGGCTACAGGATGGCAGCGTTGTGTTACAATGCCCCCCATGGCCCTTTTTTATTTTCTGCAAGTCATTCTATGTATAGTGACACTATCCTTTGGAGAGGCTGCTTACAATAGTTTGAGCATTTGGAGTGATGCCTTAAAGGTCACCTATTATGCAAAATCCACTTTTTCATGTCTTTTATACATAAACATGTGTCCCCTCTGTGTAAAGAGATTCTGAAAGTTTCAGGAAAAAAGATTTGCTCACTTTCTTTCCTGATCCATTTATATAGAAACCTGTCTGAAAATGAGCTGATCAGATTTTGGCCACTTTATGATGTCATAACGATTTTCTGGCTTGTGTAACCGTTAGCCAATAACCACCCAAGGGTTTCAAGGTTCAAGGTTCTTTATTTGTCAACGAACATAGCTAAAAACACAAATAAACAGAAAAAATATAGTGCAAGTAAATAGTAAATACAAGAAGAAAAATAGTTTAAAAAAATGAAATAGTGCAATAAGAGTCGATATGCAAGTCATTGAAATATGATAAATTAGGTAAATAGATAAATATTTTTTAAGTAGCTGCCAGATGAATATTGTGGATGTTGTTTCAACAGTTCAGGTGTTTAACAGTCTTATTGCCTGTGGGATGAAACTGTCTCTGAGTCTGGTGGTTTTAGTCTGCTGGAATGCTGCGGTAGCGCTTGCCAGACGGCAGCAGACTGAACAGTTTGTGGCTGGGGTGATGGGGGTCTTTTATAATCCGGAGGGATTTCTTCCTGAGCCGCAGGGAGTAAAGGTCCTCCATGGATGGCAGCCCCGTCCTGGTGATGTTCTGTGCAGTTTTCACCACCCTCTGTAAAGCCTTACGATTGAGGGCGGTGCAGCTGCCGTACCAGGCCGTGATGCAGCCAGTCAGGATACTCTCTATGGTGCACCTGTAGAAGTTGCAGAGTATCCTGGAGTCCATGTTGAACCTCCTCAGCCTGCGGAGGAAGAAGAGCCGCTGTCAAGCTTTTTTGGTGATGGTGGTGGTGTGAAGAGTCCATGTCAGGTCCTCAGTGATGTGGACCCCGAGGAACCTGAAGCTGCTGACTCTCTCCACCGTAGTCCCATTGATGGCGATGGGGGCGTGTCCCTCTCCTTGCTGCTTCCTGCAATCCACAATCAGCTCCTTTGTTTTGCTGACGTTGAGATGGAGGTTGTTATCCTGGCACCAAGATGTCAGGTTTTCGACCTGTTCTCTGTACTCCGTCTCGTCGCTGTCTGTGATCTGGCCGATGACGGTCGTGTCGTCAGCAAACTTCACGATGGTGTTGGAGCTGTGTGTGGCCACGCAGTCGTGTGTGAACAGGGAGTAGAGGAGAGGGCTGAGCACGCAGCCTTGAGGGGCTCCGGTGTTGAGGATCAGGGTGGAGGATGTGATGTTTCCCACCCGCACTGCCTGGGGTCTAGTCACAGAGGGCGCTGTTGAGCCCGAGATCTCTGAGCTTGATGACCAGCTTGGATGGCACAATGGTGTTGAAGGCTGAACTGTAATCAATGAACAGCATTCTCACATATGTGTTCTTCGGGTCCAGGTGTGAGAGGGCAGTGTGGATGGTGAGGGCTATGGCGTCGTCTGTGGACCTGTTTGCTCTGTAGGCAAACTGCAGGGGGTCCAGAGAGTCAGGGAGGGAGGAGGTGATGAATGATTTGACTAACCGCTCAAAGCACTTCATTATGATGGAAGTGAGTGCTACTGGGCGGTAGTCGTTGAGGCGGGTGATTTTTGTCTTTTTGGGGACAGGAACGATGGTGGAGTGTTTTAAACATGTGGGGACTACAGACTGCAGCAGGGACCTGTTGAAGATGTCTGTGAACACCTCTGCCAGCTGAACTGCACACACCCTTAGGACACGGCCAGGGATGCCATCAGGTCCAGGAGCCTTGGGTTAACCCTTTTAAAGGATTTGCACACATCTGCCCTGTTTAAAACAAAAGGGCAGGGCTCCTGATCCTTCTGTGCCTCCACAGCCTGGCTGCTCTCAAATCGTGCAAAAAAACTGTTCAGCTCATCTGGGAGAGATGCGCACGCAGCACCCCCCGCTATTTCTATTAGGTATACCTGAATACATCATCTGTTGTGTAATTGTTGTAAATCACATATAATGTCACTAAAACATCCAGGAGACCAAGCTCAATAACTGACACAAATTAAGAAATACAAATCTTCCACCTCCTGGGCCAGACATGACTACTAATTCACTTTTCCTCTTTCTACTCTTGTCCCATGACTGACTGCTTTAATTAAACCCTGATTGGAGCTGGGAAGATGGTAGTGTTGTAATAGGATTGCGAGCTTTGGTTCAGAGTATCATGGAGCTCTGGGATGACGCGGAGGCATTGGACAGGGACCAGCCGAGGCCAAGGGTGACTTAATCAGCAAACCGACTGGTACAAACAAATCTGAGCATTACGAAACTCACTCAAGAAGATGATTGTGATAAAATGACGGGGTGTACGTAGGTATGCAAACATCAAAACGAGCAATCCAATTAACAGAGTGCACAAATCACACCGTCCCATTGTTGCTCGTACGCACCAGTGAGCCATTTCACCGATCTATGAACTCGGCCAATTATATTAAACTGAGATGGTGATATTTCAACAAAAATCAATGATAGAATACAACATTTGCAGAACAAACAACCTTAACATGATGTGAGTTGCTACATTACTTTGTGCATCAATCAAACAAGTTAACCACTAGCAATTCAGCGGGGTTAAAGTGACACTTGGCATGACACATCATTATTAGATCCACACAGCTGGGCACTTGTTTAACCTCTACAGATTACACAACCACAAGGAAACAGTTGTACTTAACCTTTAAGCTGATTTTTAAGAACTAATGGTTATCCACTACTTAGCGAGGGTCAAAGCTAATGACTTCTTGTTGTATTGTCTAATGCTTGAGTTGCACAGTATTAGGGGACTATCTAAATATATATGTGTATGTATAATACAACTTCATGTTATTAGAATCCTTGTGAGTCGTAACACCTCAGGCATAGACTCAAGATGATTGTAGAGTTGCTCATATAAGGATTAAAAATATAAAATGTATTTACATAGAGCATTATGAACTGTACTGTACAATTGTGTTTGATAATATGTAAACATTCAAAGTAATCAAAGTCAGACATCTAAAATCCTTTATAAATGGTTGACCATTCGCAATTTTGATTCTGATACTACATAATTGTAGAAATGGGTAGCTAAAGATTCCAGTGATCTTGATAATACATACTGGTCAATTCTAACTGACCATTTATTTTACCTTAAATGTGTTGGATATTTAAGAAACCCCAATACTTTCATTCCAAATGGTCACAAGTTAATTGACATTTGGGGAACGTCTTGCACGGTACTACTTCCTGCTATCCACACTGATTTCCTTTCCCAATCCAGTATGCTAAGATAAGTAACATACAGTGTATACAGTACATTTACTGTAGTACTTAGTTTAGTCACAGCAGAGCTCTGACCCTAATGCCACATTGAGCAGTCTGCCTAACCTGGATGCACTCCAGCTTCTTCAGACAACAAAGTGGCTTAACACCTGATCCTGATTAGCAGGTAGGACAAATAATTGATGCCCCATTACAAGTTAATCATTTCAGAGCTGACCGTTTGCCCTGATGTCTGGTCCTTCGACATGAAGGAAGGACATGTCGCCCGAAGACAAACCCTGTTGGATGATCAAAAAAACATGGTCATATATATTAATGATGATACTCCAGCAAGTCTTACATCTCGTCTGTGCCCTTAAACAGAACTCAAACAGTCTATTATTACCATTACATGTATGCAGCTACTCTTAATCTTAATCCATGTCTATTTTGCTCAAATATAACCATATTTCTAATGTAGTGGCATTGATTACGGAAGGTATTTTTTGCTTTCCTTTTATACATAAAATTAAAGTTATTGGCTTTAATCTTGATCATGACATTAAACAAAGCTCAGTGTTACATATGCTGCAAGTTGGTTGAAGTTAAACAGGTGCAGGTACTCTGCCCAGAGGTCACATGAGCCTAGACAGTGGATCAGGTGATGAACCATTGACAGCTTTTCACTGCCTGAGTCTTGATTTGTTGCATATGCGTAGTAATCCCATAGGATTGGAAAGTATTTTTAGTGATGCTTTATTGGCGTCTGTTGATCCCCTGATGGGTGACGTCTATTACAATAGTAATGGACCAGCCTTGCTCATGTTGCTTGTGTTACCAGTATGCTTCTTAGCCATCTACAGGTAGGCACACCCACAGTGCTTGAATTTAGACCTGATGGAGAAATCCAATCGGGTTTTCTTTCATTGTAACTTAAGAAAGCTGCTCTGTCTGCTGTCTTATCAGAAACTCATGGTAATGAAAACCAAACAAGAGTCTGATGAAGATCTCCTCACACTGACCATAGGGTATTTCGTTGTGTGCTCAGTGATCTTGGTTTGTTGGGCTGTCCTTACGTGCTCTAAGTTTGCTCTTTAGTTTCGTTTCACGTCATCATTTCTACTCCACAATGACCAAATGTTTACAATATCGCACCGGAAATTAACTACATGTCGGATGAAAACAGAACAAGTAGGTTTTGAAAGAGAAATGGAAGAAATCACCATTTGAGAAGGGGTGAAAAACATTTGATATTTCACCTTTAAAATATTCTAAATCGTGTTCTTAAAATGGTTGTCCGTGACCTACAAGTACCTTTAAAAAGGACAGATCTTTCTCCAATGTGCCTCTGCTAATGCATCAATCATTACGGCTCACTTTTGTGTTTTTCTACCAATAATCAAGATGAAATGTAAGTGTTTTTCACCTCTCTGAATCTTTTCAAGCCATTTTGTTGAGCAATTACAGCAGATAAAAGAAGGTGTTCTGTTCTCACTATTAGTCCTGAAAGTCTTTTCTTCTACTGAACATTTCAACATGGTAAGAAGCTTCTGGGAACTTTCTGTTCACCTGCATTATTACTTACAATATCTGCAAAGTATGTCACCTGTCGCATGCAGCAACATAATCTCACAATGTATAGGGGTTACAGTATCTTTTATGGACGTCAAGCTGGAGAAACTTCAAGTCTCTATCTCATAATATTTCTCGCTTATATTCATTTTTATGTCGATGTCTTTGTCATTAGGAATAATATATTGATGTAGATGTCACTTAAATATGTGAGAAATCTCTTATGTCACATCAAAATGCGATAACAACTGGCAGACTTTATTTCAATAGCGTGATTGTTGTTTTTAAAATACATAAATACTCTGCGTTTCAGCTTCTAAACCTCATCATGTCTGAAATGTTGTGTATACATGTCTGCCATGCTATGAGCAAGTTGAAACCCTGGAGTATAGCGATGGCTACGTCATGTCCGGCTGATTACGAGAGAAATCTAAATGTTAATTATGTCTCCAAAAAGTCAAATCCCCTGAATGTTGAAAGCCAGAGATTTTAGAGGCTGCTGGGAAAATCCCGTAGTAATCCATGGTGATCTGAAGTACTCTAGCCCCCAGACGGCGCAGACCACAGCCAGCTGCAGACAGACAAGTGTCCGTCTGTGTGTGTGCACGCTTGCATGTGTGTTTCTGTCTGCATTTAGGGCAGGGAACAAGAGGGAATTAATTTAGATAATTCAGGACATTTTAGGGTAAGAGGATACAATTTGTTCCTGTTCAAAGGTTGGGGAATGAAGTAAAGGATAGTCTACAGATATAAATATGTAATCTGTGACGTCCACCTCTCCTCATCTACCCTCTAATTTATCCCACTGACGACAATTCCTGCCCAAACATATTTTTAGTTGTGACACTATAGCCCTCCCCTGTTTCAGCCTCTTTTATCCTCACATTACTTTTCACATCTGTCCTCCCTGAACCCCAACCCTTCAATCCGTCTCGGCGATAAGGCTTCCTGTTGTTTTAGGCTGCTGCGTCAGCAGAACAGCAAGGTTACATTTCCCAAAAGAAAGAGGTTTCCTGCAGCTCGATCTATTACCTCACACAGAGCCCTCACCTTGGAAGATTGATAGGTCAGGCTTGATTTGAATGGTCACCTATTATGCAAAATCCACTTTTTCATGTCTTTTATACATAAACACGTGTCCCCTCTGTGAAAAGAGATTATGAAAGTTTCAGGAAAAAAGATTCGCTCACTTTTTGTCCTGATTGGCTGATGGCTAACCATTAGCCAATCACCAACCAAGGTAACCCCCCCCACCTTATCACCTGAATCTCCTCCTAGAGCACCATTGTGTTATTTTTAACCAAATCTCTCTCAGAGGGGCGTGGGGAGGGGCTCCTTATTTTCATCTAAAGTAACAGACACAGAATCAGCACTTTAGAAACAGGGCTGAAACAGAGGGGATTATGGGATGCTGCAATGATCTGTTTGGTATTTGGAGCCAAACACTTCAGAGACATGTTTTGTATATATCTGAGACCTATAATATATTGATGAAAAACAGTATAATAGGGGACCTTTACATTTCACATTCAAAAGCGGTAAATAAAGAAGAAGTACTGAAATATACTTGCACTATGCAAATGTCCTCAACAATGCAGTAGCCCTAGTTCAATGCACTGCCATTGAGGAGCAGATGAAAGTGTTGTGTAAGGTTGAAGGTTTTCAGAGTGGGTCAAGGAGGAGCCAGGGTCATTTCACAGTGATGCAAAGTCTCTTAATCTTGGAATTTTCTTGCCTTGAATTCAGCCCCGCAGCAAGTTTTAATCCCAAGCTGCCCTCACCAAGCTACACCAATCTAATGACTGCGTTTATGGTCTGCAAATCCTCACAAAGAAGCCTGGATTTGCAAGTAGGAAAAGTGTTGTCTCAGACACGAAGAACATTTTGAGCTGGATACATTTTTGATATACTGATGTTTTTTTTAAATAACGATGACAAGATATATAAAATCCACCCTATCCTTAAGCATAATGAATGTTAAAGGTCCCCTATTATACTGTTTTTCATTATGTGATAGGTCTCAGATATATACAAAACATGTCTCTGAAGTGTTTGGCTCGAAATACCAAACAGATCACCCATTGTAGCATCCCATAATCCCCTCTGTTTCAAAAGTGCTGATTCTCTGTCTGTTACTTTAGATGAAAATAAGGAGCCCCTCCCCACGCCCCTCTGAGATATTTGGTTACAAAAAACACAATGGTGCTCTAGGAGTAGATTCAGGTGATAAATTGAGGGGGGGGGGGGGGGGGTTACCTTGCTTGCTGATTGGCTAATGGTTACACAAGCCAAAAAATCGTTATGACATCACAAAGTGGCCAAAATCTGATCAGCTCATTTTCAGACAGGTTTTTATATAAATGGATCAGGACAAAAAGTGAGCGAATCTTTTTTCCTGAAACTTCCAGAATCTCTTTACACAGAGGGGACACATGTTTATGAATAAAAGACATGAAAAAGTGGATTTTGCATAATAGGTGACCTTTAAAATAACAACTTGTGTCTTACTTCCATTGTTTGGCCTTTGATTTTACCGGTAATAACATTGTACTGACCAAGGGAATTGCTGGTAAATGCAACCCGATAATAAAATCAGTTGCAATCGCTGAGCTCTGCTGCTGATTGGCAGGGCCCTTCAATTGATAATAAGTGTTATTAGTCACACCTGTGCTTGTCCTGCTATGACATGTCAAAAAGTACACTTTGAAAAGGGTCTAATTAACCATGCGGGAACAGAGTGGTAACATGCTTGAAGATAATCAAGAATCACTTCAGAATTACGAGGTGGTAGCTTTGAGAAGGAGCTATTGATTAGACAGTGTCATGTGGGCTATCAGTCTCTTAATTGTCTTCAGTTTAATTGCTTTACTTTGTTGGACCATGCCTAGTTAAGGGATCAATAGATGACAGCTCAGAGTATTTAGATTTGTACAGAAACAGGTGTAATCCTGTCTATCAGAGTTAATATGTACATGACATGTTCAAAACATCCTTGTTCACATATGGCTTTTGTTGGAAACTGATCCCAGACCTGAATGTGAAATGTGTGCCTGCACTGTATTTATGACAAGCTGCAAATAAGATGTTGTAGCTGGCACACAGGCTGCTGGTGTATTAAAATATGACTTAATTTTGGTTCATTACTCTCAAATCCCAGGTGGTAAAGGAGCAATGCAGCGAGCAGTCAGGTGTTTTAATAGCAAATACGCTTTCGGCTGATTTTGTGAATAGTATTTTGCAAGCAGAAAAGCAATCATCAGCCTTTAGCACAAGTACTATTCCATTTATTTTGCCTATAATCAATCGTGTTACTGATGCATTGCATTGGTTTGGATTGCCGTAGCAGTCTTAAGCAATGCAACATTTATTGTGCTGTCTGTCGGCCAGGATCAGTGCGATAAGAATCTTCTAGTCACAGTCACACTGTCAGGATCCCTAAATGTTTAATAGACCATTAGGAATCAAGTTTTTAAAGTGTGTGGTGTCCATTTTAAACAGCCGCTCCCGATTAAACATATCATTCCTTTGTAGGTAATTTATCTAAATTGATTAAAAGTCGTTTGTGATGATAGGAAGTTTTCTTTAATGTGGCCCAGCAGAGGTTAAATAATGTGTGTATCTACTGGATGTCCAAAACACTAAACTTGTTTTCTCAATCAAGAGAAAACAACTACTGGTGAGTATATGCAAAACTTTCTTCACTAAAGTGTCATTTACTTCTCTATTTACCTTCAGTACAACCAAATGAGGTTCACGAGAAAGCTTTAAATCCAGGTTTAAGTCCTTTGAACTCATTCTAATGAATAATTAAGGTGTCCCAGTTCGATCTCAAGCTAATGAATCCATCACTAATGACTCATTTAGCTCAGGAGGCTTGACATCAGTAGATCCAACATTTACCCAACAGCACTTGACTGCATGACTCTGCTAGTTTCAAGTGTTAGTCTGTGTCGAAGCTCCTCTCCAGCAACTCTTATTTCCCCAGGGAAGAAAAGTTATTTGTCTGTTTATATTATACGTTATGTCTCATTCAAGCTGGAGGTTGGATTGACTGACCTACAGTAATCTTGTTTTTATTGCAATTTATTCCCTGTTCTTTTTGGATAGACTTATGTCATCGTTACGTGTCATTGGTCAAGCTTAATTTGCCAGTGCCTAATGCTGGCCTTCTTTTAGAAATGAGACCATATGTCTTTATATTTGGACATTGCCCCATCACCCAAAACATAGGCTGCTGGGACTTTTTCCAAAAAGTGTCAAAAGTGTATGAAATAAAAAATTAACTTGTCAAATGATTTTCTCAAACTGATCAAATCATTGAAAGTGTCAGAGGAAACTGTCCTAGATGATAGTTACTCTACAGAGCAAATTCAGTTAGAGACTCTAAATCTACAGACTCTAAATCTACAGACTCTAAATCTACTTAAAGACAGAATGTTATTTAATTCACTTTCGAATATCAAGTGTTTTTTGTACACATTTTTTAAATGTGCAGTTAGCTGTTAAATGGTCCCCAGGGTTATTATTATTTTTGCTGTTTTTTTACTATAAAACATAAAACACACTATAAATCACCTGTTTGGAAAAGCATTTAAAGGACCTACATTTATTTGCTATCATGCATCATGAGGGGAACATGAATTTCAATACCAAAAAAACTAAAAAGAGAGGCAATTCATTTAAAGGTAGGGTAGGTAAGTTTGAGAAACCGGCTCGAGATCGCTAGAATTTGAAAATACACAACCGGAGAAAATCTGCCACTTCCTTACAGAGCCCCTTCTCCAACACACACGAACGTGCACATGACCAATGAGGGCACGAGATAAGTTTGTGCACAGATGGAAGGCTGACAGGCAGGTAGGCCATCCAGTTATTTTAGCCGGGCCGGATAAAATGATTGGTCGTGCTTTTTACAGTACTACGGCTTCCACAGATGACATTTTGTTATGGATTTTTTGTCAAAGCACTTAAGATATTCATTGCTATCGGGATGTTAAGAGCATTCCATGGAATATAACAAAAAGTGTATCTCGAGCCGGTTTCTCAAACTTACCTACCCCAACTTTAATAATAGATTTAGTTTTGTCTGGACCAAAGCAGTGTCCTGGCATAAAATACATGAAAATTCAGAGCCATGCAGCTAGCATGGTGGAGAAAGGCTAAACACCTTGGACAAGACAATCACTCTGACAGGGATTAATATCATTAGCTGGCTATATCAATGAGCCAACAAGGGCAGCTGGAGATATGGATATGAGGTGGCAGATGAGAGAGAAAAGTTCACAGTATGTTAGCCTGTAGCCTAGCTTAGCACAAAAACATGAAGCAGTTGAAATTGTAGGTTTGTTCGGCAGAAACATGTACTGCTAAAAAACATTTTATCCCAGCAAATGAAAAGCTTTTGTGTGTTTTAATCAAAACCCATACATTGAGAACCATGTCAATGAGCCAATTAGGCGCTTTCACACCGGAATACTTTTCGGAGGAATGGTTCCGATAGTTCCTGGGATTTTGCGTTCACACCAAAAAGATCTGGAACAAGAACTTTTTTTCTGGAACCTTTTCACCCCTTTTTAGTCCCTGCTAGAGACGTGGGACTTTCCTGGGGAGAAAAAGGTTCCAATTTCTGATTGGCTGGGCGAATTGCAAACCACGCCCCGTAAAACTCGGAAAAGTTTTGTGAAGCCGCCATTTTATTTGCTGGCATTAGCTTTATTAGCATTAGCATTAGCCCAGCGCACCAACGGAGAGAGACTAACTTATGGCAACACGAAAAAAAACATGGTAGCGGTGGAGTGATGAGGAGGTGTCGGCTAGGCCTGTGCGATTATGGCAAAAATCATAATCACGATTATTTTGGTCAATAATTGATATCACGATTATTAAATACGATTATTCATTGACTTTGAAAACATCCATTTGAAAAAACATCCACATATATAAATATGATAAATACAAATAAATGAGACTATAATAAATTAGATCAAATATGTTGCAGTGCACTGTCACAACCAAGCAAAGCAAAATAATCGTTTTTTTCGATTATGTTGTTTTCGTAATTGTGGCAGGCCAAAATCGTAATTGCGATTAAAATACGATTAATTGCACAGCCCTAGTGTCGGCGCTTCTGGCGATTTACTCGGAAGGCTTCAGTAGAGTCCCCAACTCCGGGGACTTCCGGCCGGGGACTTCGGGTGGCAGTATACGCCGTGAAGTTGTTTGCGGCCTGCCAGTAAACCCAAAGCAGAAGAAAAAGAAGTGACGTCAGCGGCTTCATTTGCGTAATCCTCCGTCGGGGACTTATTCCGGTGTGAACGCGATCTACTAGATAGTTCCGGAACAAAAGATCTCCGGGGAACTAAGTTCCGGGAACTATTCCTGGGAAAAGTACTTGGTGTGAAAGCGCCTATTGGTTTGGTGTAGACGTTTCTAATGAACTTTTATTATGTTTCCAACCACATATAAGTCCAAAACCACAAATCAAAAATATGTCCCATTTCCACAAGATTTATTAGTAGAAGCTTTCAGTGCAATTCCTTAAATCAATATAGAAATTGTGCAAATGACCTCTGTACTCATATGAAGCTGCATAGCTTTGTTATATATGGCTTACGTGACCTCCTACAGTCAACTGAGATCTTGAGATGGTGCCAAATAGTGCGATATCAAACATACAGTATGTTACTGTTTTGTTGGTAATTATCTCTTCCTGGTTGGCGGATGTAGATTACATCACCCTCGCCTACACATAATGTGAGCGATTCATCACTGCTGCATTAGGCAAAAAAGATCTGCCCGCAAAGAATACAAATGAATTGTGTTTGATGTAATCAATGCAGCACTCAGAAAGGACCCAGCTGCTTCTAGAGATGTCGCTGCCAACCTCTAACCGAGAGGTCACTGTATAAATATTGTTTCCTGGCAAAAGCGAAAATATTGTTCATAAAAATGTGGGCAGTAATTCTCAGCCCTCAAGCTCATACAAGCTGAGTATACACTACCTGGACAGCAGAAGATGGCAGAGAGCCAAAACAAACAAGTGGCCGCGGAAGATAGTAGAATATCAAGCCAGGGAAAAGACTCTCAGGAGTTGGCAGAAAAATCCAGAGCTAAATTATGGGTAAATGTTTAGTTTATGCAGCAAATAGCGATAAAGAGGATTCCAATGTAATGCTGATTCTCTGCTGTAGAATATGTGAGGGATTTTATTTGGCCTTGTTTAACATTCATAACCTATCATTCGTTCTGTTATTAATACTTTTACCTCCTCTATACTGGAATTTAGCCTCTTTTTTTGTCCAGAAAATACACTGCAGTATATTGTTCCCCAGACGTTTTAAAGACTATTGGCCCCAGTCTTAACATCATAGAACTCTGTATGAGACTTCTTCAATCATAGTATTGACCTGCTTTTAAAAGGATCTCGGCTTCACGTTGCATCTGAACCTTTTAGAGACAGATTTATGAATTGAAGTCGCTTTCAAAGGTTTTCTTGGCTCCTGGAAGTAATAAAACAGAGAGATTTATTTTAAGAAAGAAAGAAGTTATTCCTGAAACTCAGCTGAACTTTGGGGTTTACCAAGACCAGATAGTATGCTGGTATAACTTTGGTTCAAAACAACATTTGACTTATTTGAATGCGTGTTCTTGAGTGTTTTCAGTGTGGGTCTTCCGCCTGCGAAATGTAATCCGGCCTGACAACAGAGCTGTCATTCTGTATTTACAACGTTTCATGGGCTGCTCTTTTCACTGCTACAAAGTGGCCAAGGAACATGGATGCAGGAAGGGGGGGTGCTGAGGGGGCTACAGCACCCCCATCTGTTGGCGGAGAGTTGTAACTGCAACGCCAAAAAGTTCACTAAACAAATCAATACAATATTTTGAGTTACTATTTTTGAGTTGGCATTTTAGTGTAAGCAGTCTATAAAAAGCTTCACTATATAAGAGAAAGTGATAATGCGGTGTGCTTCTTCTGTTGCTCTGCTATAGATGAGAGAGTAACACCTACGTCACTTCCGGGCAAAAATTACGGCCCCGCCCACTTTTGGGGGAAAATAACGCTGTCATTTGAATGGCGGTCAATACAAATTCTGAAGTTTTTGCCAATCCGATCAGACATTTTTGAAAACCGTGGATTTCTGGATCTTCAAAGAGCCCGATTACGATGGCCAGTCAGGCAAACAATTACATTCAATCATTTGAAATCGACGATCGGGCTCGATATATGGTTAAATTAAAATCAGTAGGCGAGGCCGTAATTTCGCCAGCTGTTACTCTCATGAGCGAGGCGGAAAATAATAGTTGTATCATGCCAAAAAGCTGCTGTGTCGTTTATTGCACCTCAAACATTAAAACAAATCCAGAGTTCAGTGTTTCTGTACTTCCGCTAAGAAAAAAGGACAGTAAAAGAAGAGCTCTGTGGCTTCAGGCTTGATCGCCGTTCAAATTACAGCGTTGGTTTCCCCCAAAAGTGGGCGGGGCCGTAAAGTGACGTAGATATTACTCTCATCTATGGACATCGATCACCTACTGCTATATTTAACCATATATCGAGCCCGATCGTTGATTTCAAATGATTTAATGTAATTGTTTGCCTGTCTGTCCATTGTAATTGGGCTCTTTGAAGATCCAAAAATCCACGGTTTTCTTAAATATCCACATGTCTACCCTACTTTTATAATTTTCGAATCATAAATCTATCGATCATAAATCTATCGATTAGATTTATGATTCGAAAATTATAAAAGTAGGGTAGACAAGTGGATATTATCCGGCTGAACAAAACGTGATCTGTCTCTTCAATTTGTGTCAACCACAGACCTTATTTCGAGCTATTTTCCAAAATCCTATGGAGAAATTGCATTGGTTTTTGTCGAAGGAACCGGAAGTGGTAAAATGCTAACTTACTTCCGGGTTTTAGGACGCGTCACTGTGGCACTCCATAGAGAGGCGAAGTCCCTCCCTTTCCGGGGGAGCTCCATGGGACCTTATTTCTGAGAAGTTATGCATTGAAGTCAATGGAGAGAGAAAGATTATCTTTCGATCCCGTTTGAATTGTGCCACGAATTACACATATGATGTTTGTCAATTTAAAAGATAATTTTGCAAGTCAAAAAAATAAAAATGTGTCGTAAAAATGTGAAGTAACACTTTTTTTTGTGTGAAACCGCTAAATGAACTCCATCTCCCGTCTCGCACCACACTCCAAGACGGCCGTCACGTTGGCACATTTCACTTCTTTCTTTCAGAATGAGGCGAAAAGTATTAAAAGAGGTGAAAATCACTACAAGTCTGGGCATGTTGAGAGCTGTACATACACACAAGGGGAGTTAGTCGGTTCCGTAAGAGCCAGCATGCAGGACCGGGATTCTGGGATTTGTAGTCTTTCTAGTTGCGTATTTTTCATAGTCTTATATTTCAACAGTTTTACGACAAACTGTGACTTTTTTGACATGGAAATTATTATTTAAGATTGACAAACATCATATGTGTAATTCGTGGCACAATTCAAAAGGGATCGAAAGATAATCTTTCTCTCTCCATTGACTTCAATACAAACTTTTTCCGAAATAAGGTCCCATGAGTCCCACCGGAAGGGGAGGGACTTCGCCTCTCTATTGACCGCCATTCAAATTACAGCTTTGTTTTCCCCCAAAAGTGGGCAGAGCCGTACTTTTTGCCCGGAAGTGACGCATGTGTTACTCAAATGTATAGAAAAGAAGCTCGTTAGTGCAGACAAGATCAGGGATGGGAGTTTTGTGAAAGCAGGGTTTAACAACTGGCGAAAGGCAGGGGAAACATTTAGGGAGCATGAGAAGTCCCATCAACACACAGGCCGTCAACAAACTGGCAGCATTAAAACGAACACCGATGAATGCGCTGCTCACACAAGCTGTTGCTAAAGACCAAATGACTGCATTTAATATGACGTTATTATACAGGGCCGCCCCTCCCTACACGCAGATCACGCAGACTGCGTGGGGCCTCACCTCGTGGATGGGGCCTCTTTTTGCGGAGGGAGCCTCATCTGAAGCACAAACGCGGCGCACCTACAGTGTATGCGCCACAGTTTCGCCGCTGCGAGGCTCCACTAGCACCCGCATCCCCAACTCTGACTGACTTCCCGCGTCCCTGCCAAGGAATTGACATTTTGATAATTAATCTGCCATTTTGATTATTTATCCTTTGCTCTCTTTGGGGATGCTCAGAGGCAAGTCTACAGTGTTTGGGCAAAAACGGAATATATTGTGAATATAATTGCCCTACGATATAAATATGCGTTTAAATAATTTTGGTAAACATAAGTAGATTATAATTTTGTTGCTTTTTTAATTGGGCTGGTAGATTTTATTCTTGCAAAAAAACTGTGAAATAAATGCGGGAAAGGGAGAGCCAAAAGTTTGAAATGTACAAAGTCCTATTCAAATTGATGTAATACAATCAATATATCAGTTTGTTATGGATAGTGGATCGTATCTAGGATAGTGGACATCCCTTTTTCATCCTATAATCTATTGCTTTCTCTTTCAAGCTCGCAATAAATCAGCTTTGGCGGGACAGACATTCGATGAGTCAGAGTCGGTCCACCTACTTATATCACAGCCATGCATCACATGTGGAAAAAACCTTTGGCTCTGCAGCTGTAACCCCATTGACAGAAAAGCTATCAAGAATTACAGAAAGGCTCCAGCTGAGTGGATACAAACTGTCGCTGTATTTCAGTGTCGGGCGCTTGCGGGAAGCTGGCAGCGTCCCACCGTTGACTAATGTTATAACCATGAGGAGGCTTTCAAGAAAATGAGCTTTCCGAGTGGGAACATACAGGCGCTGATGGATTGCTGTCAATTTCCCACCTTTATGGGCTACAGGTCACAGGGTTCCTTCCTCTTCCTTGTCCTTGCTTCTCGATGCACGAGATGGTTCAATGGAAGGTCGAATGAAGTCTCACTAATCAAGCGTGGCGGCACGTGTCACTGGCTGTGTGCGCCTCTGCGATATGATATGTGCGTTTACAGACATTTGGATCCCAAGGCAAAATGCTGTGTTCTAGGAGGGTGATGTAAACTCACCATAAACCCGACATAATGTTCTTTTGAGCAGCAGCAAAAAGTAAACAGCAGCTGTCTGGGACATGTGACTGAACGCACGGAACGAAGGGAACGAGCTACATCGTGATTGATAAGCCCGAAGATTGCCTTAATTGAACACAGTGTGGCAGCAAGGCATATCAGCTGGAAACAAACATACACACATTTGTACAAACTGTAAGCATGAATAAACTTCATACACACACTTTTCTCACAAGCGCTCTCTTTCATCTGCTGTTGTTCACTTCGTGCTTTCTCTTAACTGTTTTCTTTTGTCTGTCATTTTTCTACAGCTTTTCTTCCTTTTGTGGTAAACACAAATCCCTTATGCAACAAAAGCCTGTGTGGGTACAGACTCTCTCATCATGCTAATAACGTAGCCAGTGTGACACGTGGCAGACAGCTTGTCCAGCTACCAGTCCAAATGCAGCCCCCCTCCCACCCTCTGCCATCCTTACCCCTGGAGGTCAGCTGTGTACCATTGCATTGGGCTTCATCTCATTATGCAACTCTTGCTATAAATATGATTTATGGTGATCAGAAATAGAAGATCATTCATACTAATCTACTCTAACGCAGTTTTCTACACACTAAAAAAGGGTGATTCAGTTACTTTATGTTTATATGATGCTGTGAGCCCATCTTCTAAAAAGGGATTTACAGATAGATGCGTTTATCTAAATACGATGTCATTTGATGTATATAATATTTAAACTGTATCATGTGACTACACATAATTGGCAAACCCTTCTCATTAGAATCATTTTAATAAGGTTATAAGGTAGGTCATAAACTGTGTGTTATGTAATTTAGGAGCACACACACCATCACTTCATTGGGAGGGGTCAGTTTAAGGCTAATATGTACACAGTACAGTACATGATCACATCAGCTGTTTGTATGATGGGTGACCTTTTGGCCATTTTGAGGCCACATTATTTACATTGAATTGTTATTTGATACAATGTGTTTTTATAAGAAAAAACATGGATTATAATAAGGTTCCTGCAAAAACCAATAGTCAGAAAAATGTTTCGAAACATAAAAAATACCATTGGGCAGGATAAAGATGGACATTCTAACAATTGTACCAATAATAACTACAAATTCTAGTCGAAATAAATGATTCATTCTTCAGTTTTTCATATGGTCGAATATATCTGTTCCATACTGTCGGTGAACATTTGTATTAACCTTATTATCCAGACATGACAGCGACAGCAAAGTAAATACACTTTTTAATGATGGATGAGAGAGCCGTTGCTAATGGGCACAAGTGTTTCCTAGTTAGCACTTCCTGTCTCCACGGACACGGCTTGCCACTTGTGTGAAAGTGTGTGTGTGTGTATCTCTGCATCCAGTATGTGCTTTTGTTCTCTACTATGCATAAAGTGACATGTTATCATTAATGCAAGTATGAAACTACACATCTACACAATGGTTACCACTTGTAACTGTCTTGTCATTGTGTGGCAACATGGAGACGTTTGAGTGCATGGTTAAAGATTCTCTTTGTCAAGGTGGGCAGAAGCTCTCGAGTTTCACAGTGCCACTTCTCTCTGTCTGAGAACTGGCATGTTTTTACAGGTGCAGCCAGGGCACCTGACACCTTGTGTGTAACACTAGAACATTACCCACAACCCTCACACCAGCCCTGCGGGGTAAGATTTGATCACAGACACCTCAAGTGCAAAGAAAGGACAATTCAACTGAGACCAAATCTCTGCAAATCTTATGTTGTATTTTATCATTTGTAGTTACTTTAAACTAGTTTTCTTCTATATCAAAAACACACACTTTGGTTAATATTGGGCAAGAATGTACCTTGAACAATTTCAGTATCATCCATTGTTAAAATAAATATAATCATGCAATGTGGGAAATACGTATATGCTGTATTTTATTCTTTATCTTGCTGAAAATAATAGGAATGTCCCAGGCTCGGGGGGGGAGTTGGTTACATCTGCAGGTTTTAGATCATACACGAGGCACAGTTGGCTGTATGATTAATATTGCAGTTAACCAAGAAGCTGAAGAAATCACAGGCGCTGCTTAAAATATAATCTTCAAGGCTTTGATGTTAGCACAACTGTGTACAAGGACTTACATGTAGGTCAGGTTGATAAATTGTATTTTCATGCATCGCTATCATACAGTGAAGATCAGATCTGGCGAAATACAGTGGAATTATTAAAGAGGACATTCTCACAAAAAAAAAATCTAGTACTGTATATCAGACAGGTTTTTTTTTTACCTTTAAACATAAAATAATTGTTTTCTTTAAACTAGAGTAAACACAGAGCAGCATTTGAAATAAGAAAAACTTGAAGGCTGCCACTACATTTATTGTACAGTACTTCCCTCCACCCACGTTCTCAAGCACATGCCTGCTCACACTGTTTGGGGTATTAACAACACACTCAAGTGAATATTCAGACCATCTCAAGCCCTCTTGACAATCCCTGCTCTTTCCTGCACTTCAGGCTAATACCCCAATGCAGCAGTCGCTTGTACATTCTGCACCAACACTCACTGAAGACACATCCATCTGCCTGAGATGCTCTGTGTGCAAGAGGCATGCATATGCCAGCTTTAAACACTAGCCACAAATATTTGACAAACAATGCATATGCATATATTCAATGCATATTTACACCAGCACACTGTGTCGTATAGTAGTGGGAATATTCAAATGCACAGACCATCACTCCTGACATCAAAGTATATTCTGGTTACATTAAAAATCCCTTTCAAAGCAGGTTGAATTTGACATTAATGAAATTACTGGGGGTTTTTTGTACTGCTTCCATGTTCTGTATGTCCCTGTTCTGTTCTGAGCTGATGTGTTTTCAAATGGGCAGAGGAGGCTTCTATTTCAGCTGCAGAGCATGTATTCATGCAGTATACTGCACGTTTGTCACACCAAATGTACAGGTAATGTTATGTTTGCACATTCACCTACTGCACTGCAGCACTCTATAGCCCCCTCCCCATCATACCCTTTGAAATCCACATAATGCAAGGTGTCTGATGCTTAATCTGAGACTTTATTGATCACAGGAGGGTGTCTTTGGGGTAATAAACATGACAGAGAAGTGAAAGATGAAGCTTGTAAAGGAATATAAATTATATGAAAAGGTTGATACTATTCTGGTCTGTGAGATTACCCTGCAGGCACAGTTTGGCAGCTTGAATGTAGATTGTGTATGCATGAATGTATGCATGTCGCAAACTGTTTGTGGGTCTGTGCATGTTCCCAGGTGCCAGGTTTATACTGTACAGTATGATGCAGCCCTACTTTGTTTGGTATTTTGGGCTCAGAGGCACACAACTAGGTCCCTCGCCAACACATCCTGCCCTTCCCTTTTCCTGTGTCATCTTCTCTGTCCACACCATGTGAATATAGGGTTGGATGTAGTGTGGAGATATATGGGCTTGTGTTATCCTAGAAAACATATCGCTGAGGGTCTGAATACACACAACAAATCATATTCAGAGCCATATCAAAGGATCCCTTTATTTATTCCATCTAATGTCCAAACCACAAAGTATGAATTCATTATGCTTCCTGTGCAGGACATATTTGAACATCGCTAATCTTGTAAAAAAAAAAATAGCTCAGTATTTAAAAAAAATAATAATAATCATGGTCAGATAACAACATGGCCAGATGGCGAACGCCAGATGTTCATGATTACTTAAATACAAAATGATTCCCGATTTGAACATCATTAGCAAATAAAAAATGAGAAGAGAGGGGAGGTGGGTGCGAGAGATTCCTGTTACTGGCACTGCATCAACGAAGCAAATAGGAATGCCCTTCGTGTTTTGACTCCACATGGGGGGGGGGGGGGGAGGCTGGCTGGTGTTGATGTAATCACCGCTGCTTTATAAAAAAAAAAGATGGGCTGGCTCGCAAGGTCCTTTACCCAGATGCTGTTGCGTCATAACTCATTGAAAATTAAAGCTCTGTTGTTTAGTATTGGCTTCCAACCTCTGGGAGCAGCCGGACAGCTTTGGCTGCATGTCGCTGAGCCGATGCCCATTGCCAGCCGCAGGAGGCCATTGATGATCCACTGTCTGTAAGCCGGAGGATGGAAGGACACTGTGCGACGCTTGTAAGCCCCGAGATATTAGACCACTATAGCTCCAACTTCATACACATTTAGCAGATGATGTACCATAATGTGGATTTAAATGAAAGCGGATACACTGAGCCTTAGTAGGATTTAATTAACATTTATTCGAAAAATGGCGAGACTGTGTTGCTGATTGGCTGACCTCACTGGTGTGACATGGAGGAGGATATCAGATCACCGCTCAATCACACAGAGAGAAGCAGGATGTATTTTTCTCTGGTTTACACACAAAAAAGCCACACAAATGGATGGGCATTTGTTGATGTGAGATAATGATCCGATAGGAAATTATTTGAAGGCAAGGCAAGGCAAGGCAAGTTTATTTATATAGCACCTTTCAACACAAATCAATTCAAAGTGCTTTACAAAAATGGAAGACATTATGAAAATGGCATTTAAAATCAGTCATTAAAAAGAAAAGATAATAAAATAAACATTAAAAGAAAAAATACATGGATAAAAGTTAAAAGTTACAGTGCAGTTTAAGATGTGAATAGTTCAATTAAAAGCAGCGGCAAAAAGAAAAGTCTTCAGCCTGGATTTAAAAGTAGTAAGAGTTGCAGTGGACCTGCAGGTTTCTGGGAGTTTGTTCCAGATATTTGGAACATAATAACTGAACGCTGCTTTACCATGTTTAGTTCTGACTCTGGGGACAGAAAGCTGACCAGTCCCTGAAGACCTGAGAGTTCTGGATGGTTCATAATTTAGCAGTAGGTCAGACATGTATTTTGGGCCTAAACCATTCAAAGCTTTATAAACCAGCAACAATATTTTGAAATCTATTCTTTGACACACAGGAAGCCAGTGTAAGGACTTCAGAACAGGAGTGATGTGATCCACTTTCTTAGTGTTAGTGAGGACTCGAGCAGCGGCGTTCTGAATTAGCTGCAGCTTTCTAATAGATTCTTTTAGTGAGACCTGTAAAGACACCATTACAGTAGTCCAGTCTACTAAAGATAAAAGCATGGACAAGTTTTTCCAAATCCTGCTGTGACATTAGTCCTTTAATCCTAGATATGTTCTTTAGGTGATAGGCTGATTTAGTAACTGTTTTAATGTGAATGTTGAAACTCAGGTCAGAGTCCATGACTACACCTAGATTTCTGGCTTTATCTGTTGTTTTGAACATTGCAGACTGAAGCTCAGCGCTAACTTTTATACGTTCTGCCTTGGCTCCAAAAACCATTACCTCAGTTTTATCTTTGTTTAATTGGAGAAAGTTCTGACACATCCAGTCATTGATTTGTTCAATGCACTTACTCAGTGTTTGAATTGGAGCATAGTCTCCTGGTGAAATTGTTACGTAAATTTGTGTGTCATCCGCATAGCTATGGTAACTTATTTTGTTGTTTTTCATTATCTGAAGCATGCTGCAGTTGGAATTAATCAGTTTATTGCATTACCTATAAACTTAATTTGGGGCCATATCACACAGTCACTTTCATCTGGCCAAATACTAGATAAATGACAACAGTTTTTAATGTTTACAGATTTAGAGAGCATACACAATCTGGATAAAAATTAGGTTTCGTATATACTGTACAGGTTATTTTAAAAGACTAAAGTTGTTTGTAGAGCTTTCTTTATTGACGTCCATTGGTTTATGCAACATACTTTGTGTTGGAAGAGCCAAGGTGGTGCAGAGGAACATCATTACTCCTTAGATGAGATTAGTCTGATGACCCAGATGGAGAAATTGGATTGGAGCAGAAGTAATGGTATTGAGCGGGAAAAGGTAAATATAAATACAATGTACTGTACATGTTGGATGATGATGAATTCAATTTTTGTAGAAAGTGGAAACGCAGACTTGTTTTTCTCATGACCATGTCTATAACAGACTTTTTGCTGACTGTGCTATACTATAGGTGGCACATGCATGCTAAATCACATACATTACTACAGTTAATGACTACCACCATGACAGGCTTACAGTAATTCAGTGTGCAATGCATGACAAATGAATGGTATCACATGACATTAGCAAAACTGTCATTTAAGTGCTTATAAAAGCCTTTTATGAAATGATGTTTCACAGACGGCAGCATTTCATTTGTGCATGCCAGACACACATTTCAGCTTATACGTAATTATGTCAATGTTTCGTGTTAACTTGTTGCTGTAATCATTTGTGGCTGGTTGGTGAATGTTGCATCGGCCAATGATAAAATGGTGATGTTTAGCAGGTACAATGTTTACCAAGTTTGGGTTGTTAGCATGCTAGCATTAGCAGATTAACAGAAAGTACAGCTGAGGCTGATGAGCAAGTCTTAGTTTTAAACATTGGATCATTTGATAAATTAATTGATAAGAGGTTGGGTCCAATTATAAATGCAATGGTTGTTGAGATAATTCAATAAAGTCAAACATGTCATCTAGCTTGTGGCATTAGAGGAAATGCGATTCGGATACATTGACTGGAAAGCCTGAACACAATTGTGTACCAAGCCATGTATTAGATGTTGAGATATTTCCATAAATAAGTGAATACTTTGACCTGCTCGTTGTGCTTCAGGATATGTCAGATGACCTTCAAATTCATTTTAATTGATGTGCATAATACCTCAAATATCTGCACAGAATTGAATGGAACTCCATCTTAAAATTGATGTGATGACTGCCTCTGATTTGGCTCTTCTGGCGCTGAGCTTAATTATCACTCAAAAATAGCCCCCCATTGAAAACCTATGCCGTCGAATTAAACAGCTGCACCTGATACAAGTGTTTCTGAGTCCTCTTTGATTCATTCCAGAAAGGTCCAGGTGTGTGAGGAGGAGATTGTGTTGCCCATTCAGACACTGATGCATTATTAATCAGAGCAGTCTCACCAGGTTCCCACCGAGTGCCACTTAAATCCTCCTTAGGTCACATGACACACCTCAGCGTTTCACACCAAAGGGCCAATTGAGGGGAACTACAACTAAAGAGCACGCTGGTGAAACGCTGTTATCATGACAGCAACATCTGCTCATCATACTCAAAGAATGAATCAGTCAAATGCTAACACAAGGTTATGTATGCAGAGGTTTTCCAACAAGAACAAATCCCATACAGGTTAAAACACATCTGATTTGATAAACCAAAAAAACAAAGAAAAACTAAATACTGTTGTATTAATCCGGAATTAATAACACAATGGGGTAAATTCAATAAAGGGAAATCAGAATGTAAAAATGTGGGGGGTTTTTGCAACATAAATTAAAGCATTTGTCTTTGTTCTTTTCAGATAGGTTGTTCCACTGTAAAAGCAGATTCCCTAAAAAAGAAGGCATGGCTTTTCCCCTCAGGGATTAATAAAGTATGTCTTAATCTTAGTCTTAATCCCTTTTTTACTAAATGAACTCAATTTAAAATTAATACCTTTTGAACAAGTTGGAGGTAAGAGCCAGATAAATCCTTAAGATATTCACTTTTCTTACTGATAACTTGATTAGAAAATAAAGTATTATTAAATATGGTGGTCATGGTACACAGTTTACTTGCAAAATATCCGGATGTTTATACTGCCGTCATGAGCATGTTAGAAAGCTAATGCTATGCTTCTCAAAACACAACATGCCATAAAGTAAAGCCTCACAGACTTGCTAGCCTGGCTGTTTTAAAGGGGACCTATCATGCAAAATGCACTTTTGTACGTCTTTTATACATGAATATGTGTCCCCGGTGTTCCAGGGAACTCACCAAGTGTCAGAAAACACAACCCTCTCTATTTTCCTCCATACCCAAATCTCTAAAAAAGGGGCTGCAACGGATCTGATAAAAACTGATCCAGATTTGAACACTTCTATGACGTCACAGAAGTGGCGCTACGGCTATTGGGCCAACTCTCCACCTATCAGGGGAATGTGGGGTTGGGCCACGGCCGGCCATTGCCGCTCGAAAGCGCTGGAGACGCTGTAGTACATATGCCAGGCCTGTAAGTGGCGCTGTAGTCTGCCACAAAAGCAGCGAAGAAGACTTCCCGCCCATAGTTACCATGGTTACCCTTCTGTTTATTCTCCGCTGTCGCTTTTTTTCTCCTTCCCCGAGGCAAGCGTTTGCTCCCGCTGCTTTAATTCAATGCAATCCCTCCCGTCGAGGCAAGCACTGTAATTCTCTCCGGTTAGTCCACCAGCAGATGACAAACACCCACCTCTCCGCCTCTTCCAAGGAACGAGGGGACCGTGCGGCAGAGTTTCAGTTTCAGTTTCTTTCGCCGGTCAAGATGTCCGTTAAAGTTTAAATCTTCCGGACAAAATTAGAAAAGTGCCGGTCAAAGGTCTTCTTTGTTATTTATTGAGCTTTAAAACAAATGAATAACGACTCTATAGGCCTATAACAATATAATAAAACACGGAGGACTGAGATCTTTTTTTCTCCCCCTCTTGACTTGATCAGAGCACGGCTACCCTCTCCTGCAGGGGGGCGTGGTCAGCTGCAGCTCATAGAATCAGCCCCGTAGACAGCAAACAGCACATAGAGTGAAATGAGGCATGGCTAAAATGCATGATCTGTTTGGTATTTTGAAAACAGAAACGTATAAATATACCTTATATAGGTATGGCCCTACAATATATCATTTAAATATAGCATGATAGGTCCACTTTAAGTTACTTTAGATATTATTGGTTCTGCTCAGAATTCCAAAGGCAGATTCGCCTTCAATATTGCTAACTGATGCAAACTCATGCCATTGGGAGTTTAAACTGTTTTAAATTTGGCTTCAATTTTGCAGTTCAGTTTTTTATTTAAAGAAGAAGAATACCATAATGATCCAAAGTTCTTTTAATAATGTTGTCAGACACTTATTATAACAATCTGAGATTGCCAGTAGCAAAGAAAAGCACTTTTGATGGACTTAATGGATAGCGCCAAATTGCTTTAAGGAACAAATTGCAGCTTGTTTCACGGCTTTATTGTTCTCACTCATTAATGGGCCAATCTCAGAAGTTGCCCTATTAGAGAAGGATATAATAGTTGTATTGATCATCATTGTATTGATCATCTACTTTAACTCTCATAAAGAAAGTCACTGAGCGTAATTCCCAAAATGTCAAACTATCCTGTAAAGGTTTTCTCATAAGCTGCGGATGTTATTAAATACTTGCAGGATCTCATATCAAGCCTTTTACCACACCCCTAACTGCTTCCTGTCATCTATCTAGTACACATCACAACAACCTGAACGTCAGTTGGCAGGCCGGTGAGCACGTCCGTATCCGCATCATAGACTGAAACCGTACCAGAGTGCAAAGTGTCTCCCAGGTTCATGGCTGACACTCTGCCTGTCCAGTGGTGTAATGAGAGAGGAGAGGGTGCTAGCCAGGATGCTCAAACAAGCCCTGAGCAGCCCAGGCACACGTCCCATCAACACGTTACCTCAGAAACACTCTGAGCCTCGCCAAGTGCCCTCGTTTTCACAGCAGCCCATTCATCCACTCACTGTGTGGATGAATGGGCTCCTCAGATGTTGGAGGGGAGGGGAGGGGGGATGTTGGGGTGGGAATCAGGTGACCATCCCTGAATTACCTCAGTGAGATTATGTAGGTCACATCCTCCTTTGACTAATTACAAATTAAAGATGGAGAGTCTTGCTTCATTCTCAGAAGGCATGGATATATATATATATATATTTGACTACAAATAACAAATTGCGTGCAAGATAAAACATTATTGTCCGCCATTTTGCTTGGTCCACAGTCCACACTTAAGATACTACAAGACCAAATGTGTCAAACTATAAAGCTTAGTTAGAAAAAGACCTCTTTGATGTTGAGTCTTTAGCTGCATTTCTCTCCATATTTACGCTCTGGCTAGAGCTTGAGAACAAACAACAGAGTATGAAAAAATGTATTATTGACTTTGCACTTCCTTTTGTGACTGTGTAATTTTATTTGGACATCTAAAAGATAATGGCATGTTCACTGAAGCAGGGTCCATTCTGTTTTTAAGGCCTGCGGCTGTTTTTCAAGGCTAACACAAGATTTAAGATGTTTATGTAAGAGAGGGCCAAACTGAGAACATGATGATACGTGTTCATGCATGAATCTGTTTATAATACAACTACAACGCAGGGGGGAAATGGGAGGGATGGTTCACTGCAGAAATGTGGGATTTGATTTAAATGTTTGCACCTAAATGCAGAAGGATCATAAAGTATAGGGTTAATGTAACTGTTGACATACTAATCCATAAAATATCAAGTACACTCACATTTAAACTTAGTGCACAATATGTATTGTACAAGCGGTTATTCTGTGTGAGGATCAACTGGGTGACAGAAACTAAAATACAGAGTTTCTTATTAAACTACAGTCAAGAAATCTAAATTATTCAGCTGGACAAGGGCCACCGGAAAATGACAGGGAAAAATGACATTTACATTTTAAGGACCAATTGAGCTGTTTCTAAAAGTGGCCTTATTGATTTCATATAAATGAATATTCTAAGATTTTGGAAAACAATTGTATTTATTTTTGTTTTTACGGATTCAGAAGATAACATTAAAGAGGATGTATTATGCTCATTTTCAGGTTCATATTTGTATTTTGGCCTCTACTTTTACATGCTTTAATGTTCAAAAAGCTCTTAAGCTCCCCCCCCCCCCCTGCCTGAAATCTTTGCAGACCATTACAAATGCACAAAAACCTATATGTCATACTACAGGAAAGGAAAAACTCCAAAACACAATAGGGAACTTTTCACTCAGAGATTATCCCATTATATCTCACTTGACTTATCGTTTCAGGAGTTAAAGTTACCAAATGGGAATTTGAGGTTTCACTTTACTTTCTCACTTTTCATTGTTAGGTTCACAGGAAACAGTTGCAGCATCAGGAAAAAGTGTGTGAATGTGTGTTTCCATCGTCCAACCACAGCAATGCTACCTTGACCGTATTTGGATCAAATGACAGCTGTGAGTCAGCTTTCTCAGCTAACATTATTAAAACACAGTACTGTTCCAGCTTCACCAATAAACACCTACACATGTGCATAGCAATGGAACTCACTCCATTCAACACAACATCTAAAATACTGGCAGGCCCATTCCTCTGACCAAATGCAATGTGTGACATTACATATTGTAATTGATATGGAGATGCATGTTGAATAGTGTTTTTGATGTATTAATGAGTATAGGCTATATGATACAATTAAGACATTATGAGGTTAGGACCTGAGCTTGCAGGAGATGTTAGAACTGGACCTCTTTAAACTTTAATTAACAACAGTGTGGCGCACTGTGAGCTCAGGAATGTGATATCTGAATGGAAAATGAAGGACAACTCATGAATGGCATGATCATTAATTCAAGTGAATCTTAACATATGCAAGTGTAACTACTGTAAGGCAGAGCTCACACTCACTTTCCCTGAATACATGCTGCACTGCCACTCTACTTATGCTGAATTGCTTCCATGTAGTGTGCTAAATTATGATGTCACCCCCCCCTCTCTCTTCACAGTGCTGCCGTAATTCATGCAGCCCATTTTATAACAAACATGACATCCTAAAGGATTGCTTCCTACGATGTAGGTCAAGGATCAGCATGCAGTCTCTGGTTCACAAAGCCAATTCCTCTGTTTGTATTTATGAATGCATCAAAAAAGACGGATAAATTAGGAGATACCCATGTGCGTTTTTGAGACTGAGCAAAAATGTTATGTTAATGACACTTGAGTGTAAACAAACTACAGTAGGTGGCCTAGTTTGAGCGATGACATCAAAACATTTCATTCTCTTTTCTTTTTAAAGTTTATGACGCAAACTAAGGACAGCTGTTTGGGCATAACATCTCAGTCCAAAGAGATACATGCATCAATGCACTCAGGTTTTAAAAGGTGTAATTGGACGAATACGACCACATACTGTTTGTCATCCAGTACGTTGTCAGATCAAATAAACTGATGGGGAAACAGGGCGAGAGATTAGCTGTCAGTGATGTGCATCATCAGCTAGCAGTGTGTGTGTGTGTGTGTGTGTGTGTGTGTGTGTGTGTGTGTGTGTGTGTGTGTGTGTGTGTGTGTGTGTGTGTGTGTGTGTGTGTGTGTGTGTGTGTGTGTGTGTGTGTGTGTGTGTGTGTACTGTGTCTGCTTATTCTCAATGCTCTCTTGAACATGCTTTGTGCAGCAGTAAATCTAAGGCTAACGACCACAGTGCCCTCCTGTGGGAATACGAAATATTACTTATTCAAAACCAGGTGTGTTGGCACTTTGATAATGAAAACTTAAGCTAGACATACAGTATATCATTTAGCTAGTCTTTAGTATTGATCCGCTACTTGTAATTATGAAATACTAAAGGTTTTGCAGCAGCTGGAATTTGATATGAGTTATAATAAAATAATAATTTGAAAGGACTTATTTGATTAAGGGAGGGCTACTCGTTTATACAGTAGGAAGGTTTACAATCTGTGTCAGTGCTTTCTTTTACACTTTGAATTTGAATGAGAAACAAATCCTGTAAAATGATTGGATAACTCTGACAAATATAATGCTAATTCAGATGTAGGAAGGATTTAATCAGTTCATTCATAAACTACAGCTAATTCCTGTCATGTAAACCATAGTTGGTCTACTGTCCTCTTAATTTTCCTTTTACATGCATTTCACAAAAAAAGTCAAAGTAGAAAGTTCTAAGTTCTTTCAGGGACAGATCATCTACTGTAGGTCTGATTTGAAAACAATAATGTATTTTTCAAGGAATTCATGTTTTTAATGATCTTGTTTGTGGTTGGTTTTGTGTGGATTGATGGGATGTCCTTTCTCTTCTCCTCAAATGACTCATGTGTCTAAGTGCATTTGCAATATCATTTAATGTAAAATAATTAACAAATTCCTGACATCGTTTTTTTCTGCCTTGGCCTTGGTAAATGTATAAATGTATTTAGTTGATAGATGGATGTTATATTTATACTTGACGAGGGCTCTCATGAAGAAGCCCCCCCCTCCCCCTCTCAGCTGCAGGGCTGCTGACTGCAGGTTGAATTCTGCCTTCCTGGCCACTCGGCACCAGGGAAGCAGATGGGTAATAAGGTCACCGCAGACGTACCGTACCTCAGCACAGACACACTGCAGACGCACCAGCTGTGCTGACTCAGGACAACATTAGACCCAGAGGAATTGAATTAAGATCTCTTTTTGTAACAAGGAGATTGTTGCTCTGTGTGTTATATGACAAGCTGTTCAGTAAGTGGAAATGTAATAAAGCAGGATCCAAAAAAAGCTTCTTCTTCAACATGAATACAGACGAAAACACACAAATACACACAATTTTCTGCCAAAGTTGCAACAGTTTTTTCTCCAGGAGATGTTATGGAAAAGGACTAGAGCCACGAGCGCTTGACCGTTTTCATTCTTTCAGTGATGAATCTGTATTGGCACTTGTATAGGTATCAGCAATTTCCTAAACAAAAGAGCTGTTTCATTTTCTGTAACAAATTGAACAAGGGATTTATCCCATGTTGTATTTTGTTTTGTTTTCACCAACAGAATGATGAATGTTTGGTATACTTTTGAATAATTTTCCCACAAAGCAATATATAGAAATACTTTGTTTACACAAACGACTTCATCAGCTGTCTCCTCATAATCAGAGTTGGCCTACTTTAGTTTGGTAAGTTTGACTGAATATATCATTTATCACAGCTTTTAGTCAGTTTCCCTTGAAATAAGTGTTTCCCTGCTGGGTAGGGAAGTAGGGAAGTTACTCATACAGTATAGTTTGATATACTTTATATGATAGTCATACAATGTTTTGATTCTCTATGTAAAGTAAATGGGTTATATTGGAGCTAGAAAGTGCAACCACTGGAGAAACAGTATGCTATGTGCAATGTGTTTAAGGTTTAAAAGTGGCAATAAGGTGTGGAAACAACTTTGTAGACGGATGCAATACCAGAAAGTAAAACAACTTCACGTAATGGGGCCAGGGTTCATACACTTTTCAACCAATGATTTTCAATTACTTTTCCATGACCTTTACCTAATTTTCCATGACCAAAACAATTACTCATTCTCAGCGGTACCACTGAAAATGGTTTATTTTAACATGGAACAGGAAAATAAGGTCTGCATATGAAACATGTTGTGCCTATCTAAAACAAATCAAATAGTAGGCTTACTAGCTTCTACACGCTAAAGCAACTACAATCTCTCACCAGCAAAATACCTCGACAGTTAAATGCCATTTTACGTTTCATTACTATACGATACAGTATTTATTATCATTATAGTATTACTATTTCGGCATTTGATGCAACTTTAGTTAAATTTCCATGACTTTTCCAAAACTTTGGGAAAGATATTGTTTTCCATAACTTTTCCAGGGCCTGGAATTAGCATTTTGAATTTCCATGACTTTTCCAGGTTTTTAATGACCGTAAGAACCCTGTGGGGCACTTCACACTCAACAGAATACCTTTGAGCACTTACCTGTGTTCTCCTTTCCATGTCCTCTTTGTGTTCGCTGTCACATTGGGTTAGCTATGTTTGCTGTGCCAAGCAAGCCCACCACTCTTAGATTGTCGTCCTGCTGTTTTCACGTTTCATGTTCCTCTCAGAAAGATGTTTGATATCCTGAAAGTTTGTTTTTGACCAGGTAGGCCAGCATTCCTTCGTACACGCAGAAAGCAAAAAATGCGTCTTCTCTGACAAGCTAGCAGCTAGCCATTTATCACGAAATACCACACAGCGTTAATTCGGCTGAATTATTTACGTTACTACAATGGCTTATGTTTATAATATAATATGCCTCTATTTGTGGGCCCCAAAGGTTAATGACTTATAAATATTTGCTGTAGAAGATATTCTAAATGGTTCATGTTGACAAGTCTTCCAACTCCTGACAACTACAGTAGTCCTAAATGGTAACAACAGTGCTTGGCTAATATCCAATCAAATTGCAGCAGGGTCAGGATCCTTTCGTTGCCATCTGTTCACGCATGTGCATTAATTGCTGTTTCCCCACGCTCCACCACAATACATTGCGGAAAGCTCATTAAAAACGCAATTTAAAAACGTGTACATTAATCCACTGCCTTAAATTGTAGGATAATAAAGAAAAGCAATGAATGAGGTCATCTCTCTCAAACCACACTTTTATTTAACTCTGGCCTTAACACACACTGCACGAAAATTGAACATAATTTAACAACGCATGCTGAACAATTTGAAAAACTGCGTCAAGATGAAGCTTTCCTGGTTTGCGGATTATATTTTTATAAGAAATAGTGTTGAAAGAAAAGTCATTTTGTGCATTTTTTTAACATCAATATGATTCAAATATTGTTGCAGAAAGCCCAGCATATCAGCTGCTAACCTAGCATTAGCTTTTTGCCTATCATTTATTTGACATTATAATATTTGACACATTTCAAAAATCATTACCACCGCAATTGTGTCACAGCATTGTGATCATGTTTAAGTGTGCCCTGCAAACTGTGTTCATTGCGAAGAGCTTCTTCCTCCTTTTTTTCTTAATTAATGCTATTACCTTTGCATTCACTTCCTTTATAGAAAATCCCCTTGATTTACAATCAGAAAGAATGTACATTTTGTGATGTATACAGTATATTCAGAATGAAAACTCATGCAGAGTGATTGTGTGATGCAGAAAAGAAAAAAAAAATACACCAAATCCTTATTTAAACACTCTTTTATTTTACAATAATATGGTGTGGGACAGGTCATAAATTATTACATATTTTCAAACAAACAAACAGGCACATTAACTCCTTTATTGTGGCTTATTGACCTATATTTTTTGTAAAATCTTGTTCTGTTTCCCTGTAGTTTTTTATTCAGAGTAAGCACTGCAATAATTACAACACCTTGCACAGTTGGAAAACCAAAACTACACATATCTTCAAGTCAACCAACATATAAACAGTACACCACCTTACAGGTTTTGGCGAATAAAAATCTGTGTTCAGTGCATAATGTGCATGGCATGGGAGAAGATACATTCATCACCATCTAGTCGCTCAGTCCTCGTTGTCGGAGCTGTCCACTGGGTCAGTGTTGTGGGTCAGCATGTAGTTGTCCATGTCGATGGAGGGGCAGTTGTGGATGGAGTAACGCAGGCGCTCAGCGAGGATGGCCTGGCTGGTGTACGGGGGGAGGCGGAACAGGAAGAAGCAGGTCTGCGCCGTGGGGAGGCCGTTTACAGGCTGAAGGAAAATAAAAGAGAAACAATATATATTGTTGGTACTTTAATATGTTTTACCTTGTGATAGTTTTTTTGTATAATATTGGATAAGATATGAGGGCTTCAGGATTTTACTGACTTTGCAATTGCATGATCATTCACAGAATTTGGAATTGATCCTTTTAGATTCATAATTCTGCTTATAATAGAGACATATTCAATTATTATTATGTTATTTATTTTAGAGTATCTGTACAAATCATCTGCGATCATTCTGGTAAAATAGATTTTGTGGGCCGGGATATTTGTACAGCCAGATAATACTCTATTCAAAATGGTAATTTAACACATATTTAGCCTTTAACAAACATTGTGCTTCCTGCAATTTGTATATTCACCAGTCCATATTTCGATTTTGATCTATCCTATTAGATATCTTAAACTGAAATTAATTACCATTAACAGTGTATAGAGCAGGGGTGTCAAACTCAAATACACAGTGGGCCAAAATTAAAAAATCGGTACTGGTCGAGGGCCGGACTGGTTCAATGTTTATTGCAAAACTTATTGAAATGAACTTATTGCACATATTAAACCTGGAACTAACAAAGCTTAAATTATTGCCTATAAAAACAACATTAAACATTAAATAATCAGTTGCATTCATTTCTTATGGCTCTATCTGCAGCTTTTCCAGAGTCATTTCTTATGATTAAACTTTTCCACAGGCCAACAACAGCTTCAAAAAACAATTAAATCCACCACGGGCCGGCCTTGAGTTTGACATGTGTGGTATAGAGTATCTATAGAATACACTATGTATACTATAAAAAAATAAGTTAAAAATTAAAATACACTGTAATAGACCAAACAACTACTAAAAGAAATATAACATAGGATATTGTATATTTACAATACACAAGGTTGCAAAGTAGTTGCAGTTTTTATCATTTAAATTTAAATAAAATAAAAATCAGTGAGAGTACAACATGTATAAATTGTTCAGGGTTATTTTTTGTGACCTCACCCTATCAACCTTGATGATCTGGAACTTCTGCGCGATATCAGCCGGGTTGGAAGGCAGCCTGGACCGGCCGGAGACGAAACGTAGGAAAAGCACTCGCTCCTCATTGGTGAACTCCTCCAAGCTCTCCCAGAACCAGCCAATGAGCTGGTGGCTCTCGGTGATGTCACGGTAACGCACCAGCTTCTTCAGCATCTCGACTGAGACCTCTGGCAGGCCACACACCAGCTGCTCCAGCTGCTGAGCTGTCAGCAGGGAGAGGAGGGGCACGGGGATGATGGTGGACATGCCCTCTCTGACTGCTGCCACCTGGACAACAGAACAACAGCGCTTTGATACTTCTGAGGCCAGATAAAGGGAACAACGGCAGCACAACAAACAGCCTGTGTAGTGAGCACTAATGGAAACTGGTGGCCACGCTGGGTGTTTAAAATGGATGAGTTTCAGATACAGTGGAGAGAAATGCTCACCAAAGTTTTTATTGCACAGTATTATATCGTTTTTTTCTCAAACTATCTGCCTGAATTTATCGATTCACCCTGTGTCTGACATGCTCTGTTTTAGCTTGTCTTTTTAAGCCCCTCTTCCAAAAATGATGGTGCCCCTTTGCAGCGGTAGTAATCAAGTAGTTGGTGAACATACTCAAATTGTAGAGGGATATTCTGTTCATGCAGCCCACAAAAAAATAACTGACTGGGTTGCCTTTCACAGATATACCCAAATGTGTGTGCACAAGCACTGAAAAGTGTGTTTTTTCATGATATGTCCCTGTTAACACGTCTGTTCAATACATTTACAATATTATCCAACATTTCAACCCTTTATACCTGTGAATCCATCTCATGCAGCCTGTAGTCCATTGCTCTCTCAACATATTCAGTCCGGTTGGAGAAGGTCAGGGAGATGTTTTGACCTCCAGGAACTACAGGTACCAGCCTTCCATCTGCACTGTGGGCCATAAATGTGTCCAGTGGGATCATCTTTAGAGGTAAAAATGGCAAGGGTGAATAAAGGTTAGTATCGAAAAAGGGCTTTAGGAAAAATAAATTGAAAAGGTTCTCTGCAACAAGACGATATGTTTAACATCTCACCACATGGAAGTTATCCTCAGTGATTCCACTGTTTTCCAGGTGAAGGATGCCTTGGAGGGTGCGGTATGTGAGCAGATCCACCTCCTCCAGGTCCCCCCCTCCTAATGGCATGGAGCAGAGCTGTTTCCACACCCAAGGAGCCAGATGCAAGTCCAGAGGTTTCTTGGTGCGGATGGCTACAGCCATGAGGATTCCAAGGAAGCGAAACTGGACTATGTGATCCTCTGAGAGAGCGGCTGGGTTCAAGAAGAATCTGTGGGGGTTCACAGCCAATAACAGAAGTTAGGTTTGTTTTTGAAAATGTGATGTTTTTCCCTCTGTAAAGGTTACTTTGTGTGTTTGTGACTACCAAAAGACAACTGTACCTGTCTGTGTTACTGCCCACATCAGCAAAGCTGTTGGGAGTACGAATCAGAAGATCCACCACACCAGACTGCAACTCCTGGTGAAAACACATTGTTTGTGTCAATTTACAAAAAAGCACAGAATAATCCAGGCTGTTTCATCTCTGTTCAGACCTTGTGTGTGTGTTTTCTTCCTACCTGGCACATCTCAGTGATGGTGTCATCAAACACTCCTCCGGCATCGTCTGCTCCCTCTCCGACAAGTTTGACCTTCCAGGCTCGTGACGGCAGCCGCAGCTCCAGGGGATTCAGATTCACCACTTGCTTTGCGATCTGCACAAAGATGGGCTTGCTCGAACGCCCTCTGTGGGAGGGAGGAGACATCAATCAAAGATTTAAAAAAAACATGGAAAATATGTCCCGCCAGTTGAAAACAGCCAGATTATTTTTTCTTTTCTTTTCGCCATTTCTTTCTTGAGACATTCCGATTCTACAGTACCAACTGTCTGAATATCATGCCCATCCTTACCTTGTGGAAATCCGTTTTACAGTGATCTGTGGCCCATATGTTTTGCCCTGGGTCATTGTCCTGCCAATGGAGCGTACTAGAGGCAAAGTGTTGACCTTGGGTGATAGAAGACCTCTGAGTTCACCTCTAATGATGGCTGTCGTCCCTGAACTATAGCGTGATGTGGACACCTGGATAGAGTGAAGGACAGGGAATAGAAAAGGGCAAAGTGAAAGAGGCATTACAATGGCAGAAAGACGGCCGGGTGCAAAAAAGACAAACAAGCGGCATCTGCAAGATTAAAAGTAAATATTTTAACATTTTATCCATGTTTACCGGCTTTTTGGTGTCCAGGTTGAGCAGCCTCCAGGACTTGTACATGAGATCAGAAAAGTGGTAGAGTACCCTGAGGCGCATGCTGAGGACATGAGGGCTGCAGTCTTTGAGCGTGTTGTACTGGGGGGGGACTGACTGGGGAAGGCCTAGCTGGAAACTTCCAGAGGTACCTGGAGATGAAGGTGACAAATTAAGTCCCAGGTGTATTCCCCTTAGATCACAGCTGCCATGATAGAAGTGTATTTGTAGTTACTGTAGGACAGATCTGTACCTGAGTTTTTCAGCGAGGTAGAGGGGGTGGTCCATGCTGCACTATGGCAGCGGCCGGCAGAGATCTGTCTTATGTTTTTCCCCTGGAGGCTCGTTATGAACGTGGGCTCCTTCACCAGGTTGGAGTGTCCAAGGCCAAGCTGGAACACACACATAAGGCTATAACAGTGCTTCTGATGATCAATCTTCAGATGGTTGAAGGGTAACGTTTTTTAATAGAGGATGTTGGTTGCATACCTGTCCCTCACTGTTGCAGCCCCAGGCGTAGATGTCTCCAGTGGAGGAGAGGGCGAGCACATGTTCACAGCCCACAGCAATGTCTTCAATAAACAGTCCCTCCAGAGACGGCACCACCTGGGGGCAGGATTTATTCTTCAGCATGGAGTCTGGTAGGCCGATCAGACGCTCTAAGAGAGGAACAGAGGGAAGCGTTGTTAGGCATGGGCATCAATATATCATAGTTTATTAGTTGTGTCTCAATTATATATTCTGCAAAGACGGTTGTCAAATAAATGTAGTGAGGTCAGAAGTGTAGAAGTGGAAGCATAAAGGAGAATAGAAATGGAAATAACCAGGTACAAGGTGTATGTACCCCACCATGTCAACTTAAAAACAATATATTTTTTCCAACTCTAGTAAATTAATGTTTAATGACAGCAGTTGTAGTATGCTGTTTCTATTAGATACTCATACAATAACTAACTACTTATATTTGAAACTTTTCAATCATTAAGACAAAAGTAAACGGAGACAGTACAATAACAATATGTTCACAATAAAACATACCTTGTCCAAATGTGTAAACATGTCCATCACAGGCCAACGCCACAGAGAACTGCGTTCCACAACAAACCTTCTTAATCCCCTTGTTGCACAGCTGCTCCACTTTCTGAAAAAAGCAACAGCAAAAAAAAAGAAATTCATCTAAAATACATGAAAGCACTGAATTTGTGTTAAAATAAGTCAATAGATACCTAAAACAATGGATACAAAAGAGAGAATATTAAGCTTGACTTTGGTATTCCCCATAACCGGGAACATGACATATATGCCCAGTGTTTTACCTTTTGAAGATTCTTTAATTTTAGCACTGTGTCACTCACCTGAGGGTAGTATTTGGCTGTAGAGGAACCTGTTCCCAGTTTGCCGTAATCCCCATCTCCAAACGCCCACACAACCATGCCATCAAGGGACAGCACCAGTGTGTGCTTAAGACCACATGACACCTTGGAAAGTGAACCAAGATCGTTTGTCGAGTTATATTTTAATATGTACATTTCACTGTGCATACTGTGTCACCAAAGGAGTTACATTGAAACGCACACAGTTCATTTCTTACCTGTCCCACATGATATCCCTCAAGCGCAGCCACCCTCTCAGGCAGCATCTTGTTGGATGTTGACCTTTGACCCAGACGACCAGATTCACCGCTGCCGAAGGTGAACAGTTTCCCATCTGCTGTTACCACGGCCGAGTGCCGGAAACCACAAGCAAGCTGGGAAGGGAAAGTAAAGCCAGTTGAATTCATTTATCACTTGCTCTTTTAGAACTTTGTCCTGTACCGTAGAAGAGTACGGAGCGTTTTATCTTTACCTGAACGACCTCTTCTCCTTGTAAGGCCTCTATCTGTTTGGGTCTCCTCTGCCTTTCACTGTTACCGTGGCCCAGTTTCCCAAAATCTCCATCCCCCCAACTGAACACCTCCCCGGTCTCAGTCAGGGCCATGGAGTGTCCGTCAGATCCACAGGACGTCACCAGCTGAGTCACCACATACCCTGCACACAGAGCAAAAGTCAGTATAGCCAGCTCAACAAAACACAATAAATGAGGAAAGTGGAAGCTAACTTTCTGTTGTGGTTAATCAACATTGTTGGAGGCAAGAATGACACTATCCAAAAGTAGAACAACCCTGACTTGTACCTTGGAAAGCAGAGATGATAGTGGGGATGTAGAGGTCATCAGAATTCCCCTGGCCCAGTCTGCCATATTGTCCTTCTCCTACAGCCAGGACCGTCCCATTGGACTGGACCAGGAAGGAACAGTTCTGTCCACACACGACCTGAAGGACGATGAAAAAACACCCAAGGGAGAGAAAAATGAGACAACAGTAGAATGAAGGGCAGAGTCAGTGTCCTGGGTGAAAAAGTTGTTACCTGTTGTGTCTGTAAAAGAGAGGGAGCTAGAGTGGGCATCATCAGGTTGGTTCCGATTCCTGCCAGCTGTCCGTAACGTCCGTTCCCCCACAAGTACACCTCACTCTTCCCCCCCAGCTGCCAATCCTGAGAAACACACAGTATTACACTCGGCAGCTCGAAGACAATCTCATTGTGTACACAGACGGAGAATTAAAGAGACATTTTATCATAATTTTGTTTTGTTTTCTAGATGGCTTGGCTGTTACCTCTGGTCTGGTGGTGGCCCATGCCATCAGCTGTTCATCCATCCTGAAGCTCCACTTACTATTGTCCTAAAAGATAGAGAAGTCTCTCAATACATGCCTGGCTACAATATTGGAAACTTGTGTTTAATGTGGCTAATTTAGATTCCTGCAACACATCAAACCTTTCATAAACGACACATTCCAAACACAAGGAGGAGAAGAACAATCTCACTTACTTGTCCCTTGCGGAGTATTTAGAGTCAAGGTAGTTGCAAAGATAACAAAACGGGGACTTATTCATCTCTTATCATGCCTAAATGAAATGGATCATCATAGCAGCTATGAAATTCAATCCAGTTTTAAGCCGAAACAAAGGCCAAAATGTGGCCTGCAACGGACCAGGTAATGCTTGTTTTTTAGCCAAGCAGATTAAAGAAGGTGCCTTTGTTTCTCGGTTTTGGCTGGTAGCCCAAAAGCGGCTGGTTAACAGCAGAGGGAAGTCAACATGCAATGACATTCATAGAAAAGTGAATATAACAAGGTTTTTTTTGGTAATTGTGAATCCCATATTGAGGATACAATCATAAATGAGCACAAATCCCCCCACATACTTAAACCTGGCTGACATAACAACAGCACAAAGACAATTGTCACTACTTACTAGTGCCTTGGTGATCTCAGTGGCATCCACCTCCTGGACCTCTGAAAGACTGAAGGATTCTGGGAAGGCCGTACCGCTGGCAATCGCCTCAGCGCTGCGGACAGTAGTGGCATAAGTGGCGAGCCAGCTCCACTCTGATGGGCAGGAGTGGGCATCAGGACTGCTGTGGTGTGGAGGGCGAGGGTACCGGCACAGATGTTTCTCTAAAGACAATCCCACCGTCAGGGAGGCCAGGCTCTGCAGGAAGGCACTGTGGACGAGCTGATCACCCGCCGCCACATGCGTCTGCATTCAGAGAGGAAATTATTTTCAGCTCAGGCCCACAAAACAACGAATAATGAAACTTTGAAGTGCAGTTTCAGTAATGACCTTCTCATAATTGTACTGTGCCTGCAACAGCAAGGGCAGTCTCTCCAGGAAGACGGCGAAACATGGGGCCCGATTTAGACCCAGGACGTTCTGGCTTCTGAGGACCATACGACAGGAAGCTAGCACATGATTCTGACTGATCCAGTCAGGGGTGCAGCAGATCAGCAACACATCCTGGAAAATAGACAATGACAACCGAACTGTAAGGCAATACAGGCAAGTCAAATTGTTTTATCTACCAAATGTGGGTACTTTTTTTATCTGCTCTTATGAAATACAACTTGGAATTAGGATTTAACACTGTGTGTACTGTGACATTCTGTCTCTCCTAAAGGAGCGGTTCAACATTTGGGGAAGTTGGATGAGAAGAGCGATACCATGTTAAATATGAAGGTAAAACCATGAGACAGTTAGCTTATATTAGCATATAAACATGAAACAAGCCTTTGAAATGATGTTATGAGTGATTCAAATTACCTTTGACCTCCCAAAGCAAGCGGCCACACCCAAGTTTGGTATCCAGGTAGTACTGACTACCGAACCCAGACCTGTAACCGTCTGCAAGACTGAACCATCCTGCAAGATGCAAAGAGAAGCAAAAGGATTAAAACTCTGAATTAGATCTCTTACCGTTTCTTAAAAATAATTTTACGAAACAAAAGTCTAATTGTCAGCAAATCTAAGTGATATTTGCACTGGCTTCAAGTAGAGCAGGTGGTATATGTTGTTTTCTGACCTGTAAAGACCAGATGTTGAGCAGTCCCCCTATGCCTCCAGAAACCAGAGCCAGTCCACTTGAGCAAAATGAAAGGGACTTCACTGCTGTGATGTGGCCATGCAGCACGAACACACTCTTTGCACTCTCCTGCTGTAAGAAGAAACAGAACTGGATGAAGTCATGAGCTAAGTCCGAGCCACAAAACCTAATTCAAGACAAACTGGCCATACAATGCTGAAACAAATTTGACAACAGAAATGTAAGGATTCTTTTGTAAAACAAGGGCTGCAAGAAGGAGCTTCAGCAGCAGATGCAAACTGACCTTTTCTGACCCAGTGCTTTTCTCCTGGCCCTGGGAGCTGTTCAATATGTTGGGCAAAGATACAAAAGTGCCCCCCTGTGGCAGAGTCCAGACATGCACAGAGCCATTCTGACAGCCTCTGAAGAAACATGGGGAGATAAATAAGAATATGCAGCAAAAATACATGAATACAATGCCAGTTCCTTCATTCGTGTTAGATTATAATCATCCTACAATTACATTTTCACTTATTAATTCTATTTATTTGTACTTAAGCATTGTTACCATTTCAATTGTTCAGAGAATAGTGGTTATTTAAACTCACGCAGCCACCATGAGTCTGGGGTCAGGGGCTCTGCCAGCGACTGGGCACCACTCTGCGATGTTAACAGTGCTGCTGTGAGTGAGGGAGTGGAGGGTCACCCAGGAGCCCCCGGAGCGTCCCAATATCTTCACTACCTCTGACCTCCCCAAACAGAGCAGCAAGTGTCCTGTGGGGTCCCATTTTAGAGAGCTTATACCGTCCTGTAAGTTGGAGAGAGGTAATGAGAGGTCAATTAGAGGAAATAGAGTGGAAAATGTCTTGACTGTCAATTGACAATTGACTACGACTTGTGCAAACAAACCTGGAAGACTGAGAGAACAACAGGCTGCTCGTTCTCATACACCTCAGTTGTGGCCAAAAGGATCTTTCCACTGGGGTAGCCCACTGCAAAAGGCTTGTCCTCGCTGTGCCAGGCCACACACTGGGGAGCTAAGAGAGATTAGAGCACAAGATCAATCCCTTTCATTTAATTTGTTTGACTTTCTGAAAAAATACACTTGTTCACTTTTTGCCAAGTTGGATGAAAAGATCAATACCACTCTCTTGTCTTTACACTAGATATTGATTTACAACAAGCAGGTAGATAGCTTAGTTGAGCATACTGACAAAGACAGAGTGAACGCAGAAGGGAACAGTTTGCTCTGCCAAAATCCCCCCCAAAGAAATCTAAGGGGAAAAAAAGTCTCAAGAAAGAATAAATAGTTGAATGTAAATCTTGTAAACCAGCAACATGAGTTTTTTACATTTCTGTTTGTGCGAATATTAAACATGCAAAATATCAGTTAATAAGAAAGCATAATACTTGCTAGTAGTTTCCCTTTTTCACATTTGCATTCAGATTGTGTGCTAAACTGAGCTAATCATCAGTTGGCCTTAGCTTCATATTTACTGTATGGACATGAGAATGGTACCAATTTTCTAATTTCTTTAAGTCATAACAGTGTGTGCATTGTAATAGTCTCCTCACCCTCTTTCATGTGGCAGTGGGTGAGTTCAGTGCTCTTTACATTGAGGTCTAGCTGCTGCATTGTGACCTGCAGCCAGCAGAGGGAGCCATCCAGTCGGCCCACCAGAAGGCTTTCAGCAGGTCTGTTTTTACAGGCTGCCGGCTGCTCCAGAACCCACAAGCTGAAGGCCTGGGCCCAGCAGAGCGCTGTGATCCGGGACATCTGAGCCTCCACATGACAGTGGGATCCTGTAATGTAACAGAAAAATGACATTTGTAAATTTGTACTATTAGTGATGAGGGAGGCAGAAATTCAAGGTTATACAAAATCAACCAAAAACAGATGTACCTCTTATGTTCATGATGTTGATGTGTTTGTTCTCTGGGGCGGCCAGAAAGTTCCCCCCTGTGCTCCAGTACACAGGAGACATGAGACTACATCTAGCGGCCCTCTCACTGCTCGATCTGTCCGCCTTACTGGAGAAAGAAAGTCACAGGAAAATATATTTAGAACTATAAGTAACCCAAGTTCTTTGACAGGATACACATTTTCTGTAATATCTTCCTAGGTAAATCGTTTTTTTTATTAGTACTACAGTAAGTAAATGGACCTGTTTAAGTTTCAACCTGAAAGATGTATGGTACAACGTCAGTTCTATTGGAAATATTTGACCTAAAATGAAATGTGTATTTCTCTAATTGAAACCCATTTCCAATCTGAAGCAAAATCTTTTACAGATTTTGACACACTCTCTAATTGTGTAGCTGTTAACCGTCAGTTCAATCTGTGTTATTAAATACACTCCTCATTGGTTTTCAGTGTGTACATCTAAATGTTTTATAATTATGTAGTTGAATTATCTGTAGAAATTAAAGATACAGCTAAAAAAATAAAATTGTGAATTTGGTTGTATACGTTGCTAAAATGAAAAAAACACATCCAAAGAAAAGTCAAGGTTTGCTGTTTCATCTTCCATCAAAATGTATATTTTCAGATATAAACTATAGCACGAAACCCAATAATAACAGTACATTTCATTTGAAAGTGCCTGTTAATATGGATATTCCTTTAAAACAAGACTGAAACTGTATCCAAAAACATTACAGACACAGCACACAGCACCTGGTGATGCAGGAGAAGGTGGTCTGCAGCTCCACAGTGTTCTGGCTCAGGCTCCACAGCTGCACCACCTTGTCCTGAGAGCAGGTAGCCAGCAAGCTCTGGTCACTGTTCCAGGAACAGCTGGTCACCTGAGGGGAACAGACATAATGGAAAGCTTCTTTTCAATTCTGCTCACATGATAGGTTCTGAAAACTAACAGTACTGAAATGTGCCAAGTTCTCCCCAGGTCCAAGGATACTTCTTTGTTTCTAAAAGACTAACTGAAAGAAAAATCCCTGTCTTGGTGGATGTTTTAAGGACCTTAATCCTCAAGCCCCGCCCACTTAATGCTCTGCACATCAATGGGGAAGCTATGATAACATTCTTAATTTTGTCAAGCTTTAATGCAAATTATTGGATTGCTCTTTTTGAGTATATACTGTATAAGCTTTTACAATGTTTACGTGGATGGAGGATGGGCTTTGCATTTGATTGTTCTAATCTGCATCTCATCCAAAGGCAACAGCGTGGGTCAATACAAAATGTATAAACAAAAACACTGCATATCCCGTTTTTAAATAATCGAATGAAGCAGATTTGATAGCGTCTCTCACCTTGTTGTAATGTCCTTCAAGCCTCTTGAGAGGACTTTTGCGTAAGTCACCAGCCAGGTCGCTGTATGTTTGTGTCCGATTAGGACCGTCCCTGCCCGTGACGGCCAGAGCCTGCACCAGCTGCTGCGCGGCCCACTGGCGGTGTTTACTGGTCAGCCGCGCAGAGAGGACACAGGCTGCCAGCGCATTAGCCAGCTCCAGAGGGCCCACTCTGGTCAGGAGGGGTAAAGGGGAAGGAGGCAAGGGCGAAGAAGACACCCCTTGGCTCCCTGTATCTAGGCCACCTACGCAGAGCAGAGCTACCATGAAATAACAAAATCACAAGTTTCTAACACTGTGTGGAGGAAATTCTTAAGAGAAACTGATACATGATTAATGGACAAAGTTTGTCTTTTGTTATATTTAATAAAGTAATAAAGAAAGTCAATATACAAGTGAAATCGATCTCAAATGCAGGAACAGAGCAACTTCATCCTTAGAGGAAAAACTAAGTTCTGCACCCCGAACACAGGTAGCAGTCCCACTTCAAGTATATATTCATGAAAGGAAACAGCCCACTGGTCCTACACCCCATCATTAAACCATAAAACCCCTTTGTCCCCTTCCTTTTGCCCTCCTGATATGTAAATCCTTTACATATGTCTCTGTTAAGCACATATAAGACTACAAATACAATTTAACAGTGTAAAAGACAATCAGAGTATAAGACTATATGTTTTAAATGATTATATGATCATTTGACACGACACACTGAAATAAAGAAATGTTTACTTTCTCTCACCATTAGCCTCATGTTCTGTCTTATCTGAGCTGTGGCAGTGAACGCCCTTTTCAGTGAGCAGGGACACCAGATTTTGTGTGACCAGGAACGTGGGGGGCGTCTGCTCGATGTAGTCCTTCTGCGGCTGGGAGGCCTGCGATGCAACTGTCAGGCAGGTGTTCAGACAGCTCCTCTGCTGTGGGTCGCTGATGGCCCCGATGTTCACCCCTGTAGCCGCTGCCATTAGTTCCTACAGACAGGAACATTTAAAAATGTACACAAAAATGTTATGTTTGTAAGCAAATTTAATTCTTAAAAAATCCTATACCGGACAGGATAGATTATGTTATCAGGGATGATATTTTCACCATTTCAAATTAGAAGAAATGAATAATTTAACAAATATATTATTTATTCAGATTGTGATTTGTATACTGACCTAATGTTACTCCTATAAAAGTTTCAATATATCGCCTGATTCATATAAAAGCAATATGATATCTAAGAAGATTTCCAATAAAAAATGTGTCCAGTCCAGAAGTCAACAGTATTATAGTGAAAACTGTAATTAACTTCGACTATTATATAAAAGTTATCCAGTTGAAAAAAGGAAGTTTAAATGATATACTAAAACATGATCGATTTTGCAAATGTGTCACTTTGTCATTTAGAATTGATATGGAAATATACTTAGGTGATGTTTATTTTAGAGAGGATTTCACATACTGTATCCCAGACATAGTGCCGTTATTGTCATATGCTGTTTTTTGAATTAATTGATTAACTGACCTGAGTGCATATCTCCACCAGCTGCCTGTAAGCAGTAGGGCTGTGGGACACCACACTGCCGATGGCGGAGGTCAGGAAGCTGAGGCAGGTGGAGTTGTTGCGCTCTGTCGCCGGCCCCTTCACACCTGACTGTCTGTCCACACAGGTGTGAGCCCGCCCCCCTGCTGCCAGAGTCATCAAACGCACCAGGATCCGGATATCTGCCAGACCCAGGGACTCCAGTCCGTTAGAATGGCTGCACACTGACGCACTGGAGAGGAAGAAAAGAAGACTCTAGAAATCACAGCTCAAAAAAGAACGTCATAAATGCTGTATATTCTTGTTGAAACATACCTTGAAGCAGTCTGAGACAGTGCTCTCATCACCATGCTGTAAGCTAGCAGAATCTGGGCTGTGGATGTGACTCTTCTTAAAGCTTTTAGTCTATCATGAGAGTCCCTCAGAGACACTGCCTGCTGCCCGAGGCTCAGAGAGGTCTTCTGTTCAACAAGGGCATTCCCTGGTGAGGAAAAACACATTCTCAAAACATGAATCAATGGACAAATCCCTGATACATGTTGCTTAACTCACAGTTTTACACACCATCTTGTGTGGGCATGCAAAAAAGTCAAAATACTGGATCAACTACAAGAACACCATGTTTACTTTTGAGGCCCAGCTATGATAACCGTGTGGTGAGTCACTACGCAGCAGTGAGTTTGGCTGTGGTTGGATTCTCCTGCTGCCAACAAGCACAGAGGGAATGTGGGTGTGTGTTACAAGTGGGGATACATCTTTCACGAGAGATAAAGTGACGAGAAATGCACTGCCACATAAACAAGAATATAGTAAGCAACTTCATAGAGGTGTGCTGACAACAGAATTTGTAATTGTGGCTGGTTGGTTTTGTCACACTGTCCTGATGGTAAGACAAGCAGAAAACATGACTGGAAAATCAAGGAGAGACAATGTCTAGTGCTCTAAAAGTGTGGATTCTTTTCCATATTTTGAACTTTGTGTTGCAGAAAACTATTTTTTTCCATCATATTGCTCATTCTGTTCTTCAGACATGTTTACAATTTCTCTCTAATAATCAAAATAACATACATTTTTACATAAAAACCGATCAACTATGATCTCGTTTGCATAGAACTGATCGGCTTATAAGGGTTATTTTGGCAAAACTTCAAGACTTTGGCCTTCCTATACCAAAACATTATACCTTTCGGAGCCCCGGCTTTTGTAGGGTCAGTTGAGCTGTACACAAGGGCCCCGAGTGGATCCGGCTCAGTGAAGGTAATGGGGTCTGGTACCAGCTTCTTCTCTGTCAGTCCCAGGGGACGCAGCAGAAGCCCAAAGTCCTCCAGTCCTGTCAGCTTGTCTGGGTCACACTCGTCTTGGTGGCTCATTTCCCAATCATCTGTTCAGACAGAAGCACCAGCCATTTGATACAATTACATTTTGTTCTGTTGTACAACTGTTATTTCAGAGTGAAAGTGCCTCCCGTACCATCTGAAGTGCTGTCCATTTGTCCAATCAAATCTGATGTCAGACCTTTAATCCTGAAGGAAGACAACAACAATAAATAACAGGCTATACAAGCAGCTTACTTTCACCAACCAAACATGATACCAATAAACAGTCTAGTGGCCCCCTTATTGATTGCCATGTGTTGTATGAATCCATATTTTTCCTTTATTATTATTATACCTTTCATATTTAGAATTTGGGTCGTTTAAGTTTGCAGCCAGATACTTCTCCCTGCAGGAGCTGCAGAGGAGGTAGAAGGGGAAGTTGGATCCGCACTCCCCTTTGAACCAGACATCCACGTAGGCCCCGGTGCTGTCGTATCCCTTACGCGCAGCACTCTGACCGCAGCCCGGGTGACGCCGCTTTATGTGGTTGTTGAACTGCAGGGTGAGGGTGTTGCACAGTTCACACTTCACCATCTGACTGTGTTCCTCTCCGGCCTAAAACGAGGGCGACAAGATGTAACATGATATTTCTATTATTAGGAAAAGGAGCAAAACAAAACAAGCTTATTTTTTCAAACGAACCATATCATAAAAGGAAATGATCTGGTGTTCAGGTAACAATAACCCGTTTTCAATTTAAATGTAGCACACATTTCAAAAAAATGTATCGTAAATCAGCGTAAGAAAATGCCATTGAATGCTTGTTCCATCCACTATGGTTATGCAATTAGAAATGGGTTTTCTCAGAAATGTTAACATTGCAGAAAAAACTAGCACAGAGAAATCCATTGTAGAAAAGAAATGGAAAAATTACACTCTTGTTAGTTTTATTTATTAATTAGAGGAAAGTAACATCATATTTTTATGGAGGGAGAAGAGACTGTTTTAATCTGCTTAAGTTTTTTGCCTCTTCAGTCGTGGTTGGGGTCACATATTTTATGTATATTATGTGCTAAATCTCTTTTCATTGCAGTTTATCACATTTTCTTTTTCTTTATTCCACAAAGCAATTGTGTTCAAATATTTTGGGGATATTTCAAGATTTATTTAAAAAATATATAATCACGTCTTGCATAATTGCAAATTGTATTTTGTTTTGCTTGTGTATATGTTAATGTCACCTCCACTATCTGCAGTGTGTCCCTCTCCAAGCTGAAGAAAGACGGGGTCAGCAGGTCCTCATAAGTTTCCTCATGGTAAGGGTCGTCCATGTATCCCAACTCTGACTCCTCCGCGGCGTAGGGATGAAACTCCACCTGCTCTGGCCAATCACTGACGGAGGTGTGCTGCTGGTACAGCTGCGGGAGGGGGTTGGGCGATGGCAAGTCTGAAAAGATGGTGTTTGCTTCAAATGAAAACAAACAATAATGTAGGTTAAGGATTTATTAAGAGTCAAGACGCAGGCTGATCACATTCACAATATTACAATCATGTAAGGGAAGCTTTAAAGGTCTCCTATTATGTTATTTTTAGGCATACATTATGGGTATATACAAATATATAAAAAACATGTCTATGAAAAAAAGGGGGGGGGAGCTAATGCCTGCTCAGAATTGTACCGCAGATTTAGCTAAATGCTACCGTGATTAAATGCCATATCATGTTCCAAACCACATCAAGGATTATTTCTGAAACAGTATGGAGCTCAAAGGCTTTTTCTCTTGCGGGTTAACCACAAGGTGAGTTCCTTTCTTTATTTCCTGCTTTTTTCACACATACTCTCTCCAGTACAGGTTAGCTCTGAGTGTTAGCGATGCTTGCTAATGTAAACACAGACCATATTACGTCCAAAACACGTCGGGCATTGTTTCTGATAGCAACGTTTCTGATTGGGCCGTGGGTCCACATTTCGGACATTACGTCATATCGGACGCAAATCTGGATGAGCTCCGTTATACCGCCGTTTTCAGAGATTTGGGTACGGAGGAAAAGAGAGAGGGTTTTGTTTTCTGACACTTTGTGAGTTCCCTGACACACCGGGGACACATATTTATGTATAAAAGACATCAAAAAGTGCATTTTGCATGATAGGTAGACTTTTTCTTTCTTACAGCTTTTTGAATTAAAGGTGGGGTAGGTAATTTTGGAGAAACCAGCTTGAGTGCGCTAGAATTTGAAAATACACAACCGGAAAAAATCTGCCACTTCCTTACAGAGCCCCTCCTCCAACACACACGAACGCGCACATGACCAATGAGGGCACGAGATAAGTTTGTGCACAGATGGAAGGCTGACAGGCAGGTAGGCCATCCAGTTATTTTAGCCGGGCCGGCTCAGATGATTGGTCGTGCTTTTTACAGTACTACGGCTTCCACAGATAAAAAATGTTTATGTATTTATTGTCAAAGCATTTAATATATTCATTGTTATCGGGATGTTAAGAGCATTCCATGGAATATAACAAAAAGTGTTTCTGAAATAAATGACATACCCCACCTTTAACGCATGTTTTGATGTGTATTCCTGGTTATATTCTGTGACTCTGACCTGCTCTTCTGAAAGAGGTCCTCTGACTTGGGCCTGAGCGCCGCCGCCGTGCAGGAGGAGGTCTGTTCCTCGTGAGGTGGACATCCAAAAAGTTCTCCCTCTCTATCCAGTCCAGCCCCGGCAACAGACTGTAAACAAATAACATAAAAAAACATCATACCACTGACAACAATAACACCATCATGCCTGAACCAGATTAATAAACGTCCTCGAATCCCTAACCTTTCATTGATTTGAGTGGTTGGCCGCTCGGGACATTGTACCGTCTCCGGCCCATCTGGAGACGGGGTGTCGGGAGCCCCCTCCAGTCTGGATGACTCCGTCTGCTGCTCCTCTGTCAGCGGGTGCTCCAGCATCCAGCTGGCCAACACCTCGATGGTTTGAGAGTCCAAGTCACCTGCTACATCTGGCGGGCACATGGAAGTTAAACCGTCAGAGTTCAAATGGAAAAGGAGGATCAGAGAGTGTTGCATTGCTGATTCGTGTTTGACATCGCCACCAGATGATCATGCTTCTGTGTGCTGTCTGAGGTCACACTGCCACATCTGTTCTGATGATAGAGTGTGTGAAAAGTGTAAGTGTGTGAACATATGTGAATAGTAAGAGAGGGAAGACCTAATTTGAATAATGTGAGAGTTTGTGATAAAACAGGGGATGCTGAAATTATTACAATGTATTTTGGCACATGTTGACCTGTAAATAACACATACTGATACATGCTGTGTGTGAGCCAATAATCTGAATTTTTTTCAACTTTACAGTACCATGTGTTCGTAGTCTTAGACACTTTTTGGGGAACCTCGATTTGAATTTCTAACTTTTTCCAATGAGAAATTGGTCAAATCTTTAAAATATCCGACAAACTTCAGTCTTCAAGGAGGTACAGTATAACCATAGACTGTATATATAAAGAGTATAACCGATTTCAGGCATAAAACATGTGACTTAAAAAAATAATTCTAATGAAAATATATTAATAAATTGACTCCCACCATGAATAACAGCATCATGTTAATCCTCATACTAATAATTTTGTGTATCTTAGAAATACGACACCATTTTTGTAATTGAAGAACTTAACTTTTCTAACCAAATGCTTCAAAAAGGCATGAGCACACAGACAGATGTTAAAAATAGAAAGCATATGAGGCAAATCATGTGTGATGTCAGACTCTCCACCAAGCAGTACCTGCTGCCTCCAGGGCCCAGTAGATATGTCTCATAGAGAATCCCATTTCTAGCAACCGACTGGTGACAAACATTTGTGTCCGTTCTGGTGGTTGAGAAGAAAAGGAAAAGTACACAAAAAACAGAAAAGAAAAAACAAGCCCACAAGCTGAATTTTTAAACGTGTATACTGTAGTGAAATGTGTCAGAATAATAAAAAATGATTATCACAATTGGTTTTAATTTCCCCTCCCTTAATTTACTTTCCGCTTATTAGTTTTACAAACTACAAAAAGCACAATAAAAATGACACAAACACAACTGATGATGAAAAAATGGTGCCATTCAAGCATGTGAGGGCAAATCAGTGTCAATCATGCAATTGATTGTGAAAATATCTTTCCCATAGCAAAGCAAAACACATGCTGAACATATGTGACCATGCAAGAGACAGAAAGATCCTGCTGAGTAAATATAAATCTACTCCTTTCAATTTTTCAAATCATATTAGTAGCATGTTTGATTATGAAGCCAGCATGGGGAAAAAGTGTGTTAAAAATGAACTGACCTGCAGGACTGCAACGATTAGCAGAGCTATTCTCTTTAACACTGTATGTCGTTTGTCACTCATTTTAAATTGGGAGAGATATTTCAATCAGACTTTTTTTCTTGTGTCTTTGTGTGTGTATTGATGTCTGACAGCTTTTCCCCCATTAAAAAGGTCTCTGCACTTGTTCTTACCCAGGCTGCTTCGGGCCTGTGTGCTGCAGGGACCTGGTTCCATGAAGCTAGTCTGCTGCTCTGTGAAGGCATCACAAGAAGCAGAGCTGGCCAGGCTGAAGCAGGGGTGCAGCGCGGGGGGGGCGCTAACCAGGCCCGTAAGCGTGGGGAACCGAGTTAAGACCATGTGCCTGGAGGGAGTGAAGATACAGCATATACATGGTATAATAAAATATAAAATAACACAGTTCAAGTGGTGATAAACTGCCAGTGTTCAGTCGGGACCCAACATTTGAAATATAAGAGAATCTGAAGGAATAAGGAATAACGTCTCTGAAGCAACGACATTTCCTTCCGATGTAGCGTATCTGAAGGAATAAGGAGAGCTTTTTTAAGCAGATTATTTTACTCGGATGTGCCTAAAAACACAATAAACCAAAGCATGTATCCCTATATTATCATTTGTTTCAATATTAACAATTATGATCAAGCCAGGTATTTGTTGTCGTGGTGTCAACTGATATTCAAAGGTAAAATATGTGAGATGACAGCTTTTGGCAAAGAGGTCGGTCCTTTTTGTCGAAAAAACTCTTATTTAAATGTTGTGTTTGATTGTATAGTAGAAAGGAGGCTGTTTTTGTTTCCTTTATACAAGCAGGAACAATACAAACACTATGGTTAGGAGAGCAACAAGCAGGCAGAGCTGCAGCTGAGGTTAAAGGCAGAACAGGCACAATCCTCACTCTCTGTTTTCAAATACATCCTAACTCACCCATTCCCTGGACTTCAGAAAAGCTGCTGCTGCCAAAAGATACACGTCTGTAGCAGTCAGTAACAACATCAGAACTGAAGATAACTGTAGTTTGCATCTTTCTGAGAATGCACTGATTGAAGCATTTAGTATGAATGACCCGTCCAACAGTTAAATCAAATGAAATCATTCGTGATCAACGTGTTTTATACTCACTGGAGGAGGCTGATGGGAAAGAAAGGGTTGAAATTATCGAGGCTGTCTCCCTGCAGGTTAGTTGGCAGAGAGGATGCCAGGTCAGTGTTAGAGGAAGAGGCAGAGGCTCTGTTTGATTGGCCGAAGATGGCAGTGCCTTCTGAACCTGCGCTGTACAGGGACAGAGAGCTGGAGGACTTGGAAATGGGCTGAGAGGACGAGTGGTGGCCAGATTCTGTAAGGACGAAGAGAAAGGAAGGTCAGGTCACACCCAGTACTTATTATTGTACTATTTTTTTTTTTGCCTGAATAAAATAAAACAAAACTGCTTTTAAGTCATCAGCCCAACTCCCTAGTCCCTAGTTAGGACAAGACTGAGGTGTGAATATTGATTTTTGATTAATATATGTCATAGCATTCCAACATTTTACATACAAACTAGAGCTGCAAAACTAGTCGATTTTCAAAACTATTTTAGATTTTTCTCACTTATCCTATAAGATAAGTGGATGTTTTTACTTCTTCTTATTGTCTTATTTCAAACTGAATATCTTTAGGTCGTCTCCTGTTACTCAGTAAAAAAACACTTTTGCAAATTTGCAACGTCAGGTTCTCCGAAATTGTGGTAGGAATTGTTCCTACAGACTTTTTCAGACAAAACACAAAATTGGGGAAATAATCTACGGACGTTTTTAATAAAAGCTCTAATACTAAATATTATTAAATAGTCAAGTACGGCTAAGCCATGCCTCCATCATAATTCTTAATTCCTTCAAACTCAAGATCAAACTTCAAAGACTGACATAACTCAAGTCAGGTTAAGTCAATATTACCAACATAGCTTTATATTATATAGCAATCCTAGATCACAAATGGTCTAAAGGGGCCTGGAAACCAAGTTTAAAGTCATCAGATCTGCAACACAACATGACTTACAAACATCACTACTAAAGTATGTTCAATCTTTAAATCTAGCTACCTTTGTGTTCTTTGTTCTCCTGCAGTCTGTTCAGAGCTCCTTTGTAGATCATGACCTGAGCCCTCTCCAGGTCGACCAGAGACACGCTCTGTTTGATGGGGCAGGGTCTGACCGCCCACTTCACCATGCTCTGCACCACATACTGCAGCACTGACCTCAGCTCAGCACTCTCATCCCACTGTTTGCTGCTGGTCTTGGCCTGGTCTGGGTTTGTGCTGGAGAGGGGACTCGTTGGGGAGTTGGGAGGGTCGTGTTTTGGCACTAGGAGCAAATCTGAGAGCTTCTCACAACTAAAAATGACAGTCAGGGATTTTAAAGCTCCTATGAGAAGGTATGAGACTCTGACGGCTCTCAGTTCATGTGCAAAGACATCCAATTTGGAGGTTTGGGGAGGTTGGGTCGACTCCTTTTGGTCAGCCATCTTTGTGGCATCTTTGGTTGTGGACGATGATGGGAAGGCGTCCGTCTCGGCACTGCTCTGCGCCGCACCGTCTTTCATGTTCTCCTCAGAGTATTTCCTTTTAGGGTTGGAGGCTGGATGAGTCCCCACCCATCCCTGCTCCTCCAGCAGCCCCATCAAATAAATCAGGTCTAACAACACCTTGGGTTTGAGGCCTCTGAGCGGGGTGACGTCGCAGCAGGATACGTCGCAGGGCTCCAGCGAGATGATCGGCGTGTCGCTGGGTGACCAAGAATTCATGGAGCTTAGTTATTGAGAAGGATGAGAAGAACCCACAGATACAGCATGGAGTGACGACGGGACGGATTCAACAGGGGTTAATGGATTAAGAATGAAGAGGAAGAAGGAAGAAGAAAGTAAGATCAGGGGGGAAATGATAAAATAAACTAAGATGTTAGACAGATTACAGGGGACGGAAAATAAACACAAAATTGAACAGTAATCAACATGCTGAAAGGACCGAGACAGGAAAGATATAAGAGTTGTTACATGGAAAGTAATGAGAATCATCATTAAGGTAAGATATGCAAAGAGATACCATAAATACGTGAGCATATTCATATATTTGTAATACCTGACAGAGAGGTCTGCCTCCTCCCACTGCAGCTTGGCCAGGGGGCTTCCTTCCTTCAGGACCCCCAGCAGAATGGCCCTGCGCCCGCTGGGCTTGTGCAGGCAGAGACCTCCAGCCCGGAGACCGCTGTCCACCCCCCCGATCAGAGCCAGTACGGGCCACACCTCTGTGCAGAGAGCAGCCAGCTTGGCCTCGGACAAGGAGCGACGCTGAGGCAACAACTCCCCCGTGTCCTCACCTCCCTCCCTCTCTCTGTCACTCTCCTCCTTATCAAAGTGTGTGGGACCAACGCCTGTGGGAGAACGTTTTAAACAGTGAAAAAAGACAAAGAGTAATAATTGATAACCATGAATAAAATATGCTTCATAAGGATATCATACATTGCCTTTAGCAAAAGCTGTACCGAAACAAACACAGACAGTTTTGAACACTGCACGCTTATTCTTTGGTCCACTGCAGCTACATTTTGATCGACAGGGATGCTAACTTTATTTTAGCTTCACATGATTGAAAGATAATGTGATAAAGGGTACTATATTGAGATGGAGAGGCCTGGTATAATCTTTACAGGGGAGTAATGAGTGACAAGACAGCTGATTCAATTCTGTTGAAGGGTTGTGTACCATACAGGAAATATTAAAATGACCATGTATTAGTACATTTATAAAAATGTATATTCATATTCATATTTTCTAGGTTTACACAGTGAGCCGTTAAATAAGTAAAGCCTGGGGATTTAGGTCAACAATGAGGGTGGCTGCACAACCCAAAGCAACTATTAACTTAGCATTAGCAGTATCAGAATACACCTATGAAGGTTAGTTAGCTGGTCAGGTATCTGTTATGGCATCAATTATGTTTTCACTACAAATGCAAATGCAACCTGTTTATTCACCCTATTTGAAATTAGATATAAAAGGTCTCTATGCTAGCAAAATGTAATAATAAAACAGGCTAAGTATGCCTTTATGTGACCACTGCAGGAACTGACTGACCTGGATTGAAGCTTCCCAGTTCGTCGTCTTTCAGCAGGGGGCCGATGAGCTCCAGGTGGGTGTGGATGTACTGGTTGATGTGCGAGGCCCACTGGTCACAGCGATGGAGTCGGCGGAGGAGCTGCAGAGTGGACTCCAGCAGCACCGTGGTGCGAGGGCTGCAGAGGGGCTCCCCGGGGAGGAGGTTACTGGGCATGCCTCGCATCTGGAGGTCCCGCAGTGCCACCTGGGAGAGATACAGAAGCGAAAAAGAATGTCTTGAAATAAAATGTACTGTATGTGAAGTTTTAAGAAATGTAGCAAAGAAAGACCATTTTAAATTTGCTTTATACATTTCTCAAATATATACTAATTGTTCTTATTTCCTTACATTCACTGTAAATGTGGATATTGTCCTCTTTAATTTAAGGTCCAGTTCATAGTTACATTCACCGTTACCAAAGATATTCAATAACTAATAATATTTGACGCACTAATACCTACACAGGATTTGAATAGGTAGAACAAGAGTGCCACTATGTAGTAAGTGCCTTTAGTAGGTACAATAAATCCATTACCTTTTCTCCAGGATTACTGCTGTAGAACAACACACAGGGGTACAGTTCAGAGGCCACCACACCTTCAAATGCCAACTTTGGGTCCTAGTAAAAAAAACACAGACACGCAGAAATTGCAGTAAAGTCCAATTGAGTAAAAGCCCTGCACGCTAACTTTGAATATGTTTTCTGACCTTGTCATTCTTAGCAAATGATATAGTGTGAGCCTCCATGTCCAGGATGCAGGTGATGGTGTCCCCCTGGGTGAAGGAGGGAAGTGTTCGGACCAGCTCCCCCCCGTGGTACAGGTTGCCGCTATAGGCACGGTACAGCCACATGTCAGTAGTAGTGTGATGGTTGTGATCTCTGACTGGCCAACGAGAAACACCCACACATGTGCCCTCATTGCCTCGGTTCTCTTTGGTGATGTGGAACTGAGAGGAGGAGAGTTTGGTATATATATATAAGGTTATTTTTAAAGCATATTTCTCTGGTAAAATCTGGACAACAACCAATAAAGAAAGATTAACTTGGATTAATGTAATTGTTTTCTTTCATTTTGTCCTTACCTTCCAAATGAAGCAGCCAGATGTGATGGCAGTGGTTGCCAGGCCGTACCCCTTCCCTCCTGAGCCATGAGAGAGGATGTTCCCGCTCTCCAAAGAACAGCAGATTAGCTTGTGAGGGTCAAATGAAAAATCTCCAATGGGAATACATTCGTCATAGCTGCCAGGATTCTGCAAAACACAAGTTGGAAAAAGGTAATGGTCAAAGATTTATAAAAACATACTAACTGCATTATAGAGTTCTACTTTAAAAAACATAATAAGTGCTTAGAAATATGAATTATCATATGATGCCATTGACTTTTGTTTCATTGTTATTTTATTGTCTTCTAATTTGACACCAATATAATTTGTTGTTATTTTCTTGTCCTCTCCCACCTCTTATCCTGCCCCCACCAGGGAGAACAGGCCCATCTGCTCCTCTGGTGGTCCTGCTGTTATTAATGTACATACTGCCTGGAGTGAATTTCACTTTTTCCTGAGCAAAGCATTTTTCTAAGTCTTGGATACATGCATTCGGGAAAGCTGACATTTGTTCAAATGCAGTGAACACTAATCTTGGGCCAGTAAGTCATTTATGGCACTTAAATAGTGTTACAAATATATCATGAAAGCCGGATTCAGGGCCACAGGCCATAAGACTATTAAACATCTGAGCTCTGTCAAGTGCCTCCAAAAACATTCATCTGTTTCCATCTAGTTATTTATTTATCTATACAGTATATCATATTCCATTGACGTGTACATAGACTCTTCTTGCACTATTTCTATTTTATTTGTATTTACTTGCACATCTTGCAACATTGTCTTGCACTATTTTTATTGGTTTTATCTTTTTTATGTCCTATATATATATATTCATGTTGCATTGTTTGAGGAGCCTTGGACTTTTCATTGCCATATCTACACTGTAGATACTGTGCAAATGATAATAAAGATACAATTGGACTGCAAGTACATTTTTGTTTACACAGTAACACACTGACATTATACTGCTATATAAGAGGTATAACAGGAAGTACATGATCCTTTACATAGAATCATTATTGAAAGGAAGGGAGTGTTGATACGAGTGAATCTAGAAGACTTTCTACAATAATGATACTGCTGTATTACCCCCTTGTCTTTGTCAGCGGTCTCCTCGTGGTGCTTCTCAGCTAGTGGTTCCTTCCACATATAAACAGACACAAGCTGAAAGAGTTGTTTAACCATCTACAAGAAAAAACAGAGAAAAGGGACTTTTTTTTTAAAGTCTTCATTATCCCATTCACAATTTCAAACTCACATACTGTACATTGAATGCAGGAATGTCTCCTATATTTGCATGTTGCATTGACATTTTTACATCATACCTGTTGAATTTGAACAGGCTCAGAACAAGCAGGTAAAAGTCTTTCTAAAACATGGAAGGCCAAAAGCTTAGTGCGGAGGTTCTGGAAGCACGGAGCACCTGAAAACAGGACAGAGGAGGTGAACACGGAGTAAAACCAAAGTAAATGCACTCAAAAATATAAAAATATCAGTGCTGTTTTTTTTTATTTGAAAGTTCCTTACCTGAGGAGCACTTGTGTGAAATGATAGACATGAGTGGATCAATCCATTTGACAAAAGTAGATAGTCTTTTCATTACTCTTAAAGACAGAACACGCCTCAAAAACACCAAGAAGTCTGCAAGCTGCAATTCAACCACTTTGCTGCTTTCCACCCCTAAAACAACAACAACAACAGAAGGAAAAGTATGTACTGTAAGGATGCATTTCATTGTGCTCTTTGTAAAAAAGAATATTTCAGTGAACTTTTAAATTGTTAAATGTGAAATACCAGTAGGATTTGCACTCTTGCTGCTGGAATCGTTTTTCTCAGCCGTTCCTCTCTCTGCCGTCTGCTGCTGGTGGAAAGTGGACAGGATATTCTGGAGCTGCTCACACATCACTTCCATTAGAGCAACGGATACATCCATAGGCAGCATTTCCTCACAGGAGCTGAGGACACAGGACAATTCCTTAGGAAAAATAACTGCTTAAGAGTACTTTCACTTTCTAATGAATCCAATAGTTCTCACCTTGCAGCCACAGTCAATATCTGAAGCAGGCGAGCACAGGCTAGTCTAACAGAGCCACTTAGCAGCATGGCTCCAGATTTAGTGGCTGCAAACCAGCCCTGGTTCATCAGTGCACAGCTGTTGTTGGTCAGCATGGAGAGGATTTCAAGAATGCCGCATTTAATGACCAGCACCAGGTCCACTGGTTGGTAACAGAAGTTCAGTGCAAACATCGTGGCTAGGAGAAGGTGCTGGCAGGAGCCTGGGTATGAAGAGACAACATCTTAACTGCTTGCAAAATCTACTAAAACTGTGCATAAAAAGAAGTTAAAATCAAACCTTAATGTGTCAAAATATGAGAAACAATAATGAACAAACCTGGATGTTCTCTCTCCAACAGGGCCCTCTGTTTGAGGACACGCACCACCTGCTGGTAGAAGGTGTGCGCTGCAGATTGTAGCTCCCTTTGCGTTTCCAAAGAAGCTGAATTCGTACCAGACTGCAGAGGGGATTGGAGAGTAATTTATGCAACAGAATGTTAATATAAAACAAACAAATCCAATGAGTACAACATTCAGTGATTCTAGTCTCTCCATCTGGCTTGAATTAAATATTCATCTGCACAAACATTGTGATAGCACTATTACTAGATGTACCATGTAATGCTGCGTCTCATAATTAGCTCCAGAGTGAGAGCCGATGATTTGTGTTCCCAAAGAGAAGCATCCAGAGAGGAACTGGAGCTGCACGGAATACAGCAGAGCGGGAAACCCACTGCTCTTCTCCTCCATCTTAGACAGGAAGGAGGACATCTGACACAAGGCCTCCAGACGCAACTGATCACAACAAAGGGAAAATTAAAGGTGAGTTATCAACTTTCAAAGCATTTTCTTTCACTCATTTCAACCTATATTGAGCTCATGGTGGCTGATTATGTATAGATAGTGTTTCCCTGGTGAAACAAATGTCGACATAATAAACATGTCGACATTATTATGTGCCCAGAGAATTCACCATTATTTGGCTGCAAATTAAAAATGTGTTTATAGGGAAGCACTACTAACTTGAAAATAGGCATCATTTAGTTGTGCAATCATGTGTTTCTGAAAAAAAACTATTGTCCCTTGAGTCCTTAATGTAATCTGCCATTACATGAATTGACTTCTAATAAGGACAATTAAACAGATTTGTAATAATATAAACACAAAGCTGCAGCTGTTAAGTAGTGTTGTCATTCCTCAGCAATAATAATTGACTGTATGCTTGTAATACCATATCAAATCAATCAAATCTCATTACCTCCGCCCTCTGTTGCTGCTGCAGTATGGCAAAAGTAATGGATTTGGGATCGGCCTGACCACAAGTCTGTCCAGCCGGCAATGTAGGTGAGGAGGGGGACATGTGGATGAGGCTTCCACAGACAAAGTGGAACACCTGGTTGAGAATAGGCAGAGTGTTGCTGCCATAGTGGGTTGAGGTGGTGGGGCTGATGCACTGCCGCAGGCGATCCCAGGCATCTTTCATGACACCAAGGGAACACAGAGGTAATCCTGGAAGAGATAAAAGATGAAAAAATGTTAGTTTTTGTACACCTCGTACAGAGTAATTCATTCAGTGTCAATTCTGTTTTAAAAAGATACTTGGTTGATGTTTGATCCCTGACAAGAAATATCAAAATAACAAGTTGGGCGCAGAGCAGGACATTTATAATAAGAGACTAATTCTAAAATGTTTCTTGACTCTGGAAATAATGCAAATTTGACATGCCAAAATCTTTGGTGAGAGAACTCCAACATCACGACACAATATGGAAGTTGTATATTTTGGGTGACATGCTTATTGTTGCAAAGCCTTAGTCATTTCTCCTTTGTTTCAGTCCTTATTCTAACCTAAGAAAACAAGTTGCAGCTGAAAAGATATCATAATGATATTGCTCAAGTAAAAATGTTTTATAATATGCAAAACAAGTACAGAAAGCAGAGTCTCCCTCCATCAAAGCTAATTAAATATGTATTACAAAAAGAATATCACATAAGTAAAACCAAAACGAGAATCCAAACCTAAAATAGTGAAAATTAAAATGAGGGATACAATTACAAATATATTGTTATTTTCCTCCTCCAGGAAACTGTTCCTTTAATACATGACAGTATGGTATGACGTACCTTTTAAACATATTCCACCTACCCATTTTATTCTTTGAAGATCCCAATGAGTTTTTGGATTGGTCAGACTAAGTAAGACAAAGACAATACATTAGCACTGATGAAGAGGTGTGGAGCAAACTGTTGGTACAGAACAAGGCTTACCTGTTTCCGGCCTTCAGCAGCCATCTTTAGGAGTTCTGTTGTTGATTTCCTGAAATGACGGGAACAGTTAGTGCAGAAACAGCTCATTCGAGAAACTAAGAACATATGCTGCCTAATATAAACTCTACCTTGCTCCAGGGTTTATAGTCTGACTCTCTCTTTCACTGGGCTCCTCACAAGCAGGCCTGAGCCCGAGCAGGAGGAAGAGGCAGCGGGACACCACCAGATGGCAGGCGTCAGGGAATCCCAAGCTCTCCTCAGATTCCCTCTGCTTCTCCCACTGCTGCTTGGGATCCAGCTCCCTCTCCAGGCTGACGGGGCTCTCCATGCTGCTGGGGAGGGTGGAGGTGCCGAAGGACTCGTACACCGTCACGTTCTGCTGTACCTGCATGGCTTCCCGGGTGGCCATGAACGATTCTAGGACTTCTGCAGAGACAGGGAAGATGCATTAGAGTCAGATGTGTTGTTATTAAGATGATGAGTTATGTGTATGTGGGGGGAATCTAATTATCCCTGTCAGGGTCTGTCTGCCTTGAGCAATTAAGATTAAGTTAAATAATGGGCAAATATTCTTTTAATGTCATTCTTTTCATTGACATTCAAATTTCGAAATTAACATTTGAATGCTGCGCAGCTTTTTGTATATTAAAGTGGACCTATCATGCTATATTTGAAACATATATTGTAGGGCCATACCTATATAAAACATGTCTGTGAAGGTTTTTTTTCAAAATACCAAACAGATCATGCATTTTAGTTATGCCTCATTTCGCTCTATTTGCTCTTTTTCAGCCCTTTTTGCAAGGGCTGATTCTGCTTTTGTGGCAGACTACAGCGCCACTTACAGGCCTGGCATATGTACTACAGCGTCTCCAGAGCTTTCGAGCGGTCTCTCATTCCCCTGATAGGTGGAGAGTTGCCCATATAGGCGGAGCACCCCTTTTCTGACATCAGAAAAATTCTAATAATAATCAGCTCCGTTGCAGCCCCATTTTTAGAGATTTGAGTATGGAGGAAAAGAGAGAGGGTTGTCTTTTCTGACACTTGGTGAGTTCTCTGACACACCGGGGACACATAATCATGTATAAAAGACGTACAAAAATGCATTTTGCATGATAGGTCCCCTTTAAATTAGTTTGAACCTGGTATTTCACCACGTGACTTTTTCTGACTTGTGTTATCCAAACCTTTCCAATAACTCCAGAGCATTATCAAGTAAAATAGTCATAACAATTAATAAAAGATCAATGTAATCCTTTCCAAAATTCACAACAAGTTTTATTATTTAAAGGGGGCCTATCATGCAAAATGCACTTTTGTACGTCTTTTATACATGAATATGTGTCCCCGGTGTTCCAGGGAACTCACCAAGTGTCAGAAAACACAACCCTCTCTATTTTCCTCCATACCCAAATCTCTAAAAAAGGGGCTGCAACGGATCTGATAAAAACTGATCCAGATTTGAACACTTTACTGACGTCAGGACAGTGGCGCTACGGCTATTGGGCCAACTCCACCAATCAGGAGGAGACAGCCACGGCCATTGCCGTTCGAAAGCGCTGGAGACGCTGTATTACATATGCCAGGCCAGTAGATGGTGCTGTTCTCACATAATCTGCCCTTGCAAAAACAGAGCTAACATTTTTCAAATTGAGCGAAATGAGGCATGGCTAAAATGCATGATCTGTTTGGTATTTTGAAGGAAAAAAAAGGTATAAATATGCCTTATATAGGTATGGTCCTACACTATATTATTATAATATAGCATGATAGGTCCACTTTAAATAAATGTTGTTCATCAATCCATATTTGGTGGCAATTATCCTTTAAAAAACAAGAAAGGCTTTTTAAAGAAAAATGTGTTTCACTGCAGTCTGTTATGTTCATTAAAACATACTTGATTTTTTAAATATATTAAGACATTTAATCTGATAAATTACGTCATTTAAATTGAGCATTTTGATTAAAAAAAACTTAAAAACATGACGAACATTTAAAGATTCATTCAAAAATCTCAATAGATGCTTTGAATGTAAAAATAAATAAACAAGGCATTTAATTCAGCCATAAATCTCCCATTGCTGCAGAAAGGGCAGGAATAGAGATTAGCCTTTCTAACCTGACAGGTACATACGACTGTTGCCAAAGGCGTCCTCCTCTGTGACCTCTTCCTGGTTGTGGTTTGCTGTGGGGGGGGGGGGGCACCTGCACCTCCCGGCTGCAGTGACCCACTGACTGCTGCTCAGGGTCCTTCCCCACCTGCTCTGCTGAGGGGCCCGGCTCCTGCCTGTCTGCATCCGGACTTTGAGGAGACGTGTTCTGCAAAAACAGAAATGTTTCAAATACACTGTGTTTTTCTCTCTTTTTTGGGATTATATCAGAGTAAAAATAAATATTTATGAAAAAGAATAGCCTCTTGCCAATGGAATTGTTAATAATATTTACAGAACAAATATTTAACTACAGTATATTGTCAGAGTGGTTGTTTAAGCAAGATCTGCACATGCATAATATTTGGTAATGACATTAAGTGGAGTAATTTTAGTAATGGTACCTGTTTAGCAGCAGTCTGCACCTGGGACATCTTTGGAGAGTTTTTATGGGCCAACAGAGAGCTTCTGATTTTATAAACCGTTTCATAGACGTTCAGCAGCATCTCACAGGGGTCGTATCTGTCCAAGGGTGAGTGAATAAATAGTTTATAATTAGGTTTGTTCTGCACAGCAGTATGAATCATGCACAATTAATCAGGGAATATGAAATGTGTGTTACTACTGACTTGTCCTGCCAACAGGCCTCTTTCTGCAGCCCAGTGTGTTTCAGCAGAGCAGCAAGACTGCAGCGACAGACGGTCTGCAGCAAACAGTCGCCTGAAGATCCTGCGCTCTCCCACTCTGCACTCACAGCAAAACAACACAGCTCATTACAACAAAATCACAAAAGATAATTGAAATAATAATAATCAATTATGTATTGTGCATCATTTGGCACGTCAGGTACATCAATACAGATGCATAATACTACTTAGTAATTTCTCTATAAGCAATAGTTTAAATGAACATAGTTTGTCCACTTTCACCTTGATAAATACTTTGAACACACGTGATGCACTCGTAAAAAAACAAGCAGAAGTCTAAGTACCTTTGCTGTGAGCGTACTCCTCCATATTCTGCCACAGGCCCCCTGCAGGCCCTCTGGAGGACCCCAGCGCCAGCTCCAGTAATGTCCTGGTTTCCTCGTTCAGACTGAGCTCTGCCAGCCGGGCATCACTGCTGCCCAGCAGGACCACCTCCGTCAGCCATGCCATGCTCGAGTCTAAAGGACAAAGCATCACATGGGACATAGGAAAAGAGAACCAGTGAAAGGTAAGTAGAGTGTGTTTGCATATAAAAAGTGTGCATTCAGTTAAAGGGACCCTATCGTGCTCATTATCAGGCACAGGCTCTAATGTTCAAAGTTTTTTTTTTGTCATACTGCCTGTGCTGCAGCACCTCTTTTCACCCCAGTCTGCTCAGATCGGTTAGCTGACCGGCTCTGTGATTGGTCAACTGCTTATAGATGTCCCGCCTTTTAGCCTATCAAGAACAATGTGTTTGAGCGCTAGCCAATAGAAGCGTGAGTCTTATACAGGGGTTTCACTATCTTAGATCAAAGGTCTCCATCAAGGTGTTTCAAGCAGGGGGGGACGGGGTGTGGGAGAGAAACTCCCTCTGGAGGGAACATTGGGATTTTAGCCTTGGCAGACCATTTACATGCACAAAGACCTTTATACAGTAGCACACTACAGGATAGGGAAAAACCCCCAAAACACATCCATGAGTGGTCTTTTTTTGGTCGAAGGTGTACAAAATAAAAGGTTAGCCAGGTAACTCCATTGTTTGTCATCTGTTTTACTCTATCCCCATGTTTATTGTCTATATTACTGACAAAACCTAACCTAACAACAACAACAACAAAAAAAGCATTACTCTATAGGCTCTTAGCCAAACAAAGATCTGGTTCCTAACAGAATGTCGAGACATTGATGCAACAATATTCTGGGGATGAAGTTGGTATCTATCTGCCAACACATTGGCTCATATGAAAGCATGGAGAGAGCATGAAGTTTGTTTTCCTACCCAGCTGTTCAAAGTCCATCTCAAGCCCGTTCCTGAGGAGGATATTTGATAGCCAGAACTCTGACATTTTCTCCTGAAGGGACGGCGGCGGGCCTTGCAGCATACCACCGAGGCACCGGCCCACTGCCAACGCTACAGAGCGCTCCAGATCCAACAGCCAGACCCACGTGCCCTCCTCCTCCTCCTGCTGCTCTTCCTCCTGCTGCGGCTGCTGCTGTCCAGGGCACAAGTTCTCTTCACTTTTATCTGTAAGGAAGATCTCTTGTCAGTGTATAGCTTGCATATATTTTATACTGTAAGAAGAATCTTCAGCGTAGGTCCTGTATCCGTTTTTTTTATACATTTGCAGTGGTAGAAAGTAACTAAGTACATTTACTCAAGTGTTGTACTCAAGTACTTTTTTGGACATATTTGTTCTTTACTTGAGTGTTTCTATCTAATGCTACTTTATACCTCTACTCGGCTACATTTCAGAAGCAAATATTGTACTTTTTACTCCACTACGTTTGTTTTAACACTCATAGTTACTAGTTACGTTTTACATATAAAATGTGCTGATGTGGTATAATGCGATACTTTACTTCTAATTTTAAAACAATTTCTAGTATCTAAATTTGCTCCAAGACAAACTACAACACTGAAATGCTCTAACATGTATAAAAACAGATAACACCTGATAATACTTCTGTATTTTACATTATTCTGAAATGGGCCATTGTGCAGAATAAGTACTTGAAGTACATTGTGTTGCTAATACTTTTGTACTTTTACTTAAGTTTCATTTTGAAATCAGGACTTTTACTTGTAGTGGAGTATTTTAAGAACATAGTATTTGTACTTTTACTTTAGTGAGTACTTCTCCCAACAGTGTACATGTGACACTGCTGTAGCCACTAGTAACAACAATAAACTATGGGTCGAGGTTGATCTGACGTTAACTGACCTAAACATGTTTTCTGAGCCTCCATCCTCAGTTCTTGTTCCTCCAGGAGGCCGGTCTCTGGTATGAACCTGTTGAAATCATTGAGTTGTTCCAACAAGGCCAGCAAATGGCTGAGAAGGGGCTGCACTGTGCTGAGGGGCAGCAGCAGCAAGGAGTACATGACCTGGCACAGCAGGCTGCCAGCCACTGAGTTGAACAACACCACTGGGACAAGGGTTGAGACGAGAGAGGGGGGTTAGAGAGACTGATACAAATAAGTGAGAAATTCAGATGGACAACAGACACATAGAAGCAAAGCATCAAACTGCTCTAAAACCTATGGACCTGGACATTAACAAAGTAGAAGAGTTTGAAAACTTCAGTGGGTTTTATTTTCCATCTTTTATTATACATTCGATTTCATCTTATTTGATCAAGTGTGTTTTATTTGCCATTATTATTGCATTCTAACGGTTTTTATGTCAAATCTATTTATATTTTCCATTATTGTAGAGCTTTTTGCGCTGCATTTCTTGTATGAAAGATGCTATATTATAAATAACGTTTATTATTATTATAATGATTTTATAAATACAGGTAATTATACATGATGCCGTAAAGAACCATACTCTATACTTACAGCGTGTACATACATATTGTTGTATAAATGTTGGAAACTGTACTTCCATTTAAATATATTATTACAAAAACATAAGGGAAGCGATATTTGTATTCTATTTTGTGAATACAAGCACCCAAAATAAAAAAATTAAAATATTTTGGACAGTAAAAAAACTAGGTTATGGTGAAACAGACTTATTAAACTTACCATGCAGCTTCTTGATTATTTGATTATCCTGGGAACTCTCCTTCAGCAGTTTGGTGGATCTCCTGAGTGTCTCAGCAGCACAGGGAAGCAGGAGGTAAAGATGCTCACGGAGCAGCGTTACACTGCTGTCATCCTACACAACAGCGGAAACATTACAAACATTAATGCAACCATATCATTACAGAACTCCGGGTAAAATATACTTGAACATGAGTGTACCTCAGGGCTTGAATGGATGTAGCAATGGCCCAGCAGGTGTTTGTGCAGGCCTGACAGCAGCTGGTGGAAGTGACAGGGAGGATCAGTCTGTCCCTGGCTTTCACTTGATAGCTGCTTGTCACTGTTTTTCTCCAACTCTCCAAATGCCTGCTCCTGCATGAACACACAGAAAGCATGCGAAGGATTAGGAACAACAACTCTAATTTAATGGTAAAAATGTGCACCAAAATACTGAGAAAACACAGGACCTTCTGAAAAACAGCAACAATATTTGAAAGACAAAACCAAGTATGCACAATGCATCTTTTCAGTACCGTGTAAAAGCCGATACTGAGGAGCAGGGTTCTGAGCAGCACCTCCGCTAAGTGCAGAGGGTCGTAGGCATCGGCAGAGCTGGAAGAGGAGGGAGGCCGGGCCGACGGAGCGGGGGTCAGAGGGGGACCCAGGGCTGTCACCTCCCCAAAATTGCTGTAACCGAGCAGAGAAGCAACATGGCTCTGATCCTGAAGGCTGCTGAGGACCATGTCTAACTGCAGACGCTTTAGAAGATACAGAGAAAAGAATAGGAGTTAAATGTTTGGTATTTTATCATTTTAATGTGAGGTTACTACAGGCGTCTCTGTGGAGAAGCAACAACAACACATTTTCACAACACACAAGGAGTCTTATATTGCCTAGCAACGCTCCAAGTTGGTGCTGCTGTGATTTGGACAAACTGTTCCCTAGCTTCATCTGAATCAGAGTGATATTTGTAATGAGACAGTCATTCAGCAAGTGAAAAAAGATAAGGCTTTTTTAAGGCAGATTAAATGTAATGTAAAACATGTGTTCTGTATTTACACCTATGTCTTCTATGTAAAACGCATTGCGGACTGATAATTTATTCAGGCAAAAATGTAAACTTACATCATACTGTATGGTCATGATTACCAGCACTACAGTAACAACACATAGGGGAATGATTAAAATAGCACCCAATGGCTCTACATACCTGTCCTTTAGAGAGGACATTTAAGCTCTGAGGGCCCTGAGGAAGGAGAGAGAGGAGCAGCTCTGTTCTCTCCCTCAGTGGAGGAAGCAGCAGGGACGCACCGATGGACAGCGTGTTCAGAACTGCCTGAGGATGGACGGGAATGTTAACACAATATGGAAAAGATAGTTGGATATCAATGGTTAGCATTTACTGCAAGCAACCAATGAGTACATATGTGCTCTAACAACCTACTTCACACTGATTTAGACACAAAACAGTATCTTTATTGTTGCAGCTGCAGACAACACCATTGTTTTTCACGATAATTGTGAAAATAATTCAAGCGGACTTGTAGTGTACCTGTTGTATAGAGTCTGGCATATTAGTATCTATGAGACGGAAGAGCAGGTTTCTGAGGGGCCTGCCCTGAGCCCCCAAAACCATGGCACCAGTGCCCCCAGCATGGGCCAAGGACAAGTGGATAGAGAGCAGCTTCATGCAGAGCAAAATAAACTGATGGTGGTCCCTGAGGAATACACAGAGAGAGCATTAGGAGGGTCTGTTAAGTGAAGAAATACAATCTAATGTCACAGGGTTTCATTTAATTACTGAAAGAGTGCTTCATCAATTTAATTTCATACCTTTTAGATAAGAAAGGGGGAGGGGGATTGTCGTCCCCGATGCCATCACAGTAACTCTCTAGGAAGTTGCGTAGGTAAGTGAATGTGCTCTCTTCCAAGTCGACACAGAAAGGCCTGTGCCACGCCACCAGTTGCCTGGAAAATACCAAGTCACTTGAGAGCTGAGCAAGCACAAACGTGTCAAGACTAATAAGAAGAGGGGTGAGAAAAACATTGTTTCAGCAGTATGAAACAATCCTCAATGGAGATGGTGTTTGGTGAGACCACATCTTTTTATGGAATGGAAAATATACAAAGGAAACACATCCAATACAAACATGTATGGGGAAGAAAACATATCTTTAATGTGTTTTAGGTATGTTACTGTAGGTTTACCTGTCTGTTGGGACTGCGGTCCAGGCCAGGCTGTGAGAGGTGCCAGCAGTGATTTGCTGGATGGACACCCCCTCTAGACCGAGCACTTTCTTGGGTTTGGTAATAGGTGTGGAGGTGTGGCCTTGCCCACACTGGCCCATGGTGTTGTTGCCCCAGGCATACACTTCATTCTCTGATGAAAGGGGGAACAATACAGCCGGAGTAAATTCACAATTTTGATATCCCTGATGAAAAATGATAACACCTACACGAAATTACATTTCTTCTGAAAGCAAGGTTACATTTTTCTTTACACATGTCATCTGAACAAATGACCTTCAACTGTTAAAGGTCTCTTACCGTGCGTCAGAGCCAGACAGTGGCTGTCTCCACATGAGATATCGATGATCTTGGTGATACTCAGGTCTTCTATGAACCTGGGTCTCAGAGAGGTGGTCTCAGAGGAGCCAGACCCTAAACACGAGCCACAGCCCCATGCAAACACCTAAAGAAAGAAATACAAATTGATCTCCTTATTTAACTCTGAATAATCCATATTGACATTATTGATAACAGGCAACAACATGAATTCCACCATTTAGTTTAGCTGTTTCATTATTTCTTTTTTATTTATTAAATCTTGCTTTTTTTAGGGATACTTCTTGTTATTGTACCATCACCTTTGCTGCTGTCACATTTTCCCATTTTGGGACAAATAAATAATTATCTGTATTATCTTAAGGTATTAGCATTTTTTTGTATATGGACAGGTTTGTAGCATGAACCAATGCCACACACACCACAGCATTTATAGCCCAAGCTCATTTTGAATACCTATCCCTGGATGTAAAACACTTTGTTTTGCATCCTTTCATTCAGAGTGTACTCAAATAAACATTCATTATTTGTCGCTAAACATATCAAACCTCTTACAACACTAATCTAGTTAGCTTAGCTATGGTTCTCACCTGTCCTGCAGAGGTGAGGGCCAGAGAGGACTGGCTGCCAGCACACACTTTCCTGATGATGAATCCATGCAGGGCCTCTATGACCTTTGGGCGATACACACGATTGGTGTCTCCATGACCTAGTTTACCTGCAAGGGTGAGTCATGTACCAGCATTAGTACACACTAGCCTAAGACATGTATATTATGATAGACCACATATGATCTAGGATCCTGTCTTTCAGGTAAAATTATTTTCATTGTGTGTGTCATTTTCATTTTATTTCCTTTTTTCTATAGGAATAAATACCTTTCACTCAAAGCATAATTTTACACAATTTCACAACAAACTACTGTACATGATCTATTATGGGCTTAAATCAAAATGTGTCATTTGTCAACACACCATTGTCCCCTCCTCCGAAGGACCACACAGTGCGTCCATCCTGCGCCACAGCGATGGTGTGAGAGCTGCCACAGGCCACCTGTCCCACACCACTGATGTCCTTCACTAGAGTGGGCACGTTACGACTCTGACTGTCACTGTGACCTGATCAGGGGATAAACACAGGACAACAGGTTGATGCTGATGTACCAGAGGAGGTGTTTCATTGAAATAGTTGAGACAAATAAGATCTAACAACTTGAGAAAAAGGGCGTGTACCAAGTCTGCCAAAGTCGCCTTCTCCCCATGTATAAAGCTCTCCATCATTGGTCACAGCAGCACTGTGTCTGTAGCCAGCAGACACGCAAACAACAACCTGGAAGAAAAGCCATAATGTATGTTAAATTATGTTAAATCACATAGCATTAAAAGATGAATAAATAAAACTGAAAGGCTTCAATTCCACATCCATCTTTTCCCAAACAAGGAGCTTTATTTCCGTGCTTACTTTGCCAAACATAGGTCCTTGTATGATTTTGGGGTATTTCTGGGTAGCACTGTTTCCATGGCCCAGTTTCCCATATTCTCCATCACCCCAGCTGAATACCTGAAAGAAATATTTTGGAAATGTTATTTCTCATTAAAAGAAAACAAGAGAAGCATAACAGTCAAAGGTACAGTCTGCAGGCATTTTAACTTGTTACCTCTCCCTCTACAGTAATGGCCAAAGTGTGGCCGTCAGAGCCCTTGGAGGAGGACACCTTCTTCATGTTCCTATGTGGCTCCAGCACAAGTTTCTTGGGCATGGACTGGTTATTGGAGTCTCCAAGGCCCAGACGCCCATAGCTGCCTTTCCCACAGGCTTTCACTGAGCCATCTGCAGAGACTGAGAAGGTACAGTACTGCCCCGCCTCAATCTAAAAGGAGGACATAGTTGATAGAAGGAAGGACATTTAAAGATCAAATTTAAAGTGGCAGAAAAAAATAAGGTTAATACTATTATTTATTTATTTATTTTTAAATATATTTATTGAATTTTCACAGCACGATACCAATATGTACACAGTACCCCCTTTTTCCACTTATCCCAGACACAGAACACATTCTCCACACATGCAATACAATAATAAAAAGTATAAATAAATTGGGTCAAATAAAAAAATGAAAATAATATAATAATAAATAAGTAAATAAATCCCAAAAATAAATGATTTCAAGAAAATTACAAACACAGCACAACAGTAGATGAATATACAGATGTGTACACCGAGGGCGATAAGACACAACAATTACTTAAAGGCTTGTTAGACATTGTAAACTATATGGAAATATGCCTTGAAATCTCCGTCCATGCTAGTCCGTAGAGACCACTTCGGAGGGCTTGGGCCCCTAAGACTATTATTTTACGTGGAAAATACTTGTTCTATCCGTAAGGGTATCCATACCATTTGGGCATCACTGAAGCCCTGTGTCAGCTTTGGCAGCAGGATTTTCTCCAGAGTTCCCTCTGCCAGCTGATGGCTGCTGTTGCTGCCCCACACATACACCATCACTGTGTCACTCTCTGATCCAGGAGCAGCTGCATCAGTGCTGCAGGAGCACAGGCAGTAGGACGCTAGGTTACAGATCTGTCAGAAGAGAGGAGGAGGAGGAGGTCCATAAAGTCAGTAACTAGAAAGTATAACAGTTCTTATTAGTGCCTATCTGAAAAGCCCTCTTACCTCCTCAAACAGGCAGAGAGCTGCCTGGGAGAGTCGACAGAGTCCATCTGCGTCCTTCTTCAGCACCTGAGTGTTGACGGAGTCCCCACGGAAACCCTGGAAAAAAAGATAGTTTAGTTTACTCATCAAAGTGTGTTTGTAATATAAGATGTAATCACTGTGTGTTTATTTTATGTTGGTTAAGAGGTACAGTTTACTAGTTTTATTACACTCTAATTATCCATTTGTATGCACACATTCTTTCTTTCAGAGGCAAGTCAGTGCATGATCAGGCAGAGGGTGAAATCAAGAAAAGCAGAGAGGAAAAAAATGTTAGATCCTAGTCCTCAGATGCAGATTAAGTGTGTTTTGTGTTGTGTAATACCTCAGGAAGCTACTACATTTATCTAAATTCTGTTTAGGACGAGAAAACTCAATCATGACGTTTTTGGCAATAGCCAGACATTGTTATTATTTGTCAAGATAAAGTGCAAAGCTGATTATCTTGCTAAACAATGAATCAAAAAGGCTTATAGGGGAAGGGCAGGAAGACTGGCTCAATCGTAATCGTATCTGCACAATAAGGCATCACTCAAAGCTTCACTGAGAATGTTAATAACAAAGAACCCCCTACAGCAGGGATGGGTAGTGAAGAGCTATTTTCCTGCTTTATCGTTACACATATGTGCATGTAAGTGTGGACATTTCATTTGTAATATAACATGAATTACCTACTACGATTAATACAATAATATACCAAGGCAAATCAGGACAATCAGAAGGGCTGCACAAAATAGTGTTTTTTTTTTTATTGTTATCAAAATGTCATTTAATTTTGTGCCTAAGCAGTAAAAAGTCAGACCTACGTACAGTTAATGATTAGTTCACTAAAGGAAAGTACGTTTTTTACCACATGATTTAGCTAGATTTTGCATATATTGCTCATATTGTGCAGCTGTAACACCCGAATAGACAATTTCCAATAGGCAGAAACAACCACTTCTGTTGAGCTATACATTTGCCTTATTTATAATTCATCCTTTTTAGAGAAAAGCTGTTTAAATTAATAAAAGTTAACATTGCCCATACAATCAAACTAGAACGATTACTCCAGATGATCCAATGTTATGGTCTGGAAATGTCAAATTTCAGAAACCTAATGAATCTAAATAATAATGTGATGTTAAGACAATAAAATTCCACACGTCAGCGCGGACTCCAATGGTGTTAACAATACAATCTGTTCTCTCAACAGAGTTAACAGATCATACAGTAAAAGGAAGATTTCTCCAATCACACCAAAACAAATACAACAGAAACAAATCAAAGGTCCAAATGTAAAGACATACCGAATATTGCTTCATTTGTAGAAGCGTTTGATGGATGACATCAAAGCCCACGCCAGCCGAGTGCTGGGAGCTAAGTGACGAGGAGGAGGAAGACAGTGTAGAGGAGGATGAGGGCATAGAAGCAGCCAGAGCTACCTCCACCCACTCCAGCAGGAACTTCAGAGAGCCTCTCTGCATGGCCAGGCCCAGCAGCAGCTCCAGCGCTAACCTCCGACCGGTCGGGTCCGCCCCCCCGGTCCCGCTGCTCACTGATGTCTTCTTCAAGAAATCTGCCACCTGCGCCAGGCAGTCCAGCCCCACGGTCGGGATCTTATTCTCATTGGCCAGAGACAGCGGTGGCAGAGAAGTCAGCACAGAGGACGCCGTGGCTAGCACGTCATTGCAAAGCACCGACTCTGGGTGAACGGAGGCCGCGTACCTCCAGTTCTGCTGCAGTAAGGAGAAGAGCAGACTCAAACCTGTCCTCACACCCATCTCTATCAGAACATCTGTACCCGACTTGACTTTGGACGCCCCCCCCGGCAGGCAGGGCTCTGAGGCCAGCTCAAGTTGCCCACATTCTGTGCCATTGTCTGTGGACTGTGAGTGTAGCTGCACGTGGAATTTGTCATGGTATTTGCTGTGAAGTGCGTAGTAGATCCTCTGGAGGACTACCAGCCTTTGGTGGAGGCCCAGGGTGTAGGAGGTCTGCGTCAGCATGCGGTGAGCCAGCCATCGCTGACTGTGGAGCAGGGATGACAGGTACTCTTCTTTCTCCGCCGAGGCGCTGGACTCACACTCGAAGTCTGGCAGGCGGGGGCCCACCAGTTCTTGTACAGGTTGGGCCAGAGTCACCACCTCCTTGTTATTGAGGAGCTTGTTGTAGAGCACAGCAGCTCCATGTCTCCTGGCTGTCTGTACACTGTCTTCTGCGGCCCAGGAGCTATTGAAGTGCTCCTGCCATTTCAGCAACACATGGGTCTGACAAGGCACCATGTCTGAGCATTATCTATAATCGTATATACACCTGAAAACAGAGAGGGATATATGACTTAAAGAGGCAGATTTGTCAAATTCACACATATCATTAGCATAATAAAAAGGATCTTTATATTCACTCTAAGACATTTACAGGCAACATTTGCAGCTGAAAGCCAATGTCCTAATGCGGTTTCCTGCCAAGTACATTTAGAGAAAAGGTGTCAGGTTTCTCCTCAGTGTTGGAACTTACATCCAGGCTAGTGGCATAGGCCCAGTGGGTATCACTGAAATAGGTCAGCTCACCCTGTAATAAACACACCCACACTAATGAGGAGGATTTTGTCTCACAAGATGCTAAAAGAAAAAAGGGAGGTTTTTGGTTTATTAACATTTGAGTGTATTCATTTCATAATATAACATTGCCAGCCAAAGAATTAGACCTGATTTGAGAGATTTAGCAAATGTGTGACTACAATCTGATTCCCGTTATAATTATCTCCTATTCTCAATGCAGTTATCATAGTCATCATCTCTAAGTTGGACCACTTGGGCTCCACCTGACCCCCAGTCAGTCTGCATGTTTGTCTGCCTTCTAAACAAATAAAGAGAAAGTTGATGTTGCAGTTTGGTTGAAAATGATACGTTTATAAATCGATAAGAGGGTCCAAAGAAGACTATTCACCAACTATTGTGATAATCGATTCATCGTTGAGCAATTTTTTTATGAGAAATTGCAGAAAATTATGTTTTCAGCCTCTTAAATATGGAGCTTTTCGTTTTTTTTCTGAAATGTAACAGACCAACAATTAATGTATTCATCTAGAATATAATCAGCAATAACCTTTATTTGCAGCAAGATAATTTGTACATATTCACTGGGACATCTTTGAGCTAGAACAAAAAAATAATAAAAAAAAATGAACTCGACTTAACCCAATAAAACCATGAAATCTATAACAGAGTTTAAAAGTCCCCATGACAGACAGCATTCATGTCATAGTGGGTGATTTCATGGGATAATCAGCTGGATTACATTCCCATGGTATTAACAAGCACATTCACCCTACCAATTTGAAACTGTAGATATAAGAGAAGGAAGAATTGATGCCAAACTATATCTTCATTATCAATAAATATATGTGATATAGGCCTACTATTATTACCCAAATATAAATAAGTTGTCTGTCGTTCCTGTCAAGACACAAACACAAGTTGTAGGTAAACAAACTGGTGAAACCAGATATGGACATGTACAGTATGAATCTTCATAGATAAGACTCCTAAGGATAAAACTCTTTGCGTAAACATGGAGTCATCTGAGGGAGAGAATGCTAGCTACAGGCTGCTAAACATGTGAGCATGCCACCATAGTCCACCGTCATCTGTCCTGCCTTGCCTGAGGCCTGTGGGGCTATATGGTTTCCACTCTGGCCAAAAATAACACCAAGCATTGATATAGCAATGGGCACTTTAGGTCAGGCAACCACCAGTAAATAACCAGCAGCGATGTAAGGCACAACCATCTCTAGTTGTAGGACATGGACCTTAAGGACACCTCTTGAGTGTTCCTCAACACAGTCTATGGGTTTTCCTCCTTTTTTCCACCTAATTAACTTTATATATTTAATCAACCATTCACTATACAGTTGTTAATTGCTATGCTACTGTAGCAACTTCCCAGTTAGATATACAAATAAAACACTAAGGCTTGAGGGGGGGCTAGTGAAACCCTAATGATAAAACCATTCACACATCAAAAGCAATATTAGATAATGAATGCATGCAGCACCAAAAGTTAACGTCAGTAATTGTAAGAACACAAAGCCACGTCAACATGTTTCTACACATCACATGTGTTATTGCTTCTCCAAAAAGTATACTGGCCAGCTGAGGTGACACATGATACTAGACCGTGACAGTGAAGTACGGTTTATGAAATTTAAACCTTGGCTTTACGGGTTACCTCCTGATATTTTTCCATTAGATCAATCTTTTGAATTAGCTTGTCTTTATGTCATAAATGTTACAAAATAGTGAGCCTAGTGTCACTTGATTTAATCACTTGTTTACTCCTGCATACTGTCTGAGACCCCAAGATATTGAATGTGAGATGAAAGAAGACTGAAGAAAAACTCCTAACTCTCATCTGGATTTGATAATGAAATAATGCCAATAGACAAAATAAAAATAATAAAATCAGGATAGCTGGGCTTAATATGCAAAAGAGATAAATGCTCAGCTATTTAGGAGGAGCTGCACCATGATGCTTCACTTTATGATTGCAGAGGATAAGGCTGCTGGATCTGATCCAGGGGTTTGAAAGTCATCCAGAACAAACTGGACCAAGGGATGTTTGGGCTGCTGTTGCCAAGACAACCCTGACTACAATAAAGCAGTTAATGGATGCATTAATGGATATCATAACCGTTGCTAATGCTAGCATTTATGGGTTTATTCACCACAATAGGAGCTGCATAATGTCTGACAGCAACTTACCAATCATGCTAAGATGCTGGGGGTGGGAGGCAGTGAACAAAAACACACCATTTAGCTTTTGCATTAAATTGAGCAATGACATTAGCCGGCATGATAATATAATAACTGTACAATAACAACGTTGTCCAGTCGTGCTATCAGGCTTGCTACTTGAATATTCTGTCAACCTTTTTGAACCGTTATGTGTTTTTTATCTCTGCCGACAGTTACTGTACAGTGTAGCATTAGCTATTCGCTACAACGACATAAACAGCCTAATGTGTGCATTTAAGACGCAGTCTCCGCCGTGTCATTGAAAAACACCGGTATCTTTATTATAGCATCTGCGGTGACAGCTGAGCTAACGCTGGCTGCACTGCAGTTGCTAGTCTGGTCCATGGCTGTCAAAACGACCAAGCCCCTCCGCTTGTTGTCTGACAGCTCTCAGCAAAACACTCCCGCAGCTCGTTAACATCGTTAAAAAAATATTAACATAAATATAACAAAGAATACACCACAGACATGTTAGCTACCTTGACTGTAAACACCCGCATACATTTGGTTTGCGTTACCTGTCCCGTCCCGGTGAGGTCTCCCTTGGACGTGAATATCATATCAACCTTCTCCTCTTTCTTCTCCTTCTTCGGCTGCTGCACTCTTAACCGGTGATGGCGACCACAGTTAGATGTCTGCCCCCTTGTGTATTGGAGTGGATATCATCAAGCTTTCATAATATCATTTTTCGTATGTGATTTGTTGTGATTGAAACCATTACATTAAAAAAAATGTAGGCGATAAAACAAATACTCTAGTCAGCACATTTTGTCTTTAATTGATACACCTCTAATATTAAAGCAGTAGAATACAGTGCTATGAGCCCTTGTCCACCAATGAGATGCATGGGGGGAAAAAGGCCCTGTAAGTCAATCAGTATAATGGATTGTAAATAATGACTTAATATCTGAACATTATGACTTTGTATAGAAAAATAAAAACGTTGTATTTAAAATTATTAAGATAGCATCCCAAAATAATGACTTCTAACCATAAATAGCCTAATGAGAAAAGTGTTCTAGTTGTTTTGTGACATTATTTTTGATGTCATATCTATTTAAAGCATTGCTTTTCTACAGAAGAGGATTAGGGCCACATGAAAAAAAAATGTGGCGATGTGAAACCTTTTTCTTTTTTTTTCTGAGTTCTGAGAAAAAATTCAGAATTCTGAGAAGAAATTCAGAATTCTGACTCAGAACCCAAAAAAAATATATATTATTTTCACATCCCCAAATTATTTTTTCATGTGTCCCTAATCCTCTTCCGTACTTTTCCATTAGATTAGATCATTTATTTCAAAGGATGTGTATAAAAGAGAAATTCCCCTATTGTTGTACACCAAATTAACTTGACATGAGTTGACTCGGCATGCAACTAACTAAATAATTAATGCATAATGTTTTCTGAGGCTCTGGGGAAAGCTTTGTCAAGTCTGAGGAAATAATAATGATGTTGCATTATGGGAAATGTAGGATGTTGTGTTTTTGGACCTTGAACCACAGTAATGACCAAACGTCAGGATGTCTCAGTCTGCAGCTTTGATTTTGACCAATCTTTTTTTAATCTTGTTTCCCACATTTTTGGAATGACAATAATACATGTGCCCCCTTTAAAGAACTCCACATGGGTTCTCTGGTTGTTAGTGTGTTGTAGTAATCCCATGTCAATGTTATGCCCCAATACAATAATTTGTTTAATGTATTCACAATCAGTTAAAAAGACGAAAAACAATAAAGTAAAGAAAGAAAGCTAAAAAAACTAAATCACCTTACGAACTCATAAAATGCAATTGTTTGTATTTTCAGTCTGTTCCTTCGTTTTTCTGTTACAGCATATCTTATAAACCATAAAGATGTGATTAAAATACTGGTAGGCATCTTAGTGGATATAAACTAGTGTGCAACACATTCTTTTATGACTATTTTTGCTTATTTTGGTGTTGGACCATTAGACACAAACAACATTAAGAACATTTAACTTTTCTTATGCGAGTCTAACGATGATTTTATTTTTGCAAAACTGTATTAATGTTGGTAAATATTATCAGCATCATTTCCAATCATAGGATGTTGTGGCTAAAAACATCCTAAAATCAGATGTGATTCTTCAAAGCTGAGCCAGTCACGAGGTTTGGGGGGTTCCGTCGGTCCCCAACACAAAAACAAACCAAAGATAATTTATGACATCAGGTCACACGGATTTCAATTCCTGGATGGCGGTCCAGAGTTAATCCCACTTCCAAGCCGGATCTCTAAAAAAGGGAGCTGACTGGCAAAAAGGACGACAACACCGGAATGAGGAAATTGACGAGGGGCAAAGCCATGTGCAAAACAAAGTTGTTCATCCCTGATAACCATACAACCTGATGAGCCGGGGGTCACTCCACTCAAGTCTCACAGAGGTGCTCCGTCTCTCCCCGAGATATCCAACACACAGCAGCCCATTCAGGAGCTCTTCACCCGGCACCATGTCTCTCCTCCTCATCACGGTGCTGACTTCACTCATAGTGCAGGATGCTGAGGCTTGGAGCACCAATGTCAAGTACGCGGTGAACTGCCCGGACAGATGCAACACGGAGCGGTGCGGCGCGACGCAGCGCTGCGCACGGACGGTGCTGGATGACTGCGGCTGTTGCCAGGTGTGTGCAGCCGGCAGAGGGGAGCACTGTTACCGCACCGTGTCGGGCATGCACGGGGTGAAGTGCGGACCGGGATTATTCTGCGAGTTCTACAAGGATGAGGACGATTATGGAGACGAATATGGGATCTGCAAAGGTACTGTCGACATTGTAATGTGCCTAGGGTGCTGCATCTGTTTGCTGCGTTTTGAGTGTGTGATGCTCTGCTGCACCAAATCTCCTTTTGGTGTTACAGTGTTTTTTAAGGTGCTATTCATTGGATTATCACAATGCCTGTGGCACCTGCCTCGTAACCAAATACAGTGTATGTGTGCATGTGCAGACTTGTGCATCCTTGCTTCCAATGGGAATTGGAAATGTAACTTGATAAGCTTAGGAGTTTATAGTTCAAACATCAATAATAATACAATATAAAATATTTTTTTGGGTCTATTGCTCATTTATCTTGTAATTCATCCTTATGATTTTGACTGTGAATATGAGTCTATAACAGGAGTAAATTAGATCCAGAGACTTCTCTAAATTATTGTTTTCTTTTTCTTCAGACTGCCTGTATGGGACCTACGGAATTGAGTGCCGCAAGACTTGCAACTGCAAAGGTGGCATCTGTGACAGGGAGACAGGAGCATGTCTCACCCTCAAATTCTTTGCCAAAATTGCCAGCAAGCTCAAGACTGACACTCAAGAAGGTATACATATTGACACTTAAAAAAAAAACACACTTCACTCTGCTGTCAAATGTCTCACCAAATTGACTCAATTAAGTTCTGAAAAACAGGTCATTTGTGAATTGAGAGATTAATGAATTCTGTCACCCTTGTTTCTAGGGGGAGACGGGGGCTCAGGAGAGGTCAGCTCTGTCCAGAACACAGATCAAGACACGACCAGATCCACGACTCCAAAGCGGCTCAACCCTCGTTGACAAGTGCTGACAAGACTGAATCTGTTCAGTGTAAATGTGGCATTAACTTATAAATGAACTGAAAGATATATTTTATTATGTTAAACGATGAAATACTTTTTTTTTTTTACAGCATTACGTTATATTTGGTTTGTTTGTTCGTGTTTGACACAAGCATTAATTCCAATTAAGTATGCAGTCTCTGTTATTTTTTTGTTTTTGTTCATCGTCTTTCCTTTTTGTACTCTGTTCCCATGAGCTTCAATCTCGATCTGATGGTCTCATTTAGTGTGCCTTCATAAATTACTTTGGAGAAAATGACAAGAAAAATATTGCATATATTTTCAAACTGGACAAGCAATAGTTGTTTCATTGTAGTCCGCTAAACATTTTGAAGTTTTCCATTGTGATATTTAATGTGTACTGTATAAAAAAGGGACATGGGAAATATACTGTATATGACACCAGCCAATGTAATGAATGCTCTTACAATTAAACCAAAGTTATCACTGACTGTTGTCATGTTTATTTTAATTGCCTACAATGTTCTATTAACCTAATAAGCAATGCAGAATTTGTTACAATAAGTGTTACATTAATGGTTACTGGAGTTTCGGACAAAACATTGGAATTCAGTATGTATGTTTTTTCATAGTGACTGCTACAGAGAGTGATATCTAGAGGAATTTCAAATCTCTAACAGAGGCACAAATCCTTTAATATAAGCCATGATACATAACCGGTACTGGTATTGGAAACTGAATTCATATATGGTTAGTTAAATAAGAGAGTGAATGTCGAGTATGCTGTAGTGAAAAAGGAACATTATTTGTCATTATGGCATGCTAACATAGTTCATATTACATTTTCTTAGTCTGAAATGTGTACTTTTGAACTTGGGTGTGCATTTAATTCAGTATTTTAGAATTATTTCAGTGAAAAAAGAGGAGGATACATAGTTGCTCTCAGGACAACATTAGAGAGATTCATTGATGTTCTTTGAACTGAAAAAATGTTAAGTAGTCTGGATAGAAATATCCTCTGGGTAAGAAGAATTTGAGTTTCCCATGAAGATCTGAAGTGGTGCATGCCAACTGAGGAGCAGAACGTGCTGAGAATGTTTCAGGCATCCTTGACTCTTGAGTTCTTGGAAAGCTCTACTTTCTCAACTTCCACAAATGGCAAAGAAATGATTTGTTCCCACGTTTAAAACATATCTCACTGTCATTGCAAACATACTTTATCACCAAAATTAAAAAGGAGAACTGAAGAGCAAAGGCTGGGTTTCCTGGCTTTACAAAAGATCACAGACGGGGCAACATTTGAGAAAGTTCCTCTACCGCATATATCTCATAAAAGCCGTGTAAAAATTATTGGAAACAACATGAGAACAAATGTGATTGGTTTATTAAGGTTGCATAAAGTATTTCTTGAGAAATGGACATTGTAAATGCAGCTAAACATTTATATTATTTCAACTCAGCTCTTCAACTTTCAGAAAAGAAGTGAAATGGTTATTTTTGCAGACCGATTTTCCTCATATTGTTAGTGTCATGCCAAAATTCATGCAAATATAGAATAAAGCTTTAACAGTATATAGAAGTCTTTAATCCTTTGATTATCTACACCAGACTGTCTTTGAAAGAGATGTAGGTTCCATTTGAATATAAATGTGTTAACTTACAAATGATATCAAACATTTTGGCCAAAGCTGCAAAAATAATCCTGTCCCAGCTAAAAATATCTCTTATTAGCCTCACCTCTGACTCTTACCGGTACAAAAATGTTTTCCAGTATTCAGCTTGTTTATTTCCTGTGCTTCCTGACACCTGTGAAAATGTCCCTTCTTCCTGTTGTTGTTGTGTCTGACCAGGACGGGAATTTAAAAGCAAGGATTTTTTCAAGAGACACTTGAAAAAACATTGGAATTTACAAGTGACACACAACTGCAAAGGCTCTGTCCTCTTGTCCAGGGACAGAAAAAAAACACTTCACATCCACTCTATTCAATTCTTACTCAAATGAAAGACCTAAAAACCCATCAGTGAACAAACCAACTGTCCCTGTGAAACAATGAACTTTAATAAACTGACTGATAAAGTGTTGTTATATAATCTTGATTCACGTTATCTATTGTAAATCAGGTCTTAAGTTAAAAAGTGAATCATTAGAAATCCGTTTTTTTATAACAAAGACTACAAATGTTTTGCTTAAAAATAAATTATGGCTTTTGGAGCTGTAGCGTCACATTTTTGATGAAGGTAATTTCTTGCTTCCCACACACACACACACACACACACACACACACACACACACACACACACACACACACACACACACACACACACACACACACACACACACACACACACACACACACACACACACACACACACACCACCACACACACACACACACACACACACACACACACACACCACCACACACACACACACACACACACACACACACACCACACACACACACACACACACACACCACACACACACACACACACACACACACACACAACACACACACACACACACACACATCACACACACACACACACACACACACACACACACACACACACACACACACCACACACACACACCACCACACACACACACACACACCAACACACACACCACACACACATCACACACACACACACACACACACATGAGAGTTCACAAGTATTCGGGGCTCTATGTTGCTCTCATTCCCCTGAGGAATGACAGGCCGAGGCCCCGTAACCAAACAAAGGACCCTTGAAAATAACAGGAAAGCGATGGTGAGAAATACCCTTTATCTGACTCCCTGAACACGTCACTGCCGCTCCTGCAGAAACAAAGGTGCGTGAACGAAGTAGTAAATAACACTGATTTACTGCAAATAGATGGTCTGGTATTTACAGTTTGGCCCTGCCTCAACAGGTTGTTTATTGTAGCTGTAGAATGACATGTCTGAATGGAGACATGTAAACACTGTGAAAAAGGAAATTAAGTGGTGAGATTGATTACATTGATAGCAGATAGCTAACCTGAGGCTTGTGAAATCTCGCTTAACTCATTGGCTGCTATGTTACTTCATCAAGATGTGAGGCAGTTTGAGTAATTAACTCTTTGACTCACATTTCCAGGATTCCCAACTCCTTTTCTTTCCCAACAGGAACGTCTTGAGCCGTAAACGACTGGAGCGACCTGACAGACTTCTGACCCCTGGAGGAATTGTCAATGCGGCGTGAGAAGAAACAACAGGTTTATCATCACACATCAGAATGACAAAGAGTTACAATGTTAATATAGGTTGCCATTTTAACCATAAATCTGTAACAGTCTTCTCTTTATGTATTTGACTACTCTAAAGTGTGTTTTATTCCATAAAATGAAATGTGGAGCAACATTTTGTTCTCGATTATTTGGAGCAAAAAAAAGTTTGGGAAATTCAACAGTAGCATCAATAGTAGCATACATACATTTTACCACCACATCAGTACTATGTACAAAATACCCTCAGGCAATAATATCTGAGCGAATGACAATCTGTTTGAGACAAACAACGATATCATTTTGTGTGATCAAAAGAAGATAAGGCAATTTATTATTTCTGACTCAATTTAGGTTCAATCTATTAGAAAATGATGTATTCAAGTGTAAGTTTGACATAGGCTTAAATTACAGTAGATAGATCTTAGCAATAGCCTATCTTATGCCTCACAGAATAATTTAATGTCCAAATACAAGTGCCAAATGCTGGACAACTACCATATTTGCATAGGCAGATTTATTGAAGAAGGTCTGAGGCTACACTGTAAAAAAAGATCGTAATTTTACAGGAAATAACTGTAAATCTTTATAGTAATTATCATGTTTTTTTAAATAACTTGCAAAATCCTGTAAAATGACAGATATTAACTATAAATTAACAACCCAAAACATTATTTTAAGTATTTTGACAACAAATAACGTTTATTTCATTTTTTTTTACAGTAAATTTACTATATAATATTTACAGTATTTTTGCACTTTCAGAAAATACATGCAGATGTACGTAAAATAAAAAGTATTATCTGTAATTAAATATGTAACTCGTAATATAAAAGTGCATTACTATTATAAGACTTTAAGATATTTCTTTGTAATTTTAAGGTAAACAAAACTGTAAAAAAAAGCGTCAAATAAAAAAAAAGGAAAATGTAAGTAAAACATTTTTACATAAATCATTTTCTCAATATTCGATTGAATCCACCACAAACACAAAATATCCAATGTTGAAACAAAAGTAAATAAATATGTTTTCATTAAATTCCTAACTTACTATATTGTAAACATCTACAGTTGACAATATCATTAAAAAAAATAAAAATCATAGAAAGTGGAGAAATATCTGCAGGGAGGACCCAGGTTTAAAACACACACTGTTATTTACTCAACAATAAGTCACAGTTATCCTTGTTTTATTTATGTGTTCTGTTGCTGTGTTTTTTTTTTCCATTGGTCAATATACAGTAATAAGCCAGTCTTACATGCAGTATAATGTGTATGGTTTTCGGATTCTGGCCGACAGCCAGAGCTACGGCACTTGAAATAGAATTCAGCCATAACACGGCAGACAAGTCAGGCATGTTTGGAATGAGTCCACAACACTCCTGATTGGTTAATATAAACGTAATCGAAGAAACCTGCCAATGAGAACTGCCCGTGCCTGTCGTTCACATTTGAAACATTCACGTCAGTTAGAGCGGGTCTCCTCCTGCGGAGCTACAGCTGTCTGTATGTCTACTGCAGGAGTTTATGGATTAATATCGGGATCGTTTTACATCTACACGTTAAATATGAGCATCGGGACGTCAACAAAGAACAGAAGACTTGAGATCTGGTGAGTCCTGCAACTGTAATGGAGTTAAACATGTATTTAGATAATCCTTAGTTTGTGAATGTTTTATTTTTTATTTAAGGTTACGTTTCTTCTTCTAGTTAGCTGAGTTTCTTCCCGTTAAGTGGGTATGCATCATTAATAGGTTGTTAAATGTTAAAGGGCCCATGTCATGGCCATTTCCACTGATCATAACTACATTGTTGAGGTATACTAAAATAGATTTATACTGTGCAATTTTCCAAACTCACATTGGTTTCGCATACAGCATCTCTGTCAAGCATGTGTATTCAGCAGTATTCACTTTCTCCACTAAACGACTCGTTGGAGCTCTTGCCCCCCCCTCCCTGTGAGCCTAGTGTGCTCCGATTGGTCAGCTCGGCCACTCTGTTCTGATTAGTCAACCACCAGAGAGGCTCCGCCCGCTTTTTTCGGGGAACATCAGTGTAATAATGGCGTCGGTACAGCTGATATTTTATACTAACTAACCGAACTGAACCTACAACTGTTGTTATAGAAGAGTGTGACGGCCCCAGGGCCTTTGTGCAGGTGTGTTGCAGGGCTTACGGTGGGGTGGAGCTGAAGAGGGTAATCAGCGCGATCACGGACACCTCCGTAGCCGGTGCTATTAATCCCAGCGGCCCGGAGTCTCTCTCCGGACGAACTCGGTGATTCTCTCCCCTCGACCACCTATCTCTGCATTTACCACAATAAATGTGCCGTGGTTTTGTAAACTCGTGTACGTCTCCTTGCCTTTCCGTTGTGGCCTACGAGCCGGTCATAACAAAGAGTAAGTTATTTTTACCTGTAATAAACTACTACTGTTTGATGAGAAATCAAATCATGGTTTGCTATATATGAATGATATGTTAGAGGAGCAAATAATTCAGGGAAGAAAGGATAGGCCTACTAAGTATTTTCATTAAACTTTATTTTTAGAAATGTACAAAATGAACATATATACACGGTATATCATCCATTCCTCCTCGCATCTTGCCTGCGCACAGCCGGTGCCTTTTAGCACGAGGCCTCAGTAGTAGTAGAAGTCCCGTCCCCGTCATGGATTGTCCGCCAGGATCTGGCTGGACGAAATCAAATGCAAATCACAAAATATTAGAGAAACTTAGTTGTTTTAGATTCGTTAGTAGTAGTTGTAGGAGTGTAATGAACAGCTTGCCTGCTAATATGCTAACCTAGCTTTGTTTACCTTGGTAGCTAACACGATATGAACGTTAGCTTGGAGGACAGGCAACTAGAATGCAGTGTAATAAAACTACTATGAACAAAAGCTAGTGGTTCATATTAGGCTAGCAATAACGTGTTTATAATTGCAATCGTATACGGGTATTCTACTACGTTCGGTCATACAATTTAACTTGCATGAATACATTGTTTTGCGCTAGCATACAGCTAGCCTCATTAGCTATACATGCAGTATATGTACTGTCACAATGTACGGTAAATCACCCGGAGTATACTGTATGAGTATTCCGTGTGTGTGACTGCAGACATTCTCCTGCCATGACAAACATGTAAGGCCATCTGCTGACATTGTAGTTGATATATTTAAACGCTAGCAACGTAGCATCACAAAAATGTTTTTCCGACCAAACCTAGCTCTAGCTCCGTGTGTTAGATCGGTTGCATACACGCTACGCCAGCTATAATGTAATTACGTTTCGCGACTGACCGCACGGCAAATCACCCGGAGTATACTGTCAATAGGTATTTTGTGTGTGAATGCAGACATTCTCCTGCTATGAGATACATGTATGCAAGACCATCTGCTGATATTAGAGTTGATATATGGAAACTCTAGCAACTTAGTTAGCACAGTTAGCACTGTGTCAATGGCTTAGCAGTCCAACACAGTTTACACATTTAAACAGTCTTGTTTGATAAATACACAAATAACAATGCAAACTTACAGGTTGTGTACCCGGATCTTCCCCTGCTCCAAACGGTCCAAACAAGCTGTGCATATCCGGCCTCAAACTGGGCAATGTTTTGGAAGCTTTCGTCTGTGAAATGCCGGTTCTTCGAACCTCTGGAGGAACACGCCACTGCTGGTGTGGCCATAGCTCTTCGGGATTGGTCCATTTCGTTCTGGGTACCGCATGACATCAGGCGGTACCCGGAACTAAATGGAAGACTCAAATGGGCAGTGACGTATCTCCAAGGAGGCGTTTTGGGGAGGTATTTTCTGTGTTAGAGTTTTACTCGCTACAGGGTGTACTTTGAGGGTTTTGACTCTGCACACCGTTTACATGCATAAAAACCTTCATAACACACAAGGGGACGGGTAATAACCGGAAAAGCATGACATGGGAGCTTTAAGAAGCCCTGAGATGCTGTTTCTTGCAAGATGTTGCGCCCGGGAAACCTGGTTTAACAGGTGGCTGCTAACGTTAGCTTACAGCTTATTGCAGTGCTGCCGCTCCACTCTCTCGTCTCCAACACGGGAGAATTACACATAAACATGCAGCGGGGTGTCACAGTGTTGTCGCCAAGTTTAATGTAAAGTTTCACAGCTTTCTTACAGCGGAATCCAGTTTGTTAATGTTCAGTAGCCAACAGCTAGCATAGCATAAACAGCTAACCGCTAACGTTCGGCTAACTTGCTAGTTAGCTCTGCTCTATATATTACAAGCTAACATGACTAGCTAATGTCACACTGTGTGAACTAAAATACTTGTTGTATTACTACATCATACATGCTAGGTCCAAATCACTGCTAAAATTAATTATTTTTGAAAATGTATAGTAAATAAACACTCAGCCATGCATGAAATAACATAGCAAAATAATATGGGCAATGTTTGACCCATGTTGTCCCTTAGAAGTGTAGTGATACAAACATGATTTTTATTCAAAAAGTAAGAAAGTAAAAATTAAAATTGGTGTTGATCCAAAACAGGTTAATTGAGGAATACCTGGAATCCTGAATGGTTAAAGTAATTTATTGCAAAGATATTTACAATTAAAACTAATTTGCGTCACTTTTGGCATGTTGGTTGTATGTTGTGTAACAAAGGGTTAACATGACAGCTGTGATGTTCACTCTTTTGACAGAGCACCAGTGGACAGTGAAGACTATGGAAGAGAAGATGTGATGGCTTTGTGTGGAAAGCTGCTGAAGCCAGCCTGTGTCCCTCTTATCAGTCTCTCCAGGCAGCACCCAGCTATTCTTCCATCTTGCAGATGAAAAGACTTTGATATGCGAGTAATAACTAACTTGTGTCTAACATAATATTGAATCTGGTTTAGAAAAGTATTTAAAAATACCCCACATTGTACATGTACAGGACAATCAGACCTTGTTCAACAAAGATCATCAGACAATTGTTTTGTCTTATAAGGTACAGCCGCAGCAGAGAGTCTGAGTTTGAAGAAAACACTAACATTTTATTTAGTGTTGTTTAATCAATCAATATTTACTGGTCTTGAATTTCCTCACTGGATTACAAAATGCTAGAATCTTATTGTACAGGGACATTATGCAGATTTAATCACTTTAAGATGAAAATATAGATTCAGCGATATGTACCATTTAAAGTAAATAGACTGTTAGCGGTATTGACCGAAGCTCCGCAGCTGTAGCTAGGCACTGCTAATGAAAACTCAAGTGCTCAATTTGTTGGTTTTTCTTTTTTATTAAGAATTGACCAAGCATATCTTCCTCTTCAAAATCCCAGTTGTACTTCGCTAACACGCAGTGCCTGGGAGGGTGCGTTTGATTGTTCCCACCCTTACCTCATTTATGGACTAGGTCATGTTAGACAAGCAATCCAGTGGTTAGTTTTAGGGTAAGCTCTATTGTTTTTTAATTTATTTATTCACTTTAAGAGAAAGGGATTTCAGAAACAAGTCTCACAAGTTTGGCTCAAGGTAAAATTAACAAAAGCTAACTGTTGTTAGACTATGCTCCCCCCTTCTAAACTTATGAAATAATCAATGCCCTTGGGATGCTCTCAATAGTGTGTGTGTGTGTGTGTGTGTGTGTGTGTGTGTGTGTGTGTGTGTGTGTGTGTGTGTGTGTGTGTGTGTGTGTGTGGTCCATCATACAAGATTTAGGGGATCTATTGGCAGCTGCTGATAATAACATCCATCATTATGGTTTACTAATAGTTATCACTTCACTTCCTCCTCCAGCACCTGGACACAGCAGGAACCTACGCCAGGATCCTGTTTGTGGACTTCAGCTCTGCCTTCAACACCATCATCCCAGCTTTGCTGCAGGACAAGGTCTCCCAGCTGCAGGTGGATCACAGACTTCCTGTCTGACAGGAAGCAGCACGTGAGGCTGGGGAAACGCGTCTCTGACCCCCGGACCATCAGCACCGGTTCCCCTCAAGGCTGCGTTCTTTCCCCTCTGCTCTTCTCCCTGTACACCAACAGCTGCACCTCCAGTCACCAGTCTGTCAAGCTCCTGAAGTTCAGACGACACCACCCTCATCGGACTCATCTCTGGTGGGGACAAGTCTGCCTACAGGTGGGAGATGGACCATCTGGTGACCTGGTGTGGGGAAAACCACCTGGAGCTCAACGCTCTCAAGACAGTGGAGATGGTTGTGGACTTTAGGAAGAACGCAGCCCCACCCACCCCCATCACTCTGTGTGACTCCCCAGTAACTGCTGTGGAGTCTTTCCACTTCCTGGGCACCATCATCGCCCAGGACCTCAAATGGGAGCAGAACAGCAGCTCCCTCATCAAAAAAGCACAGCAGAGGATGTTCTTCCTGAGGCAGCTGAAGAAATTCAACCTGCCAAAGACGATGATGGTGAACTTCTACACCTCCATCATGGAGTCCATCCTCACCTCCTCCATCACCATCTGGTACGCTGCAGCCACAGCCAAGGATAAGGGCAGGCTGCAGCGTGTCATCCACTCTGCAGAGAAGGTGATCGGCTGCAATCTGCCATCCCTCCACGACCTGCATGCCCCCAGGACCCTGAGGCGGGCAGGAAAGATAGTGGCCGACCCCTCCCACCCTGGACAAACTGTTCACCCCCCTCCCCTCTGGCAGGAGGCTGCGCTCCATCAGGACCAAAACCTCTCTCCATCAGGACCAAAACCTCTCTCCATCAGGATCAGAACCTCTCTCCATCAGGACCAAAACCTCTCGCCACCTCAACAAGGCCCCCCCACTGACACTTAACCTCATCCACAACGCAGACTCTATGCATTACATAATGGAGATCACAGGATGGTAAATAATGCAATGTTTAAATATTGCTTACTGCACATATTTTATATTCTATAATTTATTGCATTCTATTTCGATGTATATTACTGCTTTATTTTATTGCTATCTTACTATATTTTTATTACAGTGTTCTTAATATAGTTCGCTATCTGTGTACTTTTTTGGATTTTGTTTTTTTATTTGTATGTATGCACCACGACACCTAGTCAAATTCCTCATACGTGTGAACCTACCTGGCAATAAACCCGTTTCTGATTCTGATCTTTTTGTCCTCTAGGTTGCACTGCCACGTCTACAGTAGCGCAGAATGGACAGAGGAAACATGATTGGGCCTCAATTTTTTTGCAGCCAATATACATTCTACAAACTTGGGATAGGAGGGTGAGTGAACAAGTTATCCATTGGTTGGAACCTACATCCCCATTGTTAGACGTACTAAATCCTGCACACTGCTCCTTCAAATTGACAATGTGAACATATGTTACCATTTTGTAATTTCTGTTATTTTCAGTTGAGAATGTTTCAAAGTAGTCTTAAAAAAATTCAACTTACTTTTTATTTCTACTGTTTATAACTAGATGTTTAAATATGAAATGCTGTATTCATTAGTTGTACTATAATTCTACAAATATTTTTATATTTTAAGTTTTCAGAGTAATTCTTTCCTACAGAACATTTTGTGATTTTATTGAACCTGTTTGATTGGAAAATGTTAGAAAAAAGCTGTAAAATAACAGTATTCTACCTGTAGAACTTTAGGTTCTGTATTTATTTTAGTGTTTGATCATACAAATCTAATAAAAAAAAAATGTAAAAAACTGTTTTTCTCATCAGAACTTTATTTAAGGTATTTGAATGTAACATTTTAAGACAATGGATTTTGAAAAGAGAGGAAAGTTTCCTCTAAAATCTTTAAGGACAATTTCTGTATACTAATTGCTTTTGCACTTTATTTCAGTTAAAGTATTTTTACTATAATTTTATGGTTTTTGTTTGGCAGCCGCTGCTGCCAGTCATTTGACCGTTTTTTTACGGGCCCGTAGAAGTTTTAGTGCTGTACTTTTATTAAAGGTTATTGACTGTAAAAAGAGAGGATAAATCTGTAAAATTACAGTGTTGCACGTTAAAGTATTAGTGCTGTACTTTTATTAAAGGTTATTGACTGTAAAAAGAGAAGATAAATCTGTAAAATTACAGTGTTTTCCTGTAAAATCTTTAAGGACAATTCCCGTAAATTAATGGCTTATTCACTTTATTTCAGTTAAAGTATTTTACTTTAATTTAAGGGTTTTTGTTTGGCAGCCGCTGCTGCCAGTACTTTGACCGTTTTTTTACGAGTTTTTTTTTTTACAGTGTAGGGTAGGTAGGATTTACGATAGAGATGGAGGTAACTGATTTGAATACATTTCAAATGTCTTTTTATCTTAATTTGTTGTACAACTTAATTTGGTGAGGGCTCTAAGGTTGCACAACACAATTGTTTTTATTATATCTCATATTATTATAAAACAAATGTATTTTGAGCTTTGAAAGTAGTAATACATTGATGTTGTACCGGACAGGGTTTTTAATTGAATACCTTCTGAGTTCCTCTTGTGCTGTAACACATGGACATCTGGTGGCTCTTTGATGCTATTGTGCTGAAAAGTTTTCTTCTGCAATTATTTTCATATGTTTGTTTTGAAGCTTTGATAAATTAATGCAATAATAGATGTTACTTCGGTTGTCCTTATTTAGTGTTATTTTGCATTTGTCATACGTATAATAAGCACCGATCTATTGTTAGTAATAGGCTACCGTCATATAGTGACATGTATCAACAAAAAAAAACTATCTTTATAAATACAAAAATAAAGTTAAGGATATTAATATGTGAACAGCCTTTTGAAAATAACAATAAACATGTATAAAAAAGATTAAAGATCAAAATGTAAAAGTTTTAAAAGTCACCACCAGAGAGCAATATTGTGTAAAGTAAAAGAAGGAGAGCTGATTTAGGGATGCACTGTTTCTAAAGTAAAGACAAACTCTGATAGAAAATCAGAATACAGTTGCAAAGGAAAGACTATAAATAATAGAAAAATAAAACAACCAAGGACTAAAAACAAAATAATAATTAACGCAGCAAAACATAGCTGCCGCTTATCAAAGCATGATTGCTCATACACCATTTTACTGGCATTAGTAAACAAGGTCTACTGGATTTTTCAATTAAATACCAACAGGATGAAGGGCTGTGTTTGCATTGACCTTTCAAAACAACGGTCAGCAGGTTCAGAGAAGTAGCAGCAACATTCCTGCAATATTTTCTGTCCCTATTGAGGTCAGGAGGAGAATGAAACCAGCAGTGACATGTAGACTGTTAAACTAAATAGGGGTGACCTTGACCTCTAAAGCCTCCCACTTCTTAGACCCTGTTTACATGGAGACGGTTCGTGTTGTATCTGCTACTTTTCTCTTTCGTATAGCCCGTTCGTTCACACGAGGCCGTAATGGAACCGCGGAAACGGACCCCTCAAACGATAACGGGTCCCAAGGTGGGTAGATCTGCGGACGGAACGCTCTGGGGGGCCTCACGGCCCGTCCACACGGCGGCGTGCGTTGAAGCTTCAACGCAGCTTCCCATTCACTTTGAATGGGGTGACGTCACGCTTTGCCGAACTGCATTGTGGTTCCGTCGTGGTTCCGTCGCTCCGAAGGGCAATCATGGCAACCATGCTCGGGGGTCTTCTTCACTGCTTTTGGTGTATTTTGTGGCAGAAGTACAGCGCCACTTACAGGCCCGGCATATGTACTACAGCGGGTCGAGCGGTCCCGTGTGAAAGGACAAGTTTCTTGAGCCGATACTGTGTGAACGGAAGACTTTTTTGATATCGAATTCGGTTCGTTCTCCGTTTCGTCTCCATGTAAACAGGGTCTTAAAGGGCCCATGTCATGGCCATTTCCACTGATCATAATTACATTGTTGAGGTATACTAAAATAGATTTATACTGTGCAATTTTCCAAACTCACATTGGTTTCGCATACAGCATCTCTGTCAAGCATGTGTATTCAGCAGTATTCACTCTCTCCACTAAACGACTCGTTGGAGCTCTTGCCCCCCCCTCCCTGTGAGCCTAGTGTGCTCCGATTGGTCAGCTCGGCCACTCTGTTCTGATTAGTCAACCACCAGAGAGGCTGCGCCCATGTCTAACAGTGCTTTTCCCGGCTGCTCTCAGCGGAACATCAGTCTTATCATGGCGTCGGTACAGCCGTATATTTTATATACATATATTTTTAACTGTTGTTATAGAAGAGTGTGACGGCCCCAGGGCCTTTGTCTTACGATGGGGTGGAGCTGAAGAGGCTAATCAGCGCGATCACGGACACCTCCGGAGCCGAGGTGCTATTAAGCCCAGCTGCCCGGAGTCACACGGCGGCCCCTGTCTCTCTCCAAAGCGGCTGCAGGAAGACGAACTCGGCGATCCTCTCAACCACCCATCTCTGCATTTACCACAATAAATGTGCCGTGGTTTTGTAAACTCGTGTATGTCTCCTTGTCTTTCCGTTGTGGCCTACGAGCCAGTCATAACAAAGAGTAAGTTATTTTTACCCGTTATAAACTACTACTGTTTGATGAGAAATCAAATCATGGTTTGCTATATATGAATGATATGTTATAGGAGCAAATAATTCAGGGAAGAAAGGATAGGCCTACTAAGTATTTCCATTAAACTTTATTTTTAGAAATGTACAAAATGAACGTACACGGTATATCGTCAATTACTCCTCGTTGTCGGCATCTTGCCTATAGCAGCCGGGGCTTTTTGAGACGATGCCTCAGTGTGGTCGTCCAGTCATGCATTGTCCGGCAGGATCTGTCTGGACGAAATAAAATGCAAATCACAAAATATTAGAGAAACTTAGTTGTTTTAGATTCGTTAGTAGTAGTTGTGGTAGGAGTGTGGATATATCTAATGAACAGCTTGCCTGCTAATATGCTAACCTAGCTTTGTTTACCTTGGTAGCTAACACGATATGAACGTTAGCTTGGAGGAACGGAGTGTAATAAAACTACTATGAACAAAAGTTAGTGGTTCATATTAGGCTAGCAATAACGTGTTTATAATTGCATTATTCTACGGGTAGTCTGCTACGTTCGGTCATACAATGTTTCCCGCTAGCATGTATAGCTAGCCTCGTTAGCTATACATGCATAGCTAGCCTCGTTAGCTATACATGTACTGTCACAATGTACGGTAAATCACCCGGAGTATACTGTATGAGTATTCCGTGTGTGTGACTGCAGACATTCTCCTGCCATGACAAACATGTAAGGCCATCTGCTGACATTGTAGTTGATATATTTAAACTCTAGCAACTTAGTTAGCACAGTTAGCACTGGCTTAGCAGTCCGAAACATGTTTACACATTTAAACAGTCGTGGTAGCTACCTTGTTTGATAAATACACAAATAACAATGCAAACTCACAGGTTGTGTACCCGAATCTTCCCCTGCTCCAAACGGTCCAAACAAGCTGTGCATATCCGGCCTCAAACTGGGCAATGTTTTGGAAGCTTTCGTCTGTGAAATGCCGGTTCTTCGAACCTCTGGAGGAAAACGCCGCTGCTGGTGTGGCCATAGCTCTTCGGGATTGGTCCATTTCGTTCCGGGTACCGCATGACATCAGCCGGTACCCGGAAGAATCAAATGGGCAGTGACGTATCTCCAACGAGGCGTTTTGGGGAGGTATTTTCTGTGTTAGAGTTTTACTCGCTACAGGGTGTACTTTGAGGGTTTTGACTCTGCACACCGTTTACATGCATAAAAACCTTCATAACACACAAGGAGACGGGTAATAACCGGAAAAGCATGACATGGGAGCTTTAAAGTTGTGTTTTTTGGCTTTTTCGTTAACTTTCTTCTTTCTTTTAATCATTAACTTAAACAGGATTGTCCTATTGATATACAAGATGTCAGGTGATTACTATCTGTAGGTCCGCACTACTAGCAGTACATATAAGTGACAATGTGATCCATTGTTAATGTGAAAATATTGAGCAAAGCTAATTTGAAATTCTGCAATGACCAGACACTTACCAACAGAGGTCATGCACACACAGATGTATAATATCTGCCTAGAGCAGTGAGGGGACAAAACTGTACACAAAATACAGCAACACTAAAGTCCATATAATAATGGAATTTAAAGTCGATGACTTACTGTGTCATGCGGGTCACTGGGAAAGGATTCCCGTCGTCTGTCTCCAAAGTTTTTCATTATCTTCCCAGAAGTCACCAACTGTCCAAACCTCTGACTGCAAGGCCATGAGAACAGCAGATCCATTGAGAATATTTTAATTCCCGGAGGCTTTTTTGTGAAGATTCATCCATTCCAACCATATGAGTTATCTCCTATCGGATAAGGTCCCCCACAGTGTCTCATGGGAGAAGATGCATCCCCAGTTTGTTTACAGATGGCAACTTCTCACGTCACAAGGTCAAAGTGTTTCATGTTCAGCATTCCACGTCCTGCAAATATATGAAACATGCTGAAGGATGGCTGAGCACAGATGGCCTACTATTGTTTGTTCTCTACATTTAATTTAATCTGTGTTTTCATCTCATGAGGCTTTAAATACCTAGAAAATGTGTATTGTGTGGAGTGTTATTGGTATAAATACAATTGACTTCATTCTCACTGTTAGGTGTTGAATGTAAATGTCTTTGCACAGCTGCAAAATCCTTAGTAAAAGTGTTTTCATTTTATAAAGTGTAACTAAAAGTAACTTTAATAGTTACTGCACAGGAGCTAGCATGGCTCACAGCAGTTATACCAAAGTCAGAATGAAAACAATGTCTGATTTCTAGGCTGTGCTCTAGCAACAAATAAAAAGCCATGTCGCAAATAACCAGTGTTTCCCAATGACCTTCCCCCATAATGAACCCATATTTTGGGAAATATAGGGGGAAGGTCTAATACTGATGGCTGCAGAAGACTTGAAAATGTACCAAAGCTAGCTCCAGGATTTATCGAGACCATTATTTCCCAACATCGGGTTAAGGACCATCAAAAGGGTCCCAAGATCAATAAGATAGGATAGGATGCATTAAATATAATTAATTTTTTGTAACTTGTGCTTATTTTTCCATACAGAATACCAATACATCGACCAAATCACCAAGTATAGTGGTAATGTGTAAACAGTAGTTTGTTTTTTGAGGGGTTGAAGACATAAGTGTTGGAAACCCCTGGTGTAAATTATTATTAAAAAAAATGTCATACAAAACAGAACATTTTTTTTTTAAATGTTGTCGCTGTTGCTCAAAATGTGCCATGCAACATGTAAGATTCAGATTACTTTTTCAGTTAACCCCGCACTGGAGAGAACACGGGGAAACAGAAGGGGAGAAAGGTGTTGATAATAAACTCTGCATTAAGGAAAGTGTCAGATTGAAGCTTTGGACAGATTGATGTGCTGCTGCTGCCACTTTGATCAATGGTTTGACAGATGCTAATAGCAGGTCCGAATGTAATGTTGACCTCAATCCTGCCTCACTGCTCAGGGTCTGCCCGTAGATCAAACGGATCAATAGATAATGTGTTCGGCCTGACCCAACACTTGAACCTTTAACACCTCCGTACCATCCAGGACCACAGCAGTATGACATCACCGCAAAGTACACACACTGCCTCAGTCCGAGTTGCACCCAAGTCTCACATGCTGTATTGTTTGTGTGTGTGTAAATTAATAAATGTTCATCCTGATTTGATTTTGAGGAAGTAATTATTGATGATACATCAGCCCACATAGACTGGAATTCCCCTCTATTATTAGTAATGAGAACATTTTCCAGGACCAGGAGATGTGGCAAACACGTGCTTTGGATACATTAAGGCGGTGTAAAGGTTCTGCATCTGTCTTGTGTTGAGACAGATGTTGTTAAAAGTTCTAAATGTATGTTTTCAGTATTGGAAAGATTGGTTTTTGTGGTGAATTTCTAGTTTTGTTTTTTGTAATCTTTTTAAAACATCTCATTCTTCATCATCTGCATCAAAGGGTCTTCTAGCCTTATCTTGTTTTATACATTTCTTTCTCATCAGTAAACTTATTCTGTAAATTATTACACATCATTTTCATTTGATTAGCTTGCATGATAAAGAAATTGTGTAAAATGTGCCTGCTCTCTTGTCATAAATCAATAGTCTCCGTGTGGTGATTAGGCAGGTTGTGAGAAGTTGAAAAATTGCTCAATGATTGCATGATTAAGCTCAGGAATGTACTCCACATGTCAGAATTCCTCAGTTTGTTAAAGCAGGTAGTCATTTTCTCAAACCGCAAATGCCTCACATCCACTACGGTTCAAAAGCTTTATCCATGGTATAATCTCCATTTATTCTATAGAAAATGAATCATACTATTCTTTGGAAGGAACCACTGCAATACTATGGAAACGGAAGACATTTCAGACCACTCCCAGGTAAACAAGATGCAATTTACACTGGTGTGTATACAGCTGGGCTTGCACCAAAGTGAGGACAGTGTCACTGAATAAATGTTTGTGGAGCTGCATGCTCATTTGTATATAACATATTGAAGACTCCTTAAAAGAGGGGCAGCTTTCTGTGTTTGCATGCAGAATAACTCACAGATGATATATAGGGAACTGAGAATTGATATTGCACATTAGTAAAGTTTGGGGAATTTCCTGGCTGTTTACAATTTGAACAAAGTGTGAGAGTTTTAAAAACTGCCAGTTGCTTTTGTGCTATCTGAAATACAAGAGAAAGTGAGCTGCACTGCTGGAGCTCTGCTTGGTGAGAGCTCTCATCTTAAGACTTCCTAAAACACACTCACTGAAAACACACACACACACACACACACACACTTCCCCCCTCCCTCTCTCCTACCCCCTCCTCTGTAACCAACATATACACACAGTGTTCTCAGACAGAGTGTGAGCCAGGATGACTGGAGGAGTTAGGACTGCATAGGCTGCAGTGTGAGGGGGAGAGAGTGTGTGTTTGTGTCCGTGTGTGTGTGTGTGTGTGCATATGGGTTTGCATGTGTCTGGGTGGACTCCCGCTGTACTGCTGCCCCATGTGTGACTGTGCTGACCACGACAGCCATCCTGTTCACAGTGGAGACTTTCTCAGCATGCAGATGGTGTGAGCAGTCAGGGGAAAAGTTTATAGCAGCTCGTCTGATCCTCTGCTAACTCCATCCACTCTGCACGCACCGAGTTTGTTCAGGGGAGCAGCAGAAGGAGCTGGAGGACAACTTCAGCTCTTCTCACCCCGGGATCTCTGTTGCTGTTGATTGATTACCTGTCACAGGATTGGATACAAAAAGGTGTGTTCATCACCACACATCAGAGCTGAGGGATTCGACAAGGCTTTTAATTTGAAAGGTGAGTCTACTCTCTGAGTTTTATAGCGTGTTTCTGCCTCCGTGGTATTGTTGTATATTGGTGATTCTGTATCAATGTCCCATTTTTCTTGACATCACTCACGTTGGCACGTAATAGGAATGTGAAGATGCTGCAGGCAAATTGTCTGACTGACTGGTTCTATTTGACTGATTGACACTATGAGGTATGTTATTTATATTTCAGCAGCTATCCCTGAGCTGAATAAATACAATTGCAGAAGTAACACCACTATGTTAAGCACAGCAGTTTGCGGTAGTTGCTATGACATTTGGTGTTGTTGTTAAGAGTCTGTTTTTTCTGATTTGTCTATGCATTTAGTCTTGCACACATGAACCAAAACCATAAGCAGAGGAGGTCAGCAAGTGCCTTCAGTTTACTGGAAATCATTATGGTACTTTTTTTGAATATGCTTTAACCAACATCACTCAGAAAACCGTTCACCTTCTTTGGGATTTGATGTTAATTGCACATCTGTCTGACACCAGGTACAAAATACAGTGCGTCCTGTACAGTGTAACCAAACTATTTCCAATGAAAGTAGGTAGTACTAGCTTCAAAAGTGGCTCACAGATGCCAGCTGACCCAATACACTCATTTGCATATTGGCAACGTCATTGAGCCTCATTTGCATGAAGCTTAGTGGTTGTGTTGGTTGAAACGAGGGACAGTCTGCCTGCGCCAAGGCAAGAGGAGAGGGAGAGAACACATGCTGTTGGCAGAGGAGTCATGGACTTCTATTACTCCGAGCAGCATGGGGGATGAATCACAATATTTTTTAAATAATTTCTTACCCCTTTAAAACTAGTGGAAAAAAGTTGTGTATTGCCAGCCACTTTGACCTGATGTATGTCCTATGTGGTATCTAGGGACCCAAGTAATCCAACTGACTCACCTGAAGTGTGCACCATAAAGATATAGTGAAGAAGAAATGCACCTGAGGAAATAAGTTCACACCTTTCAGTTTAAATATAGATGCCTCACACCAATTAATTACTATAATCTGTATCTAAAGCATGCTTGCTTCCTTGTAATCCTGTAGCAGCATTCCCGAAACAATAATTTGCTCTAGGTAACCCATACAATAACTGCTGGAGAGCAGGGAAGAATCAATTTCCTTACCTTTTCAGGTAGTCATGTTATTAAAATGATTTGCACAGACTGTGCTGTTGCTGTGTTAGACTAGTATTTTCTCAAAAGCTTGCTAATTCTGGTGCAGGACATACAGATGGATAGAGTGTTGCATATGCCATCTGAAACAACCGTCGGCTGGCAGAGCAGACACATAAACTCAATTATGTTTGGATTAATGTGTTTGTTGTGGTAGATGTAAGAGGATGTCACTGATTTCCAAATAACAGCACATCCATAATGAAAAAAGGAGGAGGAAAAAGGATGAGAACGTATTTCAAATAAAAGGAAAGAAAGGATGAGAAGGAAATGACAAGGTTTGTAAGTGTTGATACAATGCTTTATGTCAGGGAGGACATGAAAGACATCTCGTTTCCCCCACCTGATGTGTTAATGATATGGGACGATGTGAAAAGCAACAAGGCATGAGCTGAGGTAGAAGGAGAGGAGATATGATGACCCTCGCGCCAGGAATGTCTGCAGTGCACAGGCTGTGTCGCTGGAAAGCCCAGGGATCAGGTTCCCCGTGTCAGCTGCTGCAGCCGACTGTTCCCATCTCACTCTGTGATATCGGCTCATTGAGACAGAGGAGGGGACGTAAACGGGGAAGACTAAAACTGCAGCAAAACTGGAGTTGATATCAAATTATTCCAGGAATAGTTTGGGCTTTCTGGCAGACAGTAAGATGAGAAGATTGATGAAAATGGTATCAATCTAATACTTTATGCCAGAGAGTGAAGATGTCAAACTACAAACAACTTCTGATAGTTCACCCAGAGAATCCATAGTGGTGACATTTATGAAGGTTAAGATGCAGAGTCAGCAAACTGCACTCGCAAACAATCTCTGGGGAAAATGACTATGATCACAGGTGTGATTTTCAATTCGCCCTCTAACTTTGGGAACGTACAGTATAGCATCTTGTTACCTCCCCCAAGGAGGCTATATTTTCAGTTCTCTTCTGAAGGATTATGGAAAAACGACTTGCCCAATTTGCACAAAGTGTGGTGGAAGGTTGAATCTTAGGTCAAATGAACCACCTATTACATTTTGGTGTGGATCAGATGCATTATTTTTTACTTTCATTAGCAATGCAAGGTAGGGCATTTCGCGGATCTTATAGTACTATTCGAGTATCTTATTTCTCCCTACATTCATATTGCTGTGATACAAAGGATAGCCACATCAACAGTATCGTTCACGCAGTTCTAGCGCTGTGTCAAACACATGTAGAATGAGTCAGTGGTCAAACTGAAAGTCTTCACCCTCGTTTCTTTCATAAGGCTGCTGCTCTGTTTCCCAGACATACTGTGACACATGGCATGGAGGAAAATGGAGAGGGAGGGGTGGCAACGCTAGTGATGGGGTAGCGAGTGTATCATACCAAAAGAGCTGCAATGTAGACTATAAAAGGGGGACACATATGGTGTCTAAATCAGCGTGTAGACAAAATAGAAACTGACTCATCACATTGATTCATACAGGAAAGCCAGTGAGTTAACTTGGCTTTTCAGCAGCAAAAAGGAAATGTGTCTCCAAGAAACAAATCTTCTGTTAGTGCTACATTATATCGCCCACCCTAACCTTGCTACCTCTTATCCTGCTTTAATCCATCCTCATTGTGACTCACAGTCAGTTGTGTGGGTAGAGACAGGACAACCCAATAATGAAAGATAGCTTCTCAGATCGTGACCTCACCCCTTCAGCTTTAAATCATTCATGAGGGACCTGCGTGTGTTGGATGAAGCAATGGATTAAGTTTATTATTTTATTTCGAGGGTTTCGAGTTCTTCCATCTGTGACAGATCTGAAACCCTTCCTCTTTCACATCCTATGCAAAGATTAGCACACTTAGAGCGCAGAGAGAAACCTACTCTCACCTCTGTAAACTTTTGAGCAGGAGTCTAACAGAAACAGACGGCTCTCGAGGTAGCAGCTTTGGTAGCGGCGGGTTATATTTGTCTTTAACACATATGGGTCACGGAGGCCCTAATGTGCAGACTTGAAGGGGCAGTTGCTTAGGGATATTTAAAGGTTTCACAGCTCTAACTGTGATCAGAAGTTAATGTTACCTCTGAAGCATGATTTTTGGTGTTTGCAGTTTATCATGCGCAAATGAGATCCACTGTTTCTATTAAGTGTGCATGGACTTTGTCAAATCTATTGGCTTTTATCTGAATTAGCCTTAGAGAGATGGCTGCTAAGGGAAGAAAGAGAGTTTATGTCATAGCCAGGTGGATTCAATCAGCTGTCAAACATGCCTACATGCATATAGAAAACAGTTGGTACATCATGTGGCCACCAATCACATCCTACTGGCAACTTTCTGATAGTGTACTAGAGGAAAGAAAAACAGAAGACATACTGTACACCAGACATTGTCAACGAGACTTAATCAGAGTAGTTAAAGGATGTTGCCGTTTTGACCCTCCTTAGTGACTTTTCTGCTTAATGCACCAGTGACCTTTACATCATCCCAGGAAAGTTGGCATAAGCTTTACTGGCAAGAACTGAGGCAAATGTGGAGTACAGCAGCTGCTGAAAGTACAAAATCTGGAGACAGACAGATGGTAATGGCACTGTCTGCCACATGTTAAAGGAGATTAAAAAAATGGCTGCTATTCATCAGTGTATCATTAAGGTTTAAGCCAAGAGAATGTTCGATCATGCGATCATTAATGACCTTAATTATAAACATACTGTATATTACCTATTAGTTATGTCTGGGAAAAGTAATATATATATAAAACAAGTCCATGTCCATTTCTAATTTAGCAAAGTTAAGTCACGTTTTTGATACTTCTACATCTAAAAGAGGTGTGCATGGGCCTGTATAGCAAAACCCTTACTCATATCGTCTTTTCGAAACCAAGAAGTAATGATGAAAATAAAGATACAGAAACTTTATATACAATAAATGTTATGAAGCTAGTATATTTAAGAGCCTAATTAAACTACACAATTACAGTGCAAAAAAAGTCAGCAAGCAGCATTAAAAAGTCAGGTGGGATTTCAACCAACTCTTGTAGCTAATGGTAGCCTAATTAGCTAGATAGCTAAAAGCTAACATTTGCACTGAAAGGACCAATTGTTTCAGAGATTACTCAAAATGTGGTACATGTCTCTAAAACCATTGCACCATTTCGGCCTGTGATGCTTTATAGCAAGCACAGGATGGGAAAAGCAGCAGATAGAAGTTTATCGAGTCCACATTTTCCTCAACGGAGTGCTCCCTTGCGGCTGTTTTGACCGGCCACTTCCTGTGGTGCTAGAAGATTTCCTGCCACTGTCCCTATACCTGACACCAACACTTTTGACAGTATGTGCCACACTCTATAAAGTTTAAATTGTGGGAATTGAATACTCTTCTTTTTACAGCCTAAAACGTATGATTTAGGTAACAGTGTTGTATTTTACCCCCAAAAGAAATCTTTAATTTCCCAAAGGATGAGCCAGACTCAATATCCTTTCCTCCAAAGAAGCTCAATTCAAACAAAGCCGTGTCAAACAGCAGTTCAGGCTCTCTGGCTTCAGCTATCTCATATGGGGAACAAACACACTGTGCAAGCAGTGAAAATGAGCAACCTCCCCATGCCGTGCGAAGAGTCCTGTATGGACAATAAGGTCTCCATTATTACATTGCAGCGATTTTACAATCTCATGAAGCTCCCTCTCTTGTTTAAACCTCTATATAGCCGTATTTCCTTTGTGCGTGGGTATAATGTTATTCATGATGTAGCCAACACATGGTGCTTCTGACATCATTTACACAAGGAAAATAATAATTCCTGCTTGCATATAACCGCATGCTGTGTTATCCTAAACTGTATAATGCAACAGCACTTACAACTTTTCTTTATTAGCATAGGTCTATCATCACAAGTATTACCTTACATCAAATGTTTGTATCCCAGGACACAATTGTAAATGATTTATAGACAATTCAGAGCCATCTCGGCTGCCCTGAGAACAGCTTTCATCACTAAAGACACATCCAGTAGCTGTATTTTATGAATTTGTCGACAGATGCATATTTACAAACCAACAACTAGGCATCCCTGATCCCGAGATGGCCTGGCTCAGCATCAATTGTATTGAAGGATAGAGACAGACAAAGAATACTAATACCTGTGCCAAAATAGAGACAAACACTAATGGCGTATTGAAAGACGTGTACCCTTCAAAGAAAAGGCAGTCCATTCATTTTTCCTTTTACTTGTGGAATGTATTCATTTGTATTCATCTGCCACAGGGCCATGCATGCATGGCATCCTGCTAAGAAATGACAGAGCGTGCCACAAAACCTTAGGGGGCTGATTCGTGACTATCTTTATGTTTTCTTTTCGAGTGGGTCTGGTATGTGCAAGTGTTTATGTGTGTGTTTGACTTTCTGTGCTGTATGCTGAGCTGCTGTTGTTTTTTTATAGTGAAGGTCAGGGTGTCTCTTCCCACTGACTTCGTATGGTGAAAGTTCTCAGGCGGACTGTGAGAAAATTCTGGGATATTCTTAAGCTCAAATCAAGACATAATCAAGTCAAGTGTTACTAGACAAGAGCAGATGGTAACGCAAAGCACTTGCTGCTTTAGAAATGAAACGCTTCATCATCCTGCCATACTCATTATTCTAGAGATCAACATGTCATCACCAAACTTAAAAAGAAGAATTGATTACAAGTCTAGTTATACATCTAATTTTACTGCTTATTTTGGTGTTTGAGAGTCAAGGGGAAGATAACATTGTCACATGCAAAGATAGAATACATTCACACAAACAGAGACACCTGCAGACACAGGGACACAGAAAGCACTTCAGGGAAGCTGGTTCAATCTGCTGAATGGATACAAACCTCCAGGTAGACTGATGTGTTCTTGCAAAGACTTTGCAGTTACATCATGGATGTGCTTACAACCATACTGTATTTGGCATCATCTGTAGGTACACTGTGCTCACAAGTGTCAGCAAAATGAATGGTTACATATAAAATACTTTTTTCCTTGCTGATGTTGGGTTGTTCATAAGCCTAAAGAAAGGTATTCAGTCTGCCAGCATTGGCCTGGTTAAGAACCCAGTGTTATTGTAGGTTTTTTCAAACATATGAGCAAGCTTTTGTGCAATACAACGTATACATAAGAAAACTGTGTAGTTGTGTTGGCGTCTAAACTGTATACTAAGCAAAAAGTCAGAAGAGGAGTGAGTCAGTGAGAAAGTAATCATTTCCCTCTTTTAGATTTTTTTCTGAGTCAACAGCTTTTTCTAGCAGCAGTGACTGAGAATTACTGCTATCTTCCAGTGCTCACGACAAAGCAGTTGTTTATTCAACCATATGGTTCATGAAATATAGGATCCATTATGTCCATTATTAACACATAATTCTGTTAAGATATCTCTGCTTAAACCCAGAAACGGGTTTAAGGAAGATCAATTAAAATGAGTATTTCAAAAGGTTACAATTCATCATCCCATTCCTACATAGGCCAACACTAACTTTTCGTCTTATCTTTTTCCATTTGCCTGTTGATTTATATAGATGTAGTAATGGTTATACCTTTTATATCTGTGTAGCAATGTATTACTTCGGGAATAGACCACAGTGTAATGTACATTTTAAACAGTGTTTCTACTCTATGCTATTATTCACATTGAGATACCCATAAGTAATTTACCATTTCCGTGCAGGCCAGTCCCAGCAGTGCTGTTAACTAGGCTCTGTGCAGGAGGCATGAAGTTGTAAAGGGGCTGTGGCACCAGCCTGGCAACACAGCAGGTGACTCCATCAACAGATGGTGCATCAAGCCTAGACTGTGATTTATGCTGTGTGTATGTGTATGTGTATGTGTGTACTTGCAGATTGTTTTAACTAAAAGTAACAAGTGTATCGGAGGCAGCAGGGATACAGAGGTTATTCCTTCAAATATTAGTGTTAACCGTTCCTACGAAATGAACATTTTCCCCTATCTCAGGTAATAGCTTTCACCGCTGTTGAAATAAGGGGACTGACCACTTTTTTACCTCAGAGATCCAGCACAAAAGTAGATTAAATATGATGTATTGATGGACAAAGATAATAGGTAGGATTTGGGCCCCATATTGCAAAACAAGTGAAAAACTAGAGCAGAGAGCGTGTTTATACATGCTCATGCATACAGTGCATGCTTTCTGGGATTGTGTGCATGGTACCAGAGACATTTTTTAAATCAAAACAGCAGCCCTGCTGCACTTGTTCTGGTGCTGCCTGGAACGCTGCTGGGCTGCATCTGGTCCTCATCTGTGGGCTGTTTAAACTTCCACCAAGGCAAGCTCAGCTAGGGCCATTGACAACATGGCATTGCTTAGAGCTGACAGCAGCAAACTTTGCGCAAGTAGCACTGAATGATGAGGTTAAAACAATCTATTATGCGTATGGAAACAATAATGTGAAGGGTGGTGTCTATGAGCGCACTCAGGCCAGAGGGGCCTAGTTTAACCTGTGACACACAGTACAATAACAGTGCTTTTGAGTCCATGCCTCAGCAACAACAACAAAACAAATTAAGCGCATTTTGCCTAAAATCTGCTTTAGGCAACAAAACAAGGCTACTTGGCTAGGTTTAGGAAAATATCATAGTTTGGGTTATAATAGACCGGACCAGGCAGAGCGGTCGGAAGGTTTATTTCTCCAATGTGCTTAAAACCTACCAGGTATGAGGCCTGATACAAAAGGTTGGCCAACAAAATCAAAACCAAGTGACGCCGTTTGTGTTACGTCATACATGTACAGTCCATGCTTGCTTCTAATTAACAATCCCAACGAATACCCGGAAAACGTCACTTACCTTTGTCCGGCCAGCCTGCTGTTGCACTTTGGTCCATGCTGTGAGGGCAGGTGTGTTCACTGGGTGGAAGTAAGTCCGTTTCTGTAACAGGAAAACAATGAAAGACGGACTTTTTTGGCCTGTTGCCAGGAGTTGCCTAAGCGAACTGGCAGTAATATGGACTGCGCCTCCTTCCTTGGTGAGCAAATTAGCCTACTAACGTGCCTTTATTTTTGAAACGCCGTTAAAGATTTTTGGCTTGTCAACATATGAAAAGCGCGGGTGCAGCTGATAGAGTTCAATTAAGGCTAGCAACAGAGCCTGCGTGCACAATACGTGGTGTAATTAATGTTATTAGCATCACCTGTGTTTTTGTAGGCAAAGGTCTGCAGGCCTGTATGCTGAGTGTATGTGTCAACACGTGTGTGACAGTATGTAGGGGCCTGGGTACTTAAAAGTGCAGAATGCCACAAATAACCTCAGTTTTGCAGGTGGGCCTCTTTGGTCATTAATCAAAGTGTTGACAAACTTTTACTGTTAACCTGTTGACACTGCTGCTAGTAGATACAACGTCAGAAAATAGATAATATCAGTATCCTGTTGGGGACAGTTAATGTCAGTACAATGTCATGGCAATACATCTAAAGGTTGTTCGGGCAACCGACGGATAGATATTGCCGTCCATACAGCCATGTCGCTTTAATGGGGAAAAATAAGATATTTGTCATGATCCATAATGTTTCTTAACCCAAACTGAACATAACCATACACGTACAATGCATCAGAGACCCCAGATTAGATGTCCTCCCTTGAATAATAAGGGCTTTGTCATAAGAAAAACTAAAAACCATTGAGGCTCAAAGAAACTGAGAGACAGAATGTTACACAGACGCAAGGGAGAGACTGGGGGCCAACATGTGTAGGTTGGTGACACAAGAAGCCGATAAAAAGGGATTAGAGGTTTGGCCTGTGCTCTTGTTATCTGGTTCATGAATTCCTCCTCCCACACGTCCCCTTCTGCCCTCATCTCCTTGCCCTCACTCAACACTCAACACTCTGTCTGCCTGGAGTTCTGTGTAACGTTCCCAATTGATTGACACAGCAAATAAGCAACTCTTTAACAAAATACATTTTGAACCTCATGAGGTATTGAGCCACACAAATAGTTTAAGTGTTATTTGAAGAGGTTTTGAGAAACAAAGGTGTCACATTTTGTTAGTACTAAAATGACATTTGAAAAGCTTGCATAACCCACAGACTACCTAAATAAAATATTTTTATTTTGTCAGGCTGAGGTGATTATTATACCATTAAACTCCGCAATCATATGACATAGTACATTTGTCTTTTGATTAAAATGTTGAAGAATATTTTTGTTTTACTTTAGAAGGTTACTGCATTTTGAAAGAGAGCATTTATAAATTCTGCAGCATCTGTTCATAGTATGTTGCAGAATGTTCATCATTTGTTCACCCTTTGCCTGCTTGGAACTGCTTCTGCAAATAATAATAAACCTTTTCTTTGCCTTTTTTCAGATTAGAATTGCTGCAATGGACGAGCCGTGTGTGTCCCACAGCAGTCCCCAGCGCAGTGGAGGTCAGGCCGGCACAGAGGTCCAGCGGCAGGGACGACCCAGTGTCATCAGGTGTGGGTGGCTCAGGAAGCAGGGAGGATTTGTCAAGACTTGGCACAGTCGCTGGTTTGTTCTGCGAGGGGACCAGCTCCACTATTACAAAGACGAGGAGGAGACCAAGGCACTGGTAAGGCTGTGAACAAACTGAAAGACTACACACAACTGATTTTGAAATAATATCATCAAAATGGATTGCTGTCTCTCTTAGTAACAAAAACATATTAGATGCCAAGTATTTAATCATGCTGGAACTTGTGTTAACACAATAGGTATTCAAATTAATCCATTGTGCATTATCAAATACCAGAACTAAGTAAATGGAATTACACAAAACAGTCATTGAGTTTGGGCTACTCTACAACTATGTATGCACGCTAATATAAGCTAAATCAACAAACAATTATAATCTCTCTAAGCTGATCAAGCTGGCAAATTGAATTGATTCCAGCAGTGAACTCACTTGTTGTCTTAGAAAATATGATGAACTTTTAGACATTGTGTATGAACAGCTGATCATATCACAGGTTCATGCTGCAGGTGGAAATATTCGGTAATTATTTGGTTAACATACACTACCCTTATACTACTATTAAAGTAAATCAAAGTCGGAGTTCTCCAATTTGTGACCATCTACCCAGACTTATCAAAGAGGCAGATGTCTTGCATCACAAAACAATGGAAATGCACATTGTAAATGGTAAACCAATAACTCAAAGGCTACTTAACGTATATTTCCTGTATTTAATACAAATAAGATGAACCAGGATATATTAATACCTGTTTTGCATGTAAATGATGTATAAGTATGTCACCAATGTTATCAGGTAGCTTGATATGGTAAACAATCTTTTATATGTTTTTTTTATCTTATCTTCACAGAAATGATTTGGTAGTGTTAAAAAAATACCTCCCAAAAAACGGGAACATTATAGAACATTAACTAACTTCCATCACAGGCAGCCATGTTTTTTGTTTCTTTGTACACCTGGAAAGTTTAGATGTTGAAATTTGGAAATTGTACTTGTCAACACTGCATGAGTCAGGTTAATTGATTTGGAAAACGTTAAGCACGCTAGCTCATTGGCACATAGAGACACATGAGGGAATGAGTCACATCTGGACACACAGCTCTTTGTCCATTATAAATGTGTTTTTTAATTTGAATTAGTTTAACATTTATTATAAGTCAGGAAGTCCCATAATTAGGCAACAATTATTACAACCATTGATACCGAAGGACATTTCAAGACATCAGATTGAAAAATGTAACATCTAAAACAAAATATGTTGAAAGATACAATCTGAAATGTCTTCACGCTACAAGATAATCTGTGTGAGCCATCAATCAAAACTCAGCCTGAGACTGTAGATCCCATTACAGATAGTCGGGGCTCCCACATGTGCTTTATAGCGAGTAAAATAATCCTCCACTATGTCTTCAGCCAATGTCACCCCATCCTATTACAGAGAGTCTGTACACCATGGATCAATGAGATCAAAACGCAGAGAGAAACATGTCTTTTTAAGGTTAAAATAAAGGGGATTGTTTTAGGACAAATATAGCTAAAAACGAAATAATGTGTGTTTCATATTTATTTTGTCAAGCGAGATACATAATAGACATTTAAGGTCCTGAAAAACGTGTGTAAAACTTGTAATATGATATAAAAACATTGTATTGCAGTAGTAACAGCCAAACTTAGTTAGGCTTCAGTACTGGAAATAATGCTACTGCTGGTTTTAAGGTGACTCTACGTGATGCATCTTGTATAAAGGATTTTGCCCATCACATGAAATGAATCTAGAAACACATGCATTTAGTCAGAATAATACAAATTACCATGTTTCTGAAACAATGGACACATGGGGGTCTACGGAGCAGATGCTATCACACATAACCACGTCCGACTGTAATTCACATACCCTCGTTTGTTTTGAATGTTTGACTGTATGTCAAAGTAAACTGTTGAGAGCCAATACACAAAGCTATCCTCAAAGAAGAAGAGACAAGGAGTGATGCAGACAATAAGGCCGTCTCTAACGTTACTGTAGCCGGGCAGCCGCTCACACTGAGCATGTGCCGACTGAACAAAGAGGCAGACAGACTTTGGATTCTCATTAGAAAAGACAAACCATAGACATGCATTTCACAAGGATTATTTTATTCACTGGTGATATTGAACTCACAACTAAGAGATTAAAATCAGTTTCATTGATTTGTGTGGCTGCTGTTATAGAGCTGTTCAGTGATCAGTTTGCCGGAATTGAGTGTGAAGAGACAATTGAATAAAGATGACTAGTGATGTTCAAGGAGTAGTTCAACATCTTGGGAAACAATGAAGGCTTATTCACTTTTGCACACAGTGATTAATACAACTTTCATATTTCTCCATTAAAAATAAAGCTCCAGCCAGGAGATGGTTATTTTATTCTTAGCTAAGGGCTGACAGCTGATATACATGAGTCAGTGAGCAGATTTGCAGATCTCTGTTTTTATTAATCGGTGATTGTTTCCTGATTTCTCCATTCTTGATTTACATTTAACTTAACAGCTATTTCATGTCGTGTGTCAACCTTTTGCAATTCAACTGGCCAGCTGTTTCACACCAGAGGCTTTGTTCTTTGTCTGCAAAAAACCCCCACAAAAGACCACACAAACATTTATTTCCACCCAAACAATTTCCACAGGAGAATTTAGCACAATTGAAATATTCAATCTGCTCCCCTACCCACACAACGTCGTCTGGCTGATATCCCAGTGAGCTCAGCTCAGCCGAAGCCGAGCCACACCAGCAGCAGCAGGTCTGAAGGTTAAGGCTCCAGACCTGAAGGTGGGCCTCTGGCCAGATACAGAGAGGAGATACTCTTTACTGCTATTTATGGGATGCTCTGGTTCTTAAGCTGTCTACTGTCTACAGTTTTGCCTTAGTTATTTTGGCTGTGAAAATCCTGTGGGAATGATGATCAGCTCTTATTATAATTTAAATTCACTGACAGGAAATAACCTTTGAATTATTCTCGCCATCTCTATTTATCCATTCAGCTACTCCATGTCTTTTCTTGCCTACTTCTGAAACAAAGCCAACATACATTTCAGACACCTAGAACTGCTACTTTTGGCACAGAATGTTAGATTTCAATAAAACTAGGTCAGGCAGAAAGCAGAGTGTTCAATGCCCTTAAATCTTTGTGACCTCCAAAGCAGAACAGCATGCCACAAAAACAACCTCCTAACAAGACACAGCAACAGAATACAAGATAACTAGTCTGGAGTTTCCAACGTCCTGAAAAAAGGACACATGTAGGGCAAAGTGGAGGGAGAGATGAAGTTGTTCCTTTTGCGTCTAATACTGACATTCAAGATCAGAGGACCAAGATACATCCCCTAATTTAACTTAAATCTCCCTGTCCTGAACTACATAAAGAAGCGGTGTGAAGACATATTTAGATCAGCTATTAATTAAATCTCTCACGTGCTGTGAAGTCTCCATTTGTTATCTGTCACATTAGACTAATTGCCGCTTCCTCAGTGGGAGAAGGAACATCTGCCCCTCACTGTTGCCTAGGGAAACAGACGCCAACAAAATATAGACTGATTAGACACGAACAGTCACATATTTAAACACAAAGGCCACATTTTCCTGAAGCAACCTCTTCTGGCAACACTTTAAATTGGTTCCTTTTTACCCTGTCCACAATTTTTGGGCCATAGCCATTGGTCCGATTCTAAATTGATGCAGGTGTCTTTACACAATAAAGCAGACACGTTTGTCATTTGGAGTGACCGGTGATACATATTTAATGTTATCAAACATTGTAGTGGAAGTCGGACAGAAGAAAGTTGTAATCAAGTTAATATTTCATTGATAAGTGAGTTATACTTTGACCAACAAGCAAATGTCTAAGTCCAATCTCTGTTCAGCTATTTTTTTGTTGTTTCCCAACTCCTGAGGGAAATATCTGGCTATTTAGCTGATCAATGCTCCACTAGGTATTTGCAAGAGGTGTTTGTCTGCTGGCTGGAGCTGTGCAGGTAGCCTACAGTTGTTTTGTATTGCTTTTGTGTTGAAAACTGTTTCCTGCAGCTCCTGTAAACAATCTTTTAGAGTGGTTAAAAGAAAACTGTTATGTTGCTGAAAGAAGCTTTCAACTTTTATAGAGCTGAGGATACTTAGCCAGAAGTTGTAAGCTCTAGGTGTCACTACTAGAAAAACATATTTTTGTTTTGTAATGGCCTCTCCAGACATAAGGATCCAATTGAATCTGATTTTAGGTGGTAGTATTTGTCTTCTTTCGTGCATTTATACTGCTTAGTAAATATAATGTAATGAACTGGCACAAAAGGAGAATTACAAGTGCCTTGAGGAATTCTGATAATTCTAGATAACAAATAGCGCATATTATTATTGTCAAAACAGGGACCATGTTGTGTCCCCGTACAGTCGTGCCAAACCTCTCTGAGCAACTGGTGGAATCTGAAGAATGGGAGTCAGATAGAGGTGAAGGGTCACTGAAAAGCATGCGCAGGGTACGGCACGTGTGGGCTCAGCGTCAACATGCCATCTGCCTGCCCTTACTCGCACATGGAGATGTATGCACGCACAAGCATGCATGTACTCGCTCACATTCTCTCACACACACACATGCACTCAGATGTCATCTGGCCGAGCCATTAACAAAGACAGAATTCATTCAGCGGGTGAAATGGTATGATTATTGTAATTTAAACCACTTAGCATCGTAACTACGTATATTCCAGTGAAGTATACGAGGTACCATCATGAATGAATGAGACAGTTGTGAATGAATACATTGGACCAATTTAATTGTATTATAATGTATTTAGAAATGCAGGGCTTGATTATGATATTACGTTAGCCGATTAATATTTATAGCACAAAGGCGACGTGTGTGAATCCAAACAACATGATCTAAAGAAAAGTAGTTTAATGAGACATTTTATGAAATCAATAATGCAACAGTGCAATAACGCACTGATAACACTTTGTTCCCGAGCTTCAGCCGTCAACTGTTTGACCTTGGCATTTAACGGGAGTAAATAAAATGCCATTGCAGCTCTGTAATTATTCATTCTGCAAGACTGTGTCGCGAAACATTAACACTGTACCATTTGTCTGAGCCTCGCTTCTGCAATTACTCTGTAGCCACTTTGGAAATTGACAAAGGATGGTACAACTTGTGACTTTAACAGCACCATGTAACTGTAGCAGAATGTATATTTGTATGTGTACTTGTAAGTTGTGAAGGTAGCAGTGAGTCACGTCACATCACATCCAGGCGTGATCTGACTTGAATGTCAGAGGAATGTGGACAATAATGTGGACACTATCCAAACACCCTCTTGTTTACGTCACTAAACGTACAACTGACATCATCTTCTGGTTACAAATCGAAACACAGACGTCACATTTAGGTGTTACATTGAGTCTGGGTCACAACTCATACTTAAAGCCAAATAAGGCATCTTCTCATACATTATTACTCTGGTTAGACAATAATATTTAGGCAGAGTCCTTTTCTGCAGCAGGCTTAGTACATTAAAGATGGAATAACATCTAAGACAGTTCTGGCTGTCAGTATTCCTAGTACGCACACTAAACACAGAGACTATTCCCTGTATGGGGAATAAACGTCTAATAAGCTCGGTATTGATTGACAGAAAAGTCAATTAACCCTCACTAGACTTGCAACCAGCTCAGTTTTCTCAAACGTTCTCTGTACCCAATACCTTTTGGTGGTAGCCTGCTTACACTTTAGGTATGTGCAGGTGCAGGGGAGCATCTTACCTCACAAGAAGTGAGTGTGCAGCTGGTGCAGGAGCTGTCTCGAAGCACATCAAAATTCTAAACACAAAAGGGGCTTCAGTTTGTATCCCCGGGCAAAAGACCATGTCCGTTACATGTACAAGCCTCTGTATTATCAAACAGCATATACTTGTATTGGGTTGGTTAATGTCTGTAGTTTTGGGATCATTTAACTTCCACTTACTACTGTATAATAAGTATTTTTGGAAATATGAATGGATTAAAAGGACCTGATTCAGCATCTTTTAGATAATTGTTTTGGCTTTGTCACCCTCAATTGGCTTTATCACCCTCAATTGTTTTTATAGCAAATGCGAACAAGCTTAGAGAGACACTAGGGTACTCACACACACAAAGCCGTGGCAGCACATCACTCCCACCCTCATCCACCTCCACTGGTTGCCGGTCAAGTCCCGCATAGCATACAAAATCCTCCTCCTTACCTACAAGTCCCTCCATGCCCTTGCCCCCCAGTACCTATCGGACATCCTTCACCCACATGCCCCACCCCGGAACCTACGGTCCTCAGACTCTGGCCTGCTTACCACCCCCCGCACCAAACTGCGAACCTTCGGGGACAGAGTCTTCAGTGTGGCAGCCCCCACCCTCTGGAACGCTCTCCCTGCGGAGATTCGCAACATCCCCACACTTGACGCCTTCAAAAGGGCCCTCAAGTCCCATCTGTTTGTCAAGGCTTTCGGCCCCTAATCGATCTGTTGTTTTGTCTGTCTGACTTTTGTTTTGTTATGTTTGTTTTTGCCCTGTTACTTGTAAAGCGACCTTGGGTCCCTTGAAAGGCGCTATATAAATCCGAGCTATTATTATTATTATTTTTCAGGTACTATTATGAAAACTATCCTTCTTATTCTGTGTGGCAGGTCGCTGCTCAGTCAGTCCCAAGTCAGCAACATAAGTGACCTTTCAGACAAAAATGTGTATCAGAAGTATCAGTTCACGCCATATAATCCATTCCACTGTGTCCCCTTATACGCCCCGGAGGAAGAGCTGAGAGCAGAATCCGGTTTCAGAAACACAAAAGTTATCTGTTCTGTAGTCTGTCTTTATTTCAGTTTGCTGTGAAGAACCTGAACTATAAATCAAAGCTGTGCATGAGGTTAGTATAGCGTGTCTTAGTAAGGTACTACACATCATTATCTTTAGAGAAAGCTTAATCGGATAGCAGGAAGGAAAGAGCTTAAATTACCAATAAGGGGACATCAAGCACATGTGAAAGATGATCATATAAATACACACTCTATGTATATATACCTAAAATGAATGCAAACGTGCTGGATGACAAACAAATGTGTGATATCGCTGTTGAAAAGCCCTGTAAGCAATGGCTGACCATGTGTGTAATATAGACACTGGTATGGCAGTACTGTAGAATATCCACTGAAAGACTTTGGTCAATGACAAGGCATCTCAAACATTAATGGTCACATTGAAATCCCTGTAGGTACTCAGTTTCTCCTGAGGAAAAATACAGATAAAACTCAAATGATCCCACAAAATATATCATACTATGGCAGGCAGCCTCGTCATACTATCCACACACCTTATTTCAAACTGTGTCAATCAGCATTTCCTTTGGTTCAGCTGGACTAAATGTCATCATATTATCACTTCAGAAGATATTCTGTACATCAAGGCTTTATTCTAGGCTACTTTTTCTTTCCTGGTAGTCAGTGATATTTAAGTCCTGGGGGTGTTTATCATCTAAGACCCCAGGCAGTCTGCTTTGAGATGTCAAACAAACAGCATGAGGCACGACTTCAGTGGAAGTAAAGCTAATGATCAGTATGGTTTCTCTCCGTTTGACTGAAAGTGCAGCTGTGCTCTAGTTTTAGAGGGGGGACTCTACAGTAACAGAGGGTCCAGCTGAACTAGCTGCAAACTAATTTCACTGGAAAATAGATGTGCAGGAACTTTGCAAGGCTAAGTAATGGTGCCTCCTGCAGCTGTGCTCTACTTTTTAAAGGTGTAGATATTCTGAAACTTGGAGTTCAGCTGAAAGAGCCATGAAACAAAATCATAGGAAACTTAGATTTTTAAACAGGAGCATGTACATACAGTATGTCTATAGAATTACACAGTACTTTACATACAAGTATATCCACATTTGCTACTGAATTGTCATTAATTGTTACCTTATGTCTATTAAAAAATGTTTGATAACTTTACCACAACTTGAAAATGTTTTAGTACAACTCAATACTGTTCACCATCAGTATGATGTAGTAGTATACAGTGTGAAACAATATGCCTTACAATGACATGGCACTTTGTATCTGCACATGTTTTGTTTAATATTGACCGTAGAAAAATATTAATCCATTAAATGCATACATTCAAGGAGCGGTCAGACTTTAATAAGGTTACACAAAGAAAATCCTTACATAGATTTAATAAGGTTAAATAACATTTATTATATAGATTTAATAAGTTGAATATAGATATCGCTTATATATATATTTAATAAGGTTAAATAAAGACATTAAGAGACGTTCTGCACTGCAGAGGAATCTTTATGACAGATACGCAGTGCATCAATAGAGGACATTTTTAATGCTTGTCCTTACATTTACAGTATTCTATATATGACATTATTTTAATTTCATGTTTTGGCTTGAAGCCTGTTAACATTTGAATCCGACTCCATGTGTCCCACTAGGTCATATAGCATCATTTATTTTTTAAAGTACATTTTTGACCTTCTTCTCTTGAGGTTTGACTTTTTTAAAGAGGACTGTTTCTCCTTTAATGTATTTCATTTCATGTTTTACAAGATTTCACAGTAATTGCTTTGGAATTTTATCAGATTAAATAAGACATTTTGTTGGCATTTGATCCGATTTAATAGCAAAAGAGCTCTTCCTACCGTATGTTTTCTTATATTTCATGATTTGAGAAACGTCTGACTGGCAGTATGGGTTTGGGTGATGATATTTGATGAAACTTTATACATCGGAGTCATTCTTGGATGAAGATACAAGGTCTCTGCGTCAGACAGGCAGCAACAATAGCAGCAGTGACAGGTTTTCCTGCTGGACGTGACGGGACACTCGCACATAAATCACTTACTGTCTTGTTGTTTTATTCTGTCTAAGGGATCTTGTCGTTTTTTTGATGGATTTGCATTGTGAGTCAGACCATGCTTTTCTTTGTTGTCTGCCTATAGCTCCCAGCTTTTTTTGCACATTATTTGTTAGAATGTTGTATTTAGGGCCAGAAATGGTGTGTTTTTCATAAATTCTGCCTGCATTAAAGCCTAAGTATGATCATTAATCTATTTCACATTAGAAAAACACATAGAAACTAATGTGCATTACAGTACATGTTCATTCTTCTTTGGTCACTGTTTTAAAAAAAAAGTCCTTGCTGCCTCTCACTGATTTTAGCAAACATTTCACATACTTGTCTTGTCTAAAAGATACATCCTTGTTTTGTTTAAATTCCCCTCTCTCTAATTTTAGTCTATTAAGTATCCTCTTCTCTTGGTTTATCATGTCTAATATCCCACATCAATCACGCACAGTTAATCCACCAGATAAATAAAGATTAATGTAGAAGTGCTTACTTTTTTCCACCCTATGCGTTTGACAGGCATATTAATATTTCAGTGAGTGTTATGAAGGCGCAGCTTTGGGTTCACTGGGTATTGTACTCTTTTGAACAGAGCTACCTGTTTTATAACTGAAATAATGATGACATTTATTGGATTGATGGACTCAGTGGAGCGATAAGGGCAGAACTACCGTTTGTAAATCTTTGCCACATGGATAGACAGGTCTTTAGGGCAAAAGTACAGACTTGACTATTGAAAAGAATAAACACATAGACAGACGTATGCACTTACACGCTTTCAGAAAAATATAGAGAATGTCTCCAGGTCTCCCAGGGAGTTTGACTTCTTGTCTGCAAGGTCACTGAGGCTGGAGAGCAGTCATTATTGGATAAAAGGACCGCTGAACAACTTGCCAAGGTTTAACGAGCACTTAAATGACCTGTTGCACCAATAACCTCTGCTTAATTGACTTCAGTGTGAGCATTTGTCTGTTTGAAACCTGCAATCAATTTCTGTTCCACAATTTATTGATCTGTATTTCATTTTCGTGCCACATGTCCTTTTTCCTTCACCATCAAACCAAATCATTATTATTTAACAAACTAATATTATCTCTGAACTTAGACTCAGTCTCCAGAACAGAATATGGTGGCGTAATTATTTGTATCCTTAAATTGTCTAGAATCTTTATTTTCATTAACACCAGGTCACATGACTACTTGCTGATATGTGAAGGCTCAAAAACAAGTAACTCATCCTGTAGTTAAACTTAAAGCACCTTTTGAGCTACTTATCTACAATTTCAGTGGTTTGGTTCATACTCACTGTCCTGATAGTATCAGTTTCTGGTGCAGCTGTTTTCAGCGGAAAAATAAATAAAAGCCTACTGTTTAATAGCCTCTCAGCACAAAAGGCAAGATAAAGTTAGCCGTTCTCTGTCAGCTGGATGAGAAAGCCCTACCTTCTTTAAAGGGCAGAGGACACAATTTATTTCCATTGACTCATCAGAACATATAAAGATATAAACAGTGGATTGCATATGTCATGGTGTACAAGCTGCTACTGAGTATTCCTATTATTTTATTGGAAAAGCCAATCTGACCTAGTGGTAATTAATCAAATGTCTAAGGCTGCAGAAACAATGAGGCACACCATTCCATTCACCCTATAACTGTCAATAAACTCCAAACAAACGTGAAAGTTCACAGGGGTAAAATGTCTTGTTTATGACCAAAATGGACGTCACATTTGGATTGAATAGCACTTACTGTAGGGCTGTGCGATTATGGCAAAAATCCTAATCACGATTATTTTGGTCAATAATTGATATCACGATTATTAAAAACGATTATCCATTTACTTTGAAAACATCCATTTATTGAAACAAAAATGTGAACAGTATGTTTTTAACAGTTGATTACCCTGAACTTTAAGTATAATTCAACTGAAAAACCCAAAAAAAAAAAATAAAAAAAAATAATAATAATTACATTTTTTTTTTTTTTACAAAAATAATAATCGTTTTATTTCGATTACATTGTTTTCGTAATCGTTGCAAGCCAAAATCGTAATCGAGATTAAAATACGATTAATTGCACAGCCCTAGCTGCAGTGGTCAAAAAACTGGAAGTGCTTGAATCACAATACAATCAGTATTATGGTATTTGCTTGCAGTATGAGAAAACACACTGAATTTGATTTAATTTGGAGCGTACTGTTAGACAAAGCCTCAGAAACGGCTCAGCAACCTGAGCTTCCTGCTGTCGCTTCCCTCAAACAGATTCCTCTGAGCCTCTTCTGTCCCATATGTGTGTGCAGAGCTTTTTGGTTGAGAACAAAAAGATAAGTGGGCTTATGTCATTACACTGTTTCCAAAAAATGACCTCATCCTTGTTAACGACTATTAAAATGGCAGAGAAAACCCTAAAATAAGTTGGGTTCTCTTGCCATGTTGGGTTGGGCCAGGCTACTCTTTGCTTTGTAAATATTACGCTGTCTGTGGTGGGGTTTGTCTGCAGCAAACAACAGGCCACCAGGGAGGATGTCAGTATGGAAAGTGTGGCTGTGGCTTAGAAACAGAGGGGAGGGAATATCAGTGGTTTTGTGGCTTCGGAATATGGAGCAACTACACAGGTCCTTTTCTTCTTTCTAATAATATACACAACCCATAAGGCATACATTTTTTAAGTCTATCTCACCCACACACGAACCATTGAAGTCATCTCTTGTTTCCTTGGATCCAGTACAATGTGCATGACAAAAAGATCTGTGTTCGAAGAAAAAAAAAGAAGTTCTTAGAGAAGTTTTTAATCCCATGACACTGAAGCTGAGCAGATTCTCTTGCGGACAACCACATCAAACACTCATTCCTCCAATCGTGGACATGTCTGTCCCATCTTTATAACCCTTTAAAGAGCTTCATCTGGGCCTCAGGTAGGGTTTCCACGTCCTGGTTGTCACAGTTATGGCTCATTAAAGAGCCCTCTCTCTGCAGGAAGGAAACTGACTCCCCTCAGATCCTGTTAATGTGTTTGGCTCCTTAATACTGTTGCTGTCACCAATGCACATCTTGTCTGCGTTAACCAGATGAAGGGCACTCTAATGACTGTCAGATGCTGCATTGTGGCACGGATGTAACAATGTTCATCAAGTAAAGAGTCACTGTTTGAATGCATAATGGGTCAACCTGCAGCTGGTTGTGTTGTAATCCTTGTTTATAGTTTCTCATTTTATCTGTGAAGAATAATTAACTGCATAATAGTTACTCCCCAGTTTAAGTAACTTCTTTGTAATTCCGATAGAATTACCACATGCAGGTACTTGTGATTTACTGCGCAGTTACTAAATTGCTAAGCGTGTGGTGTATGTAGTTAAAATATATAGTCTTAAAACTCCTAGAATGTAATTCTTAAGGGTTGCATCTAATGATTTGATGAATTATATAGCAATTCAACATTACTTTTAACTTATAGACTGACCGTTTCGCCGATAAAATGTTATAAAATATAAAAATGACACACTATTTTCACATACTACCTGTGGCCTTTCTGAGTACAGATATATTAGAGGTAATATCTAATCTCTGGTCCAGTCAGTGAGTGTGTGAGTCTCTTGTGCAGACGCATGCTGTAAATCTGCCCCCGCCTCTCTCACCTACAGGAAGTCTCCACAGTAAGGTCACTGAGAGATACAGTCTGGAAAAAGCTGATGCTGAGTCTACTGCTATTTAAAGCAGAGATGATTTGGCCTCCAGTGTCACCCAGATTATGTATCATTGTGGACAGAGCTGAGGCAGAGATGGTGATCCACTATAATGCTGCCACTTTGCCACATTTGATAACAGCTCAGCTCCATCATCCAGACCCGCCCATGGGGACTTGTGTACAACATTTTGACTGGCAAAGATGTTGAAATACTGGATATGATGATGCAAACTAGTTTGACTAATATGTCAGGGATTTAAACATATTCCTGCTGTTATGGTACAAGAGATTTGGTGTGCTGCTGAGCTCAGGAGTGCAGATGGAAAGGTCTTGCAGAGTGAACTGTTTATATCAAATGGCAGATGTGCAGTAAAATCTGAAAAAACCCATTACAAATTAAATGCAACTATGATTCAAATAAGTTGTCTTAAACGAGGCAACATTTTAGCATCAACTTAAAGTGGACCTATTATGCTATATTTGAAAAATATATTGTAGGGCCATACCTATACAAAACATGTCTGTGAAGTTTTTTGCTTAAAATACCAAACAGATCACCCATTGTAGCCATGCCTCATACTGCTCATACCCCTCTATTCCAGCCCTGTTCCAAAAAGGCTGATTCTGCTTTAAATGGAACGTCTGCTGCTAGCCACGCCCCTTTGTAGCGTCACGCAGCTTTCCCCTGCTAAGAGAATTCTCTACCGGGAGAAACTCAGCTAAACGCTGCCGTGATTAAATGCCATATTATGTTCCCAACCACTTCAAGCTTTATTTCTGAAACAGTATGGAGCTCAAACCTTTCTCTCTCGCAGGGTTTACCACAAGGACATTACGTTACACCAGTGGCGAGCCGTCAGAGGGCCTAAGATATTCTAAAAAATAATATTTGAAAACATAAAAAAATAATATTTGAAAACATAAAAAAAAAACATTTACAAATAAAATAATACTTGATTTAATTGTATTTAAAATAACATTTCCAAAGAAATAAATCCTTCGAATCTGCCTGTTCAGTTTTTGTTTGAATGTGAAGGGTTAAATGAAAGAAGCTCCTTGAGCCGTCTCTGCGAAGACAGGAGCTGATTGGTGGTCCTGCTGTAAATTCACAGAGGGCCAGCTAGGGTAACTCAACGAGAGAGTAATGTCAAATGACAGTACAATTGACCAATCATATCTTCCCTCTAAATGGGTGGGCTTTATTTTCGCGGACTTTATGACAAGTTCCGCCCGCTGTGAAGCTTATGCATGTGTATAGTGGTGCAGTGACGCATCCTAAAACCCGGAAGTAAGCTGCGCATGGGTTACCTCGACAAAAAAGCAATGGGATTTCTCCATAGGATTTTGGAAAATAGCTCGAAATAAGGTCTGTGGAAAACAAACCTGTTAGATGAATGCACGTTTTGTTCAGCCGGATAATATCCACATGTCTACCCTACTTTTATAATTTTCGAATCATAAATCGAATCGATAGATTTATGATGGATAATAGATAGTAGAATCGGAAGGATGAAACCCCTCTTTAATGGTCACACATGCAGAGCACACAGCACACAGTGAAATGTGGCCTCTGCATTTAACCCATCCTAGTACCAGGAGTCTAGTACTAGGAGCAGTGGGCAGCTATTGTACAGCGCCCGGGGAGCAATGGGAGTGGGGGGGGAAGGGGGTTGTCCGGTCACGGTGCCTTGCTCAAGGGCACCATGGCAGGGCCCAGGAGGTGAACTGGGACCTCTCCAAGTAGCAGTCCACACTCCATATTTAGGTCTGTTCGGGGACTTGAACCGGCCCTCAGAGGGGGTATAAAAGTCACGGCTCGCCACTGCGTTACACATATTCTCTCCAGTAGCCAAAACACGCTGTTTCTGATGCAGCACATAGCTTGACTTGATCTATCTTAAGTTTTCTTTTTTTAGAGATGTGGGTACGGAGGAAAAGAGAGAGGGTTTTGTTTTCTGACACTTTGTGAGTTCCCTGACACACCGGGGACACATATTTATGTATGAAAGACATCAAAAAGTGAATTTTGCATAATAGGTCCCCTTTAAACAATAAGGATGAATAAATGTAAAGTAAAGGGAATATATACTTAACTGAACAGATGTATTATGCCGAAGACGTTAAGTCAGCATTTAATCCTAAATGTTTTATCTAAAATACCCTTATTCTAAACTGTCAATGTTGTTTCTCCACAGGGAGCCATTTTCTTACCTGGAAACAAAGTTACAGAACATCCAACCAGCGGCGATGAAGGAGGGAAATTTCTCTTCGAGATCATTCCAGGTAGGAAGAAAAATAAATGTTTGGTTTTAACTAAGGGCAAAATGATGATAGTCATGTGGACTGAAGCAGGAACAAAAACAACATGTTGCTCACTGCAGCACATAGGCATTACATTGAGTGAGAATCATCAAGAATTCAACAATGCCAATTACTGATTTTATACATGCTGCTTTCTATCGCTGTCACTGTGTTAACATGTATTTGCTTATTGTTTGCTGTGATTGCATGCACAGAGCGTTAAAGAGGTATGCAATAATAGATTTAGATATATAAACTATTAGTGATTTCGCTGTGTGAAAAATACTCATTGACTTTGTTGCTGATAGTTGGGACGAAAAGCTTGATTGTTCTACTATTTGATATGAGAGGGGTATCGATCATGTCATCTCAATTTATGAGTAATTTATTTACTTCAGCTCAGAAGTCTGACTCACAAACGGACTTGAACCACAAGGACTAACACATGCACTACTCCAGGAGACTGTAAGGAAACATGGACTGCAACACTAAGGACTAGTGGGGGTATTTTCCCAGGCGGAGCGATGCCAGGAATTTAAGTCTATGGAATAGATATTTAAAACACACATGCACACTGGGGAATAAGGACAGCTGGTAAAAGATGCAGTAGCATAAACAGTAAAACATACAGGAAACACCAGATGTGTGCACAAACAACTGGCTTTTTATTTATCTTCTCCCTGGTGTAAATATCTCTCAGAGGAAACTGAGTTATCAAGACAATTTCTCACATCATTTGTGGTCCCCATTGGACATACTCAAAATAAGTGTGACCCGATAGATACCGGGGCAGTTAACATTTGTCACTAAAAGGCTAAATAAATGCTGCCCAAAGTGAGCCAACATTAGAGAAGTAATTTGGGCAGAACTGACAGTTGAAAACTCCAGCTGTGGTGCAAATACAAGATAGTTCGCTTGAAATTCTCTTGATGGTGTTTTTGATATTGACTGCTAATTACCTAGCTATTTATATAAATAGTTTCCACATCATATGAGGATTAAAAGATCCCTGCAGAGATTATTTTCATGCAATTTCCGTTGCTTTTTTTCTTTCCGTGCAGGCTAATGTTCACATTGAAATAGTCAACTTGTCAGCTTGTGATTAATAGCTCTCATGGTAGGAAGTGGTTGTGTTACATAGAAATAATACAACTGTTTCATTTTCCATCTGCTTGTGTGCCTATGCCATGGTAGAATATATTTTTGATGTACTAGCACACGTGTGGAGCAAAAATAGTTTCCTAGATATAGAGCTGCACATGGTGTCTAAAAGCATTAGATATGAGATGTTTTGATGTTTTGATGCTATTTGATCAGCTTAAAGTGAGGGATCGGGTGTTGCTCGAAGACATTTTGACAGGACATTTAGATGACGAGACACACTGCACTGAGTTTTCAATCCTGATACTTTTAGTAGTAAATGATTGACACTATCCATATGGATCTAAAAATGTTTTTCCAAATAAACAGCAATGCTTTTAATGTGTGTAACGCTTGGCTAAATTATGCTGTTTTGCAAAAAATAATTCACAGAGAAAAATTGCATAAAAGGGAAGTTTCAAAATAAAACTTTCACTTCTCTTTTTTTACTCTAGCTGAAAATGACATACAGTAGAAATAAATACATGTTTAGGTATTTTTATGATTTTTGACAGAAGCAGAGTTAAGCTTTACTGTAAAAGAGAAACTAAACAAATACATTCACACCCAACAACTTAACATGCTAGTGTAAATATTTTAGGGTAATGTAGAATGTCATATAGGGTTAGGGTTAGGGTTTGTCATGTTGCCGGGTCATCAGTCTGATTATCATGCAATTTGCATTTCAGAGTATTACTTAAAATCCAGTTTACAGAAAGAGTCATCACATGCCTCACTGACTCAAATGTGCCCAAGTTCAGTCTCAGTTTCATTTCCCTTCGTAGGTGCTGCACTATATATGTGTAGCATATGAAGCGTACAAGGAGAAGTTGGTTACATCAAACTGTTTTATTTTTCCTTCTGGTTTGCTGTATTGACAATCTTTCCATTTCTCTTGACTTATGAGGCTTAGTGTTTTTGTTTTCCAGGCTCCACCACTACAAACACTTTTTCATTTTTTCCCCTGCTGGATCAGCCTGTATTAACTGCTCTAATAAAAAAACTGAAAGAGGGAAGAGGAAATGTAAAATCCTGTGAGTTTTCTCTATCTGCAATAGCAGTCATCACAACATTTCCACGGTATACAGGGAGCTATTTCTAGCTGCCATATTCAACTTAACTCAGCATAAAGATGTCATATGTATATATATATATATATATATATATATATATTACAGTCAAATATCTGCCAGTTTTAACGTTGTTGTTGTAGGATGTGCTAATACAGTTCCTGCTTTATTGTGCCTAATAGATTTAGAATATGAGAGGTACAATAATATAAGACTTCCCATTAGGGAATACAAAATGACAGATGTTTTCTCACTAGCTTTTTATCCAAAATTATTTGTGGTGCGTTGGAGTTCAAAAATCAGGGGCGGTTACCTGAAGGATGCCTAAAATAATTAATGACGTCTGCTTTGGATATCTGTATTTTTAACCAAGGTCTAAACTGATGACTGATGAGTCTTTCATTATCGTAAATGCAACATTTTCATAGTTTTGTCCTAATTCAGTCTCATCAGTTCTTCTAAAAACGTATTTTTCAAATGTATAAATGCCAGGCTTGTTATGGTGTCTCAGATGCCGTTAAAATGAGCCGTTACAGAAATGAAAATGACTCCCTGTACGTTCACTACAAGGGCCTCCAGGGTTGGTAAAGCAAAACAAGGTCTCAACAGACTTGAATTCTTTAAAATACCACACGAAAATACTGCTCAACAGTTTTTTGCCATTCGGTAACATCCACAACTACGCCCTCACGATGGAAAACAAGAACATGGCTTGTTATGCGACAGCAAATAAAGAGGTCTTAGAGAAGCAGGGAGAGCAAGTGGAAGGAAAACACAACACATTTATTCCACTGGTCTAAATGTGGCCGTGCAGTTTGAACACAACACGTAGACAGTCTCTGGCAGACGGACAGACGGGATGTGATGGGGGGGGGGGGGGGTTTGAGGAGGGGAAATGGGGAGGAAGTCAGAGTTGTACAGAGATGTCCGTTGTCTTGTAAGGGTAAGGTTTGAGCATGAGACGGGTGTCGAGTAACTGCCAGGGGCCTGAACATCAGCATCAGGACATCTGTATGTGAAATTATGCTATCTGATTAACACACTGTATTTTGAGCTTTTTTCAGTTAATCTGCTCCTTGAAAACATCTCTGCTACTTTGTCTGCTTGTGTTGATGCTTTTTCTGTCCTTCTGTCTTGTCTTTGTCTCTGTCACATCTGGATGATGTGCGTAAAACCTGCAGACTCTGGAGGAGAGGGGGCTTTTGGAGCACATTAACCACATGGTTAACAATATTTAGACTGGAAACATGGCGATGTCTTTATTTTATTACCGTGAGACACACAGGTACAGACACAATGAGGCTTTTGTTATGTTCGCCCACACCGAGGCTTAGCACCGTGACGTTCTTCCATCACAGCGACACGTTCCAACATGTGCAAGCACACATGGGCCTGAGCTAAAGAGAAGAAGAATCACAACAAGTATATGTTGATACAGCTGTCAAAATGTCTGTTCATAGCATTATCTAAATCTATGCAGGATATTTTTTAGCTTAGTTTGAGGATTACATTATGGTAGAAGACATTTTCTACCAGCCTATATTTGGATGCAACTGCAAACTTTTCTAAACTTCCGTACTTCCGTTTGCGATCAAAGAACAAGGAACCTCTTAAGAGTATCTCGCACACACAGGTGGTGCTGACTGAATAAAAGCTGGATTTCTCTCAATCCATATATCGGGACATCCTGCTGCTTAGAATCAGCATGCAGCTTTATCTGATCTTAGTAAATCCTCCAAAGAATGTCAGGTGTGATCTGAATACAGCGAGGTGATGTAACACAACTCCTAGCTCCAGGGATCTGGGTTGTGCGACTCCAAAACAGTGAGATGGCAGAGCCTGCCTTTAGCAAACGATGCATTTAGACACAATGGCACAGACTTTTCGTTTATTCATCACACAAAGCTGCATAAGTACCTGTAGCTAAATGTCAATCCCCGTGGTCCAACTGTGATTAATCATCCCACTCCCATAAAACGAGAATCAACACAGGAAACACTCCCCGCTGTGTTTTTGATGGAAGTGCAGCTCCTCTACCCCCAAGCTCTGATAAACACAAGGCTGTTCAGTATGTCACTCTCTTTTTCTTGCGCAGTCTTTTGCTCCCTCTCTAAAATTCTCTTGTTAGTCTGGTTAGAGTGGTCAGGCCACAGCAAGTCACCCCTGCTGAATTATGGGAATATTTCTCCACTTATCCCCAGAGGCCACCGTCCATCCATTCATTCATGAGAGGACCTTGGGATCAACCTGCCATGAGCAGGTAGACAGCCTCCAGCCTGAATGCTGTTAACAGGGCTCAGCTTGAGTCTATATGCATACCTGAAGAGGTGTCCTCTTCCACCAGCATCAACGATTATGTTTAGCTTCAGATTATTGTGCAACGTAAAGTAATGTCTAGGCATTTGCTCGTTTTGAGTTGACATAGTGCTGAGGTGAAGTGAGGATGAAGGAAAGCCTCAGAGCTCTTTCTTAATAAAGGTGATAGTGCCCTCGTGTGGATTTCTAAGTCATTGCAGTGACGGAGGAAAATCCTATTATTTTGTACTCTCAATTGTGATATTATTTGCATTGAATAAAATAGTATCAAAACATGGATTTCCATATATTGTCAAACATTGGAACAATTAACTAATTGAGTATAATTCATACTTAATCAATTCTAAAATATGTTAGTCTGTGTGCTGATATTTAATCCAAGGTAAATCTCTGGGTACAGAAATGACTAAAGTTCAGATTGTATTTTACACTGTATTGTTATGGTTTTGGTATGGTATTATGGTATTGTATTGGGAAAATGGAGCACAAAATAGTTTAACTATTAAGCTTTTGTGAACATGCTAGGCCTTAACAAACTGCTGATGAGGACTGTGAGAAGCAGTTAAGAGCTTTGGTTCAAAGTTAACTTTTTGTACGTTTTTCTTAAGTTTGATCACCTTTTACTTACATTTTATCGCATTTCGCTGCCTGTATTTATTATCTTTTTGCCACTAGCTAAAATATAAGCATTATTATCATTTAACAAGTTGTATATGTCCTTTTTGTTTTTTTATTCATGAATTTTTGTATTAAGAGCATCTATGATTAATGCTCCATCCTTATCTTGACATGCATGCCTGATGGGTAGCCAATAGCCTTTGAGACCCCTGCAGTGACTTATGAGTGTCATATGTCACTGAGGTAAATGTCTTATTTATACAGTGTGACCTGTGTGATTGAGTTACGATAATCACAATGTGAAAATGAGTCTTCACTCACGCAAGGCAGTGTGAATAAATCAGACTCAAATATAGACTGAAAGGATGTTTAGAGACCCTTCTTAATGTTATTAATCCTGTTAATGATATTATATGATAATACTTTGAATGGGTTTTACCAGGACAACATGCTAATCTCAATATATAGTCAGCTTCTAATTAAAAAGTAATGACTGAATGATTATTGGACGGTGAAGACAGACAGGCTATTAGAAGACTACAGACCCTGAATGTTCATTATGAAGAGGTTGCTAATAAGCTGTCATGTTGACTATACAGTATACACCTGAAGTTGATGATAGGAAGATGGATGGGTGAATTTAATAAACATAGGCCCAAGCCAGCAGGGGGGATTTAATAACCCAAACAATTAGTCTGCTTGTTCGTGGATGGTAAAAAAATATGGCACGCTGGGAGTATTACCCTCTAGGTATCAGTGTTCAAGGTTAGGGGATCCCTGTTAGAGTCATTGAGAAAGCATATTAATCTGTGGTGCTGACATATCAGTGTCCGGACGTATGGAGGCCCCCCATGTCACATTAGTCATGGATAACTTCTGCTGCTGGTATTGGCTGTATGTGTGTGTTTGTGTGCAACACTTTGTATAGGCAAAGGTTCAATGGCTACTGGTGTAGTTTTACATTGTAATTGTGTATATTCCAGAACTACCTCATTCAATGTGTATCATCTCATCAGCATGAAACAGACACTTCTCTATATAGGAGGGAAAGACCAACAGCAGCACATTGATCACTGAATTGCAAGTTAATTTATATACACATTAAATTAAGTTGGACTTAAATTGCAAACCTGACATACACCTTTCAAAAATGTCTTCTTCAAAATAAAGAGAGGCTATTGTTGATATATGTATAGCACATACATACTGTAGATTCCTATTAGTTACTCTCCAGGTGTGATCTAACTTTAATACAATGTGTGATCTAACCTGTTTTACTGATGAGATCTGATGGCAAAGACCTACTTTATACCCCATTAAGATCCTCCCGATGTTCTGCCCTTGCTTATGTTTTTTCATTTCATAGAGGGCGCTGTGACTTCATTATATCCTGGAGGACAGCGAGTGAGCAGATCATTTTGGCATCATAATTCTCTTAATACAATTCATCAAAGTCTTTGATAGATTCCATGAATTCAGGGATTCAACTATTCATCTCAAAGGTTGAGGAATGGGGTCACTGAATATCTCATACAGCTTATATAAAATGTACATGTAAGCATATTTCTGAAAGAAGATTCTGAAAGAAAAATCTGACAAATATAAAAAAGTTACAAGACAATGTGAAAATAAAATAAAACAATCTTTAAGAAAGTTAAATAAGGTAAAAGATAGAAGGTAAAATGTGCTAACACCAATCAAACAGATGAATAAAGAGAACAGCATAGGCAGGGGGCGCACAACAGTTGTTGGATACAATTTAAAACCAATGTGTGTTGTTAGATATAATATATACAAGATCAGTAGCAACAGGAAAAGTTAGAGGATTAACGTGATAACCCTGAAAGAGCTTACATAAAAACATCATAAAATTGAATCGTAAAAATGAAGGTCCAGCTATCAAACTCCAAGGAGAACGGGGAGAAAGCCCCACTCAGCTATAATAAATAAAATGACAACACCTCCTACACCCACTTCACTGTCATACCTAGAATATATATTAATCAATATTCAAGTTTGATCAAATGAATCTGACACAGAGTATATAAACAAGAAGCAGCTCTCTGTTTCAGACTCCATGTTTTGAAATATTGATTCAATTAGCAGTTGGATGTATAGTGCCCAGCTTGTAATTCATCATAAATCCAGGAGGCATGAAGTGGCAGTATCAAGGCATGTGTTTAGAGGGAAAGCAGTGGAATTTATGGATATTAATATGATGAAAAGCAAAGATGCCGGGAACAGCATGAGTGACGAGAATATTTTCAGCATAAAGTGAAAATTATCCTCATTTGTACGACCCCCACTACTCTATCCGTTCAGAGTGTGTGTCCTTTCCCTCTCAAGAATTCACTTGTGATATGACATTTCCATAATGGTCAGAAACTGAACTTCTCTTTCCGCTCTATCTCCCTCAGCATGTGTTTGTATACGTGTGTGTGCAGACATGTTTATGCACATCCATGTGTAAGAAGTCATTATGCTGCTGTCTGTGACACAGCAGCATATGGCCTCCTGCTGCTGTTGACATTGCTCATATGGGGCCTCCAAGATTTACATTCCTTTTTGTAGTTTCACTTATATATATATCTGAATTTATGATCCAAGCACTCGGCATTACAAAGGGGCTGCATGAAGTGAGAACATACATGTATTCAACAAAGAGGATTTTCATGTTGAATGATGTCAGCCAGTATTATATTCCTCCACATTATAAAGCCACAATCCAACAACTGAAGATAACTGGCTACTTTTATTTACATTTTCCCGAGGTTAGATTTCAGGCAGAAGATGTTTGTGTTTGACAGTGTGACAGTTCATTTGGCATTGTGATGACATTACAGTAAATATACATTGTGTGTTTGTTTAAGTCATGTTAGCCGCGTGGATGACAGTCAATCCCTCGTTGGGTCCACAGTTTTGCCCAAGATTGAATTATATCAGCTTTTTGACGGATTGTAATGAAATCATTCAGACATTCATAGTCCCCAGAGGAAGAGTCACACAGACTTTGGTAATATACTAACTTTTTATTTAGCATCACTAAAGGATCAGTAGGTCGACATTTTAGTTTTTTATTGGAAAATACCTGTTGGATGATTTGCCATGAAATGATGTACATATATTTGTAATCGTAAACGTTGTAATGACTTTACTGACTTTTTTAATTGGCATCACATTTTGTACAGACAGTCATGGATTGGTGGCAATACATTTCACGACAACTTTACTTTAGCAATCCATATATGTTTAATGTACTGTTGCTATCAGGTCGGAATTACATTTGTGTTCTGTTGTTTGGTTTATGGTGATTTTCTCTGCCAACAAAGCTGCTGCCTAGTTGCTGAAGTACAAGCTTTGTTGGAGAAAAGAGAAAAAGTAAATGTTTTTTACTTGCTCCTTATCGATTTCTGGGAAACCATTCAGTGTCCCAGGTGGTGGAGGCAGAACGTTGCTTAGTGTGCTTTTCCAGAGGCAGGGAAATGCTTACAATGTACTGGGGAAATAGTTGGAAGGTGTAAGAAGCAGTTTAGGAAAGTAAAAACCCAGCGGACACATCCTTTATTCTGCAGAAAAAGGAGGAAAATGAGTCTGAGAACTTTTCCTTGGCAGAGGCTGCAATATAGGAAATGCATTAATGTCAAGGCAGCATAGATGAAATACTTCTGGATAATGTTGGAGAGCCATGATTGAAAAGCCTCAGTGTGACCATGAATTTAGGAGCAGGTCGACTGTACTGGCAAATACTGAAAGCAGACCATTTGGGGGAATGTGTCTTTAAACAGCACGCAGACAACTCAAACTCCCTTCCTCTGAAAGTCTGTGACAAGACGCTGGAAAGGCAACTGGCTGACTGTCAAATATATTTAAAAGTAACAATGCAGACTTGGTTGGTTGTCAAGGCAAAGGGAACATCTTTTTTTACCCTCTCAGAGATCGTTGAAAGGTTTGGAGTTGGCTAATTATGACTACATGTGGCGTTATGGATTAGTGAAAGGCCACTGACCAGTTCTCCCAAGGTAATGTTGCAGGAGGTGCTGTGGGAGTCTGGATGGAAGCTGTTCAGGCTCTGTAAACCTTGAGAGGAGATATTTATAATGCTCAGGTTTGTTCAAGGGGGCATTGGACTCTCTGACAAGGATGCCTCCCTTCTGTGTGGGATTCTCCCAGACTGCTCATTAAGGCAGAAGGTCTGGAGAGTGTTAAAGTTCACTGACTGTAGGGGGAAATCCAAAGTTTGTAGGAAACATTGTCCTTTTACGGTAATCTGATGTTGGGTGTAATGGTTTGCATCTCTCAATTTGAAGTTAAAGGGGACCTATCATGCAAAATGCACATGTGTACGTCTTTTATACATGAATATGTGTCCCCGGCGTTCCAGGGAACTCACCAAGTGTCAGAAAACACAACCCTCTCTATTTTCCTCCATACCCAAATCTCTAAAAAAGGGGCTGCAACGGATCTGATAAAAACTGATCCAGATTTGAACACTGTCCTGACGTCAGGATGGTGGCGCTACGGCTATTGGGCCAACTCCACCAATCAGGAGGAGACAGACACGGCCATTGCCGTTCGAAAGCGCTGGAGACGCTGTAGTACATATGCCAGGCCTCTAGATGGTGCTGTTCTCACAGAATCAGCCCTTGCAAAAACAGAGCTAAAAAAGTGCAAATTGAGGCATGGCTAAAATGCATGATCTGTTTGGTATTTTGAAAGAAAAAAAAGTATAAATATGCCTTATATAGGTATGGTCCTACACTATATTATTAAAATATAGCATGATAGGTCCACTTTAAGTTTGTTAAGAAAATACTTTCACTTCAAACGGAGTAAAAGAAAGCTTGCCCCTCAAGAACGCCGTTTTTGGTGGGTTATGCTCATGCATGAGGCTAGAATACAGGGATTAACGTTTTGTGTATCAAATTTAATTCAAAGATTTCTTTAAGAATGCACCATGTTGTGCCTTACTTCTGCACATGCATACAATGTGAATGCATTGGATCTGACAGTAAACAAAAGTTACAACTTTATGACGGCACATGAACATGACTGATGGTTTTACATGGTGTCGGTATCTTCATCAGCAAGTCTCTAACAACATCGTTTGAAGTTTATGTATTTGAATGATGGGTCCAAATTCTTGTACGAGCTCCTATAATGGCTCAAGCTGCACAGTGAGTTATGAAGCCCATTTTTCATAAAGCCATGATTGATCAACCCCTAAATGGGAAAAGGCAGCTGCAATAACAACACCAGAGGATAACGCGTGGGATGGGTGGACATTTAATGTTGCCTGCTATAAGATTTTAAATTGTGTAGCACACTATGTACTCTCGAAGCTGTCACAAAATAAAAAGATGATTAACTAGCAGCTTGTGGTGGTAAATTGTTTTGTATCTGACCTGTGAAGGGCAACAGATGTAAGGTATTGAGAAAGCAATGCACACAACCATAGATTTGTACACACATGTATTTGACCCATGCATACGATCCTTGCTTCTCAACCACTCGTGTGAAGAGCTGTTGAACTGGTGATTGGAAAAGGTATGTGACAAAGAGCAGGAGAGCGGGGAATGTAGTCCGTCTAAAACAATAGGCGTGACTCTTTATGTATGTGGTAGAAATATCTGCCTCATTCTCATCTCCTGTTTGAAAATTCCAGACCGCCTTCTTCCTACGTTATTATTCCTGTGATTGAGACTGAGATCTTATAGAGGAAATGCAAACAGGCCAAGTCTCTGGCCTAATAGAGGGACCTGACAGGAAGCGCAGATGCTTGCATAACAGCCTTATTGAGGGGATTGGTATTTGACATGTCACATAGCAATGTCCTCCATTAGTCTCCCCTTCTAACCCCCCGTCCACAACCCCTGCTCCCACATGTATCAGGTGGGCACATATTAACTTCCAGTGAACTTTCTGCCTGGCTACTGCTGTGTGTTTGTCTGGTGGGGACACTTAACTTGAAAGATCAGACCAATGGTATGTAAACTTGTTTCTGTCTGGATAAATATTTAGATGTCTCCCACAACCTGTTTTTCCCCCCTCTGAGTTAAATCCAACAGGTAATGTTGGATCTTAAAATCAACTCTCAGGTTCAAAGGGGCGCTCTGTGCCATTTGATGAAGCAAATAATGATGGGTGAGATTGAATAACGATAAGAAGCCTATTAAAGAGGTCCTCCAGCATGGAGAGCATGGCTTCTTGGCCACCAGTAGCTGCAGCTTGTGGACCCTGTGTGGCTGTATTTATAGAGCGCTGTGGATGAGTCATTTGGCCGAGTGCCCACTCTTCCTTCACCAGATTTACAGGTCCCCACTTTGGGGAGGGCTGCTTGATTTACGATGCACTCCCTCCACCACCAGCAGCAGCCCCCACCCCACCCCTCTCACTTCCTTGCCTTCCTTCGGCTCGCTGTCTCACTCGTTTTCATTCGGCTGCCGTCTCCTACACTTCTATCGTGTGCGACTTATAAATGTGCTTCCTCTGCTCTTTCAGCAGATATTTGCAGAGGAAAGGCTTTCTGAGATGCAGACAGACTAGCCTCAGCCTGACCTTGCCTACAAGTGTTGCAGATTGCTGTGTGACAGTGACCTCCCTTTGACTTGGTCAAATGAAGTTTTAGGCAAAAAGAGTTATATGAGGTGGAAGGAAGCGAGAGGAGAGGAGGAGGGGGAGAAAGAAGGACAGTAGTAAGTGGTAGTGAGCAGTGCGTTTTAGTAGAAACAGAAGGAGATAAATCTGACTGTGGCACCGAACGAGAACAGATGAAGAAGTGGCACGGGGGGGTCGGCGGTCAGCAGCCTCAGCGTGGCTTTTGCTCCCTCACCCTCCAGCTGAGCAAGGGGCACGCCTCTGCACCCCATGGATCTTAACTCCAACCCAGGTCTGTCTCTCTACATTACAGAATTGAATACTAACGCATTTGCCTCCGGTTGTGAGCGTTTAATTTGATTTGCGGTGATATTATAAGATCAGTTTGTAGTTCAAACTACAGGAAAAAGGTGGAACGATATAGCTTAAGTTGTCTTAAATGTGTTCTTACCCACTTTCTGTTCTCATTGAGACAGCGTTTTCTCCATATGCTGTCCATTCATCATTTCAGCAGATGGGCGTTTTACAAGTAACGGTTCACAGCTTATGTTTATTACAGCTGTGATTTCAGATGAGCAGTTTATGATGCTTGCGTTTTTGATTTTCCCGCCGTTAATGTGACATTGCTTTCTATTTATTTATCCATCTGGAAACTATGAATAACTGATTTATTATTTCTCATAAAATGTGTCCTTTTCATATGCAGTTTGTCTTTTGAAGAGGGGCATTTGTGATGCTGTATTGACAAAATGGCAATAACCATTCATCTGTTGGAGCTTAATGAAGATCCTCCTTCCTGTGTCATTCATTATCATTTACACTACACTGCAGTTTCCTTTTCCCCTTAAGAACATGCTGTTATCTGCTGGGACTTATAACTACATTAACATAGAGTGCCACAGTGACGCGTCCTAAAACCCGGAAGTAAACTCCTTCCGGTTCCTTCGAATGAATCTATCGATCATAAATCTATCGATAGATTTATGATTAGAAAATTAGAAAAGTATAGGGTGGATATTATCCGGCTGAACAAAACATGATCTGTCTCTTCAATTTGTGTCAACCACAGACCTTATTTCGAGCTATTTTCCAAAATCCTATGGAGAAATTGCATTGGTTTTTGTCGAAGGAACCGGGAAGGAGTTTACTTCCGGGTTTTAGGACGCGTCACTGTGGCACTCTATTGGAAAACATTTTAGGACCAAACATTGCTTCTAGGACATGAAAAAGGAACAAAGTTCAGGACTGTTTTTTTCTTCTCACAATTGTTATGGCAGAAGCAGAAACATATCACACCTTATTTATTCCACACATTCTGCTTCCTCGTCAAAATATGGCGCCTACATTACCCAAAATGCAATTAAGCTGTTGACAGTTGATCCAGAGATTTGGATGTGTGAGAAGCTAATGTACTTATGTTATTTTACTCAAACAGAGACGAGGAGCAGCAGAGGTCTGGTAAACTCACTTATTCCTTTCTCCACTTCCCAAGATTTATTTTAGTTTTAAACTTCTTTGTTAGTTGGCATCCTATTGGAGCCCCAACAGGCTTAAAACCATTTATTTCCCACATCTGCAGTTGTACTTTCCAAGACCTGTGCACAGTTTTTGGTGTGTAAAGTAACACCTTTCCAATATTCCAATGACTGTTGAATGAGTAAATATAAAAGCAGCAATCTGAGTCTTCCCTCGCTGCCAAGAGATAGCAAAGATGATGTTAATGTTAACAAAAGTAAGACTAAATACAAAGTTTAGCAATTCCCATGTACACTTATAACTTGTAAGTATTAAGCTATACTGACACAAGCCAGAATAACTTGTATAATAACATAAGCTTTTACACCTTGTGCCGCTTAAATGCCACCCAGGTGTGGTTGTACTTGATATGTAGCTTTAAAAAAGTCTTTCCAGAGGAAGGAAAATCATGCTAAGCAAAAAAGCATTCTCAGCCGGGTCAAATTTCACTTTGCTTGGCTGCTTGAGGCTGATAACAGAGCACACTCCTGAATTCATGGCTCCCTGCCTGCCTGTAAATCCGTCCTGGGAGAGACGTTCTCATGCAACAACCTGAAGCAACAGATGGGAGAAAGGAGAAATACAATGTTGGATCCTGTGAAACGAGATTTCAAGAAGTGTTGATGGAGGAAAAAGAAGAGCGGAAGAGAGGTGTTTTATATGTTTGAGAACTTAATGATTAAAACAGCTTCTTATGAAATGATAAGCTCAGCATTTATTTATTTTTTATCATGAACACTGTCCAATTAGTTAGATATCCTCAGCATCTGCTCAACTTTCTTATGGGTTCGTCTGACTTTAGTTATATCAAGAATTGGATCATTCTTGGCTGTATTTGTACTAGCCGGCATTAAAACCAGTCCATGTGACAATAGAAAGCACATCAGAAAAATCTAGTATCTAAACGTACTCTTATGCTTCCCTGAATGGGCAGCAACTACTAATACTGATGATTGTGCTAAATAAAGATTAGATTTAGAACTACACTGATTTTACAGAGAAAATAATTTATTGGAAGTGTGGTGACTCTATAGACTTGTGATGGCAGTAAAAGCAGCAATAAAACTCAGTGTATGACATCATTTGACAAGTTTAGCATCTGAGCTAGTACTTACTTTTTAACAGAAATAATAAAAAAACACAGGACACACTGCTTTTTGTTAATGCCATACACCAAACGTTAGTGGGAGATCTTACCCAGTGGCCATTACATTGTGGAATTAACACATTTACATAGTCAAAAAAACATTACATTTCTGACAGCATTATTTAAGCATTAAAGCAGAGGAACGGACCGATCAGCAACAGTTCAGCAGCGTACACTCAAACACACAAAGAGCCAACATCATCGTCAGCATTTCTCTGTCTCTCCACTTAGATCACCACCAATCTTTTTCTTTGAACTGCACTCCCCCTGCACTGCAGCCCTCTCCGGCAAGCACTGCTTTGGCCAGCTTTGTCAGACAAAACAACAAGGATGTGGAGCGGCTACGCAGACAGGACTGCTGCGATGGCCAAAATGAAAACAGGCTTATCTTGCCCAAGCTGATGGATGCTGTCTTTCTCGCTGTCTGAATAATTGTGCTGCGAGTCAACAGGAGGTTTTATGGGGCCTGCCTCGGTCACACAGATTTGTGGGCAGAAACACACATTAAAAATAACTGACAGACAGATGCAGGCAGCAGTTTATAAACACAGCGACACAGATGCTTCTGCTATTTTTTTGCACCAAAAATGGTTGTCGTTCTTATTCCACCTCATCAGTCACTAAGTAGAAATGTGAAGTGGTAGGAGAGGCTCATGCAGGGTGATGAGTAATGGATGTATCTCTGCTTTACATCAACAATAATGTTGTCATCTGACATGCCCTTCAATCTCCCAAAGCAATCAAGCAAATGGAAATGTTGATGAATGCTTCTATGACACATAACCAGAGTGAGTTCATTGTGAAATTACTTCAGCTAAATGAAAATCATGAGAAACATATTTAACTCAACTATCAGGAATTTCTACCATTTTCTTTATCTCTCTGGCCTTAACCAACCTTCATATCCAGCCAGACTCACGCTGTTCCTGTTTACTTTCATTGCTGTTTTCTCTTTATTTTTCATGGTTAAAGACATAATATGTAAGTAGTGCAACAATGAACCAGAAGTCCAGTATCTGTAACCCTGTCTGTAAAGTTCAAAGGGCATTCCCAAAGGCCACACTGACTCAAACTATCAATTTTGGCTGTGGGGATTGCAGGTGTGCATCTGCCCTGAAGCCCTCACCAGGGCTGAAAGGTGATATTATGAGGTATTAGTGAGCAGAGCAACAGGTACTTTGTCAAGTCCACTCCTTGTTTCATTCTCTGGACACGTAAAGGGGGGCGCAGTCACTTTGCAGAGAGCCAGGATGTTTGTCTACGTCTTTTCCTTCCAAGTAATTAAGATGAAAGCTGTTACATCCAAAACAAAGCAGTAGATTGCGGGGAATGACATGTTATCCTAAATTGGGAAACATCTACTTGATTACTTTCTTTGTCTAGGTTAAAAGCAAAAATCAATAGCATCCTTATCTGCATATATGTGTATAAAGCTAAGCCCTGAAAACATCCTGTATCTAAATCAAAACAAAATTGGAAACCGGACAAACATTGTGGGAGATCCTCCTTCATTTTGGGTCAAAGAGTGCACACCCAAGTATGAATTCCTGGCATGCATTCCACACAGATTTACAGTTTCACGGAGATAAGTGCATGATATATACACTTGTCCAGTTGGTGATCTGTCATAGTGAGATATGTTTACATAACTGTAAGGATGTCTGCGTGTTTCACACAGACACAACACATCACATGCATGTTATAGAGCACATAGCACAGAGAGAAACATAGGGTATTCGTGTTTGAAGTGCATTTGGCTGTACATGAAACACAAATTCTCTGACTATCAGTCATGATACCAGGCTGAAGGTGCATTAAAGACCAGTATCAGGTTGACTTTAGAGGGCTCTGCTGCAGAGTTTATTCTCTCTGATCTGTATATACTGCACCTTCCAGAAGCTTCCTCTGAAGTATCAGTCCTCTTGTATCCCTGATTTGTTTTAGCCTCCCAGCATAGCGTGCAAGTGTTCAAGTGTTCAAGTGTTCAAGTGACAACAGCTGCCATCCCTCACCAAAACGCAACTAACATTTAAATGGGACATTAATCCCTGAGTCAGTAGTCACTGAAGCTGTCAGTGGTTCACTCGTAAGGTTTTTGGTATTTTAACAAACCTCAAACCCTTGTTGTGCATAGTTAATTAAAGTTATACTGCAAGTCACCACAGAAATAAATAGCTTGAACAGAATGCTTGTGGGTTCATGCCAATGGCCGAGAGCTACTGTAAATGTCACTTGTGATTTATATTTACATTTGCCATTTTTGACTGTTAACACTTTCAATCCAAGTCGAATATTAAAGGATCATTTCAGGGTTAGTGTTTTTCTTTACTATAAATCACACTTTACACTCCTTAGAGCCATTTTCCAAAGCAAACATAGTTCATTGTCGGTTGCAAGATTCAAATGTCATGGCCTGAAGGCTGCCATTGGTTTCCATTTCAGTACAGTAGGAACATAAACTTTAGGAAACTAAAAACTATCTTAGTTTACTTTAATACTATTTACTCATCTTCTTCTTTCAGAGTAACATTATAATAAAGTAGCATGTGTTTGTGACATGAAGTGAAACATACAAAAATGCAGGTGTGATTCTTATAAATCGCACCCGCAGACACTGTATAACTTTATTTTCCATCTGTACTAGTCTCCAGTCTTTATAATTATCTCGCCGACTTATGTTTCAACACAAGCTCTGGATTTTAAGTCGAGTCTGATCCGTGTTTCCTAAAGTTGAAATTGATTCCCCTTACATAATACTATATTTACAGCAGCCTTGGCAGGACACACAGACACAGCTCTTTATTTAGTTGGCATGAAATCGTCACGGACACACTTGGCTTTTTGACAGCCTTCCCTGAACGGAGTGACCCACTGCCTCCCCCGACTGTCCTCATGACAACTCATTAAACTCTTCATATTTCCTCACTCAACAGCAAGGTATCATGTTTACCATTCGCCACCAAAGAATGTCGAACATTTTAAAGATGATGGACATTACTCTCCATTGTTGGTGCCAGGATTACCTTCTTTCCCTGTGGGTGCCTGAAGAGGGACAGTAGAGCCAAAGAATCCTCGTCCCCTTTGACCTCCCCCCTCCTATTCACTCTGTTACTCATCAGCATCAGATGGTAATGGATAGCCATAGTAACTCTATGGAGTCTGTGTTCTTCACGAGACAATGTCTTTGGGGAAGATAATGTTGTGGTGTCTGCCTTCAGATAATGTTCATTGACAAGCAAGGACCACCATGACACCAGGAAGAGAATTAGCCATCGATACCTTACTGGGGGTAAGGTGGAACAGGACACCCATTAGATAGAAGGATAGATAAAGCCAGAGAGAAGAAAGCTATATACCAGGAGTCTGTCAGCATGACACATCTATTAGTTTAGTGAGAGAGAAAGCCAAACATATTAGATTTTCAATGATCGAAAGCAGAGAAAGTAAATCCTCACATTTGAGACAGTGGAACCAGATAATGTTGTACGTTGTGCTTTTTGTGCAATTATTATTTGATAATCAGATTCTGAATATCTGTATTGTCATCATAATCAGGTACAGTGAAATGTTGTAGGCTTCTCTCAGTGCAGTTAAAGAAATATGAACACGTAAATAACCACAGTGATAAAAGCAGTAGTAACAGAAAAAAAAGAGAAGGCACATATATAAATAAAATAGTTGGGGAAATGGATTTTGTTGCATCTCAAATGTGTAACATCATTGTCCACCATCAAGCAATTAGAATTGAATTGCCACATAGGGCTGCATCCAACAATTATTATTCATTATTTATGACTTATCAAGTAATAGCAGTCCAAAATAAGAACAAATGCTTAGCCCAAATTCCTATGTCCCATTTGTTTTTCCAATAGTGCACTATTTCCCTACTTTGTCTTCATTAGTTGTACTTACTTATTAACCTAACCCCAACATATAATGTCGTGAAACATAGCATCCAAGGGATAACATAGTAGTAATAATGTAATATATAGCCTCTCTCTCCCACATGCCAAAAGTCAATATTTAGTCATTATTATACTCTAAATAGTTTGAGGTTGGAGATGTTAACAAAGCACTGCAGTGTGAATGGGACATACCATGTTTGCTTATAGGGTCATGCCCTGTGTCAAAGCAGTGGCCTTTTTAAACTCAAGCCTTCAGAGAGATCTGCCTATTGTGTGTGTGTGTGTGTGTGTGTGTGTGTGTGTGTGTGTGTGTGTGTGTGTGTGTGTGTGTGTGTGTGTGTGTGTGTGTGTGTGTGTGTGTGTGTGTGTGTGTGGTGTGTGTGTGTGTGTGTGTGTGTGTGTGTGTGTGTGTGTGTGTGTGTGTGTGTGTGTGTGTGTGTGTGTGTGATGTGTGTGTGTGTGTGTGTGTGTGTGTGTGTGTGTGTGTGTGTGTGTGTGTGTGTGTGTGTGTGTGTGTGTGTGTGTGTGTGTGTGTGTTGTGTGTGTGTGTGTGTGTGTGTGTGGTGTGTGTGTGTGTGTGTGTGTGTGGTGTGTGTGTGTGTGTGTGTGGTGTGTGTGTGTGTGTGTGTGTGTGTGTGTGTGTGTGTGTGTGTGTGTGTGTGTGTGTGTGTGTGTGTGTGTGTGTGTGTGTGTGTGTGTGTGTGTGTGTGTGTGTGTGTGTGCCCTCCCCAACCCCCTCTTCAAACCTCACCTCCCTTTCTCTTTCACACCCTCTCAGCTGTGCTCACTCACTCATTCTCATTCTGAGCCAGGCCAAAAATCTGGCAGAGTGGCTCCTCCGTCAGGAACTCCCGTCCTTAAGTTAACCCGGGCTGCTGGGACTTTGCAACCCACTCAGGGAGCTTCTTTTCTGGATGCCAGAGATATGGAGATGGTTCATCAGGCAGTGCATAGTTTTCCACAGTACGGATTTTGTGATGTACTTTCCTCCCCCCAAGGTAACAAAAAGTGTTATTTGACTACTCTGAGCCTGTTGACATCTATCTAACTCCACTAAACACTTTACACACTTATTTGTTGTAACAGCTGCACTTTGCGTAGGGATTGGATCATCTGGAGATGATATCACTCATGAATTAAACTTTTTATAAACAAAAGATGAAAAGGGAGCTGGCAGTAGTTTTTCTTTCCACTTTAAATCCTCGTCATCATTCCCAATGAATGAACAAACATTTTTTCATTGTGACTCGCTGAGTTACTTCCTGTTCTGTTGGAGGTATTTATGATGTGTGGACTTCTGAGAAGACCATCATTAGACACAATATTGAATCTCAACTTGCCCCTGCTTGCATGCAAACAAGAAGATTCTTGCAGACAACAGAGTACAGACATTGATGAAGTCATTTAATCTCCCTCTGTACACACACGAACACACACAACCACACACACACACACACTGGAAGAATTATGACACATATTTTTGCCATTTAAAGTTAAGCAAAGTAGTTACAGTGTCTGCATTGTTTTCTGAGCCAGCAACAGCTGCTTCCTCCACCTGGCAGGCAGCACAATCAGGCCTAACTTTTCACATATTTTACCAGTCTTCCACCAAATGTATTCCACTTTACTGAATATTGACGACACTAGATACGTTTTTGTTATTTCAAACCCTTTAACGTCCCACCCTTTTGGGCGATGTCTGCCAAAATGAGACAAACTGACTTATTTTCTTTCATTGTTAGACACTTGTGATGAGATGAACATAAGGTTAATCACATTGAGACAACATATTTGTAAGGTTAAGTAGATTCTCTGCCAAGTAATGTTGACGTTAAAGGAATAGTTTGAGGTACAGGTCATAGAGAAGTGTAGCTGGGTTGCAGGTATTTGTGAGCAATTACAGCACAGTGGGATCCTTTGTTGTCGCCCACCTGTTTCTGAGCCATTAGTTAAAGACTAGTCTGCAGCTGGGTTTGGCTGCTTATTAAGGCCGGTGGTCAAAACTGGAATGAACAGCTGTTTGAACCCAGCTCAGATAGTAGCCTAATTATCACACACAGCTAAACCTAATGGTGTTTGTGTTCATTGATATGATAGGGTTTGGTGTGAGGGCATGCAATTATTTAGATGTCATTTAAATAAATAGGACATATCCATTTCATTTGAGCAATGCATTTTCTTTGTTTACTGATGCTGTATGAGTTCTCTGTCTGTGGTTATTCTGTGCAGTTGGAGTAGCCTACAGTGTTCTCTGTATGTAAATAACAGAAGTTAAGTAAACGCTGACTTCTTTTACCAGTAGATACTCCACAGCAGAGTATTTTCAGTCGTAACTTGAACAGGTGTGGCATTTTCTCTTCTCCTGAACTTTTTTTCATAAGGTGTGAGTCTCAAGGTGAATAAGGAATCCTTCTTTATTACGAGCTCTCTCCTCTGAAGCAGAAGTCTGCACGCCTCAGTAAAGCTGACAATTGTTCACCGCTGAGTTTATAAAACTTTGGAGCGGTGTTCTGGAGCGTGGTGAATCAGGGGAATTGTGACAGCTGTCACGGTTGTCTCTTCAGGTACAGTCGTGCTATAAGTAAATGTTCTCGACTGTCTCTGGCAGGGAACTCCTGCTGGAATTAGTGTCATTTAAGGCGCAATGATTTGGTTCCTTTTTAATAACCGCTGGTGCCAGTCGCAGAAGAAGTGTATGCTGGAGAATAATACCTGCAGGCAGCTCCACCACAGAATAAGGCCCCGGCTCCACGAGGACGAAAACGGGTTGAATCCGCATATTTCTCATGCGTATAGCCCTCTAAGCTCGACGACGCCGTAAGGGAAACGTAGAAACAGACCCCGCAAACGACAACGGGTCCAAAGGTGGATAGATCTGGGAACGGAGCGCTCTGGGGGGTCCAACGGGGCCGTGGGGTCGCCTATACGGTCATTCGTTTTCATAGCCCCGCCTCTCCCCCGCAGGGTTGCTATCGTGCTCCAGTCGCTGCTGACCATGCTACAGTTCTTTGTGCAACATCTACAGGAGCTCCTCCTTGAATTCAGATTATGTATCTTTATCTCGATATGGACATAAACGCGAGTGAAGTCTAATCTGACAGGACGGAGACACGCAGCTCCTGCCGCTGTGATGCAGCGGGAGCAAAACACACACTTCAAGTCAGATCATCACCCTTAGCTATTTTAATTACCTCTCAAACTACCTAAACTAGTTATAAATATGTTCATTTTTACTGTCGGGTCACTCATTACAGGATCAGCTGCTGCATGAGACAGACACTGACGCTGTCAGAAGAGAGGAAAAAGAGACAGGCTCCGTGTATTTGATGATTATATATCATTATATCGTCGTTATTCATTTGTTTTAAAGCTCAATAAATAACAATGAAGACCTTTGACCGGCACTTTTATAATTTTGTCCGGAAGATTTAAACTTTAACACACGCTGACCGGCGAAAAACTCTGCCCGGTTCTGTCGGCCCCCACCGCGGAGAATACACAGAAGTGCAGCCATGACAACCATTCTTCTTCGCTGCTTTTGTGGAGGAAGTTGCTGCTTTTGTGGAGGAAGTTACAGCGCCACGTACAGGTTCGGCATATGTACTGCAGCTTTTCCAGCGTTTGGATGTAAACGGAGCCGTCTCGTGGAGCTTGACACAATCCGGTGTATATTGCGTGGGGACGGAAGGTTTTTTGCGGTTGCATTTGCGTTACTCCGATGCGTTTTGCCGTATTTGTCCTAGAGACTAATCATTGATTGGTTTCTATTTGTCTGAAGTCAGGAGACAATGCAGCAGGAGTTATCTGGGAATGCTGTGTGTTTGTGCTAAGGCTCAACATGTGTCTCCAAACAATTAGCTCTTGTGCTGTGAAATAGTTTAATTGCATTTGGCCAAAAAAAGCTCCCATAGAAAATAACTATCCATCAGTTCCTGGAGCAGTTTATAGCACCTATGTCATTCACAAACCGATGACTCAATCATTGCAGCTGCTCATTTGAGTCAGTTTTTCCAATGAACTCATTTGTTTAATCAATTTAGCTCTCATTAAACAGTCAATTAAACTTCCTGGACATACACACAAAGGGAGCCAGAGTTACATTGTTTCGACTTGTGTTGTTATCTTTTGTAAAGTAGTAATCAGAAGTAAATCTAGATAAGGGTTGTTATTCATGTCATCTGTCTCAAACAGCCTGAAAATGGATGCCTATCTGCTGCTTCTGATACTTGTCTGTTTCATAGGAAGTAATAAGCAAACTTGCTAGGATAAGTATTATACTGATATTATAGATAGATAGATAGATAAGTACTTTATTGATCCCAATTTGGGAAATGTTTGCATTGCAGCAGCATAAAAAACAAGGCAACGTACATAACAGAAATTAAGACAGTAGACATAAACAATCTAAAATATTTCTGAAGTAGAAATAAAATAGCATTTAAAAAGTAAAAAAATATACATGTGGAAATACACATTTCCAGTAACAAAATATAATGCAGGATATGATAGTTAAGGTTACTGGGCTACAGAGGTAGCAAACATTGTTCCTCAGTCATAAAGAGTCAGGAAACAGCGCTCTCATAGTGTTTAAAGGTTTCATCCAGGATGTTGTCCATATGCTAAGCAAGTTTGACATTGCTCCTGTCTTTATAAACAATGCAGCCAATTCAGCCACTGTGGAAGAAGGTTGAGCATCACCAGGAAATGGCAGTGGGAACAGGAGTGTGCTGTAATAGCCGTGGTATGCTGTATAATCCTGTTGCATGCTTGTTTAATAGCTTCACAACCGTTGTTTCCAAAAGGAAGTACTGTCCCACCATGCAAGTAATGGAAACAGAAAGGGCTGATTGATTTTAAATGTGGACAAAAGTACTCTCAGGGGAACCAGGAAATCACAATTACTTTGCATCACAATCAATGCAAATGTGACTGAGAAACTTTTGGGTGCCAAATTGGCAAGTGTGACAAATTGGCAAGTGTGACAAATTGGTGTCACTGTGGATCCAGATCCACTTCACTGGTCAATAAATTAACATCAAACTGTTGACCTTTTAACTAAATGTGACGCTAATAGAAAGCAGGGCAAGGCTTTTAACCATTTTCTCGTAATTCTAGCCAAAACTTTCTATTTACAGGATAGTGACAGTAGTTTTTCCTGCAAAAAAAGCCTGCACCTGCCATTAAAGGGTAACCTAAGATGTCAGTTGTAGCTAAATAGACAAAAGTCTCCCTTAATTATATCGTTCCTCTTTGTCTCAAGGACACAATATGCCAGCCATGTGTCATTGTTATAATTTTCTATTATTTAATTATTGCCGTTTAGCTACTAAAGTGTAAATATACTTTTGAAATGTTCATAATCCAGCAATGTTTTAACAATACAGCCGTGAACATTAGCACATTTCTTCTGAACAAATTTAATTTACATTTTTATTTGTTACCTAGCAAAGGGTGATAATTTAGTTTATTCACAAGCTGCAAGAGCCTCTAGTGGCTATTCGGTAAACTGCAGTTTTTGGCACAGGTTACTGAAGAAGTTTACAATAATGCACCAATGACCCATGTTAAAGTTATCAGTGACCTACCTAATTATTTACTTTAAATTATGTATTTGTTTACTATATCATTTTGCAATTATTTATGTGTGAGCTATTTGTAAAGATGTATATTTTCAATAGGGACATGGGGGTTGGGACTAACTTGGTTTCGAGTCCACCCTTAAAAAAGCTTTGCCCGCCCCTGCTGGTCACTGTCTTAACAAACAGTGGACACACGGACAGATCGATATTCTCTTCCTGTCTCCGTCTCTGCATTTAAATCCATTATTTTACCAGCCAATGTGGCCACTTTGTTACTCGGAGTTCTCCTGGTTAATACTCTTTAACGTGAAGCTTGTTTGACGTATTTTGGAGCGACGGAGCTCTTCCACCGGCGGAACAACTCACATGTGCGCAGAGAGCTGCACATTCACCGGCTGAGCAGTGCATCGTTCCGCTTTGTTGACAAGTGGCTTCAGTGGAAATCTGTTGCATGTCGCAGGTTGAGGAAGCTAAAGATGAAATAACATCGTGGATGTGAATCCTGCGCTTAAGAGGTGAGCAGAAGCTGCCTCTTTGTTTATGTTGAAGTGATGAATGGACGAACAGCAAAATAGCTCGAATACAAATGCTGTTTTGCGAGACTAGAGATTAGGGTTAGATTGACAAAGTTAATCGTGTGTCCGCCTGCTCCATGCGAGGTGTTAATAATGGCAGTCAGGAGCTGGTAGTGACTGATCACTGGATCAGAGGGCACTATGCTAAAATTAAGACGAACGACTTGTTGCCTGGACACGGATCATAATACAGGTAAAAACCTCAAAATGTGTGTTTAGAGTTTGACTTTGCAAGCTTTAGTTAGGTAGCTCTACTGTTACTTCAGTCACAATATGGAGGGATTATGCATTTATTTTACTTACTGCAATGATATTTGGACACCATACAATCATCATTAATCTGCTTTTTACTATATTGTTTAAACTGTGACTTTTCAAACCTGATTCTAACAAGAACAGAACATGTCATAAATCGTTTGTTTAGCCTACTACCCAAAAATATATCCCACATTTAAAATTTGATCATTTTGTGTGAATTAGTTAATAGTTGTAAAAGCGTAGACATGCATACCACACATTTTACTGTACAGACACCATCAATTCTACTTTTACTGATTATTTTCATTACTGATCAATCTGCAGAACATTTCACAGTTAATTGTATACAACTGTATTCAACAAATACTATCAATGCTTTTTACAATGCTATGCAATGGATATTAGCAGCAAATCCTTACATTTGAAACCTGGAACCAGACATTTGTCATTTATGTTGATCAGCTAATCAATAATTGACTACTCGTACATTGATTTATTTTGGCAGTCGGAAAATGCTGAGAATGAGCAATAACAGTAATGTTTAGGTAAAGTATTAGATATTAAAGTACAATGGCTCTTCGTCTTCAACTCTTCTTAATTCTCACATTGGCTGTGTTTTATAAAGTGGGTAAAGATTGCAGATGGAGAATGCCACACAGAGAAAACACTGGCATCTGCTGCCTGCTAATGAGATCTCACTAAGACTGACAGGGAGCATCTGTATCACTGTCAAAGTTTGTCTCCAAATATAGCTGTCCGACTAATCCAGATCAAAATAAATTTGAGTCTATTTTTTTCGGTTCTTCGAAACTGGTTTACATATGGAACTGTTGTCAGAGTGAATTCCTTAAGCCCACACCTGCAAACGTGTTCATTTATGAAAGTGAGTGACATTGATAATAATAACCTGATATTGGGATGGGGAATGAGAACTGCTTTTGGGGAAAGAATACATTGTTGAATCCATTAGAACATCTCTCATTCTGATGTTATGAACCTCACTATTAAAACTTGAACTAATGACTCGTTTGGTTCTTTTTGAAAAACAGTTTACATTTTTGCTTCATTTCAAGTCATTAGGACTCCTTATTGGTAATCTGTCATGTTATGTTTAGAGAGTCCATAAATATCTTTTATATGCAACGCTCAGCTCTCATCCTGGAATACAATCGATGGATCAGGATCCCTAGTGGTCAAAGTCATGCATAATTCAACTGTTGTGTGACACCCCATTTGTCTCTTAATAGCGCATCTCTTCCGAGAATAGAGCAGGTGCATCAGTGTGAAATGCCACGAGTCGTTTGTTTGCGTGTTTAATCTCAATAAAGATAAGTTCAGCACTACAAATGTTGTCTGTTGTCGTAGTAAATGGCTGCAGCCAGATTTGTCATGTGAAACAGGTCCAGACCCTCGGCTTCAGCCTGTTGGTATCACATGACAGTAGAGTGCTCCTGGCCATTATCCACGAGTCGAATCAGGATAGCTGAGCCTGGCTCTAATGGAACATACACGTCTGCCCAGGGATATAAACATTTCTTTTGATTTATCGCTGCAGCACAGTCGAGAAGGAGTGTGTGTGTTTCCAGAATTGAGACACCTTATGACTGAATTATTGTATCATCCATGAACATTTGAAGTAAGTGATGTGTGGGTTACCAAGAGGTCATACAAGAGTCACCTTCCCTATATACTGTACATGTCTTGTCCTTTGGATGTTTCAGCTTCACTGTGCAGTGTGATGTATGTCCGAGTTTGACCCTGAAAGGATTTTCCCCCCCTGTATCTGCTGAAGGAGGAAAGCTTCTTCTTACATCTGAGTTTGATGATTTTGTGCCATCACATTTAGTGTTAGTGCCAGTATGCAACATGAAGCTTCCAACGCTGAGAATGGACTTCTCAGTGAAGATCTTGTGTATATTAGTTCAACTGGCTACAATCTACAGGAGAATCTAATCGTCTATATTTCTGTGTTTTGTTTGAACAGGGGGAGACAGAGAGCGGATGACAGCCAACCATGAGACCTACCTTCTTATGGCCAGCACCCAGAATGACATGGAGGATTGGGTGAAGACGATCCGCAGGGTCATCTGGGCTCCTTTTGGCGGAGGTCAGTAAACAAACAACCACTGTTGTTATTAGCTGCATAACATCTTAATGTTAACAAGAAACAGTTTGGTCTTCTTTGGGATGACTTGCAGAGTTTACAAAAGACAATCTTATGGGGCATTTCCACCATGGCGCGGAGTGCGGTTTAAGCGTGCCGTGTCGTGCCGGGCCCGTTTTTGGTTGCGCTTCCACTAGGCCTAGTTCCGGCCCGGGGGTACTTTTTCACCTCTTTTCTGGCCCGACAAAATCGTGGTTCTATCGGGGCCAACAAACAGGGCTGAGTCGGGCTGAGTTTGCTAAACTAGAGAGAGAATCGCTGGCAAGGAGGCTACAACTACAACAAGATGAACATATTTGACCGTGATTTAATTGTAATACACGTTTCAAAATGATGCCGAAGTAACAACATACTGATACCGGTTAGTAAAAACCATGAATTAATGCTTTGGCAAGTTTGCAGACAGACGGCAGGCGAAAAACCTTTTAAAATGCGTGTTTTCTAAATGGAGATTGGCTAAGCTAACTCAATATATGCTCCGACCGTCCACACTCACAACAACGGCCTATACAGACATAAATAAAGCAGCGACTGTACTCGCCATGACACAGGCAGTCTGTGGTGTGTACTTGTTTAACTTTTGTCTAGTTTCTGAACATATATAAGGAGCTGTGAGCTCTGAGTGCTAACAGCTAACGGCTGTGTTGTTTTTCTGGGGTTCTCATTGAAGATGACGTCACGGCTCCGCCTACACTGCGTTACTATAGTAACTACCCCAGTTCCTAAACTGTAATGGAAGCGCAGCATGAAGTGAGCCGGCCCTAACAAGGCCCAACGTGGCCTAGCAGTACCGAGCGAGGCCGAGGCCGACCGTGTGGTGGAAATGCGCCAATAGTGTTAACCGTGTGGTTACATCCCACTGATAAAAAAAACGTCCATTATATTGAAACATCCATTATCATTGAGGACTGAAAGAATGAGTTGCATTGTGCACAATGATAATAATGTTACTGTAGTTGGTGCATGGTAGAGTTGGGACTTACCAGTCATTTCCAGGTACAATACCACATGTATTTTCACAACTGAAACTAGATGTGATTACACAATACAGGTTTAGCTGTTTTATGAAGATTACTTGTATCAGTTGACCACAATTTTACCAGTATTTTATATCCTAACTTTTGAAGACTTTATCTCCAAAGTTTGACAACATGGCATGTTTACAAAGACTGGAGGTTGCAACATATGCTTCCTCCTTCCCTCCTCAGTGTTTCGTTCAGTGTCCTTCCGCGTTTCTTACTACAACTACACTACTTTAGTTTAAACAGCCCTTAACACACAGGCTTTTTCATGCATCTAATTAGCACGTCAATATGTTTTTCAGAACTGTTATCAACCTGAATACTTCCACAAAGAACACTTATATAATGCAGCAAAAATGAACATAATCTCTTATTAGAACAAATGCATAAAGGCTTCAACCAATGACATTTTGCAGAATGGTTTTTGTTGAGCCTATATCTTAAATGAAATGAAAAATAAATATTTATGAGAATTATAATAAAACAAGACAATGACTTTCGAAATAAAACCCTGAAACAGATAATATTTGCAGGCAAGTATTTTGCATTTGAAATTGGTTTATTCATCACGCACATACTTTGTAAAGGCTTTTAGTCCTAAGAAAATGTGCTGCGCTATATTTGTGCTGCTTGAATCTCTTCTCACACGTTTGTGTCATCATCGTGCAAGTTTTGTTTTTCTCTTCCTATCGCGCTTGTTCGTGCTAAATAACAATGGTTGTTAAAATCAATTACATGCATCAAATAAGCCAACAAACAATGGCGATGTAATAATCAAAAAGTGCACAGTAACTCAAAGCTGAAGTGCATGATGTTGTAATCGTTCTCATGACGTTTTCCCTGGGATCAGTGTGATGATTACAGAGTGTCCTGCTGCGCCGCTACAGCTTGTTATTGACTTTGCTGGCAGACATTGGTCTACATTGTGTACGAGCGGGGCACAAGTGCGGCGTTTGAGACCGGACGGGCAGTTCAGGCCGCTCTCTGTGTGTCACAGTGAATGGACGAGCCTGAGCTGGCCCCTCTGTTTTCAGTGCAGGCAGTTTGATGTCTATTGCAGTTGACTGCTCTTCAAAAGGACGAGCCATTTGTCAAAGATGCCACAAGAAAGGTGGCGGAGCCGGCTTTCACACATATACACACACGGCTCACACACAAACGCACACATATTCCAGGCTTTTACATTTTGCAGTAGCAGCAGAGACTGAGCTGAGCCCTGATTGGCTGTTATAGTGTGATTAAAACTTTTGATCAGAGAGTGACAGATAGAGAGGGAGACTGTTTGACCCACAGAGGAGCTCGGAGCTGTCATGTTGTGCCCAACACTTGCTATGATGTGGAATTAATTACTGGCCAGCAGTTTGACAAGAGGCAGTTTGAAGTTCGATGATTGAGAAATGTGCAGCTGTGGTCTCTCCATCTGGATCTTTGGAGAATTGTTCCATGGTAATTACCAATTCTTCATATGTAAAGATTTAGCATTTTTAATTTGAGCTGTTGTTGTTGTTGTTGGATTCCTGCTATGTAGTAAATTGAAATGTTAAACTGTAAAAAGTACAAATTGAATATTTCCACCCATGTAGTTTACATGGGAGAGTTTTCTAGACAGTTTCATTTGTTGGTTTGGACTAAAGTGGTTAAAGCAGACCACCACCTCCAAATATTACATTTCCTTTTCTTTGACATTTGAAGGCACTGTTTTCAACCTTAATTACAGTTAATACCACAGTTTAATGTGATGTTTGTCCGCCTTCTACTTGTGGGTTAGAGTTCTCATTTAGTGTATGACTTGCTCGATTTGGGGCCGTTTTGTTTCACTGTTTATATGTAACATTCAGAAAAGTCATCAAGGCGTTAAAATCAGGTTCATATCTCCTATTTGAGGAACATTCATCTACCACACCACATCACAGAACAGGAATCAAGGACAATGAAGAGAAGACGATAAGCACTGGAAATGGAAAAATTGGACCGTGTTGGGTCTGGACCTCTTTCCCCTTCCGTGTGTGTGTGTGTGAGGATATGAGTGTGTGTGTGTGTGTGCAGCCGGTGTAGCTGACAGAACCTGAGAGTGCTGAAGGAACCTGCTGAGTGTTAGCAGAGTCGAGGTGTTGCTCTTGTGTTAAGACTTTTTCTAGATGTGGTACGAGCCAGCAAACATAAACACATGCACACACTCTTCATAAGCCGGTCCACACACACAGCTACATGTGACCCAGGGAAAACATTCCTAGACTCATGACCAGAACGTCTGGTGGGATGAACTCTTTAACATCCCTTTTCTCATTTGTTCTCTGTTGCTCTTTTTATTACATGAGGATATTCACTGTCCTTTACTCTGGTGGAGCTTGACTTATCCATCTTTCACTTTGATTCAGCTAATATTTGGAACACGGATACACAGCTTTCATTATATTTTGGGAATTTCTTGTGACTGTTTCGTTCATATTTGGGTTTTTGTGAGGATTGAAGTGGAAAAGTCCCTGAGGAAAAGAAAAGAGCACAAGACTTCTCTGTTGATTTCTGAGCTGCTTATTTTCAAATGAAAGATCATTTTAATCAACATTTTCTGAGACATGGATATGAAGACGGTTTGACTGACCTAGCAAACTGATGCAGCGCTTTTATTTCAGAACAGTTTTTGTTTTGCTTTATGTCAAAGCTGCAAAAACCGAGGCTGGTTTTTGTAAAATGCTAGACTGCAGACACTTTAAATTCTGCGCCTCGGGTGTGTTATCTTATCACAAATTTATTAATAGGCATTTCTTCCGGAAGCTAACAAGTTGTGTCCTTTTCAAGAGGGGTGAGTATGACAACATACCATAATATTGATAGTGGTAAAACAGCTTGCGTAAAATCTATGGCGTTATGTACCAATACTCCTGTTCAAAACACTCATTTAAGCTACAATTTCACCAACCAACACCAGTTGATTTAAAGCTTTGTGTTGTCAATGCACAAGGGTTCTGTTAAGCTCTGTTACTGTATACTACCTTGTTGTACAGCGTGTATGCATGAGTGTGAGTAGCCTCTGTCTGTCTCTGGAGACCGGAAAAGTATGCAGATCCAAATCTCTCAGGAAGGCTGCCTTAATCCCCTCTTGTGTTGCATCCACATGAGACGGCTGCAAATGGAAGTCAGTCTCTTTTTACGCCGACTGCCTCAGACAAAAGGCGAGAGGTGCTCAGCAGGAAGTTAGAGATTTGATCATCAGACTAAGGCTTTGTGGGTGTACATATTTTTTGCTCGGACTGTCTAGCTGGCCTTATCTGACTTTTTCTTCAATTGATTTAACTGCTCTCTTTGATGTGCCTTAAGCTGCAGATGCTAGGCTAATGTTTTTTTTCTTTGAAAAAGGCTACTTTCACTTCAAAAGAGAAAGTGAATTAGTGCAGGATATTAAACAGTATTAATATTTCAAAGGCTATACTATAATTCTAGTAATTTCAGAATCATACTCTGTAGCTGCTAAGAGTTTCTGTCACAAATTGAAACAAATTGTAAGCATCTGTGATACAAGAAAGATATCATAAAACCCTGGAAACACTGGAGTTGTTTGATATTTATATCGCTTTGAAATAAAAGCATGCTGATTATGTCCACACAAGCATCAAAGAACAATGACCCAATACTGATTTTGTGAAGCATTAATCAATCTCTTACAATCATTAAAACTTTGGTCTTGTGTTTCAGGGATTTTCGGTCAGAAGTTGGAGGAAACTGTGCGCTATGAGCGCCGGTTTGGGAATAAGCTGGCCCCTATGCTGGTGGAGCAGTGTGTGGATTTCATCCGGCAGTGGGGCCTGAGGGAGGAGGGCCTGTTCAGGCTGCCCGGACAGGCCAACCTGGTCAAAGAGCTGCAGGACGCCTTCGACTGTGGAGAAAAACCTTCTTTTGATTGGTGAGTGTACGGGCTGCTTGGATTTCCTCAGTGCATTTGAATGGGAAGCTGATATGTTCAAGTTCTGCACCTCTGGAAACACACAGGTGCGACTGTTAGCCTGAATTCCTTTGGACATTTTATGGAAACCAAAGGTGTTTTCAATACTGTTTTTCCATCAGAAAAATCTATACTTTTTGAGGGATGCCTTATAACACACAAAGAAAATTGGGAAGATTCAGAAAATTACTCTGACCACCATTTTAAACAAGTTTCCTCACCTTCATCCTTTCTCAACAGGAGATAAGTAAAATACATTTTATGTAACTTTACACATACATACAGAAAATACATATTTTAACAAATATTGGTCTATACTCACCCTTTTGAACACAGTACCTGCTGCGATATACTAGCAGATGGTGACACAATTTGATGAATTCTTCTATTCCTCCATTTATTGTGTTCTTTCTCATCTCCAGGTCGCCTTTTTCGATGCTGAATTGTTAAACACAGCATTACAAGGCATTGACCTAATGTCTGTCACTTTGATGTCAGTGCAGGAAAACACGATGTAATTAATCAGGTTAACAGCTGATGCTTTTCACTCAGTTGCATTGCACTGATGCTATGCTGTTAGCTGACAAACACCTGACACAGAGCCAGTCTCTAATGGTATTAGGCGTAGGCTCCACGGGGACGAAAACGGGTTGAATCCGCATATTTCTCATGCGTATAGCCCTCTAAGCTCGACGACGCCGTAAGGGAAACGTAGAAACAGACCCCGCAAACGACAACGGGTCCAAAGGTGGATAGATCTGGGAACGGAGCGCTCTGGGGGGTCCAACGGGGCCGTGGGGTCGCCTATACGGTCATCCGTTTCATAGCCCCGCCTCTCCCCACCTCTGCTGCTCACCCCCGCAAAAGTACACTGCACACTGAATTCAGATTATTTATCTTTATCTCGATATGAACATAAACGCGAGTGAAGTCTAATCTGACAGGACGGAGACACGCAGCTCCTCCGGCTGTGAAGCAGCGGGAGCAAAACACACACTTCAAGTCAGATCACCACCCTTAGCTATTTTAATTACCTCTCAAACTACCTAAACTAGTTATAAATATGTTTATTTTTACTGTCGGGTTTACTTACTGGATCAGCTGCTGCATGAGGAAGCATGAAGATTTAAACTTTAACACACATTGACCGGCGAAAAACTCTGCGCGGTTCCCTCGGCCCCCACCCATGGATGTGCCCCCACCGCGGAGAATAAACAGAAGTGCAGCCATGACAACCATTCTTCTTCGCTGCTTTTGTGGAGGAAGTTGCTGCTTTTGTGGAGGAAGTTACAGCGCCACGTACAGGTTCGGCATATGTACTGCAGCTTTTCCAGCGGTTGGATGTAAACGGAGCCGTCTCGTGGAGCTTGACACAATCCGGTGTATATTGCGTGTGGGCGGAAGGTTTTTTGCGGTTGCATTTGCGTTACTCCGATGCGTTTTGCCGTATGCGTTCCCATGGAGCTGGGGCCTTAGTTTCACCTGTGCTTCCCCTGCCATGACAAAAAAAAGGTTATGATTTATTTTTACAAGGAGGTAGATATTTTCTCAGTAAATGCTAAACAATCATTTTGATTAAATTCAGTTAGTCTGCAGTCAAATCTTGAATATATATTTTATTTTAAGTCTACAGGTGCATAAGCAATAAGAACCGACACTGAGCAAATGGAGGCACTGAATACATTATACAACTAAAGACCCTTTGTCCACCCCCACAAGGGTTTTCACTTGATTAGACCTCTCCTCCAGGCTGTGTGGGTGCTTGATTGACACCTCTCTCGCCCTCTTGGTTTTTGCCCTGTCACACCAGCATTTCAAACAGATGAATTAAATTAAGTCTTTACAAAATAAGCAGAGCTATAAACTTAATGACATAGGGAATACTCTGAACCATGCATGCAGCAGTAGGTGATTTAGAAAATATGTTTCAGGTTTGTATAGCTTTGTCGTTCAAAATATATTTGCCAATAAGGGAAACTGTTTGTGTATTTGACTGTTGACTGTCAAAGTACTTCACAATACATCTTTTTTGGACAGAGGGGAGTTAAATATAGGTGGGTGATAACACATAGCAAAGGATAGCTTAGTCCTCAAAGGTAAATGCTGTCAAGATAGGTTGGGATATTATTTAAAAAATGTTTCACTCTCATCCACTGGTTGCTTAAATTCCCCTGAAATAAATAAATGTTGTTAAATACTAGTCCTTCCCATAGTTTTAAATGACGGTATGACCAGATGTTAAGGGTCAATTTGCACCTTTATCATTATTGAAGTGAATTAACATTTGAATTATGCGGTCACGTTTGAAAATGAATTGAGATTAGTCAAGATGTTAAGGGCGATAATTTCAATTGTGAACTCAATTTTCAAAATAACGTATACAGACCCTCCACAATGTGCCTTCATACTATGCGTTGTGTTGCTGTCCTGCGAGACGGAGCTGTTTTTTTAATGTGACAACCTTCATCCATAAGTCAGGATGACAGAGAAATGCTCTGCTCCTCTTCCTCTTTCACTCCCACCATCTAGTCTACCAACCATACATAAAATCTGGATAGGAGTGACATGAACCCAGGCCTACATACATCAATATCTGAGCACTTCCTAGAAACACAGGCCACAAAATCACCATCATGTCAGCTGCACCATGACACATCTCCGCCTCCTACATCTTTACAGGGTTCTTACGGTCATTAGAAACCTGGAAAAGTCATGGAAATTCAAAAAGCTAATTCCAGGCCCTGGAAAAGTTATGGAAAACAATATTTTTCCCAAAGTTTTTGGAAAAGTCATGGAAATGTAACTAAAGTTGCATCAAATATAATTTATATTTGATCTAATTGCCGAAATAGTAATACTATAATGATAATAAATACTGTATCGTATAGTAATGAAACGTAAATTAGCATTTAACTGACGAGGTATTTTGCTGGTGAGAGATTTTAGTTGCTTTAGCGTGTAGAAGCTAGTAAGCCTACTATTTGATTTGTTTTAGATAGGCACAACATGTTTCATATGCAGACCTTATTTTCCTGTACCGCTGAGAAAGAGTAATATTTTTGGTCATGGAAAATTAGGTAAAGGTCATGGAAAAGTCATTGAAAATCATTGGTGAAAAAGTGTATGAACCCTGTCTTTAACACAAATCATGTCGTGCAGGGGCAACACCTCCGCCCTCCTCCGTCTCCACACACGTCTGATTTTAGTTTTCTTAACCGTCCCTCACCTTGTGATTCCCTCGTTAGCTCTGATACCCTCCTGCTCACCTCCGAAATCCTCTTGCATTCTGGCAGATCTTTTAGTTCTCTGTGTTGCCTACGTTGTTACCGGTCTGTCTTTCTGTTGCCTATGTTCTGGTTTCTTTCCTGTGTTTGCCTGATTCTCCTACAACAAAAATCTTTAGTGAGGCTTAAATAACCACAGATTTTTGTGGCATTTCGATCAAGCATTAAAGCAAGAGTTTAATTGATACACCCAGATAATCTTTTATGACAGAGAGATAAATATGAAATATCAATAACACTCATGACTGCATTTCTTTATCTGCACTGTGCACTTCGTCTTAAACTCTTAAAATATTCACCAATTTTAACACTTATAAATAGACCCCATTGTTCTGAATTATTATGAATAAATCGGTATATATGGTTTTATACATATTTTACATAAGATTTCTTGTATCTCCACATTGACTTTTGTTGTATAATGCAACATTTCCTCAATCCAACATTTGCTGCAATTCCCCCAAAGTTAATTAATGTTGTCACATACTAGTGCTTACCACAGTTTTAATGTCTCTATAATTATATATACTGTATTTCTATTCTTAAATGGGTGTACAGTAACTGTAATGTAATGCCATTTTTCCCCCGGGGATCAATTAAGAATGCTTGATTCTGAAACACAACACTACAGACAGCTGCCTTTAAGATTTCCCAGCAGTCCTCTTGCTGCAGGAGTATTCATGAGGATTTCTGTTTGCCTCCACGCCATGTACCAATAATCATTTCTCTATATCTGTCTGTGATGTTCCTGTGCAGTAACACGGATGTGCACACAGTGGCCTCTCTCCTGAAGCTGTACCTCAGAGAGCTGCCGGAGCCCGTCGTCCCCTTCAACAAGTTCGACGACTTCCTGGCCTCCGCAAAGCTCCTCAGCAAAGATGATGAAATGGTAAGAAAGAGAGCTTGATTGGTTTCTTCCTACCTGTACCTTGCTTATACTGCACATCCACAGAAGTGAGCACTAAAAAACTCTAACATAAATCATCCAAAGTGCTGCGCTGTGGGATTAAAGCTGGTCTCTAAACAGGATTTCTCTCACACTTTAAAGATAATGCTTCACAGCAGGGGGCGAGTCTTTGGGTTCCTCACAGTCTCTTAATCCTCCTCCTCCTCCTCCTCCTCTCATTTACACTAGAGCCCAAGTTTGTGCATTTGTGTGCATGTGCTTGGATCAAGTTACACCTCAAGCCTAGATTAGTGCTGCCATGCCTATGAAACTTCCAAGGACTTTGAACAGTGAGGAGAATTCACAATAACAGAAAAGGTTACCAGTTTGTCATTGGATTGCAGCAGGTTTTGGTTGTTTGTAATCCTGTGAGCTCATTGCAGATTAGAACATTTACAAATCAGAATAGTGTTTGATGATTTGTCTTATTTGAAAACATTTCTGCATTTTGAAAATCAAAAATCCACCACACATGGGTTAGCATAGTAGCTCTCATAAAGAGGAACAATATTAACTCTGATTATAAAATAAAACATACCTTTGTAAGCATTCCCCAGAAGGTGATCGGAATAATTTCATACTAATTGTTTTTAGATTACTAATAATGGATTTTATTACCATTTGTTTTGTTCTCTGAAAATTCAAAGCATTGCTTTAATCAAAATCAATCGCTGAGAGAAACGTTGGTCCTCTAAACATTTTCATATTAAATATCGTAGAATATATTTTAATTATTTTTCACTGATTTGTTGTGTTGTCTATTCAGTCTGTTGGTGTGATTTAAAAAGTATTTGCATCATCTGCAGGGTATGAAGGAGTTGAGAAAGCTTGTGGAAGATCTACCTCGGGTAAACTACAACCTTCTGAAGTACATCTGCAGGTAATAAATTATTTTTAAATTATATTTAAGTAAAATCATGATAAATATTCAACGGGGAAATGTTTATTCAAATGTGTTGTTTTGCCAGATTTCTAGATGAAGTCCAGTCGTATTCAGGGGTGAATAAAATGAGCGTCCAAAACTTGGCCACAGTCTTCGGGCCAAATATCTTGAGGCCGAAGGTCGAGGATCCAGTCGCTATTATGGAAGGTCAGTATTCTGGCTCGTCATGTGTGCGTGTCTTGCATGCTGACATTATTTTAACATTAAGAGTAATTATATGCACATTTCAAAAGGAAAGATACTGATTTCAGGTCTCATCTTTTCAGGTACTGTTCTGGTCCAGCAGCTCATGGCCGTTCTGATTGGCCGCCAAGACGTGCTGTTCCCCCTGGAAGAGGACAGCCCCACGGCCCTCGAGCTTGTCAACAACAACAACATCGAGCTGCCACGTGGACAAGCCACCACGACTACCTCCGCCATCGCTACGGTGACCCAGAACGCCGAGAACAACAACACACAGGTGGTGCGGCAGTGTGTTTGGGAAGCACCCGCATCTCCGTCGCACCGCCAGCACGTGGACAACAACGTCTCCCCGCGATCGGCCAGCCCTCGTAGCGGTGTCATCGGACGCTTTGACATCACCCGCAGTCCACCAATGACGGTTAAAAAGAACCCAGCTTTCAGTAAGGGCAGCGGGATCGTAACAAACGGCTCCTTCAGCTCCTCGCCCTCTTCAGACCCCAGTCAGGAGAAGAGCCAGACTCTAACAGGAGGCGGGAGTTTACCGGTGCGCCGCAGTGGGACGCTCAAAGGCTCCGGCACCAAAATGGGCACCAGTGGCGTGACGAGTGGTGGCAGCACCGGAGGGAACGGGACTGGAGTTGTGCGTATGGGCCTATCCGGCACTGATGCGGGTTTGAACGGCCGCAACGGTCTGTGGGTACCAAACGGCTGCGTCACGTTACGCGACAACAACAAAACCCGAGACGGCACCCAAGTGGATCAAACATCCAATCAGAACCGCCTGTCCACGTACGACAACGTCCAGTTAAACCACCACAACCTGCAGCAGCAGAACCACATCGCCAACACGTGTCTGAACAGCAGCTGCGAGGACAAGCAGAGCGTGGACAGCGCCACCTGGTCCACCTCCTCCTGTGAGATCTCCCTGCCGGACAACTCCACCTCCTGCCGCTCCTCCACCACCACCTGCCCCGAGCAGGACTTCTACGGAGGTCACTACGAGGACATCGATGGAGCGGTGCGAGACACTGAGCCCAAGTCTGGTGGAGGAGGAGAGGGGGAGGGCAGGAACAGCAACAGAGAGGGCAGTGGAGAAGGAGCGGGGGGGAGCAGTCGGGGCACCAGCAGCAGTGATAACAGTGAGGGATACACTGTGGGGAATGGAGCCGGCAGCCACAGTGCTCTGCACAGCCTAGTGGCCAGTCTCAAACAGGAGATGAACAAGCAGAAGACCGAGTACGAAGCCAGGATAAAAAGGTAATGACATTTAGTTTTGTTTGCTTATTTAGTGAAAATTAAACGGTATCCATCGGCTAAGAAGTGTTTTTTCACAAAAACTATAAATAATGACCAGATGTATAAATCTTAAGTACAAGGGATGACACTTTTTCCTATAAAAACTTCAAAGTTTGAGATCTTTTTAAGTTTTATATGGCATGCAACAAATAATGACTTATAAATATGACCTAGATATAGAGAGTAGACAGTACAATATAGAGGAATGTGCACGAAAGATATACAAAACCACAATTGACCATTTGCTAAAATATTGCTGAATACAATTTAAACAAGACTGTATGTGGTGTGATGACCTTAAACAAAACATCATGTAGGAAGTATTGGTACAAAAGATATTCCATTAACCTCCTCAACAATTCCACCGCAATTCATTTAGCATATTGAAAATGCAAATAAAGTGTTTATTTAGTTGTTTAGCCAGTTTAGTAAATGCTGACACTTCTTCCAATGCTTTGTTGCAGCTTGGAGCAGCGTAACGTGGAGCTGGAGACGGAGATGGTGAGCCTCCACGAGGAGCTGGACCAGGAGAGGAAGAAGTACACCATGGCAGAGATCAAGCTGCGCAACGCGGAGCGCGCCAAGGACGACGCCGAGCGGAGGAATACGATGCTGCAGAAAGAGATGGAGCAGTTTTTCTCCACGTTCAGCGACCTCACTGCGACTGGAAACCCCCCAGCAGCCGACCCCCGCCGACCAGATCGTAACAACCCCATCTGGATACAGTGAAGGGAGGCTTATGATGTGATGGGAACAATATGAGTGCTCCAAACAGGATTTGGCTGCTGGTTGTTAAGGGAAAGTTACAATGCAAAGGTTAATGGCATGTTAATTTAAGAAATAAGAGGTGTATGGCTAATGAGAGCCACCTGTATAAATATAGACATCACCTGGAGTGATGCCAGACTGACAATATGTGTAAATACAGTGTTATTTAAACAGCTCCCAGACACTCATCTGACTGAAGAGGATTGAAGGCACACCTATAGTCCATGATGATGCGTTAAAAAGGTTGCGTTTAGCCAACAAACATAAAAACCTTGGACCTGAAAACACAAAAAAGACCATGCAAGAACACCTCTATATTTAAATGTCTTTTAAAAAATCTAACCAAAAACATCTTGTTGTTCCGTGTAATTCTGTATCTGCTCATGTACATAGAGGGAAACGATGCAGAAAAGTGTCATATGTATGTAAAAAGAAATGAAAAAGTAATATTTAAATGTTTATCTGATATTTACGCAAAGTTATCAATGTGCGATATTTTATATTACGTTTTCTCCTTGCACTTACATGTTTGTTTAGTCTCAGCAAGGTGGTACTGAATGTTCTGTCGGTCAATGTGTGTACCAATTAAATTTGGACAATATACTGTATAATATGTGCCTGTGCTTCTGTGCTGTTTATTTACCCCATGACCAAAAAAAAGAGCCTGTTCTGTAAATATTTTATAGATATTCATAGACACTACTTGTTAGTCTGCACTGTGCGTCGACACATATTCACATGTATATGCCACCTATTGAGTTGATACTGATTGAGGAATGTTTTTGTAAAGATACATTTTAAGACTGTACGATGGGTCATTGGCTAAAATCCCAGATTCAAACAAATATCAGTTGTCAAATCTGAATTTCAGTGGAAGAATTCTCTCTGAATACGCTTATAAACAGTTTCTGAGCATACTAGATGCCAGTTTCAACAATATCTTCCTGTACTTTCCATTTTCCAGTTTCAACACCTAAAAACAGGTTTCTCCCTAAACTAGCACAGAATAACAAGCTGCAGAGTCCCGACACAGAGTTGTGTATTTTGTTTATAACTGTGAAAAAAATTGAACTACAGCATCAAGTCTTCTACATGGAGACATGAACAACCTGGTGGCTACTTTCATTAGCAAGCGGTGTGTGCATGATGGTGCATGAGTCCATGCGGGCTGGTGTACAATATGTGAATGTCTGTAAAGTTACTGCATATCGATGAAGTCTTTATGAGTGTATTTATGTAGCTTCAAGCCAAATGTATACACATGATGTGGTTTTGCTGATGGGTACAAAACATCTTGAGCTGGACTTCTGAACAGAAGCTGCTGCTGGCTGCTCTTCCTCTGAAGACCAGGTCTTCTGCTGCTGGTCCACGCAGGACATCTGGAATGTGCACATGGAGGGGAAAAAGTGCCTGAACAACTGAAGGAGGGGAGGGGGGGGAGGAGGCTGTGCTCCTCATTTTGCACCCTCCACCGGGAAGTAAAGGGCTTAAGCCGAGCTGACTGGCACCTCGTTCTGTGACTCCACACAAAGAGCAGATTATGGACGCAGGGCGGGGGGGAGCAGGAGTGGGACAGTGGAATATTTTCATGACATGATACTTGATACACAAAATAAAAAAATACTTAATATGAATAAAAGTGCATTTTCATTTGATTCCTCTTGTTTTTGTCTCAAGGTCTTTCAAAAGGTGTGAGAAGATACAGAATTTGGTTAGTCTCGCATGTAACATGTGAGTGGACATTAGGCCTGGCACCGATGACTGTTTTCCGTCAGGTCAATTATTTTATATACAAATGATAACATTATTCAAAAAAAATAACTGATTAAACCAGCAGTTGTGGATACATTTTCAAGTAGATGTAATGTATTTCGTGTTTTTTTGATAAAACAGTTGGGCAAAGACATTGTTTGAAACCTCAAATATAATAATGTGGTTATGGACAAATATCTTAAGTCTTAAACATAACTAAAGTTGCCCATACAAACTATATCATTTTAATTAAAACTTTGCTTAGGATCTGTTTTGTGTGAATAAAGTGATATACAAACATGTCTACATGGATATATTGTAATAGTACATTGTCTATAGTTGTCTATTATACAACCAGAGAAGGTAAAGTGACCACAGTTTTAAAGATATTTGGAAATCTGACGGTCCTATAGTCTAAATCACCATGTTACTGTGATATGAATGTAATACTTAGGAAAGAGTATTGCCTTTTCTATCATCCTGCACCACCAGGCAGCATGTGTTTGCTCTAGTGTTGAACTGAGAGCCTGAATCTGAATTAGGGTCTGTGTAGGTGGGACTCTGTGTGACTGTGGCACTTTGGATAGATGGTTTCTATGGAGACAAAGGCCAGAAGAAACACTATAGGCTCATAGAGACATTTTGAATTGCAAATCACTGCGGGTAAAAGGAAGAAAGGTACACAGTTTTCCAAGATCAAATATTTTGTTTATTTTCAATCACATACATATACTATTTTTACATACACAGTTCCTTTAAAATGTTGTGTTTACAGTAACAGCTTTCAGTTATTTTTTTTATTTTTCTTTTGCATTTGTTTTGACTTTATTTGAAATGCTATAGCCTGAAGCTTTGAGATCAGCGTGAAACGGATACAATTTCTTTTTTTTTTCAACCTGACAATGTCAAAAGAATGTTTCATTAAAACAGCACGGAGTAAAAGAAACAAGAGAGAAGGAATCGTAAAAGAATTTAAGAACAACGTCACCTGATTCAGATGAGCTTTACAGGGTTTCATCATCGTAGAGTTTCACATTTAAAGATTCCAAACATTTTAGCATCACCCGACCCTTCAGTACCTCCCTGTCTGAGTGCAATAGTGTTTATTGCATTGTTGGATAATTGTTATTTACAATATGACTTGAAAGAAAGAGGTGAAAACTAAAAAGATGGGGGTCACAAGTACTTGGTCCAAAGATTTAATGTTGGCACAGCTGAGTACAAGATGTATTCTACTTTGTGACTAAAATTTGGCAATAATATTAATGGCTGATTGACAGACAGCCATCTTTAGTACAAATAAATGGGGATACATTTGGCTAATCCTGAATCCATTATATATCATTGAAAGCCCCTTGTGACCAGATTTGGAAGCAGGATGGGTGGTTGACATATTTCTAACTTCTAAACTTTGTGACTTAACGTGAATACACACATGAATTACTTCCAAACACACACCAGTACCGACTCTCCATCGACATTCTTTGAAAGCAATCCTCAAAACCCTATTGAACGAAAAAAGTGAAAACGTGAACTGTGAAATAATCCGTCCAGATGTCATATCACATCTCCCATTTCAACCTTACAGACAGTTAGTGTTGAATGCTGGTTAATTTGAAATCACACACACACACACACACACACACACACACACATACATACACACACACACACACACACACACACACACACACACACACACACACACACACACACACACACACACACACACACACACACACACACACACACACACACACACACACACACACACACACACTGATGACAAAGCAGAGCAGCAATGACGTGAGTGAAACAGTTTCTACATTCAGTGTTGACAAACCCAGCTGTTAGAATCAACTCTATTTCAGGCCCAAAAGCACCTTAATATCACAACAGAATTGTCTGGAGGGATGTCTTATAAAAAAGATCACATTCAGAGAAAGAAAGATAAACTATGCTTCAGTATTTGTACAACAGTACTGTGAGTATCTGTGGTGCACAGTAGGAGTCGACTCAAAACACTTTGACCCCTTTGTGAGAGATTATTTTTCAAAACACAAAGACATTTAAAAGTTTCACCCTGTTTTTTGAAAGATTGCCCTGGCCAGACCCTGACAGAAAGCTGAGCTAGCGTTAGCTTATTCTGGAGACGCCGCCCTCAGTCGCCCTGTTAGCTCTGTGAAGGTACCGCAAGTCTGTGTGTGGTTCACTGTACACAAGCCACAGGCAGGAGGAGAGTTAACAAAGTAGCCATTAGAAGTAACCTATATCATTTTGGGGGGGGTGATATTTAGACAGTGACAGGGTCCTTTAGGTGAACAAGAATGGAATTAGACTATCAAATGTTAAGAAGCGTATTAAACCAATACCTGACATGTCCACCTAAACAAGGCCATGACTGGGATTTCACTTTTATTCTAAACTAGTGGACATATGAGCCATTTAATTTCTGAATAACATGGTTATATTCATAAAAGTCAATGGTGTTTTGGTGTTCTAGAAACGTGAAAGCAACCTTAAGTGTCTTAAACTTCATCTTTGTATTCTTTCAGTAACCCGATTGTCAAGAACCAATTCATTATTAAAACAGTTTGAGTAAATGTTGTGTAAAAACTAGCATTAGCATAGCAGCATAAGCCATACAATCTGAAGACATTTCACAGCACGTCACAGTAACTGCTAGAACACAAGGTCAAAGCGCCAACATTTGTCCAAAGAGTTTTTAATTTAAAAAAAGTTTCCACCCAATTTGGTGGTTTAGGGATTAAGATTTTTAAGGCAGAAAAAGAAGAAGCAGAGGAAAAAATACCCCAAATAATATCATTTCTGTACTTGCAATGCTTCATTCCTAAAGGCACTTGCCATATTCAGGTTCCATCTATCTAAAATAAATAAATAAATAAATACATCCTAGAAATAATTAAGAAATAAAGTAGTCAACATAATTGTGTGGTAGCCTCTATCTAGTAGTTGTTTTACTTTAGGTGCAGGGAAATGACTTAACAAAATGATACATTGCTGCAAGGTTAACACTCGACGCCCGCCTTTAAACTACCTACTGTATCATTTGTATCTCTTTCTGTTTCAGACAGTCAAATAAATAGGAATAGTCTCCATGTGGCGACACCACAGTGAAACAGACCAACCTCCAGCGCCCATGAGGGGTTAACTGTACACAATGACATGCATCCCATGGGGGGGTGGAGGGACCAATCATACACTTCCAGGAGAAATAAAAGGTTCATTACTCACAAAGCAGACTTTGTAAACCCCTTATGGGTTATTTCAAGAAGTCTGAACACAATCAAAATAATTTATTCCAGAGTGTACTGACCCTTTAAGTCCCAAACTCAGCCCTGACATTTAATAATGTCTCAATGGCTTGTCTATGGTTAACAAACACACACTTACACACAATCTTACTCACTCTTCCTATCCTGTGACCAGACCCCCCATGTCTGGAGTTAGTTTACATCGTATATAAACAAAAGTCTCTATACAGACTCATTTTAGCATACAGTGAGATTAGCATTGTTTTAAATCTAGTCATGCAGGACTACAGCAATAGGCAGGGGCAACTGAGGTGGAGAGCAGTGATGTGGCAAGGTGCGCTAGTCAGAAAAAAACTCCCAGTGTACTGGCCGTCAGTCCCACTCTGTGTGCCCTTCAGCTGTACAGAATTACATTATTTACAAGTAGCGCAAGGGAGCGCCACTCTGGGTGAGAGCGACTACATATCCCTGCAGAATAACCACATAAAAACACACAAATCAGGCAACCTTACATGGGGGAAGTGTGGGTGGGGATGAGGGCCTTTAGAGGTTAAAATACAGCAGTGTCATTACATAAGGGTTGGATAGGGGGGAAGGGAGAAGGAGAATGTATTGTACAGTAGTGATGAGCAAAATGGCAGCCCACCTTGCCACAATGATTGGAGCATAAATGCTTTGGTAAGGAATCGGGAGACCAGCAGCCAGCCAGTATGCACTTTACAGTCGAAGCATTTTGGTCATTTTGTTTGGATGCCATATAGAAGATATGAGGGGTAATATAAGCAAAGCAACTAGAGGATCATTAACATACTTTGTTTTTGAATGACAATGCACAGGCTTGAGATTTCATCATTTCAGATTCTGTATTTCCATACGTTTTGTTTTTCATATTCATTTTGATCTTTGCTCTTTTTTTGTCGTTGTATTTTCAGTCGGTCATTTCAGTTTGGAGTCCTTCACCTGCGGAAGAACATGGGGTTGCGCAGGCAGGCCGCTAGTCACCTGCAACACCCCAGGGGTCCTGCAGAGGTCTCCAGGCTGCTGTCAGTGTCTGAGGCCAGGGTCTGGTCGGTGGACATGGAGGAGATGTCGTTGATGGAGGAGGAGGGGGGGAGGCTCTCGCTGCTGTTCACGGCTGCACCTGTGCTGAGGGAATCAACGGCAGCAACGGGTTACAACGTAAAAGAGTCCTGGCAAAGACAGGGGCGGAAATACAACTACAGGAGATATTGTGTAAGTGCACGCAGAGAAACGTTTTAGCTGAGATTGAGACACATGAACAACATCTGTGGGACACGACAATCACAGTGTCTATAATGAAGGGGAAAGTGAATCACAGGAAATGTCACCAAAGGCTGCAGCGATTCGGCAATCCAAAACAGTGAGCTTATGATCATTGAAATGGCAGCTAAATAACTACTTATAGATATTGTTAGGATTGTATCTTACATTAGATTGAGTCATCTGTTTTCCTGTTTTATTTTTGAAAATTCCTCAACCCATTTTATATATGTTTCTACTTCGACCTCCCCAGCTGTGTCTTGTCCTTGTGATTGGTCTCGCATGTATTTAAATTCATGTTTCTGTTTGGTGTTGTCAGATCCAGCTCTTTTTATTCCTGGACAACTTGCAATAAAGAATTCTGAGGTTTCATTAAGGACTCTTAGTTCAGTCACTTCAGATGCTATTCTGAAAGACATCTATTTTTTATGATTGTATTGCATAAACCCACTCTATCTGGACTCCATCTACAGAGCTAATAAGGTCAATTCAAGTTGTTCATGTATAATTGGTGGTTTTAAGGTTCAAACACAAACCTTCATATCAAATCATTTTTCAAAATGAAGGATCAGAGGGTGTCAATTAGGGGTACCACTTCTTAGTGATTTTTTTTTTTCTCTTTGATACGTTTATGTGGAAATCAATGTTATAATGGGTAGTATGCTTTGCTGTAGGGGATAAAAAGCAAAGCCTGATTAAAAAGCATGATAATAGGGGTATTGCCAGTATGAAGAAATCACTTAAACAACCTTTTATTTTGTGTACACAGTGCTGGCACACTGCACTGTAGCTCTGCTGTTTGTGTCTGCTCCCTGTGGGAGGTAATTGCTTAATGGAGACTGGTGCGTACTCCAGCTGACCCAAAATAAAACAGAGAACAAAGCAGGATTTATGTCTGGCATTAATTCAAGAAGTCACTTCACTTGTGCGTTTATTTACGGTAAATACATCAGAATTACCTGCCATTGTTACTATGCAGGTGCAGTATACGTTTAAATGTTATAAAACCACAATAGTAGAAGTTAGAAAGATTAGAAGATGAATTAAGCTTTTAAATCATAAACTCATTATGATTAATCATGGGGGGAACATTTGCCAAACTTTTGATGTGAGATTATAACTCTTGTGTTGTGCAGCCACCATCTGCACTCAGTGAACTCAGTTTTTTTAAATGAAAGACTCATGATGATGATGATGATGATGATGATGGTGAATGTGTTAGATAATATACAAGGTGGCAAAGAGACAAAAGTGAAGCGTTAGTCTGGAAATACCTCTAAAAGCAATAATTACAGCATTAAATATGCTAAAATCTCCCACACACACTGCCTGAGGCACCATGTGTGCACTAAGCTTGTGTTTCCTGCTGCAGTAAAACGCTGTCTGCAGTTACTGCACTGTCTGCTGCATAGATACAGCACATACAGCCCATAATCTGCTACAGTCAGCATCAGACATAAGGCCTGCCTCGAGGCTTAATTACTGCCAAGTAAAAAAGAAAGACAGATGGAGTTCATGAGTCTGTGAAAAACAGGGTGGAGAAGAGATGAAAAGTAGATGTTGCATTACTGTATGTGGTACATCAATGCTTTGAACCCTTAACTGACTATGAGGTCTATAGGCTCATATTTCCTTTGTTCTATTTCAGCTTGAAGAAATGCAACAATCAATCAAAATGGCTATTATAATTCTACAAAAGTATTAGTTTATTTACTCTGGTTTGTTACAGTGAGAGTCTTTATTGTACTTTAATGTGGCAGTTACCTCTCATGGTCAGGAGATGTTACTATCTCTGCAGGATTTATTTGAAGCTTGCTTTTCTAATCTTTAAAATGCAACAGTTGTATTTTATGAATGAGAAATGGGTGTTGTTTCACCTTAGCAATAAAGCTTTTTTCACAGTGACGTAGGGGTGGCCTGATAAATGTGCTAACATGACTCCATACTGCCTCTCTGTGGTGAACTATGTAAACAGCACTTAATGTTCCTGCAGGACTTTTGCAGACAACAGGACAATATAAAATGTCAGCTGCAGATGACGACTGACATTTCCTGTGATAGACCCCAAAGGACCTAAATCTTAAGTCATGACATGTTATACATAAACCCAAAAACACTCAGTTAAGAGCACATAGCATAAATAAATATATATATGATGAGGCAATTTGAGCAATTACTCATTAGCTGTCCACCAATACCATTTAACAAATTGTCACAAACAACATTTAACTTTAAAAAACAATGAAATGCAAAGGACAGAGACACATGGTCAACAACATAATGGGTTTCTCTATTTACAGATAACTCCAGTAAGGTTATATTAAATTCACTTACAGAGCGATTAGGGTTATGCACTGAGAGTACCTGAAGGTGAAGGCTGTCCCTTCACAACGCCATTCTTCGTTCTCTCCTCAAAGTTCATCACCTCTTTGTAAATGAGTTCTGCAGGAGAGCAAAGTTAGGACAGGAAGTCATTAAACGTACAAAGTGATAGCACGCACTTTTGGTGATTTCATGTTAGCCAGTAGTGGACAATAGATTTATTTAAAAACTGAATGTTGAGGTACTTTACTTAAGTTTAAGTTTATAAACTTGTATTCTACATCAATACAGTGGCACATATTTGTGTATATATAAAAATGGTCTACTCCTTTACCAGCTGCAACACTGAAGTGACACACATGAATTAACATTAATCAGTACTTTCCCTTTTTAACTTTAAGTATATTTTGTTGCTCATTCTTTTGTACTTTCACTTAAGTCAAAAATCTGTGTTGATACACGATAAGTAAGTACACGTTTTGAGAACTTAGTCCACCACTGCTGTTATCTTACAGTATTTGGCTTTTGGTTAAATGATTTGAATAATTCTCACCTTTCCATTCATCAATGGAGTGTTCTCTTTCATCCAGCTGCTTGTCGTAGATCTGAGGTGGAGGCTAAACGTAAGAGAGTACAAACACTTTAGTAAGTCAATCATCAAAAATAATTTAACAGGAAATTCATATGGCTGATATCGTTGGATAACTCCAGGTAAAAGGTGAATAGAAAAACATCTAAGATACACTTTTATATAATACTGCATCAAATTTAGCAAAATGAAACATCTCTCCTTTAACTATTTATGTAAACAAAGTCATGGATTATGGAGAAAATAACTAAAAGAAAATAAACATTCTGATAAACCTTAATCCCATGAAAATATAATAAGCATCATTTAAATATCACATGTGTCACATTTATCAGATATTACAGAAAGACCAGGATTGAACATCAGACAGACAGGAAGATAAGAAGAAATGTGGTTGTCCAGCTAAAATGCCAATGTCCCTCTCCTGCAGGATTGTCATTTTATCTAAAAGACAAACATGCTGTCAGTCACCCCTCCTGATCCTCTCAGACTCTGACACCATAATCTCACTGCAGGTGACAGGACCACACACACACCTGTCCGATGTGACCTTGGAGGGACAGTTTAATTCAGTAGCAGCAAAAGAGGTCTCATTTTGTATTCTCTATAACATGTATATTCTTATTTATGATTTATTATTGAGAGTGCTGAACCAAATATGTCTCCTATAATATTCAGTCTTTAATCTTCATCAACAAAAGTCCCATTGATTTTTTTTCTTTTTCTTTGGATGTAGGGCGGTTGTTATTTACCATGGATATTTGGATGAGATCTCTGGCCTTCATCAGCAAGAGGTGACATTAGAGAAAGGAAAAACAGCAGAAAATGTGTTGAAATGTCATTCACAGCCATATAATACATACCATATCAACTCTAACAACAATACCATCATGGAAAACCATCAAAAATGTAACAATGGACGAAGTGCACGGTTATGAAATCCACTAAAAATTAACTACAATGAAGGTGTGTCATGTGGCGTTTCTTTACAATAGCTACTGTATTACAGTATGCTATTTAATGCAAAACAGAACGCATTAATTTGCTCATTTACACTTAGCAGCGAAATAAATGTCTTTATCTAACAAGTAGCAAAAACAATGTATTCTACTAAAGATTAAAACTATTTAAAGTTCAAATAAAGTGTAAGTAACAGAGAAAAATGAAAATGAGATGTGGAGCAAAACTTTAAAGGGGACCTATCATGCAAAATGCACTTTTTCATGTCTTTTATTCATAAACATGTGTCCCCTCTGTGTAAAGAGATTCTGAACATTTCAGGAAAAAAGATTCGCTCACTTTTTGTCCTGATCCATTTATATAAAAACCTGTCTGAAAATGAGCTGATCAGATTTTGGCCACTTTATGATGTCATAACGATTTTTTGGGTTGTGTAACTATTAGCCAATCACCAACCAAGGTAACTACCCCCCACCTTATCACCTGAATCTCCTCCTAGAGCACCATTGTGTATTTTTTTAACCAAATATCTCTCAGAGGGGCGTTGGGAGTGGCCCCTTATTTTCATCTAAAGTAACAGACAGAGAATCAGCACTTTTGAAACAGGGCTGAAACAGAGGGGTTTATGGGATGCTGCAATACACGATCTGTTTGGTATTTCGAGCCAAACACTTCAGAGACATGTTTTGTATATATCTGAGATCTATAATATATTGATGAAAAACAGTATAATAGGGGACCTTTAAAACCCAATCAGAGAAGCAGCAAATATCTCTTATACAGAACAGACTGCGGAATACATTTGACATTTGTATAGTGAGTCACGATGATCACTTTTGTCCGAAAAAGAGGAAAGTCATTATCAAATTTCGTTGATTTACAAAGTAAACAGTGCTGACCAACAGAGGATTGAGCTTGTGATGGTGATCAATACACAGCTCTGCCAAAGGCCTACTCACCGCCTCCACCTCGGCTGGATCATACCACACGTTGATGTAGGGGTGCTGTAACGCGTCGTCCACGGATATCCTTTTAGAGGGGTCGATGATCAGCATCTTAGACAGCAGGTCTCTGGCCTGGCTAGCTGTGTTTGGGAAAGGAAACACATCTGTTTAAGTTCATGAAGCAAGAAAATATTCTTCTGTGCCACTTATTTGCCAAGAAATTGGAGCACAATAAGGAAGGAAGGGAGGGAAAGAGAGGGAAATGTCAGGGATTAAAGAGAATTATAAACAACAGCAGCTTGTCAAAGGAAACCAGATCTCAGAAAGCCTCAATCACATGTGGATTAGCAGATAAACACCACATTTTTAAGGAGGGAAAGCGTTGGAAAGATCATTTTAAAAATATTTTTTCAGAAATAATGTGGGCAAAATGTATTGTATGTATGCATCAGAAAATAATTTGCAACACTTGACAGCCATCCAGATTTTTCTGTCAATTTTTTTTAGCTAATTCAAATTCAAGATTCTAGCTTGTCCCAAATACAAATCTACCGTTTTTTAATAAGTGTAAAATGTAGGTGTTGATGCAAATTGTCACAGGCTACGACTGAAATATTGTATGGAAACTGCTCCAACTGGGGTGTTCCTAGATGTAGTTTTATAAAAGCACCAATATGTACAATAAACTGCATTCGTTTTTTTTTTTTAACATTTTGCTTCCCGAAATGTAAAAATGCCATCAGCAGTCGCTCAGTCTCTCTCCCCTCAGGCCATCTTAGACTCATGTGAAATCGAGAACCCTTTAACCACACACCATCTCTCTCCTATACACACTGACCCCATTATAAATAGCTCTACAGCAGGACTGAAGAAACTGAACAGGAAAAGACAGATGAGCCGTGTGCAGTCGCTGCATTCTGCCTGAGCATCAACACGTCAATAACAAACGGATGGCAAGTCTGTAAAACGACTCCTCTATCGCTCTCCTTCCACCTCTCCTGACTCCTTATCTATCTATCTTCTCTCGTGTCATATAGTACTTTCTGTCAGCCGCTGCCTCATGCAGTTCAAAAATAACCAAAGCCCTAAGGATGTCTGCCTCAGTTCCTACCTGTGACAGAACAAAACAGCAGCACTTCAACCCGGTCTCACACCCTCCCACACTCCTATCTAGCTGCATTTCCTTTAACACTGTCACTCCAGCAGGGAGCAGCCAGAATACAAAAGTGATTCATGAGAATTCTACCAGACAGGAGCTTTGATGTGGGAACAGGGACACAGAAAAAGCTTATTTTGTTATCTCTCAATGGAGGGAATTCGCACTTTTGGGAAGAATGGTTGCACTTCTCGACTTAGACGAAGATGATGTGGTTAACCCTCTGCATAAGAATAGATGTAATTCACTACTGCTCACAGAGGGGGGCTACACATATGAGTTTCAATGTAGAGGCCCAAAAGCGACATTTAAAATAAAAGTTTTTTGAGGGAAAATTTGTATTCCCTATGCATGAAGTAAACAAAACAGAGTCTACAACCTGCTCTGTGTACAACCCAGTCTCACGGCATTTCGTGTTATAGTCACGACATTTAATCTATTGATTCGTGTTCACCAACACGATTTCCCCCTTTTTTTCGTGTCACACAGAACGATTCACAGGGTTTTTCAAGCAAAGGCACTGTAGTCCCAAACGATATCAGAAGATTATGGGTAGTGTAGTGTCTTCGGCCATCCTAAACTCCGAAATGTTTTTCGGATTTCATATCGCATTAACACCATATCCCAACGTGCATTGCGGCTAAAACATCCAATCACCGAGCTTAAACCATAGCTGAGGATCTTGGGTAATCAGTTCAGTGGGTGTGTATCGCAATGATGCTCGAAATGTCTGTTTCCGGTTATTTTATTTAGAAATTCAGTTCCTGACGGACGCCAAAAAAGCCCAAGATTATAGAATCAAACAAATAAATAAAAACAAGGATAATTGTGTGTTATTGTTGAGTAAATAACAGTGTGTTATTTAGAAAAGAATAACAAATTAGAAGGAAAAAAAGGATTAAAAATGACAGATTTCAGTATTCTGAGGCTCTGAGCCCCATTTCTTTTCCTCGCGGACGGCAAAAAAAGTCAGACATTATACTATTTAAAATAAAAACAATAATCGTGGCTTGATATTGAGTAAGAACATGTTTTTATGAACCCCACAGCTTCCGGTCTTCCATGACCCGACCGGACAAAAAGACGTGTTGCAGGCACGAAACACACTACCAATAGAAATACATTGCTTTTTAAATCGTTCTGTGTGACACGAAAAAAAGGGGAAAATCGTGTTGGTGAACACGAATCAATAGATTAAATGTTGTGACTATAACACGAAATGCCGTGAGACTGGGTTGCTGTGTAACCGTACAGGTGTGCTTTAAGATAAAGGCTAACATTAGCATTGATGCTACACTAACCGTACAGCTGTGCTTTAAGAGGCTAACATTAGCATTGGTGCTACACTAACCATACAGCTGTACTTTAAGATTAAAGCTAACATGATGTTTTGCAGGTGTTTAGATTTAGCATGTGGAAGATCTTAGTGTTTAGCATGTGGAAGGTCTAGCGTGTTAGCATGCTCAAATATGCTAATTAGCAGTTACCATAAGGCGGCAATTTACATTTCAGTCATAAACCGAAATGTTGGTTAAATTGATATGCTGACCTTATGACCTGTTCATAGATAGATAGATAGATAGATAGATAGATAGATAGATAGATAGATAGATAGATATAGATAGACAGACAGACAGACAGACAGACAGACAGACAGACAGACAGACAGACAGACAGACAGACAGACAGACAGATAGATAGATAGATAGATAGACAGATAGATAGATAGATGGATAGAGATGTGCTATAAAGCGCTGCTCTAATTTATTGAAACATTAAATGGACTGGCATTATATTTCTGTTATAATTTATAGCAGGCCATTGTGATTTTAACAGGCCTGCACATGTGTGGTGTAAGCAGTAAAACATGCTTTCACAGTTCCCCTGCTAGAACATAACTGTGTCCCTCACATGATGATTTTGTGTAAATGTTACTATGTCCTATATGGGAGATAAACTTTACATCTTATGTGCTAGGGCTTCAGTAGTTAACAAATATTTGGCATCATAAAAAACCCTACGAGTGATTTTACGATGTATGTTATTTCTTTCTATGGTGAACTCCTCCTGTTAAAATAATTGCATATAATGCAATATAATTCAATACAAATAATCAAACAAATTGATTAAAATGCATGCATGACAATCCATGATAAACATATCAATGCAATCTGATAAAATGGCTAGAATACAGTTGATTTATGACATTTCTCACCTTTGAGTTTGTTGTTCTCAGAGTCAGCAGGGAAAAGGCAGTCGGGGAAGAGCTTGGGAAAGGTGAGACCTGCATATTTTGGCCGGTTCTCGACGTAGTTCCTCACTGTGGGCTGGAGCTTCTTCATGAACTCTGGTTGTGGTGTTCCCAGCTGCTCGATCACCTTGTTCCACTGGTCGATGTCTGGTGTGGAGGGTCAGGGTTAAGGGAAGCACACATGGGAGACGCACTATCCTGTACTCCTCAGTGTCCACTCGGGTAAAACCTTCCACACAATACTACAGAATATCGATTTAGAAACAAACACTAATATTTAGATTTTCTCAAATGTTGAAATGATGGACTTGTGATAATGGAAATGGTGTGTTCAAATCAAATGTAAACACATAAATATAAAACTAAGTATCATCAGCAAAAATATGAGTTAGACATACCTAAAAGCATGATCATCAGGTTCCACCAAGTATTTTTGTCAGATTACAAAACAGTCCTATCCAACCCTCAGACAAGCATCCATAGAAATTGACAAAAATGTGCAGTTTTTCTTATTGAATTAAGGAAATTGTAGGCTTTAGTGTGTTTCAAGCAATGTTTACTGCAACTCAAATCCAGCTCCAGTGAGACATTAGTTTGTGTCTTGATGAAAATACTTTGTCTATATTTCCCTACCTAAAAAGAAAAATGTAGTCATATAAGAATTATCCTGCTTATGAACCTCCTGACAGCAATATATACAGTATGAGTTTTAATTAACAAGAGCCATGTAGCATGTGGCTGTGTTCTGTGGGGAGTGTCGGATTGGGTTTCCCCTCCTTTCTGGCAGCAAATACTTCCTCTCTTACTCCAAACTCCAAATGACCCCCTCCCCTCTCCTGGTTCTCACACAGGCTGCCAGAGGAGGCAGGGAGCTGCCAGAGCGACCAGAGATCCCCGTTACTTCATCTTGCTGGAACGACACCTCCTTTTTGTCTCCATTGCAAATTGGCCATGATCCACCAAGTGCTCAGAGAGACAATTATTTTCATCCACCAAGGTTCTTATCCATGGCTCTTTAGCAAGTTGTTGGATAAAGCTGTCCCGATAACTTCTGTTGGATGATAAATTGTCCCGGATATAATTGTAATAAATGATACTATTCTCCTTTTAAGATCATTTTATGCCACTGATATATGTTAATATAATAGCACAATCCTCAGTCAAATCAAGTGTCTCAGGCTCTGTTAACAAAAATCTACGAAGTCTGCGCCCCAGTCATATAATGGTAGTGAAACATCTGCTAATTGTAACTGTAATATAAGTGATGATATCGAGTTCTGAAAACATTATGAAGACCTTTTGTTTTATTCCAGCTAGAGGTGTATCTCCTCAGCATGTCGTTGCCAAAAAGCATGACGCTCCACTCTGTGTGCTGTTAATCACTGGATTCAGGACATCACACACCTGAACGCACCTGAAAGCAATGCTCTCAAGTAACTGCTGTTTTTTTCATGATATTCAGGTTTACATGATAAACAGAGAGAGGGAGTGGCGAAGGTCAGAAGGATACGGTCCGTCCCAGGGAACAGCACTGTCCCTCTTATCACCTCTCCAAAGATGCAGCCGACTGACCACATGTCCACTGGGGTCGCACACACACCAACACACAGGCACATGCACAAGCAAACACACACACACACACATGCTCGCATTACCGTCATCTATTAAAAATCACATAACACTTCTACCTCCTACACTTGTTAAAAACAAAACCAATTCCCAAATGTTTACCCTGTATGCCTGTGTCTATTTTTCCTGTGAAACGTGAAGATATTGTTGATGACTCATCTTGAGCTCATTGGGTGTTAAATCAATTTATCCCGTCAATAGATTTGGAGAGGGGTCCACCTGCTGACCTCTTGTCTAAGGACTCAACGTCTGTGAGCCAATTGGAAGAGAGAAGAGCCCAAGACGTGAGATGAGTAACTTCCTTAATTTGAATCTTTATCATAACTAAACCTTCGTAATATTTCAAATATTTTGTTTTACTGAGATATACACCATTACAGAAGCTAGAGACAAGCTAACTTCCATTTTACTACATGACACTTTATAAAGTAATAACAAATAAAGGTGCAATCATTCCTTAATGAAGATATGCAGTACATGTCATCACATGTCACACCAGCTATATTTGTGCGACATGTAAGCCAAACAGAGCATTTTGGTTATCATCAATCCTTAGCTGTGCTATATAAATAAAACTTGATTTGATTTGATTTGATTTAGCTACCTATTTAACACATTGTTTTACTAAATGGCCTTTGAACACACAGTCACCCTGCGGCTCGCTGTGCTGTGACCTGCGACAGGCGGCTTTTCTTTATCATCATTTGACAGGTAGGTGCCGATAACTTCAGCCAGGTCAATACTTAAAATCGAATAGTCCATGAAGTGAATTAAGATGAGCAACGGCGGGGTACCAGTCCAGAAACTAATCTATAAGCAGCATATTAACAAAAGCCATTGATGTACTGTACAGTAAGAAAGGATGAAGTGTTAGGTGATAAGAGTTCCAGAGACAGAAGGAAGGAGATAGTGCAGAGCTCATTGCAGGGGTTTTCTAGTTCTCCAGAGCATTAATCTTTCAGGGAGTGCACACTCAGGGATGGAGAGACAGCAGTATTAGGCACAAGCAACTGCAGACACACACAGCTTATCTGCCGCTTAGCATTTACAGTGCAATCCTCTTTTAACCAATGAGGTAGGAGATATTTTACATGTTCGTTATTGTCAACGAATCCCATGGAAACACTAAAGTCCTTTATAAATTATTTCTACCTTGTAAATTCTGTATTAAGACTTTACCATCATGGCATTTGTCTCATTTGTTTAGCTAACATGCTAATAGTCAACCTTTCAACTTTCCTCACACCACCAATGAGCTGCTACTAACAGATGCTCAAAATGAATACATAATCCTTCATTATTAATTTACTGAATTCTTAATAACTGTGTCTGACTCACATGTGTGGGCACACTCAGATGGCAAGATGCACTTCACATGTTCACACACGTGCACAAACTCAGCAGGGGGACTTTTGATCCATATCCATCCTAATGAAGGAAGTCATCTGAAGGATGCAATTACAGCCCCTCGCTGCAGGAGGACACACCGGGTATCCCTCACAGAAACACTCTAAATAGCCAACACTTAAATATTTAGAGAACGAGCTCCATATTTTTGAACTGAGAGATTGAATAACGCTTAAGATGCAGACATTGTGACCTGAGAACAATTATATAGGATGCTTGTGTTAGGGTCTTCTTGCAGGTTCAATTAAAAGTGTTAAAAGAGGTTCAGTGGACATTTTAATGGAGATTTGTTATAAAGGCAGCAACATTATTTAGTTCACCTCATTAACATACAGGGAACATTAGGCCACACTAATAAAAAGGTAAAAGTAATGGAAAATAATGGAACTAAAGCAAACAATTACCATGTGAAGCATGTCACACTGTATGAAATAAATATCTACATATATCATAGGAATAATTGTCAACCTGACTATAGGTATTATTCCCTTTATTTTAAGCTCTCCAATCAATTGACTTTAAGAGTGTTTCAATTGGCAGATCTTGAGTCGTACACTTGCAACCCATGAGTTCTACAAAGAGTGATCGAATGAATTCTCTATTATATACAGCAGGCAGTAACCTAACAACAGAAATGGTGTTACCATCAGATAACAAGGATACAGTCCCGCCCAGGGAAGAGGATTTTGTGGCGCACCATTTCTCCCATAATGCACCCCACCGACCATAAATCCACTGCACGAAAAGAGGTGACAGTAAGACGAAGCGGGAGCAAAAGAAAAGAGAGGAAGGCAAAGGTTAGTGTTAGACACATTAAGCTTTCTGGGAGAAGCAACAGTAAGTAGCCGCCATTCAGCGAAGGAGAAATAATTAGTCAGAAGCTGGTTACATAGAGACAAACTCAAATGAGAAAAGTAATAGACAGAGAGCAGAAGAGGAGAATGACTAACTAGCGGCAGGAGAACCAGAGCCTTGGAGCTTACAGACTTCTATGCGTTGGAGGAAAACTGCTAATGAGTCATATCTTCGTCTGATATTCAACCACATGTCTGCTGTTCTAGAGGCTTTTAATCAGTGACTCGCTGCCAACACTTCATTTCATTTAAGTTCATTTGTAAATTGCGCGGCTTAACATGATGTTCATATAAGCTTCAATAAACTCTTTTAGTGAGGTAGTGTATCAGCAAATATTGCTAGTGCTATCCTTTCAATATTTCTGAATTTCATCCACTCATTCACGATGAATGCTCACCGTTCTCTTTGTATCCCATGCCCAGGATCACCTCTGGGGCTCTGTAGTATCTGGTCACCACATAGGGGGTCATCATGAAGCTGGTGCCTGCGGTCCTGGCCAAACCAAAGTCCAGGATCTTCAGGGTGCAGTCTGACTTCACCACTATATTGCTTGGTTTGAGATCCTAAAGATGGGAATAGACTGATTTGAGGAACTGTGTATACATAGGTCATTTACTAACCTTATATTCTTAGACAGGTTTGAATTATTACTGTTATTTGACTTGTTTATTATGTAAGGAATATTGCATGTGGTTTAAAAAAATAAGTAGTATTAACAGCTATGTTTGTTTTTGTTATTAATCTATTAAAGGGGCAATACATGTAATCATTGTTACATTTGATTACATTTATATTGTCACTGAAGACCAAAGCACAGGGGGAAAAAAAAACCTGTTTCCACGGTGCCACCTTATCCAAAGTGATGGCTACTGATGTTAAATTGAACATTTCTACCCAGAAACTTGTCAAAACAAACCATATTAAAGAGTTAAACAATTGAATGGAGGTGTCTTGCTCTCCTACCCTGTGAATGATGCCGGCTGAGTGCAGGTGTTTGATTCCACACAGCATCTGGTAGAGCAGGTAGGACATTCTCTCGTGGTCAAGCTCCATCTGAATCACCTGGCACAAGTTGGCATCCATCAGCTCCATCACTAGGTACCTGGGAAAAAGATTGCATGGATTTATAAGGGGTTTACGGACCTAACAGGTGAGTGACTGATGAGTTATTTCACGGGTTATCCTTTAACTTAAATCATTTGAATTATAGCTCTAAGTGAAAGTGATAAACTGAGCATTCCTTTACCACATCTGGTGCCACAAAGACAAATAATTTGCAGTTCTGTTTACAGAGACATTGTTCTAAACTCTAACACAATCTCATGTATCATTCATTATGTGAACAGGACACCTCTATCAGCCTCTGGTTACTCCTACAGTACTTTCACTCCAGAGGTTATGTTCCAACAACTGCAGGTGTGAAGGGGCAATGAGCAAATCAGTCCCTTTCTACTCTCTGTCATTTGAGTAACAATATGACAGGAAAATAGGCATCTTTTCTTTTCCTGTGACATGGAAATATAATCATGCATAGAAGGATTTAGTATACTCACACATCCTGGAAGTCCTCTAATGATTTCTGTTGTGTGAAGACATTTAATAAACTGATAATCTGAAAGAGAGAAGAGCATGGAGAGGATCACCGTAAAGCAGTTTCAGTAAATGTACAAAATCGAAGTTAGCAGGGAATGTGGAGACAAGTATTAAAGACCCTGAAGAACTGCTGAGTAAGAGATAGAGTAGACCGAAGAAGTGAATTGGAACAAAAGAGTGGGGATAAATGTGTAGGAGGGGAAGAAGACAAAAAGAAAAGAGCTCAAACTGTGGCACTGGAGATTACATTCTTGCCTTGGAGAGCTCTCTGTTTCACTCTCCTGCCAGTTTGGTACATTTCTGGAGGCATCAAATTTAACACGGTCGTAATGTTGCAGTCTCTTGTCTCAGTTTTGTGGCGAAGGGATTTATCAAGAACCAGAAATAGACACTGAGTATAGTCTAAAACTGTGCCTCATCCTGACAATAGAGACATTGTCATCCTTCCCGCATTCCTCCCTATCCCCATTACCCCTCAGCTGAATCACTTACATTTTTGTGATTGACACATTTCATGAGCACCAACTCCCGGTAGGCCCTCTTTGCGTGGGTCTGGTTCTGGAAGGGTCTGCTCAGCTTCTTGATGGCTACATTTCTGTCCAGGACAGCATCGTAGCCCGCACTGCAGAAGAGATAAAATAGAGGACAATGGAACCATTTTCCTTTTGTGTTTATGGTTGGATGAATCACAATACTGTGGCAATCCACTCTGAATGTCATTGGACACAAACATAATAATTATTTTTGACAGCTCCAACAGCTCCAACAACAAAAAAATACTGAAAATTTAAATAAAAATGATTTGTTTAAAGATGTTATCTGGAAAATATTTTTTCTGCGGTATGGTCTTGTCAGTAAAAGATAAACCTTAAAATCAGGTTCAATGTGGCTGATTGGCTGTTGTGAGCAAAAAAACACAAGCATTTTTTTAGCGATTAGAAAACAGTTCTAGCAAAATAAGCTAAGTCATGGTAGTTAAACAATGTGTGGTATAAAAGGCTAGCAGTGGGAGCAGCCATCTTGAAAATGTGCAGCAATGCTCCCAAGTCATGTTCTTTACATTCTGCCAACATTGCGTGAATGCAAGCACCAGTAAAAAACCCAGGAAGTCACTGTGACCTGCCAAGAAATAGTGACCTTTGGACCGAGCTGGGCTAGCTGCTCCCAGCTAAGTTAAACGCTACAAACTTTAAATGTAATATACAGATAAGAGAGGAGTATAACTGTTATCATAGTACAACCTCCTGACATTTTTATTGTTTTGTGCAGATTAAATGTGTTGATTTCCTAGAGAGCTGGTGTGCATAATTGTTATATTTGGACACAGCCAAGCTAGCTACTAAGCCCTGTTTCCAGTCTTTATTCTAAAACTAAGATAACCAGCTACTGGCAGAGGCTAACAGCACAGATTGAAAAATGGCATTGATCTTCTCATCTAATTCTTAGCAGATAAGAGGATTTCCAAAAATGTAAAACTATTCCTTTAATTCCAGGTACAACCATTAAAATGCTACCATAAAACCTGACTTTACCTACTTCTAATTATCAGCATTAAATATCAGATGACACTTGATTATAATATGAAAACATTATTGATGCTGTTGTATTAAGAACAATGAAGAGTACACTGCAGTGAAACAAAGGAGGACACTTTAGATGGCTTCTTTTTCCACATAGTGGCTCAACCCATTTTGGAGGTCATTACTGCAAAGTGAATTCTTTGCAGACTCGACACAATCCCAGCCCCTGGGAACATTTGGGATTTAGTCTCTTAGAGTAGATTTATGTTTGCTTTCAATGAAAAGCAGTACCATGACAAGAAAAAGCCACAATAAAGATGCCATTCACATCACATTCTCAGCTGAATCTTAAACTGACACACATTGACTCTCAGTGCTGTATGCAGGCTCACTGCATCAAGTCGACGCTGTGTGTGTGGGTTTGTGGACGGATGGGATACAAGTATGGTTCATCATGTCTCTGGAGACTGCAGGCCAGGGATGTTGTGTGACCATGGAAACAGTGAATCCTTCATAAAAGCATTGATCCAATAGGGATTGGGGCCTGTCATCACGTTTCTTGCTGAGTGAAAGATGATGTCATGACAAGCTAAACTACTTAAAGCCTTCATCCCTCATAAGATTGCTTGGAAAGCTCAGCCTGACCGAGCACAAAAGTCATAAGGGCAGAGATGTGCACAGATTGGTCAAATGTAACGCCATTACCATGTTCTCAGGCTTTAAGGGGCAAGAACCCCCTGATTGCATAAGAAAAAGCAGAATTACTCACTCTCTGCTTTTTTATATTCTAATTTACATACAAGCTGTTGTGCGGCACATGAATGTTGGTAGAACATCTGTTTAAATCAGACAGATGTTCATGTAGATGAGATTATGACATCCACTCTGGGATTATGCTGACAGTAATGCACAGTTGGCAAGTCGCTCTAATTATGTTATCATCCTGTCATAATAAAATCATTCTTCTAACATTAATATACATGTCACAGCTTTGTGCTATACTGTTGACATAGATGAGATCATTTCAATGTGTGTCACATTTCATCTCTATATCCAGAATAATATTACATCATTATTTGGGGGTTTTATGCGGTTTGGATCGTGGTAATGCCGTCACCAGATGACACCAGATGACAGCTGTAGGCAGGGCCAAGCAGCGCAGGTTAAATTAGATTTGCACTGTCTCCCTGCCATCCATCTCTACAATATCCTTCAAATGGGCACAATCCCAGCATTAGCAGTAACAGCCTGCCCAAGCTCCTTTGCAAATGCACAAAATTGCTTTGGAGCGGAAGGAGAGAAGGGCTGAGGGCATGGGAAGCAAAGGAAGGACAATAAAAGAGAGCGAGTGGAGGGCAAGGGGGTTTAGACTGTTGAGAGCAGCAATTCTTCAAACACCATATAAGAAAGGAAGATATAAAACATGTCAACTTGGCTCATCCCAGGGAGCGTCTCTGAGGGACGTATATCAACACAGTGACACTGCATTAACATAAATACAACTTATAATAAATATGAATTTGTTTGGTCACTTGACAAAGACTGTGAGATGCATTCCTTTAAGTGGAGACTTGGCAGTGGTTCGCTGCGTTCTGACAGGGCATGTGAGATGAATTACAATGAATATGAGCTCTCTGCAATCCGGATTAAGGACTCACCCGTTCTGTAAAACCGTTATAGCCAACACATCCTTATTCTATCCAACAGTTATCATTAGCTCATTGCACCGGAAAGAGAATGAGCCTATAGTCAATCCAAATTGTGTGGCCAACCACTTCACATGTATGACTACATTTTGCCAAAAATCCTGATTCAACTAATAAATATAGTCATTTTTGTAGTTTTTTCATGTCATATTTGACAGCTTCTACTGATAAATAATGCTCATATTTTGACACTTTCTTAATAAAGAAGCAATAATGGTCCTTAATTTGCACTACATGTTGTTGTTTGCTTTTACATTTCCATCCTTCTTACCTTCTAAAGTCTAATATAGAATACATTCATAAACTATTGAATTGGTATAATAGGAAGACACAGGTTCGCTTCTCAGTTAGCTGTGACAAAATGTCAGTCACTTGCAAATACATTTCTCCAAAATTAGAGCAGGAAGATCTTTTACTCATTACTTGCCACAATTGATCCTTATTTGTTTAGGGACACAAACATGTTTATACGTAATCACGCTCTGGTTTAGTTCAAGCTTAATCAATACTTAATTACACATGTTTTCACAGAAATAATAGAAAATGTTGACAAAGTTTAAAAGAAAATTGTCATCGGATCATTATCTTAGATATTCCTATTCACCTGCATCACAAATACATTCATAATTGAAGTTTATTTGTTCTTTTAAAGCAAACTCTATCTGTTTGCCATGTCGGGCTGATCACAACAATTCTGTCAAAATGGATCCCAAGGCTGCATGCTGTGCAGATGTTATGTTTGGTCATGCATAATGGAGACACAGCAGGATTTCATAGAGCACTGAAGAGCACTGACTTTCTGATTGCCCAATTAAATAAAAAAAGTAAAATTACTTTGTTCAGCCTTTTACTCACACAACAGTGGAAACAGTAAGCAGTGATTATCCTCCCTTAACAATCTCCCACAGCAATAAACTACAACACAATTAGAAAAACAACAACCAGCTAAATGAGATAATCACACATTGAATACTAATTAAAAAACACATCAAATAGCATGATATGATGTATAAGAGGACATTAAGGTAACACACTGTTGAGCACTTACCAGACGATTCCCTGAGCTCCAGACCCGATGGGCTTTAAATTCTGGTAACGTTTTAAAACTGTGAAGGTGGAGTCTCCCACTTCCACACTGTAGAACTGGTTGTCCACTTTGCTTTTGCTCATGTTGTAATGTTGGGCGATATATGACACATCCACTTGTTTTCCAAAACCCTGCATAAATAAAACACAACAAAAAAAGATGTTGTTAGTTATGTTATAGAAGATTTATGTGTTTACTTACCTGGCAAGCTGCAATAACAGTAACAGTAAAAGGTCATTCTTATTGTGCATATGTCAATACATTATTATTTTTAAAATCATTAACCATCCAAAAATCAATCAATGTGTATCTAGCTGCTTCTATAATATTGACTCTTTCTTTTGCATTAAATGTGTGTATATTGGTATTTAAGTGTGTGTTTGGGGATATTTGGTTAACGGGGAAGGTAGAATAAACAGGACAGGACACACAGTACAGGCCAGTTTACACTGTCTCCATGCAGAAATGTAAACTCTACATGTTATGACATTAGTGGCACTAACTGTATTCACCAGACTGAGGACATTATTATTTCATAAATGTGCACACAGAGCAGTGGAACAAACGGTGCCACAACAAAAAACGATCAGTTAATTACAGACTTAGTAATTACAACACTGCTCACAAACAAAACAAAGCTGTGTGTATTACTGTGTATTACTGAGGGGCACACGTTTGAAACACTTCCTAGAAATGCAATGAAAAATGTATATATTTGATTTAATACATTTTAATTTAACATTGCCAGCATGGTATCCAATCCTCTGATCTGGTTACTTCAATACATGCAGCCCTTGCTATATAGCCATCTATAGTGGCTATTAAACATGTACGAATGCACGTGTAGAACAGACACATGCCAAGTTCATAATTTTAGCTAAAGCGAAATAGCCTGTAGCCAAACATGCAGTTCTCACACATGCAGACTTGTGATATAAACTCATTGTAAGGAAATTAAACCCGTAGGAGTTTCACATTTAAAAGGAGACAGGCGCTTCAGCTTCAGCTAGGAAGCCTCTTCATTATTTTGTCTTTCAGTGGCAGATAAACTTTTAAGGTAACTTAATCTAAAATCAGGCCTACGGTACCTGACATGTTTTATTCTTAGCTTGCGTGAATTCATTTTTAACACCATAAGGCTACAAACTCTTCACCTAAAAATGTTTTTGCCGCAAGCTATTTAAATAATAGCTCCCAATTAATGAGTTGAAATCATTTTGAGCTTCAGGGTTATCCACCGTTATGTCTTTACTGTTGAATACATGTTGTTAAAAACATCTTCACTCAAAGGGTTTCTTTGGATATCTCAATTCTAAATACAGAAACACAACAATACCACAACATACAGAACAATGAAGGGGAAATGGAAGTGAATGAGTACTGTACCTTGTTTACCTGTAAGGAACACACACCTGACAAAAGGCTATCTTCACATCCAGGATTGGTTGGCTGCAGTTGTATAAGAAATGTCTGCTCGTAAATACCTGTGACACACAAACAGAGGAGAGCCAGAGTCAGGGAGTGAGTCATGCGGACATTGGTTACACAAATGTACAATATGTAGCCTGCAATTTGATCAGAAAGAATGAAACTGATCCTAAATATAAAGTCTACTGATGGTACATTCAATCACATCTGGATTTATCTTTTATTGCTGACAACAACAACACATAATATATAAAATATAAGAAATCAGTTTGATTTATCATGGTCTTAGTGGAGCATTGTGCACAGTAATGGAATAGTTGTTTGGGCCCTTGTTCTTCCATCGCTCCTGATGTTTTCTCTCCACTCTGTCCCCATCATTCTCAATCAAAGTGAGAAAAACAACATGTTGTCCTTACCCACTCCTCTATTACAGTAACAAGAATAGACCAATATGATCGATTCTTCATCAGAGTGCAATGCACCATGGCTACAATGACCAATGTCTTTGTGTTTCAAGGTACTGGTGTGACGTGAGTTGAAAAAAGACCTGAATACAGATGGTGTTGTCGAGGAGAAAGACAGTAAGGTTGTGGGGGTTAATGACTGACTGAAGCCTTATATTTCTGCTATCCCTCTTTATTTGCACAAGGCTGATATCATAACAGCACGTCAACACTTTTTGGGTCAGATTGTATAACACCTTTTGACATTCTTATAAATCTTTAATTTTCAGCTTTAAAGCTAATTATTTTGCCAAAAAGGTTGGAACCTTAAAACCGATTAATCCCTTAGTGCACAAACGTGTAAATGTCCTCATTGTCTTTTGGCTATATATGAAGTAAATCAAAGTTATTAAATCAGTAAGATTAGTTGTGCAACTGATTTATGAATGTTTTTTTTAATGTTAAAACTACAAACACATATACATATTCTTCAGGCAACAGCCTCAATAATATACATGTCTCATCTTCTTTGATATTGACCTTGACAGTAACTACTATAACTTCTTAAACCAGGTCACGGGATCTCTGCGACATTACCTAGAAAAGACACTGAGGAGATAATGCATTCAGTTTCACACGGTTATCTTTAATAGCACTATCATACATGAAGCAAGATTTCAAAAAGCTTGTGCCATCAGGCATTGCATTTGCATAAAAGTAGGGTAGAAACTTTGGCAAAGCTGGGAGGCTTTTACAGTGAAGGTCAATTTGGTTTAAATGTAGATTTGCACATTTCCTGAGGCTTTTGTGTTGGCAGTTCAGTTCAAAAGATTGCAAAGGAGGAATAAAGTCGAGCTATGGGCTGCAGTATCCCACAATGACTCTACCTTCAAAGGTTTTCCATGTAATGAAGCTCCCAGTGTGCTAATGATCATTTCTTCTGAATAAATGCATAAGTAATGTTAATGTTGGCAATGAAAATAATAGACAAGAAAAAAAGTGTTTGCTTGCCCAGCAAGAGGGGTCATATGCTTATAAAAAAAGTGACAAATGTCCCTAAATGGTTTGGCAGTGTTCACGAAATGTAGAATAGCAGCTGAAAGGATGTGTCTCCACAATGTTCTCTTCTAAATGTACTGTAGGACTTTCCGGACACAAATGTATTACTCCACCAGTCTTTTAATAATGACGAGGCTTTAGCGCCTCCGCTAAATCCAAAGGGAGTAGGGCAGTGTTCAAAAAGAGATGTGGGACACTAGGTTGGCCCATTCAGGCCGACAGTTTACTCTATACCTTTGCTGTTGAAAACTGATTCACTATAGTGCCTGGAATAAAAGAAGTAGAATAATCAAACAACTGAAATTAGAGTACAACCAAATAAAAACATTGGAGAGAGTTACATTGAAAACGAAAAGTACAGTTTTGAAGAGAGAGTTTTCTTAGATGCATCCACATATTGGTTGCAATCTACCACTGTTGTGATTTCATTTCACATCAATATGTTTGACATGACACCACTATCACCACATTTAGCAGCACAATATTTGCTATCAATCTAACAGGTCAACACTGAAATAAGCCCCTCCACCTAGCTAGCTACATCTGTCCCACTCCTAATCTTCAGCCATCTGTGTACATAACATATTAAACCTCTCACATGGCCAAAATGTTTGTCTTCCAGCAGTGTATGGTGTAATAATTCAAACACAACCTGGATCATCTCTCAAGATGATAACAGGATGTGCAGGAATATGTGGGGCACATAACTGGTTTAGTTTTTTCTTTACTTTACAAAACATTCAAAACAACATGAATGTAGAACATGTTTTCTTTCTGCTGTTATACTTTTATAAAAATCAGAATCAACCGGGACTTTTGCCCCCAAATATTTGGTAAATGTACAGTTTGCTGCTACTAGTATGAATCCTGCTTGGTTTTACCCATACTCTACAGTAAAATATGCAATACTAATACAAATTAATTGTTAATGAAAAATATTTCATTAATATTTATATAATAAGAGAAAATACATGAATAAACATGAACAGGAGAGGAAAAACTGATTATGTTGTTATACAAATATGTTGCATATATACTGTTGTGAATATCACTTTTTTCAAGTTTTCTGGGTCTTTCATATTCACTCAAACCTGGTGGATAATTTCAAAAAGGATGTAAACCCTGTAGATGTTTGTCCGCAAAATATGGAGCAGAACCATGAAACTCTGTGGGATCTTAACTGGATAACAATAAACAATTCATCTTGGAAGTATCATTTAAAAAAACATTACACTGCATAACAATAATAAGTTAGGAAACCTTGACTGTCATGAAAAAAAGGACTTGATTTGTATAATTATCGAGAACATTTAATCATGAATATGTGACAAAAATGACACACATCACACTATTTTTTTGTCTTTGTGAAGCTGACAGCAGATTCTGTGTTTGTTGAACCCTGAGACCAGATTCTGCTGATAGTGGTAATGGTTGAAATGCTGCCGTCTAAAACTACAGTCAGCACCATTCTTTTAAATGCCCATATATCATTCTGACAACAATTTGTTTCATCAGTACATTGTCAGGTGATAGAGGGTTTGTTACTCCAGCTTCAGAGTTTGGAGAGCAGCAGTGCTTCAGGAGGATGTACAGAACATTTGGACACTTTGTTGTAAAGATTGTACGATATTTTCAATTTGTAGCAGTCAAATGTTGGATGTTAGTTCTGGCATTTCCCCTTTTCTGGTATTGACTGTGTGTCTGATAGTGCTGTTTGAATTGATCAGCCTGGGATCAAAAACAAGCCAGTTTAAGATAAAACTGTGCCAAAGCATCACACTCATAGTCTTTGTCTCTCACTAACACATTCAGACACAAATGTATTGCACAATTACAAAAGGCCGGCTCTGTTACACTGATGAGACACTCGTTATTAGGAAAAAACTAAAGAAACTCAAGAATGAAACAGAAAAAGACAAGAGAGGAGGTTTTAATTATCTGGAATGGGCTAATGCTTATCACTGATACAGCAGACCATTAATCTCCAGTGCTGCATGGCGATGCTGATGCTGAGTTGTGCTGGTGTATGTGAGCCTGTGTGTGTGTGTGTGTGTGTGTGTGTGTGTGTGTGTGTGTGTGTGTGTGTGTGTGTGTGTGTGTGTGTGTGTGTGTGTGTGTGTGTGTGTGTGTGTGTGTGTGTGTGTGTGTGTGTGTGTGTGTGTGTGTGTGTGTGTGTGTGTGTGTGTGTGTGTGCTCTGCAGTAGCTGTTCTTTAGCATTTGGATCCTTGGCATTCTGTTACATCCGCCTCATGGGCACAACAACGCCTCAGGCAAACCAATGATCACTCTGCATACTGAGTTCCATTGTTTAGCAGTATCTTATAATCCCAGCACGATCTACTGTAGGACACTTCAGCTCTCTCTTTCACCTGCTAGTTTACTGCACATGCATGGCAACCATGCTGCATAGCAGCCTCTGATTGGACGGCTGGAGGACCAGTGTTGAGGGCCAAAGAACTGTTAACATGAGCAAAGGCACCAGATCAGCAAATGTCTCCCCGTTTATGCAGTTCTAGTGTTCACTTTACATAAATGGCTTAAATTAGTTTCTTAGGTTGTGATAAAAAATATTTTAAAACTCCAATTATATTAACTGAATTGATTCAATTAATGATAGTATCAAAGGTTGACAAGAACGGTATCACCCTCTCGGCTCAACTAGAACAAGAAGGCAACATTTTAAAAAGAAGCAAAGAGCTAAAGACATGTTTATCATAGACACTGGACCGTTTGACTTGAAAAATTCAAGTGTAACTATTAACATTTTCAATTGCTGCTTTACATTTAGGCGTGGCCTGCCATTTTTCACAGTCGACATTTTGTGCTATTTAGTACACAATGTACTAAATAGATATAATTGATGACATGTTAGCGTTCCAGTAAGACACACCACTGTGGGTGTATTGTACACACATGTAATGGAGCTAATAATTCCCTGGGACAGAACTGTTATGGTTATAGTTTCCAGTAAAGAAAACAGAAATTGTCTACCATTTCTGTATTCAGAAATGGTAGACAATTTATTTTCACAAAATGAAGCTCTATGCTTGATATTACTTGCAAGTAAGATCAACATGACAGCATCAGAAGACCCAAATGAATATTTAATTATGCCAGTATGCTAGACAATACATTTGTGTGAACTGCAGAAACACTCATATCAGACACAAATATTATTCTTATCCAATTTAAATCATCCGAAAAGTAAAATGTTGTTCCAGCCTTGGCAGAGCAGCAGGTGAATGCGCCCATTCATGATTTTGAAGAAAGGTAGATTTAAATTCATAGACACTATTATTGAAGGAAAGGATATGAGAAAACGAAAAGGGTAATTTGAGTATGTTTCATTATTTGTTTTAAAAAGTGCAGCCAGGGGAGATTTCAATCCAATATTGACTGAACATGTGTCTTGACAATAAGGTGTGTCAAAACATATTTAATAGAAACTGTACTGCAATCCAGAAAAATAAAAATAGATAGAACATTTTTGTAATAGATTGGCAGAAAATGTATGGCAACAGTGTTATAGAATAGAAAAACAATGAGGTGCATTATCAAACACTGTGCTTGCTCTATGCATTTTACAGACTATTCCTGACTCAGCATAGCCCATATTGTACAGAAAGACATGTCATGGTTGTGTGTTTCAGCCACATAATATAAGCTGAGTTATAGACAATGTTTTATGCCTGCATTAAATCGGTTGATTGACTGTTATGGCACCATAGGGCTTCTGATAAAGCACAATGTGCCCCCCTGTCCTGCACACCAGTGTAATTGTTTCCTGTCGTATCCATCTTTGTTTCCTCTCCTCTCAACAATCTCCTTCCCTCTGTTTTGTTGAGGCTTTAGCACATGTTGTCACAATGCACCCCACAACAGCCTCCATCTATGTCTTCATTCTTCCCTCCATCCTAAACTCTGATGAGAGTCTGCGTTCTCCCTTTTCCTGCCTGTCTTTTGTCCCTGCCTCGCTCCCACCATTCCTGCTCCCAGGCTCCCAGCCTCGCTGCAACCGTCTCCCCTCCCCCTCCCTCCGAGCTCCATTGTGAGTGCTTGGTTCAGCAGCCTCAGCCTCTCTCCTGCAGTATGCAGCCTTGCCTCCACTGAGCAGCCTGAGCCAAACGCAGTACAGCCTCCCATTTGGGCTCAGGGGAGGGGAAGGAGAAGCACTTCAAACTGCAGATAGAGCCAGGAAAACAAGACGGCACCGACTCCACAGCTCATCTACAAGGCTGCGATAATCTGAATGCTCACTGGCATCCTATCGATTTGTTTCTTTACAACATTTATCCTCTCTGTCTGTGCTCTCATCTGTCTCCTCGGTCACATCTCCTCATTCACTTCAAGTAAACAACAGACATGTTAGCTGAAAAGCTGCTTACACTGCAATTTCCAGATGAGCCGCATGGTAGAAACATGCACAGCTTTTGGCAGGTGCATGAACACATTTCTGATTTAAAGCTTTTCTTAGAGAATCTAAAACATAGGGTTAGGTTATAGGGGAAAGACCAAGCACGTTATTCAAAGCACCATGCCCTTCTGTTAAACTCCTGAATATTCATATATATCACGTAACAGGGTAGAAATATTTCATTTGACACGATGACAGAGCTTTCCAGATGCCATGGTTACAGCAAAGGATGCTTTCTAAAATAGATCACTGCTGAGTTTACCACACCTTGTACTTTATGTACTAACATTTGTCCAATGCCGAAATCTCTCACAGATATGCATCATATGCACAAAGTGGATGGAATTCATCAAAATCGGAAGCCTTTAGTGCATAGAGAACGTTTGGCGATATAAGCCAGGTTGACAGCATTGTATTTAGTCTCGAATTAATGCCTCCGCTAAAATCCTTTGATGGCCTCCGAGTTGCTACAATGTCCCAACCCTTAGTGACTCTAAAGTCTCTTTACAGATGTGCTGCGCGCAGACTGGGAATGAATCAACACAGCTTAAAGTCTGGCACTCATCTGCAAAAACAAATAAAAGCTGCATTTTTGTCAGACCAAATCCAATTATGTAACTGTGCATCTCACTCTGCAGGCACATTTCTCTGTTTGTCTGGAGTGGTAAGCAATACTGCAGCCTGAGGGAATCAACTTTCAGCATTAATTGAATTTGTTTATAAGAATAACACGGTAGTGTCACTGTACGACTTTCCCTAAAAACAGCCTTTATAGTTCAGATGTAAATATGGTCATACTAAACATTAATCGCACATTTCAGTCATAATAATTATGGGTCATTTAATGCAAACCATTATAAAAGCAGTAAAAAGCACATAACACCAGACAGGGATAATAAAACTCAAGTGCGTGAAAATAATATAATACACAATTTTCTTGGTTTAATTATATAAACCAACATTACATCAGGAATCAAGAGAAACTCATGCTCATGAAAACACAGTCATCATTTCTTATTATTCCTTCAAAAAGAGGATGATGGGCGACTCACATCCTCACCCTAACATGGATTATTAGTCGGAAAACCACATTTCTTACCAAACTATCTCCAACTTCTTTTTACTCTGCATGTTTGGTGAAGTACAATGACAAAAGTACCATTACAACCTGTTGGGATTCATTAGGACCACGTTAACACACAGCAAGGACCAATAAGTCAGGGTCATTGGGAGATGATGGACTGTGCCAGTGTTCCTCAGTAATTCATCCTCTTTAATGACGACTTTGACCTTCCATCCAATCATGAGAACCACGGCAGAATGGCCCTGACAAGACTGATGCTGACATTTAAGTAATTGATGGTCAGCAATTGTTTTTGGAAAAGTCATGAACTTATCCCATTCAGCCTCTATTAAACGTTATACTATCCCGACCTGGACAGTGTTTATTGTCCTTTTTTTTCACATGGTTATGTTTCTCTCCTATTATAGCTCATGCTGTTATGAATATTTCAGTGCGACAACACTAGAATTCATTAAAACCCTATAATATCTCTTTTAATGATGTTTAGCCACTTCGCTCTAGGTAGTTACCTCTATCACATTTTAAATATTTGCAAGTATTTTCTGTTATTAAGTCCACATTTGTATGAACTGATCATCAAAACACCAATCTGCACCCTATAATAATTGATTATCAATTCTTTGTTTAAACAACTATATTGTCAGCTTATTGATTGTGAGGTTGCTTAACTTTGTTTAACATCATTGTATATTGAATATATTTGGGTTTTGGACTATTGGTTGAATAATACAAGACATTTGAAAATGTACTGTTGGACATTGTGGGTATTTGACAGCTTGAACAGACACTTTAGGATATTAATCACCAGATTAATTAATAATTAATCTAACTATCAGTTGTTGCAATAGTTCCTTCCTTCGCCGAATAATCATGCGAGCAACTCTCATTATCTCATCTTAATACATTGCCTTACTTTCTTGCATAACAAAGGATTAGCAAACTGATGATCTCAAAGCAGAATGGAATTAAAATGCCAGCATCATCCACTGCAAGATAACATTAGTCTGCTGGTCGCTATTTCCATTGATGATTCTCCATGGGTAAACAAGCTGCCTACCTAAAAATCAATATCAGTGAATATCACTTTGTGTAGACCTGCAGTGGCAACTCCATAAAAAAACCCGGATTGTTTTATAAACTGAAGCAGAAATATTAAAATATATTCAATGATGTATCTCAAGCTGATGATGAAGAGGAGGATAAGGAGACGTAAGGTGAACCTCTTTATCTAATGAATCACTCCCTTCAGCCGCTGCAGAAACACTCATAAAAGCTTTGTTTAATTGTTAAGCGTGTTCCCTGCAGCACTTTCACAAGCATCGAAGCCTGCACATGAATAATTCAGCAACCAAGGTCACAGTGCTAGAACCTCTCTCTTTTCCTCCTCTTGGAGAGTTTGTTTTGACTCCTTTAAACCTTCACTGACTCACACTGACTCGACACACCACCAGTAATTAGACCATGGCTGTGTGCATGCACCACAAAGGTATGTGGAAGAATTTGAAAACTGAGCCAAATACTGGAACTAGTTTGTGACTGTTTACTTGCACCTGTGCATTTACAGTCTATTTAAATATTTGTCCAATAATATGCACAAGAATGCCCAAAACTAATTTAGAGAAATGATCTACCCCTGAGGCTGCATCTCCTTTATTCCAATGTTTCCTGCACAGAGTGGGTGGATAACAACTCATCCCCTCTGTGTTATGAGTTCCGTTTTAATGACAAAGCCTCCCATAAACCTTCCCTTAATATGCACCACAAACACTCACGGCACCTGTATCAGAACCACCACTGAGGAAAAAAACTGATATAAATAAACAAATCACCTTTAAATGAGACTGCTGAGAACATTTCTATCCGCTATTCTTGCACTTATGGTGGATCAGAGGCTGGTCCCACATCCCCGCTGAAGTATGGTCTGCATAATGCACAAGGTGCGCAGCTGACTTCTGAGGGGGAGGAGGGATAAACTCTGCATGTAGGCCTACAGTATGGAGCCTATATGTAAGCCTTGTGTTTTGAAGAGCATCATCCATTTGCACCACCCCTGCACTTCTAATAAAAAATGCATAACATGCTTCACAACAGTGTTTATTCACACTAAGATTAGTAAATTACATGGTTCACAAAAATAAGATTTAAACTCAGAATATAAAAAAACTAAGAACGTCCTGTCATGTGATCTTAATTTAGGGACAACATGATAAAAAGCTGTGTAATGTTAAAGCTTTTGCCTGTAAGGATGGAGGTGGTGATGCAGAGGATGGACAACATTTTGTCAGGTCAAGACTAACGTCATAATGAAATCACAGTGCTGTAGTTGTTATAAAACAACACCCGCGGAGGTGAATGCATCAAGATGGGGTTGATGTTTTCTTAATTTTTTTTGAGTAGGTGTCCCTTGCACCGAGGCATCGCTAGTGGACTTCATTAACCTTCCCTCCCGATCAATATTCATCACTCCACCCTCCAGGCAGCTTGGGGTGCACGCATCGCACCCACATTACACAAACACCCGGCCTTACCATTCCGTGCCAGCTGATGACGATCCCAGTCCGGTGACAGTCCTTTTCAAAACATCCCGACGAGAAACAGTGCGGTGACCATAGCTGAAGGCTTACTTTACACCGTTCATAAAGATGGGTCCAACAAATAAATAGGCTACTAAAAAACAAGACAATGAGGAAAGAAAAAGAAGCAAAGGTGGACGATAACCGATGTTTGCTGATGCTGAATCACTCTCCTTCCTCTGCTCACCACCTTGTAACTGTTGTGCTGCAAGATGCTGGCTGTTACATTGTGGACCTACGAGAGCAGAGAGAGAGGGAGGGAAGAGGAAGGGGGTATTGGGAAATATGTTGCCACAGCAACCGATCAGGTCTGACGTCAAGCCCGAGCAGAGAGAGAGAGAGAGAGAGAGAGAGAGAGAGAGAGAGAGAGAGAGAGAGAGAGAGAGAGAGAGAGAGAGAGAGAGAGAGAGAGAGAGAGAGAGAGAGAAATCACATGCACGTCTCTGTACGGGAGGGGCGCAGCAGCATCACTGTGTTCCCATCTTGTACCGATGAGGCTGAATGAGAATATGGGGCGGGTTGTTGTTGTTTAGATTTGTCTCACTGAGCTGCCAACATCTCACCTCTTTCATTGGTCAACTCATTTAGCCAACAGTGCAGGGGCGCTCCAAGAAATCTCTGCACAGGGAGGTCAGATACTGAAAATTAGGTTTGTATGGCTATACACCAAAACCAAAAGTGATTTCAATTTGAGGGTTAAGAATTTGCAAACTTTGAGTTTCTTATTTCACACGTTGTGCAAGATTCAGTGGCATCTAGCGTTGTGTTTGCAGATTGTAACTACTCAATACCCTACCACTACCCCCTCCCTTTAGCGGTAACTGTAGGGAAATATGGTGGCTTTCAGGTACAGTAAAAATGCAAAAGGGGCGGCTGATCGTATCAGGCCACTGGCAAACCCTTAGGAGGCAGGACTGCAACAGTGTCAATGATTGTCTGCCAAAAATGTTATAAATACTTAAAAACAAGAAGAAAATGAATGAAAGACATCGGTAAAAAAAAGGCAAGGCACATTTTTAAGAAGACATTAGTACAAATAAACTCAATGCATACAGCAACAAGCATAACAAAAATCAAATCGCTTCTGAGATTAGCTTTTAGTGTTTATAGTGCAATTTTTTTTTTTAAAGTGTTATTTACATAATACTTTTGTTAGCCTTTCTGGACCGTTGGTTTTATTGTATTAATTCCTTCTTATATTTTATTTCCCAGTTGTACCTGACATATCGCTATGACTCTTCATCTCTTTTATATATTTCTGCAAAAAAGAGAAAAGTAATCAAATTATTCATCCTATCTGTAAATGTATTCGGATTATCTGCAGCATGCACATGCCGATGGCTCTTTAAGCCTCGGGTCACATCTGGATTGGGCAACAAGACCTTGCTGCCCACCTGGTAGACTACTGAATGCAATATATCATTTAATACATTGATTTTTAAAGCCGCAGTATACATTTCAGATCTACATTAAATGAGGTTTGGCAACTTCAAGAAGAGGAACCAAAACATATGTGAGTGTCAAGCCTGTTTAATGTTGCTGTTTGGTGTGGAGCAGAATGGATTTCGTTTAAATTTGGTTTACCAGACCACATAAGTAACATTTTATATAGAAGTGATAACTGTATGCAGCTTTGGCAGAACTGTTGCAAACTCCCAATCATAAATTACATTTCTCAGTATTTTTATAAAATGCAGAGTCGCCAGCAAATGAGCTTTTAAGTATAAAACCAGTCCATCAGGTGGATGGAATAACAACACATTAATTAAAACATGGCAAGGCCTGTAAGGCGCTCAAAAGAAGGTCAGGTTCTAATTTCCTCAAGTCAGGCTCCAAGGTTGCCCGGCTGCCAACAATGAGGTATGTTCTGACCTCAGTTTAATACGAAGATGAATAAAGCGTTTGACATTGTTGACTTCTACAGCAATGAGAGGTAATTGAAATCTTTTTTCTGAGTCTACTGACCCTCCGTGGGTAGCAGCTCTCAGTTTGTGTTTGAGCATTGAATCACATTAAATTAATTGTTTTCCAACATTTATTTTACCATGTAGGTGACTGTGTATCATAAATGCTAACAGTGAGGGGTATTGTAATGCATTATCTTGATTATTATTGATTTAAAGGTTTTGCAATGTTTGTTTCAAAACACAAGAAGAATGTGCATTCATAACATGGATGATCATGCTTAAAATCTAACATGAGATTGCGTACACCTTTCTTTTCTTCACATGAAGCAAGCATCCATGTTCTTTAAGCTATCAACAATTGTCAATGCTCACAGGCTAGTAATATCACTCCCAGACTGAGTTTATAAATGTGGGTACTCAGCAGCTCCACAGAGCAGCCAATCAGAGGCAGAGGTTGCTGCCTTGTTGCAATCCATTGCAGTCTCATTCTCCAGTGAGATAAGCCACTTGAAAAACTGGTAAGACAGTAGCCAGCAGAGTTAGCTTACCTTGAATAAGATGCATCCAAATTATATTTGTGGTTGGACACAACTCTGAGGACATCTTTACATGGACGAACACCAGAGGTACAAACATTATTACAAATAATTTCTAATGGCTCTCTAACACTATATTGCCAGACGTGGCAAGTTTTTATTACAACTCCATGCAGATCAAGGAAGTATTTTCAAAGGCTACAGGAACGTTTTTTTAATGCTCACCAGCTGTACCCCAAAGCTAAACTCGCCAGTCAGCAAACCACATGCCTTCAGCCTACCAGGTGCCCCATTTTTCCAAGAATGTCAGAACATACATAGTCACTCTTTCAATGCTTCAGTGCAAATCACTCTTGGGATTAAGACCAGCACTGATGATGAGGAATTAAGGCCGATACTGACAGAAATAGAAGGAAGAAGAAATTCTGAATTTAGAAGCCCTTGCATTTCACATTTCAAACCCTGTTGGCCTAACAGTCTCCTGATGGGGCCTCTCTGCCTCAGGTAATGAACAAAGTTGAAAATACATTGAATGAAATTAGACATTGAATGAGAAATTGATCTTGTTGCCTGCAGTTTATCAAATACTCATAAGTCTCCATGCTTGCTAGAAATAAAACAAGTCAGTACTTTAAATATTTAACATTTAATAGTAAAACACTAGCTAACACGTGCATTTTAAAGAACAGGTTTCTCTTGTGAAAGTCAGCTACACAATGACTCAGTTTATTCTTTCTTTTTTCTTTGGAAATGCCATGACCTGGAGATGAGGAGGAAGAAAAAAAAATAAAGTCTTGTCTTTCCAGTCAAGTCTCATTATTGAGGCAGGATCATTGACTACATTTGAAACATTCACCCTGTACTGCAGTGGAATGACGGTCACATTACTGCACAATCTGCTCTGCACAATCTCATATAAGTCTTGGTTAAAGCCATCTACAAAGTTATTTCAGGGTCTATAGTAGGAATATTAATTTAGCACTATTGGATGACTAAATGCCTAAGGGTTTTGGTACATTAGCTGACACCAGTTTTGATTATTATGGAGTGAAAAACACTGCTACTTTAGCCCAATGCTGTTATTGTTATGTAAAGAAGCAAACACAAGTATAATACTAAATGGTGTGTCTATGTATGCATGCATGAAAACAAAAGGAGTAAAACACTTCAGAATAGAGAATGTACACAAGAATAATTGTAAAACACAATGCGCAATGACATCAGCTTCTGAGATGTTCAACTGGCAGAATGTAATTTAAAAAATGTGTGTTGTTGTAATCTAGTCTTATCACTCCAGCATATGGTTGGTGATAATGATCATGCCTTTACTGACAGACACAGGCAGAGATAACCCTTTCAGCTGTCACCATTTATGTAAGATATGTAATGACGAGAAACAGCCACTAGATGGCACAACACAGTCCATAAATGAGGCACTTTGAAGTGTAGGAAGGAAGGAAGTATTCTGCAGTGAATTGCTTCCTGACTGCTTAGATGACTCCTAAACAACTTTGAAGTTGTGGGAAAAACTGAAATATAGGCTTGATCTTTATAAAGATGTGCCAGTGCTATCTCCTTCCCAGGAGTGAAGGAAAAACCACATTACACACAATTTAACCAGTTTTGAGAGCATTTAAACTTGGAATATTAGTAGTGAATTTCAGCTTTTTTATGAATATTTATACTAAATTACATCTTCTTTGTGCATGATTTTAAAGTGAAATCACTTCAGAGTAACACATGTTGTCTAATTAAAACCCGTAACTTACTTGGACTATGATGCCGATTGCACTATTTTTTCAGTTTTCTTTTTCTGTTATGGTATGTTGTATTGTTGGAGGAGACTGTGACCCTTATATTTGCATTGCCAAAACTATATCTAGCTATTGTGAATATGACAATAAAGCTTTTCAACATTTGAATCTGCACCTCAGTTCCATCTTTGACTTTTACTGTAATTGAAAAAAAAAATTGAAACTGATTTTTAGTTCATAAAAGCAACTATGTAGGGGTTTCCTACCTATAAAACTTTGAAGAGCTATATATAGAACATGTAACCAACCTGATTCTGCGTCCAGGATACATGCTTACTCATACTGTACATTTTACTCCCAGTTGTGTGTGTTACTATAGAAACGGTTAAATGACAGTGCACAGCAGCGAGCCAATGGACAGCCATAGTAAGGTGTCTTGTTACTCCAGCCCACGCTAGCTGGGCTAAAGGAGGGGTTATTCCGCTCCACGGCTGTAATGGTGACTTGGCTGCGCTTTAAGGGAGCTGAAAGCTGTGTTGTGGCCATCAAACACGGATTGTTTTGAGCACTTTGTAAGGAAGAGATTTGTTTTTAACAGTTGGATAACATTACCTGCCAGTGAATTGTTTTTTTTTGTAATCTGTATGCGCCGCAGAGGAGACCTGTTGCTCGGCTGCCTCGCCGCCGCCGCCGCCGCTTAGTCAGCCACTCTCCAAGATGTTGCTTTGTGGATGGGATGGCGTCTGGTCCCGTTTGTGTGCGCACTCATAGCCTCGTTGGAGTACGAACATTTCCCTTTCACGTGATTTTGTAGCTCTTCGCGACTGGTAAGTTGAAAAAAAGTTAGCTAACTTTAGCACAACGGTTGCCAGCAACTTGTCCCCGGGAAAACGGAGGAATGGAGTGTGTTGCGGTGAGGCTCAAACGCCGATGCTTCAGAGAAAAACGTTGACAATGATGTTAGCCAGCTACTTTAAGGCTGGTAAACAGTCTGTCTGTTGATATTTAGTGTGTCTATTTTGTGTTAACGTCACAACAATGCAGCCTCTACTGCTGTCTGACATTGGGCATCTTTGACCACACCAGAAACTGTATTTTACGTTTAGGAGGGAGGAGTAGCTAACCACCACCAGCACGATTTGTGTGTAATTTGGAGAAAATGGTCAGCAATTATTGACAACATGTTAAAGCCAGTGTTGTAAAGTAACTAGCCTAAGTACATTTAGTCAAGTACTGTACTGTACTGTACAATATTGAGGGACTTGTACTTTACTTGAGTATTTCAATTTTGTTTGCTACTTTGTATTTCTACTCCGCTACAATTCAGTGGTAACCCGTGTACTTTTACTCAACTGCATTAATTTAGTACCTTGAGTTACTTGGCACATTTGTATTAATAATGTGAAATGTAAACAACACTAAAATAAGACTTTATTTATACCTATAGTAACATTCACTAGCTACCCTGTAGCATACAAATAAATTAAACTAGCTGCACCATTACCAGCTGATAAACACTTTAATTCATCAATAATTATAATCAAATCATATCATTATATATTATTCTGAAATGGGAGCATATGCATAACGAGTACTTTTACTTTTGGTAATTGAACTATATTTTGATGCTTATACTTTTGTACCCCTACTTGATTAACATTTTGAATGCAGGACTTTTACTTGTAACAGAGTATTCCTACACTCTGGTACTTTTACCTTTACTTAAATATAAGATCTGAGTACTTCTCCCATCTCTGTTAACGTCACAACAATGCAGCCTCTACTGCTGTCTGACATGGGGAATCTTTGACCACACCAGAAACTGTATTTTAAGTTTAGGAGGGAGGAGGCACCACTACCAAAATAAGTGTCTGACTAGCTAACCGCCACCAGCACTATTTGTGTAATTTGGAGAAAATGGTCAGCAATTCTTGAAAACATGGTAAAGCTTGACAAAGCCTTTTAAAGGCATAATGTGTCAGTGCAGGCTGAAGGCTTTATGGGGGTTGTAGGAAGGCATTATGTTGTACCCCCTCCCCCTTCATTACCATAGAAAAGTAGTAAAGTTAGCTAAAGTCAAAGGTCATGAGGCTTTTGACTATGTCAGTCAAGCCTACAGAGAAAGGTAGTAGGAAGAACATTCCCATCTTGAGAGGTTATGATGGAGTTGGTCGGAGCATCATCATAAGAAAAAATGGGGGAAATAGTCAGTGGGATTGGTTTGTGTGTGTGTGTGTTGGGAAGAGGGGGGGTGTTGAGTGAGGTTTTGCAAAACCATGCTCTGCATGTCACGGTACACATAGCAACCCTGTGATTAACAGAAATGGAGCGGATGAGGTCGAGACCAAAATGAGAAGTGAGGGACGTGGGTCCAGAGCTGGGTTGATAATCATGGGATACTCATGGCTCTCTTTCTGGCTGTTTCCTGACCCTGGATGAGTTGAAAACAAAACATCCAGGGTGGCATACGGGTAAGGGAAACCAGTCCATAACTGAAAGGTACCTGGTTCAGTGCTGTGATAATGGCCAGTGTCCATCAACAATCTGAGAAGCATGTCGGCAAATTGACTAAATTGTAAAATCATTACAATTAATAAAAAACACACCACCAGGCACTCCCTTTTTATCTAGGTGAGTCAACGCTTCTGTTTAATTTCCGCTACAGGTTTCTTCACTAGACACTTTAGTGAGGCCCAGCTGTGAAAGCAGACAGTCTCTACTCCTTTTACAGCTTTGGGGAAAAATACATCAACTGTATGTTTCTGAACATTCATTTAAACTATATTTCTGCAGTTCATCAGTTTACTAGCACACAGCTTGGATTTGGTTTGCTGCACACATTTTGAAAACATTTTTACATCATCTGTCATGTTGGTTTAAAAGATATTCTGATGTACTAGACATTGTGTGTGTTTATGAATGTGGATGTTGTGCTTGCAGGCTGCATAATACAGTATGATTCTGGGAATAGAGGTTCACTCAGAGTTTGTTGTTACATTTTCCTGGCATGAATAACTTCAGGAAGATTTTCACCTCAATGTTGGCGAGAAGAACCTCTTCACATCGGCTTCTGTTCCAAATGTGTTTGCCAGCTGAGACCACTGTTCTGATCTTTGGAGGATATGAGCAAATTCTTTCTAAAATCGTATGTTTCGAGTTATGCTTTTGGATGGTAGAATCTTGCGTTTTTATGGCTGATTGCTTTGAAAGTAAAGCTCCTCCAGTTTTCAGAAGATTTGCGATCAAAGAAAAGTTTAAGAGCGATAGATGTACATGTTTTTCTGATCGTTGTGTTCCTGGCAAATGTAGAAGGATGAGCACTGGAAGAAGCGGCAGAAACCAAAGTTATTTGTACCTTCTTAGTAAAAGTTGCTCAGCTGAAGTGCAATTTTTCAAGGGATTGTTTTCAAATCCAATTCATGGGTTGTAGTAGCTGTGTCAGAGACAGGAAGGTGGGAGGAAAGGAAAAGATTCACCGAAGTGCAGAGTAAAGAGAACTATCACGTTTCCAAGATTATTTTCTTTAAAAATCCTTGTGACTGTGGCCAAGACTTTCTAACATTTTAGCAGCAGCAGGCTAAGCCTTGTTTAGATTTGTTCTTTCATGCTATAGTGTGGGAATACATGGGAATACCTGGGAACAAACATCCCCAGTGTTTGAAAAAGAAAAAGAGAATGAGGCGCTGAAGTGGTGAAGGCTGTCTGCTCTCGCTGTTTTGGGCCGCTGCCTCCTAAGCCCCCTCAATAATGAGCAGGACCATAGTCCAATGTGAGAGGAGCTGGCCTGCACAGCAGCCTCAGCGCGGATAAAAAACATTCCACTGTAGGTCTCTGCTGAAATAACAAGGGCCGCAAAACAATCAGTCTTCACAGCACCCGCTCTCCCCATTCTCATGGGTAATGAGCAAGATGGGTAGTAACCCACTTTGCCTCGGACTTCACGCCTCCCATTGACTAGAATGTTTAACCTGCATTCCTGCATACACATTTAGGCCTGTGACATGCTTACTCATTAACTCTCTTCTACAAACTTGAATTCATAGAAAGGACTTTGTTTCACATATTGCTTTCAAAAATAAAGCCAGACACTAATGAGGCTGCTGACCCAGTTTATGCCAAGAGCTTCTGGAAGAGTGATATGCTCAGATTTAGCTGAAAATGGAACAAAAGTGGTTGGACACAACTCTGATGGTGCAAAGCCTGGTTTTAAAATGTTGAGTCAACTCTGGTTCTTTTTAGCAAACCTAGCAACGGAAGGATGTTGATCTGTCAGTCTGTGGGTCGGTCTACCGCTTTGATTCAGATAATATCTCAAAAACTATTGGATGGTTTGGCACATATTTAGTACAGATAGTTATAGTTCCTAAAGTATATTTCCCAATGACAATGGTGTTCCACTAATCTGTCCAATGGCTGCAGGAGTGCTATTGTCCGGTTTGGAAAGTGGGACATTTTTAGGCAACATTCCAGTATTGGAAAGGTAGGGGGAAGGGAGAAGGGCGATTCTGACCGGTTCGACCATCAACCAAGTAGTTTGGGACTTCTGCTTACAATAATTGTAAAAGTTGAACTTTAATATGTAGATGTAGAAATGTTAGCAAAACAGGTTCAGTTGATGCCAGAGATGGATTGCAGTTGGAAAAGTTGAATATCCACAAAACACAGCCACCAATATGTGATCTCACACATTACGTTTCGGCGTCTTTTGTGTCCCTTAGCTAAATCTGTGTGCACCTGCAGTTTCTTCAAAAAGTTGGAAACATTTGTTTTTGTGTTTTCAGTGGTTCCAAAGGAATTGAACATTTATGGAAAGTGGCATGTACCTTGTATCGATCCCAGACAAAAGTTATGTTTGGTTGACCTTGCATAGAAACTATGCCTCATTTGTTGTGTTTTCATTTTCCATGTTTTTCTGTATAAAATCTTGTGTGAAAGCAGTGATCTAGCAGATCCAAATATACCCTGCACTGTCTTTAATGTGGGTTTGCTGTCTAATTTGTGGGTGGGAAACGTAAAAAAATAGACTTCAAAAGTTCAAAACACCAGAAAAGCAGTCAGAGTTGAAAATATGGTTCTGTTTCCAGTCAACGTATCTTCGGTGTTCACAAGGTTCTGGCTAAAAATAGAGTTTCTTGTTTTATTGCATAACTGTCTGACATTTATAAGCAACTCACAAAATGTTGAGTTATTGGGCAAGACAAAAAGTAGGAAAAAAATAGACTATTGCTTACAATATGTTGCCAGCATTAAGATAAACAACAGTTTTATGATAAATCGTTCTAAAGAAAAAGATAAATGGTGTGCTCCTTAAAAAAGTAAATCAATTGGATCCTGAAAGCAGGTGTCTTATTTCTTACACAGACCGTTATCTTAAAAATGTCCATCTGTTTGGTGCACTGTTGTGAAATGGAAAATCCAGCAGACTTATTTTCTTTGGAGAAAGCCAAAACTCTGCTATTGTGAAATTCTGATTGGCTTGTCAGCAGGATGCACCAGTTTTGGTTGACAGTGTTGAGTGTAATCAAAACAAAGGTATCACATCAAATGACAACTTCGCAAATCTTGTGACAACCAAAGTCATCAATTCTGATTAAAATTCTCACGCAATATGGCCACCCTTATCCTGATGCTTTTGTCTGCAATACAAAACACCTTGTAATCCCTCAGAAACACTCACATAGCACCTATGCATGTTTAAGCAGCATACTCTAATAGTTTCTGCTAAGTAAGAAGATGTCTGTCAGAACTGGAGTGTCCTGTTTTATTCACCTTTGCATGACATCATGGCTGGATATGGAAGATTAAACATGATTTACTCTTCAGCACATTAGCTGGGGTTTAGAGAGAAACCGTGATGGATGGAAGATTAACACAAAATGTGTCATTTCTCTAATTCAGGGTTACATATGGTTGACTTTCAGCTGGTTTATAGCATTTAAAGCCCACAAATACCCATTACATTTAAATCTCCACTCTGGTTTACAGACACCACATTCAGAACAACTGGTGTCCAACCTTTTGAGACTTCATATTAAAACATGAAAATCTGGGTCACACTAGTTCAAAGTGTTTCCCATAGTCATAGTGTGTTGAGGCAAGAGTGTAAATTAAATCTGTGTGAAGTACTTTAGAAGATGTTACATGATAATATATTTAAATATATTCTACACAAGCAGCTGAATTTGTTTTACTACAGCTGTCCACAAGATAAGACAAGCTACCTAGTCTGAGTCAGTTATAGGACATACCATAAGGAAACAGAAGTGTGAGTTATTACTGATTTCTATTGCAGAAAGCAGCTTTAAGAGCACACTAATAAAGTGTTGCTTTGCTTCTCCACTTCAGTTGGAAGCTGCGATCTTAACTTTAAGAGGCTGGTGGAGGCTCCAAGTAATAAACTGCTACTTTGTTGATTGAAACTCTAGTAAAGGAGGGTGTGTGCATGCGCGCATCATGTGCTTTTGCTACGTCTTCAATGACAAGACGGCTTACCTTTTTAGAATGTTTTTCCCAAGGACATGTGAGAGCAATGTTGATGAGAATGAAACTGTGATAAGAGCAGCAATGCTGAGGGTTATTGTGATATGGTAGTATGAGCGTACATACTTTCAGTTTACACCGTCAGGCCTGTCAGGACAAGTGTGTACTCTTACAGGATTAGATTTGTTAGGATTATAATTCTCAATTGAATTCAAATGTTGTTTACTGACAAAATTATCAAAATCTTGGACCTTGTTTTAAGTCTAAAGCACACATTTCTTCTGATTGAAAGATAAAGATGTGATTTTTCTTTCTTTTTCGTCCTGATATGACCTTCCTGCCAGAGGCTGCCATCATATAAAAAAAGCAATCTGCCCCTGAAGTTGAAGCTTATTTCTGTATTATTGTGTGTCAATTAGCTGGTTTAAATCAGTCCTCTTTCTCTGCTTTCACAGGGAAGATGCATGTGTCTCTGGCAGAAGCCCTGGAGGTTCGGGGGGGTCCGCTGCAGGAGGAGGAGGTCTGGGCCGTGCTCAGCCAGAGTGCTGAGAGCCTCCAAGAACTCTTCCACAAAGGTATGGACATTGTACAATCAAGATGTTTCATTAAAAGATTGTATACTTGCACGGAGGAAACGTAACACTTTCTTGGATATTCATGTCCTCCCTGTTCTGTCCAATTTGAATGAAAAGATCCAGATCCCATGAGTTGTAGAGGTATTCTGTGTTCACAAATGTATTTATCACCCAAACCAATCCATCACATCAACGCAAAAATCTATAGAATTAAAAAATGTTTTTTAAAAGAGTGAAATAATTGTATTTCTGTTGTAATAAATTATATTACTTTCAGACTAAAATTTGTAAAAATAAAACTACTCATTTGGTTTTCAGCTCTTTGCATATCGGTTCCGCATCATTTGAACAATGTGCTTTTGTGTGAGTCATTTGCTCCTGTAAGGGTCATTGCCCTTGAACCCAAAGAGAGATAAGTCCGCCCAAAACCATGGTGTCTTTGTAACCAAATTAATCGTTAGCAGTGGTGTGACTAAGGCAGGTTTAACTCTGAGACATTGGACAGGAAGTGAATCAGCAGGCACCTCTGCAGTGCACTCTTTGTTGTTCAAAAGTTGAATGGTGTCTAGTCTTCTACAAAAGCTATCTAAGCCCGGCTTGTGAATTTTCTTGAAGCCGTATACAGAATGCAGCTTGACCTCTACTTCCAGTTATGCTGACTGGTTTTTATTGCAGACAAGCCTGGCGTGCTGAAGGAATTCCCTCTCATCAGTGTGGCCTGTAAATATGCTTTCTATGCTGAGGTCACATTTACGAGAGATTGTGCTTGAATGCTCTTCATTTATCAAAGCTTCTTAGATAAAGTTCCTAACGTTTCAAGGCAAAATGCAAGGTGTGATTCTTTGAATATTTTAGATAGTCATACTTTTTTCTTTCCATATTATTGTGCTGCAGCAATTGTGATGACTTGGAAATTCTTCTTTTTCCTTCATGAGTGTAATTGTGTAGCTATACCTAGTAAATTGTGGCCTCTCATGTGTACAGTTTTAGACTGCTGAGTGAAGCTTGAATTTGAAGAGCAGATGTCGGACCCAGCTATTACAGACTCACTGAGCTATCCAAAGAAGTATGTTTACCACAAGAGTGGATTCATAACAGTCACCATTTAAACTTACATTTGTTGTATAATTTGTAAGATGTTGTCAGCTATGAAATAAAATGGAGAAGTGGAGTCTTTACTTTAAAGGTAGGGTAGGTAAGTTTGAGAAACTGGCTCGAGATCGCTAGAATTTGAAAATACACGACCGGAGAAAATCTGCCACTTCCTTACAGAGCCCCTCCTCCAACACACACGAACGCGCACATGACCAATGAGGGCACGAGATAAGTGTGTGCACAGATGGAAGGCTGACAGGCAGGTAGGCCATCCAGTTATTTTAGCCGGGCCAGCTAAAATGATTGGTCGTGCTTTTTACAGTATTACGGCTTCCACAGATGACATTTTTTTATGTATTTGTTGTCAAAGCACTTAAGATATTCATTGCTATCGGGATGTTAAGAGCATTCCATGGAATATAACAAAAAGTGTATCTCGAGCCGGTTTCTCAAACTTACCTACCCTACCTTTAAAAAGCATAAAAAAGGAAAGGCTTTTTGTTATGCTGAAGCAGATGCAATGTTTGCAAGACCATCATACTTTAATTCATCTTGTTTATATCTGTCTATGGTCCTGTGAAACCTAATGTCAGGATTTCGCAAACCTTTACATGACTTTTCAGATATGTTTCAAACATTGTCAAACTCAAACCACAAGCAAAGTGTTTTCCTCTATGTAAACAGTTGTGGTTAGTCGCGTTGTTTGTATAATAATGATTTGTTTGATTAGGCAATGTGTGAATAGGTCAGATTTGCTCGAGGAATCGCTCCTCATGCATCCCATCCCAAATAGTTTTGTTGTTTGTCTGCAGTTTGTCTTTGTTCTACCGCTCTACGTCTGCCATTCTGTCACTCTCATGGCATGTTTGCTACGGTATTGAACGCTGCACAGTTTGCGAGCAACTTATTTGAAAGAGAAACCTCTAAATAATTGTTAAGTAGTATTGTCTGCCACTAATAAATTCACATAGCAGCGTCTCAGACTGAAATGCTGCCTTGTTCAGAGAAAAAGAACTCAAATTGTGGGAATCAAATGATGCATGCCCAAGTCAAGTGTTTCTTGCTTTCTATTACGTTGAACAGACAGTTTCCATCAGATATAGTTTCTGCTTATATACCGTATCTGCAGTTTATTGAATCTGTAGTTTAGTTTGTTATCCATCAAGATACAAATTCTTCATACAGTCATACACTTTTGCCTGCCTTTTTTATAGCTTTTACCGAGCAAGAGTTTTGTTTGGGATACACCTAGTAACCCAGTCTACTTTTGAGAAGAATCTCCAAATGGTCACACGAGTTTTAAACAGGAAACTTATATTTACTTAGTAAATTCCGGCTTTTGAAAGCAGATATTTGGTGCCTCAAATCCAGTTCCTCTGTCCCTCTCGCTGCTCCTCTGAGCGTTAAGTATCAGTCAAAGAAAAGAATTTTGCAGCGCTGCTCCTCTGAGCGTTAAGTATCAGTCAAAGAAAAGAATTTTGCAGCGCTGCTCAAACATTCCTTTGTATATTTTTAAAACGTCCTCTAACCATAGCGCTAGCTGTGGCTTTGTAGGAAAAGAGAATTACGCTGTGTAGCCATTCCTTTCTGCTCCTATGCCTCAATAGTTATTTTCTTGCAGGCTAAGAAAGCAACATGTGTTTTTGTTTACTTCAATCATCTTGAGTTTCCATAAACGCTCAAGCCTGAGCGAGAAACATCCACTGTGGTTGGAGATGTATACAGTCGCTGCATTGAGACTGTAAATGCTTAGACACAAGTTGATGCTAGGATCGAGCTTGATAACACAGTACTTAACTTTAAATGTCTTTGTGTGTTCTATAACAATGGCTAGGAATTTAAATAATGGAAGACCGAAATAAGTTGTTTGTTTTTCCTCTCCCTGATCTTGTCTCTGTTTCCCTCTCCAGACCCGACAGCCATGGGCTTCATCATCTCTCCCTGGGTCCCTCCTCCTCATGCCCTCTGGAAACATCTCATTCACAGACGAGTATGTCACCCAGCAGGATCTAAGGGCCTTCACAGCCCCAGAGGTCCTGGAGGGGTTGTCCCTGACTTCCATCTCTGATATAGAGAAGGTATAAACCTTTACATACCTCATGTCGTGACAGAAGTATATATACTGTTTAGTCTACAACTTCTCATGCACTGCTGGTGTGAGTTTTATCAACTGTTCTCAAATCTTGTGTGAATGCTCATATACTTTTAGTACATCTCTTGCAAATTACTTTCCGTTTTTAAGATTTAACACATTAAGTTCAAGTGTTGGAGATGTATAGTCTAATCATAGTCTTCTACTGTTGCCCATTGAGTACCTTATAGGTTACTTGTTATAAACAAAGTCATGCTTATGTTCAGTGTATTTCACCAAATCACATTGTAAGGGTTAAAGCATTTAATTCCTATTATAACTTTTGCAATGCATTTTTCTTTTATATCTAAATATGTAATCTGTTTACATCCAAACTTGCCATGTTCTTTTGATGATTATTTGTCAAATGGTGGGTGTAGGAACTACTGTTGTTTTGGTGGGGAGGTGTTTTTACCAAGAGCACTAACTCTTTTAAGTTACATAAAAACACAAACATATTAACGGTTTGCAGCCCCGGGTATTTAGTCGTGAGCAACGATATTATCTCCTGAAATGCACGACTTCTTTAACAAATTGCACAAAACCACACCCCCTCTACTTGGCTGCCCCTCTGGTAGAAGAGTTAACATCTTGCCTGACTGGATTCCCGTCTCTGGCACGGCCCCACAGACCTCAACACAGTTTGTGCTGAGTCAGTTTTCCAGCCCTGCTCCCGTCTCCCCAGAGTTATTTCAGAGTAGCACATCTAATCTGTTTCTGTCATTATCAGTGACTGAGGGTAAACATACGTCAGCTGCCACTGCCACACTTTTTCCTTTTAATATTTTTTCAACATTTCGGGGGCTGTTGTTGCTTTAAATGGTTAATATGTAAATGTCCACATTTAAAAAAAGAGTGTGAGTGTGTCTTTAAGTCTGCACTTGAGCTCTGTTCCTAAAAGACCTTGAAGGCTAGGTTGCATTCTTTGGCAATCCCTGAATTATTCTTTCCTTTACCAAGCCCAACATTCAGGGGAAGTGATTTTTCTCCCAAGCTATGAGTGCAGAGTAATAAGGAGAGGAAAATGGAAAATGTTTTTGGATTCAGGCTTAAGCCTCTGCCGTTTCCTTTTCCAAATAAGAATGAATTCAACATGTATTACACTCCAGCTTAGTCTGTCTCTCTTTCTTCCACTCAGGGCAGACTTGTTTTCACAAGGTTCACTACATAGTTTAGTTCATAAAACCAAACCTTTCTTTTTTGTATTACATACTATTAGCTTTACTTATGTATCATTGCTTGTGATTATAAATTGCACATACTTGAAGATTGATATATAATATAAATGCTGCTTATTAAGTCAATATGATATTTCCTTCACAGATGCACATGTACTCTCTGGGGATGACGCTGTTCTGGGGCGCGGACTATGAGATCCCCCAAAGTCAGGTAAATCATCACCAAGGATGCTTTCTTCCAAAAAGTGTTCCTGAGCATTATAAGGCTGCTTCAGGTTAGAAAAGCAAGCGTCTCAGTTTAATCAACCTAACCAGAACCGCCTAAGCAGAATAAATCTTGATGCAGCATTTTCCGCTTCCTCATTACTGCTGCTGGGGTGCTCTGGAATAATTCCCTTCCAGAAAAATAGAGACTCCCTCTGAGTGAAACTCTAACCAACCAGACAGGCACTAGGAAACAGGATGTAAGCATATCAGAATTATGATAATAAAGTGTTGAGATTGTTGCTTATTTGACTGAAGATACGTATGTCCTAAGAAGTTTCTGGAGTAGATGCTCTTAACAAAAAGAGACTTGGTGTTATGAAAGTATTTAGCAAAAATAGTTGCACAGGAACGGTGAACAGAAGGCTCCTGGGAGCGAGGGAGGTGCAGGCACAGGGAAAGTCGCCATAGTGAGCACAATTTCGGTACATTGCGTAATACAGAGACTTTTCCTTGCAGCGATGGGCTTAATCAGCATTGTGTGAACTTGTTTGGCAAGAGCTTGAATCTAATGGACGTTCATTAAAGGTAGGGTAGGTCATTCACTTCAGAAACACTTTTTGTTATATTCCATGGAATGCTCTTAACATCCCGATGGCAATGAATATATGAAATGCTTTGACAATAAATACATAGAAAAATGTCATCTGTGGAAGCCGTGGCGCTGTAAAAAGCACGACCAATTATTTGAGCCGGCCCTCATTGGTCATGTGCGCGTTCGTGTGTGTTGGAGGAGGGGCTCTGTAAGGAAGTCTGAAGGAAGAGGCAGATTTTTTCCGGTTGTGTACTTTCAAATTCTAGCGCACTCGAGCTGGTTTCTCCATTCTTACCTACCCTACCTTTAATATGTAAATGGCCCAACACTTTGAAGCTTTGATTCCACTTTAACTCTGCTTATTTGCAGCCCAAATGCCTCAAACCCTTGATAACAGACGTTGTATTTGTTATTTGAATTTGCCTTTTAGAATGAAATCCGTATATAAATATCACATCTGGATAAAGAAAAAAAAGACGCATGCACTCTGGAATGTGTTTGAATCTGCCAAGTCCTCTGGAGATGGTTCGGCTCACAATGCATTAAAATCCCAGCCAGGTGTAAAACCCAAAGTGTTCAAATTTGTGAAAAAGGACCGCCCACAGGATAGAGATGACTCACACTCTTGCTTGCCATCCACTCAGTCTCATTGAAGGGCTGTGGCCTTGGTACAGTAGCTGTACAGTTTGTTACAATCACTTGGCCAAATACACGTTGTACATAATGCATGTAGATAAAGTGTCATGAAGACATAAAGTACACAGCTTTATAGACACTGACAGTGGCCAGTTTCCTCAATGTATCCACCATTTTGTTATATTATATGCTCAAATGTGGCAGTGACGTGTGAAAACTCACAAAATGTAAATAGTTTTTTTCATTTACATTTATTTATTTAATACACTCCACAAATAGCATTCAGTATTATTCAAAAGAGCAACCAGATTCAAACCAGCATAAAGTCATGTGTGCACTGACACTGAATTAACACATTTACTGTGTTTTTACATGTTTTGATGGAAAGTATTTTACATCACTTTGACTTAAATCGAGGCTTAGCTTAGGCCTTTAAGCTAAAACATGTAGTAGGTTGACATTTAAAGTAGGTGATGGGCTTGTGCCATGCTGGCGAGGTTTATCTTTTCCGTATCTGAACATAATGGAAGTCAACCTGATAACACATATCAGATTTAGAGATACCAAATGGAGATTTTACATTTCGTCCTGTTCCTGTCCCTGTTTGTATTTTAACCTTGTTCCCTATGTTTGCTCTGCAGCCTATGAAGTTGGGGGAGCACCTGAACAGCCTGCTTCTCAACATGTGTGATGATATTACACTGAGTCGAATGTCGTTGCGCACGGTGCTGGACATCTGCAGCAAACACATTAGAAACTCCAGTTGTGACCCTCCCTTCTCCTATATCAGAAAACTGGTCCGGTTGGTACTGGGCAGCCTTTCCCAGGTAAGCAGTTTTATTATGTGGGTCGAATACAACATTCCTGTTTTCAATATTTGTGTGCAATTTTTAAAATACACTTATTTGCTCTGTCTAAGTGCAGCACTTTGTGAATTATGCAACAGTTCATGGGGCTTAGGCTGATTGAACATTATTTCAGGATGGATGACTCGGAGGGAATGTTTTTTTCCTCTCCTTGCTCTGTCCTGCTTTTTTTCACACCCGCTCTTTGTTTTTCTTTCCCCTTTACTCTCTCAGCTGGACGGTCTGCTGACTGATAGAGAGTCTCTTCCAGAGCGGAGTAATGAGATTCGGGAGAGGCTGAGAGGAAAGGGCCTGCCCTCAGGTAAGATGAGCTGACACACACTCACTCAACACAAAGCTGTATGTGCTTGGTTTGTTTCCAAAGGATCTTCCCAAGTGTGGAAAGAGTACTTTCTTGACGCAGTGATTCAGATTTCTTGGCTGCCGATGCTTCATGATAAAGGGGTCTGGTTTCTATTAATCTTCCAAAACACATGTTGTTTTTTGTTAACCTAAGTTCTGTATGGTTTTCATTTGAGTGGCACACTGTCTGGAACAAGAACAAATCCCCAGAACCTAGATTAGTCAGTTCTGTTGAGGTAATAATAATGAGAATTGTTTGCATAAGTAGGTCTAAGATGATAATCTGTAGGTGGACATATTGTTTATAGTTTGGAAGTTGGAAGAATGTATCTTATTCCTTTTATGTTAAGAAAATCTGATGTTAATTCCTTCCCTGGTTGTCAAGTTATTCATCCATTAGATCCTCACTTTCTGCTTCCTTCACTTTCTTGGAAAGAATCGTAATCGCTGCTACCTCGAATCGGATTTAATTCAGGAAAATATGACCAAATCTTCCCAGTGGTTTCTGAGAGAACATTTTTCCAGGCCATGGAAAGGAGAGCGCAGCACAAACATGGCTGTTGTCCCGATTATGTAAGCTCGGCATGGCATTGATTACAGATGCATATTTTGGAGTCACCAGTGAAGCTGCTGGTCTGCTGTTTGTATCAGTGCTTTGTTTCCCTGGCTGAGTAGCAGCCAGCCCTAGGGAAAGTACATGCAAAGAGTATTACTCAGTACTTAAGCTCCTCTCTTCTCAAAGAGCGGCTCTCTCCCTTCTGTATGCCAGTAGTTGTTATTCCAGCTAGGGGAAATAAAGCCATTGTCTCTTTTTTTCACGTTGGATATTTGATGTTTCCATGTATTCATCGCGTAGTTCATAGAAGTATTAGCTGACAACTTTGGCAACACTTGACTTCTGGAAGAAATAAAAGACATCCTGTGTTTTCGTTTTGTTTTCCATCTATTCTGTGTGTGCTTCCTGGAAGACAGCCTGTCCGTCTTTGATCTGTTTCCCTGTTAAAACCAAGCATATGCTTTGTAGATTAAACCCCCGCATACAGCGCTTTTTTTTTTATTTCTTAACTTCTCCCCCTGCTCTCTCTCATTTCTGCATCTCTTTCTCTTGTTTTTGCTCCTGCACACGTACATGTCTGCCTTCTGTTTGTCTCTTTCACTCAGAAACAAGAGCTGTCACTGGCAGCAGTGTATTCACAGCTTGTCTGGAAAGGCCAACTTTGAATTTATGGACAACCAAAGAGAGCAACATTCATTATTCAGTTTCACTAAATACACAGTGATAGATGGGCTGTGCTGTGCCAGAAATGGTTTGTTATTGTGGTGCGTTGTTAATAATAATAATGGGGTATTTAACGAAAAAGACTGTATGCAGAAATGTTGGTTCCCCTTATGGGTCAAGAACAGCATGCTATTTTTCTTAATTGTATTTTCTTCAAGCCATTATTGGTTAAATTCCAACAAATTTAATAAAGTTCTATTTTCCATTAATGGCTGCTTCATAAACACCCCTTGGGGCTTTTTAACAGAAACTTAATTTCTAAATATTGCTTCTACTAATTCTAAATATTTGTCTTAAAATCCAACCATGGGAAAAACACTAATAGAATATGAGGAGATTTTAAGTAGGAAATAACCAAGATCCTTAGTACAGAAAGTAAACACATCCATCAAATCAATCTGACGAGCCCTGTGTCATGGTTAGTAATGATAATAAAAACAGTAACGTATACATCATTTCTATTTATGACTGATAAGGAATCTGAGGACAAACTGTGTTTATACACAAATATCCATATACTGCAGCTGCTTTTCCAATCTTTATTATAGAGGCCTGCAGCAGGTGCTCAGTCTGTTGAGGCCAAGCCAGGGGATCAGAGCAAAGGAGGGGAGTATACGGTGTCATGCTGATGCTGTTGGAAATCGATGCCAGGTTGCACAGGCACTTTGGCGTAATGAAGCATGCTATATTTTTTCAAATCCTTTTTAATCCCTCTCTAGGTCCACCTTTCATCATAAATACCTCTTTCTGTATTAAAAGTAATGTGCGTGACTCACTCAGAATAATTTCTATTTCAGATTATCTCTCATTATAATGTGAAAAGTAAATGTGCTAAGAATCTATTTCTGCTTTCATCTTTTCCTCTGAAGACCTGCTCAATTATTTTCTTTGCTGGATTATGTAAGGAAAATGAGTTCTGGCAATGTCAGCTTCTGTTCGCAGTTGAATAAGGTTTTGGATCTCTCCTGTTCTCAGGGAGGAGCGCCGCCCCCAGGGTTCTGGAGCGCTACAGAGCCAGGAGTCAGGAGCAGACGTCTCTGAACCGGGGCCTCAGTCGCTCCATGGGCTCTCTGCCCATCCAGGACCTTTTGAAGGGGGATGAGGGGGCAGCCCATCAGTATTACCCATCTGACTATCACCCCAACTCTGACTCCCCCACAGAATTCTACCCCAAACCCCCCTCACTCCATCACCAGCTGTCCTACCCCTATCTGCACCCCCTTCACCCGCAGCAAAAGGGCCGCCCTGTGGAACTGGACCGGCGGTCTTTAGCCTTCCACAGCGTGGACCTGGCCCCTAGTCGGGCCAAGAAGAACTGGGCTTCCTCCGTGGACTTGGCCTGCATCGACCCAGAGGCTCTTCGTTTTGGGGCTCTGGAGGATGCGCGGAGGGGCAGCAGTATCATAAACTCCCACTCCATAGGCAGGCGCAAATCCCCCCTGCGGTCATCCAGGGAGAGGGAGTCTCGCTTCTCTGAGTTCAGTGGGCTGAAGAGCAGGAAGCCTCATCACCACTCGGCCCTGTCAGTGGGATCGGGACTTACTGGCGCATATGACAGGATAAAGGAGAGACAGAGGAAACTGCAGGTGCTAAGGCAAGCAGTGGATGGTGAGTATACTTTTCTAACTTAAAAGTTTCATTAAAATGGTCTTTCTTGCATTGACTTGCTTCTTAAGGCGCCAGTATGATTCATCAGAAGTGCTTGTCCGATTGTCCCAAAGCTTTCAGAAACCGACGTAAAAAAAAGTCTTCAGCGTTTGAAGATCTCGATGAAGCCCTCTATTTTCATGTTCCTGGTTACACCTGAGTGCAAACTTTGAATAACTTCCAGGAGAATCTGTCTATCAAAATGTGTCCTGGTTGTCACTTCCTGTTAGTAGCAGTATAGCAATGCACCATTCTTTCAGTCAAAGGTTTGTAAAGATGAAATGTTGAGACTTCTAAAATGATTGACTTCAATGTAAAAGCTGTTCAACTCTGCAACATTTAAAAACCCCACCACATAGCCTTTGTTGCAGTTTCATGCAGATATTGAATTGGTTCCTTTTTATTCAGTTTGACAGAATACACTCAACAATCACCTGGTCAGAAGTATTTAAGGATAAGGAGATTTGTCCTTTTTTTTTATCGTGTAATGTGTCAGAACATTGAGTGAGGACATTTAAGGATACTACATCCATATTATGTATGAGGTGGAGCACGATTTCAAAGGGGAAACCCCAACCAAAGTTCACAGCTTTAGTCTGCTTCTGAGACAATGATAAATCTTCTTTATAACATATCCTTTCAAGATCCCAGCTGTGTCATAAAGATATATAGGAAGTGTCAACTGGGTGTTCAAAATAATCTATCAGGCAGTCAAATGGTGTAAAGCAGTTTGGGTGAATCAGCTGCAGGAAGTTAGTGGCTCACCTGAGAAGTGAAAAGGTGACATTGAGGGGATAACAAGACACCAGGGTAGTTAAAGGTTGTCCATCTCTAACTACCATGTGGCGTGAGAGCTTGCTGCTGGCTCGAATGAAGTTGTGTTGGTGGCTGTGCAGCAGTGTTTGGACAGAATGTATGAGTCACTGGTACCGAGGCTTCCAAATGACTGATTCTAATTACAGGCCAGCTTAATTCTAGCCTGCTCCTAACTGTCACTCATGCTATATTGCCAAGTCCCTTTCTTTTTTTTCCATAACATACAACTGCAAAAACACAGATATAAGCACACGCATACGTGCAAGGTATTTGCAGTCTCAAAAAAAAACAATCTCTGTGTAATCACATGCTTAGACGGAGCACACACACAATATAATTGTTTAGCACTTCAGCAGTCAGCAGCAAGGGCTTTACATTTCCCTCGGGAGCTTATTGAATTCTTGGTAAAGTCTCCATAGGCAGGCTAGTTTAATGCAGGGTCATAAGTGGCTACATGCGTCTGCTGGCCATCTGCAGACTTTTTTTTTAGGAGCGCGAGGGATGAATGGTTTAATATAATAAAGCACTGTCTTCTACCTCGTCTTCCCTTTCCTTCTCCCGCTGGTTTCACATACTCCTCACTCTCCAGCTCCCACCGACCTCCGGCCTCCCTGCCTTTCTGGCAGCTATTTTTATTGCTCGTCGAGCCACCGACTGACGGCATTCTTCTCTGACTGTGGCTTTTCATCCCCTGCAAGTCCGGCCTTCCCTTCCTCCCCTTTGCCTTTTGCTGATTGTAATCAGAGGCACTTGGCATTTTTTATTTCATATCATTGTGAAGAGAGGCGCTAAACTTCGTTGCGCATTGAAGTGTCAGAACAAAAAAAAAAAAATTTGAGATAGCCATTGTTTGCTTTTTCTTGCTCAGTTCAAATTGGATTCGGATTATCTATGTTTCTTTTGTGCCAAAAGTTTTTAATTGATATTAAATTATGGTTTATGTTAGAAACCAAGCTGACACAAAGGAATTCTTACTACCATCGAAACTGACTGAGGTCGACCATGAGCCAAAATATGTTTTTACTCCATCCCAGAGCTATTTTTGCTGTAGTATGAATGGGGTCTAATTGAGCACAGCCCATTTGCAGGGCCCCGTGGATGTGTTACTTGGCAGAAACCTTCTTTTCTTTCTTTTTCTCTTACTTTTTTCTGTTCTTTTCTGCAGGAAAGTGATGGCGCAGCAGTGGTCAGTGCTCTCAGGTTTCACCCAGTTTTTACACTGGAGCTATGCCGTCTGTGTGTGTGTGCGTTTGCAAATCATACTCAATCAAAAAAACATAACTAAACAATGTGTGTGTGCATGCCTGTGTGTGCATGGGCATGTTTATACCTTGTCCCCCTATGTCTCACCCCGGCGCGTCTGCAGCCCTTCCTCCTTTTTGGTGACAAGGTGCTTCAATCAGTAAAAGCTTTCCTCGCAGACCTAGAAGCTGTAATTGGAGTCATGCTTAGCGGATGAGGGAATTCCAAACATTATTAACCATATTGGACCTTTCCGGCACTTGGCAGCAGGTCATGCGGCTTTGTGCCTGGGGTGCGTCCAGCTTGGACAACAACACAGAGCACGGCTGCCTCAAGGGAACAAAAACAAACACATAACCCAAAATGTGTTTGTGGTGTTTTGACTCCAAAGGTTTCAGCAGGAACGATTATAAGGCTATTATGAAAAGCATTAGGGTTTATTTATGATCAATTTTAATACACTTTTTGATTAATTTCCTCCTCACATTATGCATGATGTCTAAAAATAAAAACCCTATAAAAGGTTCACAAGCTGTGCATTAGTTTTATGAAAAGACTTTTCCATTGATTTCTTTTTTCACTATGTGCACTTAAACTTTCACTTTCACAAAATCTAGATGGTATGTTTTTCTTCTGAGTCATCATGACTTGGCAAGAGGAGTCTTGAGGGTTTCTGTTAGCTATTATCCATTTTAGTCTTTGCTTTAAAGGAAGTTTCTTTTTTCTTGCCTAGACCTCCAGACTTTAAATAACCTCACAGTCTGAGTTTGTGTCTCCTCACAGCTTGAACGCCCCAAAAGGCCATAGCCTATAGGAGCTGTTTGTGTACTCGTGGAGAAGTGTTGGTTCTGCAAGGAATCCAGGAGAGAGGAAAGAGTAAAAGGGAGAGAAAATGATAAGATAAGGCAAAGGGAGGAGAGACGAGCGAGGAAATATGTGCAGGTTGAAATAATTGTTCCCTAGAAAAAAGCTGCTCTTCCAGTTAAAATGAGTATGACTCCCTTTTACAGAGAAAAAGACATGACGGAGCAAGTTGAAGCATGAGACTATTCCTCTGCTCTCATTAAGCCGTACACCATGTATTTAATCACTACTAGAATGTTCTGACTGACTGAAAGCCTTCTCTTCCTAACTTTAGTTCACTCTCCTTTTGAGTTGATGTTTGCGCATGCTTGCTACTTACCAATGGAACTCCTTTAGGGTGGAAGAGGAATATATTTCCTGGAAAGAAACGATAGTAATCTTTGAGGAGGAGCTTTGCAGTTCTTGTTTATCCGAGTCATCACTTACTCTATCTAACCCTTCTGCCTCCTTGCTCACTGAAATGTCAACATAGACAGATTTAGCTGTTAATCTGTTTAATTAGCTGTGACCCTCTTCCTCTCTTCCCCCTCACTGCTTTGAGGTGCAGTGGGTGTTTTGAAGTCATGATACATTTCTTTTATACCATTTTTGTTTTTGAGGTTCTCTAAATATCCTTATCCACCCTGGGGTTCATTTTGACTGACCAACAACTACATCAGACACTTGTGGCACAACCAGAAACAAATTGAAATCACTCCGAAAGACACAGCTTTTTGGTGAGGTTGCCCTCAATATGCAACATGATATCATGCTATCTAATACCCATGTGGTTTATATATGATACAAGATAGGCTGAGGCTGTGCAAATACAACAAGATCTTTACTTACAATTGTCATCGTCAAAAAAGTAAACGTTCACTTCAGATAAAAACAACTCATCCAACAAATTGAAGTTCAACAAACAGATTTTTCAGTGTTTTATTTTATAGCATTTAGGGCATTTCAAACTTTTTTTTTTTTTAATGATGAGGATGTCCTTTTAATGCAAGTCTTTTTGGGAAAATCTCAATGTATTCCTGGTTTATAAAGAGGCATTAAAGGTGGGGTAGGTAATTCACTTCTGAAACACTTTTTGTTATATTCCATGGAATGCTCTTAACATCCCGATAGCAATGAATAAATGAAATGCTTTGACAATAAATACATAAAAAAATGTCATCTGTGGAAGCCGTGGTACTGTAAAAAGCACGACCAATCATCTGAGCCGGCCCGGCTAAAATAACTGGATGGCCTACCTGCCTGTCAGCCTTCCATCTGTGCACACACTTATCTCGTGCCCTCATTGGTCATGTGCGCGTTCGTGTGTGTTGGAGGAGGGAAGTCTGAAGGAAGAGGCAGATTATTTTCGGTTGTGTACTTTCAAATTCTAGCGCACTCAAGCTGGTTTCTCCATTCTTACCTACCCTACCTTTAAGAGTAATATAATGGAGACTAATTATTAGTAGAATTAAATGAAATGTTGCTGTGTGTTGTTTCTATTATATTTTCTTTTAATTTACTTTCACAAAATGAAGTAGCACATGCAAACACTTATTTCCACAAATATTTATCCTTTTTCGTTTCCCTTTCCTTCTGAGCTGTAATCAGATCATAAACATTTTTTCACCATCCAATTTTGGGATATCCTGTTGATAGTGGTCAACCTATGCTGTGTCAGAAATGGGTTTGATTTTATCTCTGCATTTTCTTCCCTAATTCACCCTGTAGGTCTCCAAACGGATCCTGACTGCACACATAGCAATGTAGCAGAGAGTGTAGGACAGGTGACTGTGCAAGTGTGTGTGAATCAGTGCATGTAGGTGTCAGTGTGGGTGTTTAAGCAAATGTATTTCTACTGGCATTGGTGAAGCTAAGAAGGTGAATCACTATAAATGACAAAGAAGAGACTGTTACCTTGTGTAACTTTTTTTAATGCATATGTCATTGCTCACTTAGCAAACATTTGGGGACATTTGACCACTCCTTTTCTGTCTTAGTAAGACTTTAGTTGCTGCACGGCACAACGCGCTTTACTTATGAAGGTAAGATAGATTTCATTACAAAGACATGTCGTATTGTGAAACGCTTCTGAACTTAAATGCCTGAGCAATGACTCGGAAATGCCGTTCATTCATTGAAGCTGTGAAGCTGATACTGAAGAGCAGGACTTTCAAGTTATATGTAATCGTAGACGGGAAAACACATGACACATTATATCAAGGTTCCGACTGTTTTGAAACTATGTTTTAGTGTTTTCCGGCAGCTGTACCACAGGTTTCTATGAAGCATTGCTCAGAGAAAAGTTAATCATTGCGGTGAGCTGGTTGGTACTTCCTGTGGTTCATCCTGTCAAGCAAAACAAAAGAATAAACCCTAAAAGAAAAAAAACCTCTGACCTGACAGGAGGCATGCCTGCAGACACTTGTGTAGAAGCTGCTTTTCAGTGTAGTTACATCCGTCTTTCATAAGGAGTGTTTACCAACAGCGTGACTAATACCTGCTTTGTGTGCTTCAGACTTCTGGTTTAGCGCTGCTGTCTCTTTTGAGCAAGTACTGTAAAAGAAAAACAGTAGCTTGTCAGTCTAACTGCTGTCCAAGTGTAATAAATGTGTTCTATGTTGCGTGACATTGGGAAATAAACCTTAACATTCCTCACAAACTGAAAACAAGTCCATATAACCTTTTTGGAGTTTTCTCATGTGCATGAAGTTAATGTTTGATCCATTTCATCATTTCGCTGACAACCTCCTATGTTAGTGCATGTTTGTACTTTCTTTTTTTAATAAAATGGTCTGATGGTCTTTCTCTTCCCTCAGACCCAGTCCACACTCATCAGAGGTACAACAGTGATTACAGTTCATCCAGTGAAAGCCCCTCTGGGACCTCCTCGGATCCAGACTACAGACAAGGTACAAGACTTCTTTAGCATCATAGTTATTCTCCTAATAGACACACAATACCTATCCTGGAAAAAATGCAGCTGAAGTAGGAATTCAATATTGAAATAGCCTACATATTTGAAATAACTCAACTCTTAGTTTTTAAGTACACAATTGTCTGTTATCTGTAAAGAGGAGAAACCAAACTCGACCTGAATGGTTCTCTGTCATGTTCCTGATGATCTAAGACCCTGCTGGTTTTCACATGGACCATCTTATCTGTGACTTGTTTTCACCTGGAAAGGAGAATGAGTCATTTCACAAGAAAACCATCAGTAGCCTGGGCAACAAAGCCTGGGATTGAAAGCCACTGTCAAAGGATATCTGTTATTCTTTGTCTCCATTGACAGTGGACTGTTATCTGTCTAAAGCCAGATTCCCTGCTATCTTAATGCCAAACCTCATAGGACACACTTAGCGGGCAGAAAATGCACTGCTTCACCCCCTCTTGGGAGCTGCTGTCCGTCATTTATCTGGTGCTGCTAATGGGATTAGATCATGGTTTCAACTATGTAGGATTGCACAAGGTAACATGCCTTCATTATCAGTGCAAAAGGAAATTGCGCAACAGAGTCAATACTTCAACACCTTAATAGTGTGGGAAACAGGATTGCCAATGAGCAAAACACAGCAGCAGCTCAGATTGAATATGTCCAAACTGAGCTATAACTTAACCCAGACCCTCTATTGTGTTAGTAAAAAGGCCTAATTTCACTGTAAACATGGATTCAATGGTCACAGGCGGACACAAGTTGGATGTATTTAAAAAGTGTGGCACATATCAAGAACATATAAATATCACAACAACTCTCACACACTCTTGGGATGCAGAAGATTTATTCTGTACTGTACTCTAATTGGAAGTTTTACATGAAGTGGGATTTCAAGTTTCCATTTATCTTTTCAGAGTGTTTACTAATTTCAAGTAATTTACTCAAGAATGTCAGTGCAGCTCAAGACTGACTTAACAAAGGTCAAAAGCAGTACTTATATTCAATTTCTCACCATACCCAAGGGTATCACCTTTGGACAAAAGCTTGACATTGAGCTCAGGCAGCTGTGGGGAGTTTAGACGTACCAATGGAAACCGTGCCAATTTCATTTGGAGACGGATCAAATATATTAAACGTGTTCCAAAAAAAAGAGAATGAATTACTTTCAACTCGAAAGCACGACCAATCCCAACTTCTAAGACATAAAAAGGCTCTTAATGTACTAGACAGGGCAGAACTTGTCTCAGTATATTTCAGTAGTGTGTGACACACTGTTGCTGTAATGCTGAGGTGTTTTTTCTTTTTACGCAATTTACTTCAAGAGGACAACAGAAATATTGTTTGTTGCTTCTAATTTGACCTGGTTTCACCTCCAAAGTGTAGGTGTCTGCATCAGGAGGGTTGTGTTTGATTGTGTACTTGTGAAAAACAAATACTACTGTATGTGTGTGTTTGTTTGTACACAGCTGATACTCCCATGTCTCTTCCAGCTAAGAAACCAGGCGATGTGAGGAGGTTTGGCTCCCAGCTGGCACTTTCCTCTGAACACGATGCCCTGTCGCTGACAAGTCACAACAGGCACAGGTAATACTCACATTTGTATACAGATGGCAATTTAACAAACAAGGTACCAGTGTTGTGTCTTATCTCCCAAGTAACCAGCATACAGCTAGTAGTTTGTTTATTCGTATGGAAATCTTAACCTTCACAGGGACACTGCAGTGTCGAACTCATTTCCAAGTTGTTTATTTCTCGGTAAAACCTTTCTTTTTGCTTTCTGAACCCATTATTCTTCTACGAGATCTCTCAGACTTAATAATAAAATATAATTTCAAGAAGTTCCACAATCAAGGCTTAAACGAAAGACGTAACAAACTCCCTCTTATAAAGGCGAATTAAGTTACTGAATCAGTTAAAAAAGCTTTTAATAAAAAGCTGTACAGACTGGTTCATATTTACACATCTTTGAATTTGATTATTTTACAATTGTTTTATGTCTCTATGATTGATCACTTCTTGAAATCCCTCCATTTGTGCAATTTTTGTATATCGTATGGTGTGGTATTTTAGGAATCACCTTATAACACCCACCAGATTTATTGTAAATGGAAATGGATCAAGTTTCCCCACAGGATTATGCATGTCTTAAATCAAGTGTGTTTGCATGCGTTGGCTTTTTCCGTTCCCTAACCAGAGAAGAGAAGCCACACACGAAGCTGTGGTGTTTGGTCCTCTGGGCCACAAACAGCTGGTGATGCACAGCAGGGTCAGCCCATGCTTTACTAATGAGGTCATCTAATGTGACATCCACATTCAGCACTCTCTATCTCTTTAATCTCTGGCATTACGGAGAACTGCTGCCTGCTGTTGCTGTGCCTGCTAACAGAAAGCCCATGTTTTCATTCAGTCCCTCTGCACAGAGCGCTTGTTTTCCCCCGACACTAAAGAAGGGCATTCCAGCTAGTATTTGGTGTCTTTTTGTGCGAACACATTGTCTGACAAACTCTCCTCATGCTGCTACTTTCATTTATTTGTTGTATAAAGGCAGTAGATAAAAACACTGTCCCTTCTCCAACTCCAGGCCTCTTAGATCCTAAGCTGCTTTTAACTTTTCAGTGTTTGAAGCTAGTGGGCAGGGGAGACAACTCCTTTGTAGTGGCAGCTCCAAAGCTTAAAAAGCATTCCTCTTTCCATCAAATATACCTCCATTGACACCTTTAAGAAAAGAAAGACACACATGTATTCATTTCAAATTCATCTTACATATTCTATTTTAGATTTGTGCACTCATGATAATATTGCCTTGTATTTTCCCACTGTCATCTATTGAAAGCCACTGTCAAAGTGCTTGTTTTAAACATGCTATGTTAATAAACTTGACCTAACTTGTCTCTATTCAGCTCTTTGACAATATTGCACTGTTGTGACTCCAGCCCTCCTCTTCTGTTCTCCTGCAGGCTGTATGAGGGGGCGGCTGATGAAGATCTGGTGGAGGCGGAGCTGCTCCTCCAGAGGCAGGAGGAAGAGGTGCAGCGGCTCCAGGCCCACCTGGCCAACAGGCTCTCCAGGGCCAACCTCTACCCTGCAGATGACCCCCTGGCCCCATCTCGCACTTCCATGCTCGACCTTCGGGACCCCCTCCACTCCTCTTCTGTTCCTCTTCGCAAACCCAAGGTTTTTGCTCTTAACGCTTTACCAGACTCCAGAATTTGCTTCAATCTGTGTTTTTAACTAATCATGCCAACTTTGAGGTTAACTTCCGGTATTTCGGTTTGTTTGTTAAAAATGTGCTTTATCACTTTGGAGCTTTTTTTGACCACACTTAAACAAACACACGTGACACAGCTAACTCTTGAACTCCCAAAGTGATTAAAAGACATTATTTCAACATGCACACTGCAAGGGGAACTCCCTACATCCAATGTCTGACTATACTTTGCTTGAAGCTTGTTTATATGGCAAAATGTGATGAGAGATGTACAATTGAACTCACTTGAACTCATTGGCAACTAGCTTGTTATTGCTATGCTCACTGGATGTGCTGGTAATACAAATTGCTGACTGGAAATCATAATTCTTATCAGCCTGCATACGGTAATTAAAAATATATGGGATTGTGGTACATGTGGGTTTTTTTGGTTACGCTTGGATTTATCCCACGTACTATCACAAAATCTGTCAGCACAGTGGTAAACATAGCAACCAATCTGCTGATGTTTGCAGTAAATACCAATACTGTTTATCAACTATATTCCTAATTAGTTAATTATACATGCAAAGGCGAGGCATATTTCCTGTACTGCTCTTTGTAGATCCTAAATTGATTTAATTTCTGCTGAGGGGGGGTTTCCAGTTTGTAAACAATAACCTTTGAGCTAAAGCAAAGGAATCTTGCTCCTCCACTTCTGGTAAGACCTAGTTACAGAACGTACCAACAAGGAAGTGGGTGTAGTAAAAAGGCATCACATGAGTTGTTGTCATTGAAATGAGATAATCAGAGCAGCCATTACAACATGCAGTGTGAATAAGTAATGTGTGTATCATAGATGTTTTTGTATCGTAATGCAACACGGGAACATGAGCACAATCAGTTGTCATAACAAAGGCCAAGGTTGAATATTATACTTTAATATGTTTGGGTCAAGTAATGATCTCTCTAATTACTTTTTATCTTTACCCCAATGGCAGAACTTCCACGGGCCTGAGTTTGTGAAGATGGCCAGTGAGCCGTGTGTTGCCCTATCTGTTCCCTCTTCCATCATGGTGAGAAAGTACATTTAATTCCTCCAATGATTCTATGATGTTGCCAAAAGAAAGTGCATTATTTTTCATTACTATTCCATCACTCTCTCTCTGCCCAAAAGAAGCGTGGTAAGGTGGAGGAGGTGCAGAGGAAGGTGGGTGTGGTGCTGCTGAACGGCCAAAAGCTGGAGCTGAGCTGTGACATCAAGGCCGTTTGTAAAGACGTTCTCGATATGGTGGTTGCTCACATCGGGCTTGTGGAGCACAATCTCTTCGGACTAGCATACCTCAGAGGTAGCTAATGTAGCCTGTTCTTATCTGTAGTTTGAGTTGCATGAATTGTGCACGTCAGGTATATGTAGGGGTAGTCCGTCTTCTATATTGTGTGCACTTGTGTGGTTGTGTGGTTGTGTGGCGGTTACCATAGCGCTTTTTAGTTAACCAATGTTAGGTCTGTCACTGATCCACGTTGACTAAATACTGTCTCCTCCCACAGAAAAACACTCAGGAATGAGGTTTCTCATGAAAGACCTTTGAGTGGCACATGATTAATCCTAGAGAAAAATGTCTTTAATTAAATCTGAATTTTAAGCATATCAGATATGGTTTGATTATCTTTTAGTCCAGACATTTGTGGTATTTCTATGAAAATTCATTTTTACAACTCATTTAGGATGCAAAATGTTGCTGCATGAATTCATTTCTACTCTATCCCAACCCTCTCTCCCTAAAAAACACACTCACAGATGATGAGTTTTTCTTTGTTGAACCTGATGCCAAACTGACCAAGGTGGCCCCAGAGGGATGGAAGGAGGACCCTAAGAAGAAGAAATCGGATGTGCCTTTTAATCTTTTCTTACGCATCAAATTCTTTATTGATGACGTCAACCTCATACAGTAAGTATATGTTTTGGTAGCGAGTTACATTGTTAAAGAACAATGGACCCTTGTGTTGCAATATAGACAATAAGACAACCAAATATGTGTGCATTCATTTGTGTACAACAGGCATGCTATGACCAAACATCAGTACTACCTACAGCTGAGGAAGGATATCTTGGAGGAGAGGATGCGCTGTGACACAGAAAGTGTCATGCTGTTAGCTTCACTGGCACTGCAGGCTGAATTCAGTGACTACCAGCCTGAGGTACCGAATCTCTTTAATACATCTAAGGGTTACTAGTCAGCTGCCAACCCTTAAAATGCTGGATTTAACTGAATTGTGAAATTGTTTTATTTTTATATATTATAAAAATGATTGCTAAATATATAAATTTGATTGTGAGTTAAAGACTTCTATTTTAAATAGTTTCAGGAACACAATTAATTGTAGTCTTATTCAATTCATGAACTGACCTATAGCGGTGTTTCTTCCTGTGCCTCAGCTCCACGGGAAGACCTACTTCAGACTGGAGCACTACCTCCCGGTGTCTGTCCTGGATAGAGTTGACCAGACGACCATCAAGGAGGAGCTGCCCAAACTTCACAGCAACTACTACGGGGCGTCTGAGTCTGAGGCAGAGTTTGAGTTTCTCAAGGTCAGCAAGACCAGAGAATAAAGGAATCGTGATTTCTTACAGACTGCCCAAAATATTTCAGTTATTGCTACACAAGTGTTTATTTTGTGACAAACTCAGTGAATAGTTGTTTGCACACAATGGCCTTGGTTCCAGGAACAAGTGCCAAATGCTTTATTTTTACAGAAAAAGTTATACACTTGAGTTGATACTTGACAACAGACCAAGAAATTGTGGTGTCAACTACAAACAAAAGTCCTGGCACGGCATTTTGCCATATTCATAGTCCACTAAAGCCTCTCTTTCGTCTTCATCAGAATCAGAATACCTTTATTCATAGAGGGGAAATGTACATAGTTACAGCAAAAGTGATACAAATAAATACAAATATAACACTATTATATAAAAGGGCATGCACAAAAATATAAAAATGTAAAAGTTATTCAAATGCCACTAAATCATATTGAATAACATTATCATTTTTTATTGAACCAGATCAATTGTTTTGCATCCATATCTGATCACATTCTGATGATAAACTTTTTGACTGCATGAACATTTCAAGTACTTTAATCTGTTTTAAAACACTTTCACATCCCTCCCCCCTAAATCAATACGGTACTATGCATTTGTGAGAATGAAAGACTAATTTATTTTATTTTGATTGTCTTAAAGGTGAGCCAGAGGCTGACAGAGTATGGGGTCCATTTCCACCGGGTACTTCCTGAGAAGCGGTCCCAGACGGGCATCATGTTGGGGGTCTACTCCAAGGGGGTGCTCATCTTTGAGGTTCTTAACGGAAATCGGACCCCGGTGCTAAGGTTCCCTTGGAGAGAAACTAAAAAGATTTCCTTTATAGTATGCACTTGTCTTTACTATCAAAAATAAAACTATGCCACATGTAATTCATTCACTAACTAGATGCTCCTCACTTTCACTCAAATGTTTAACCTCTCACCCTGAAGAAAAAGAAGATTTGCCTGCAGAACACTTCAGATGAGATTAAGCACCTGTTTCAGACGGACAGCAACAAGACCTGTCAGTATCTGCTCCAGCTCTGCTCATACCAGCACAAGTTCCACCTGCAGATGAAGGCTCGTCAGAACAACCAGGAGCTTCAGGACCTAGGTATGAGAGAAGCAAACAGCCACACATAATATGCCCTCAGGCTCAGACAGATGGGAATATTTGGCCAGCAAGGAGATACATTTAGTTTCACTGAGAGGAGCACGTCACAGACATTTTCCACACAGCAGGCTGAAAAGTGATATATCCGAGTGTCCAGAGAAAGGCCGAGCTCCCGATAATGTCAACAGTAAACTACATTGTTTCCAGCAACAGCTGCATGCGTCAGCCATCCCACATATCCTCTCCAGATAGTAGCTGGAGCCCACTCATTTCCCTCTCTGAATTCACATTCAAGTAGTTATTAACCTGAATAAGCTCAGTTGCTTTCAACATAAAAGCACATCATATTCTCCATATTATGTCAATCATCATGTCCATTGTCTTATCTGTCCATGTATCTATCCCATTTGTGACTCAAAACATATGGGCGTTTCTTAACAGTTGATTTATCTTGTTCATGTTGCCTTGCTTGGATTGATTTGACAGAAGCTTTGTCTGTATCACGCCCCATACTCCTACCAGATTGTTGACATGAAGTTACAACTAAGTTTATATTTTGAGTGCCAAGAAGAGCAGCCAGACCATTAGCTATGATGATTAAGATGGATATCTCCAGAAAGAACCTTAACCGTGCTGATCTTTCCGTCTAGACAATAATTACTTCAGACTGCTGCGTTAATGAAACGGATCAACCCTCAGGCTCTTTGGAATTCCCTTGCTTTATTCACTTGTTTAATTACTTATTCTAGCAGACACATTATTTCAGTATCCAAAAGTATCAGTATCTCTGACTTTGACTTTTGACTTTGACTAAACTGGTTCCATGTTGAAAAACTACCACATTAAAATAATCTTACATATTTTTTTATAGCGATAAAAGCAGAATAATATAATATTTTATTATAATATTATACTGTAGAATGAGCCATTTTGCATAATGAGTACTTTTACTTTTGAAACTTTTAGTACATTTAGGTGATAATACTTATACTATAATACTTTTGTTTAAGTGACATTTTGAATTCAGGACTTTTACTTGTAATGGAGTAATTTTATAATGTACCTTAGTATTTTACTTTTACTTAACGGATCCGAGTTCTTCTTCCACCATTGCCAAAATCTCATTATTTTCAACTATCCAGTGACTTTTTTTTTTTTTGCGTGTACTTTCTTTTAATCAGAAAACTGCCCCTTGAGCAGTCTGCAGTATTCCCTGGACTCTCGGAGTGGAGACTCTGTGGGGAGGACGGTGAGCTCGGGCAGCCTGGCCCCCAGCTTATCGACACGCTCCAACCCAGACCAGCTGAAGAGGATCTCCTACTCCGAGGTGGCCCTCCACAAGGCAACCTCTGGCTCCGTGTTGGTCCAAGATGAGCTTCACTTTCCAGGTTTCAATCCAGTGGCCTCCACGGTCCTTTCCAATCCGCGGATAATGAGTCGCTCTCACCACAACCTGGGACAGATGCCAGAGTCTCCAGAGCACCGGATGGCAAAGACGTATCAAGGCCAGTCGCAGGCCAGGCTGAGTCAGGCGCCACCAAACCAAGCGCCCTCTCACTTCCAGCAACACCAGAGAGCCAGCTCAGACACAGACTCCATCTCACACCAACAAGACAAGTGAGTCGAAAAAAGTAAAATGTTGAGGAAAAGTCTAAAAACACTAGCATTTGAAGGATAAATTGAGAATAAAAGTATAGTGCGTGTTGTAAATGCTGACATTATTTAATTACTTTACCATCCATCAAACGACTCAGGAACTGTAATATTTTATGCATTTGCACGCCTTTAGTTTGCCCTTTAAAATCTTATTTCATGCTCAGTTAAGGAAATGGGATCTTGTTTTTATTAGTTGGCCCTCTGTGAAGTATTTAATGGCAGTGTCTCCAAGCTCACTTCAGGAGGGGCTGAGTTTACTAAATGAGGAATTGTTACTGGGCTGTGGCTCTGCCTAACACCACAGAGACACAGAGAGCTCCACCTCAAGCCTCTAATTAGCCCTCCGGGGGTCTGTGTGTGTGTGGGTGCTTTAATGTGTGCCTATTCCTATTTCCACTGAGTAACAAGACCTTTTTTCTGCCAGTAACTCCCTCTCGTGTCAGCTTTACAGATGACATGTGTGATATTTCTTCTCTACGAATGACACTGAAACGTTAGTAGTTAATAAGGCAAGCACACTTTCGTTGACCCTTTGTAACATGAAAAGTTTCCCCCTCAGGCTAAATCTTCTCCTCTGACTCTCCTCTCAGATCTTTGGGAGCAGTGTCCCACAGCAGCCCAGTATGGAGCGTCAGCAGTTCCAAAAAGGAATCTGACTCTTCTTCCACAGAGGACACTGGCCAGGCTTATGTAGTTGGTAAGAATGCTGAACTTCGTATGTTGTGGCTCCCTGGGGATGGATAGTATAACTAGTGGTGTTCCTGTCTGCTCATGTAATTGTATTTTGGTAAAGACTTTAGAAAGGTTAATATATATCACCAGCAGTTAAGTTATTGCTCTGTGAAACTACAGTCATGAGATAAGCAAAATGCATCTTTAAGAAGTTAATTGCCACTTACCTATATGCCTAAATATAAAAAAGTTTTCTAATGAACATTTGGAAAGAAAGTCATTATAATGAAAATGGTATATCCTGTTAACTGGCAGTGAGGTCTAAAACAAGAGAATTGCAGTGGATATTTTTATGACTGGCTGCACATTACTAGTAAAAGGGAAGAACGGGTGTCACATTTGACATTTAATACTTTTTAAGAGTTTAGTATTGTTTAACCTGCTGTTCAACAGCTAAGTAAACCTCATGGGGAAACCTCAATGATGATGTTAAATTACCTTCAGTTTACTGACTTGATTGCTCATCATCCATTTTAGAAACCAAATAGTTTCTGTATAAAATGGCCCGATGCAACGGTCAACATGTTAATGATGAATCGATGAAAATGTGATATTTCCTTTATTATTGTCTGTAAATGGAGCCAAAGATTTCATTGTTCTATTGAATATTTGTTTTAAAAGAAAGCACAGCCTTGCTAATATATTGTCTTTTCTCTCCCCAGGTGTCAGTATGCACAGTTCCTCTGGACCACCCTCAACCCCAGCCTCTGTTAACGGCATGTATTACAATATCCATCTTTCATTTTCCCAGATACAAACACTCTAGGTTTCCATGCTTTGTATACAGTATCATGTCGAATAGCAGGAAATCTTAGACTGCTCTCTTCCACAGCTTGTGTCGTAACATTATTAATCCCCTTCTTCAATCTGGTGAACCATATGCCGATCGTGGCGCAGCCAAGTACGGATATACAAACCAAAAAAAAAAAAGGCTGTGTTCTAAATCACAATTATATAATGCAGAATTGAGTCTCTGTCCTCTCAGGGCTGCCTGCCTGCGGAACTGCCCCCGGCCCCCCATTTAATAGCTTCATACTTGGCACTAAACTCATGACCTTCCCTTTCATCCGAGCTTAACCCGTCCTTTCAGGCCCATTAGCCAACAGTGCTAAAGTAGGGGTCGTGCAGCAACACTGTATGCCTGCCCGAGCCGATTAATAGTTACAGTGTGGATATACTAATCCCCTCCGATATTATGTGTGATATTAATTTAACAAAATGACTCGGTTATGGTTCAATCACAATGAGCTAATCATGTTTTAACCATATATTACAGTAGCTATAACAAATGTGTCTTTGTGTTGCACAGATTCACTTAAGAAAAAGGTCATTGCCTTGCCGTCTCAAGAAAGAGAAATCACAACTGTAAACCTGAAGAAAGATGTGAAATATGGCCTGGGTAAGGGTGAACATTCATTCTCCTGAAATAATAACTGAATTTCACACTGTTTCTGTTGCCACCTATTAGCTTTCAGAGTCAACAAGCATTTACTGTTGTGTTTTGTGATTGTGTTTGAAATGTGAGTGTATATTTACATCTGTTTGTGTGTGTTCTCCAGGGTTCCAGGTGGTTGGAGGGCAGAACTCTCGTGTGGAGCTTGGCACCATCATTAGCTCCATCACTCCTGGAGGTCCTGCTGATGTCAACGGCTGCCTCAAACCTGGTAGGCTAGTGTTTAGATAGACTCCTATATATAGGTAACAGTTAGCAGTCCTAGCTTGTGTGTAACAGTTGTAATATTGGTGCAGGTGACCGTCTGATCTCAGTGAATGATGTGAAATTAGAAGGCCTCTCTCATTCCACTACCATTGAAATCCTTCAAAATGCTCCAGATGATGTGACTCTAGTGGTGCTACAGCCCAAAGAGAGGCTCTACAAAGGTAAGAGGAGAGATATGAGTGTAGTGTTTTGTTACTTTTTGTAAAATGATCAGGTTTTTCTTTTGGTGTAAAGGAAAATAGTTGCTGACTTGTAGACACAATGCAAACATCGATTTTATTTACCAACATTTCTACATAAGTCTTCTTCACGATCTTACATTGGTAAATGATTTGTACAAAATTGCATTGTTATGATTGTGTGACTATTTTCCTTCATACCTGTACTTTCATCACTGTAGCTTCTCCCCATCACTAGTGTTCATTCTTCTCCTCTCGCAAGGTTCCTGTTTTGTTCATATTTGTTTCTGGTAATCATGTACAGGGTGCATAACCAGTTTTATCTCTTACATCCAGACATGCAGACCGATCTCAATATTTGTCCTTCTTGTTTTGACAGACTCTTCTTCAGGCTATGTTCCCTACCAAGCCAAGTCTGCATTGAAGGCACTTAACTCTGACCAGAGACGAGAACTAGACTTTGATACATCGGAGGAGGAGCAGGCGGGAACAGGAAGTCCCAGCCCTCCTCTCCACGGCGCTGGCACGCCGTCATCCGGCTCCTCCCCGGTCCACCAGCACACCAGCTTCAGCTCTCAGGACTCCAGGACCAGCAGTGTTGCTAAAATCAGCCCACCAATTGTTGATGTCCGGCAGTGCCTAGAAAGAATGACAAATTCTAGCACAGCTGCAACCTCTGCCACACATCAGAGACCAGAACCTAACGTGGGTTTGGAACCCACGCCACCAGCTCTGCCGCCTAAAACTAGAAAAGCTAAAGTAGCAGAAGCGCCCAAAGTTTCGGAGCACTCTGACTGGGGGGATTCGGACATGGATGAGGAGACTCTTTCCAGTAGTCAAGAGAAACTCAAAATCAAAAAGGTGCGACCTTTGTGTTTATGAATTCATTGTTATACATGGATCCTTTGCTTTTATACAAAAACCCTCAACAGATGTGTGAACCAAAACTCACAAAAGGTTTTTAATCCTGGTGTAAAAAATATAAATCAACTTTTGGTAATGAGGATATGAATGAGGATACGAATGGCTTTTTCACAAACAAGCATTACACATTACCTTTCAGATGCTTGCCACAACTAACTCCCTGTTGTAAACAACCTTTGCCTATCATTACATTTACGATGTCAATGCAGGGCAGTCTGTTACCTTTACACTGCATGTCATCGCTTGAGTGTAATATCTGCTTGTTTTCTTCCTCAGCGTTACCTAGTTCAGCTTCCTCACTCTCCCTTGGTCCCTTTATCTTTCTGCATGTTCCAGCTTGTGATAATTCAACTTAATAATGTTCTCTGTTTGCAGGAAAACATCATGGAAAGTTTTAATGGTAATGCCCCAGGGGTCAATAGTCTCCGTCCAGGAGAACTATTTGATGTTGAGCTGTCTAAAAAAGACAGCAGCCTGGGCATAAGTGTCACGGTACTGTTCGGAAAGGTTTTCACGCTTTCTTTGTTCCGCCCCTTTCCCCCTCATCATGTTGTCTGTTTGTGCTTATGTGTCGCTGGGTATGGTATGCTTTCCTAACGCTAAATGTTGTCAGGTCTGAAGCTTTAACAGAAATAACATCCACCGAATTATTTTTGCATTAACTATTTTTAATCACTAAGGAATATCTTTTTTTATGAAGTCACAGTATGTTTCTGTTCATTCATAGGAAGTGCAGTTTAAACAGGACTGTTAAGTGAGCTTTCTCATGACTTTGCTTATTGTTGCTGACTCCAGAGTCACTTAACTGATGTTAATATTATTTCTCCCTGAAGGATTTTGAACACCTTTTTAAAAGCTCAATAACAGATCACATCACTGTGTGTCATCAGACCAGGGTTGCTATCCAATATGACTGTTTTAGAATAAACACTGATTTGTTGTGTATTGCAATAATGATTACTATTTAACTTAACAATAAACTGTCATAACCAAATGGACACTGATGAGGACTTCTCATTGTCTCTGATTATTAGGATTTAACCTCTCAGGACTTTTGTCAATAACATCACAGTGGAGGATTTTATTTTCATTTGCAAATAATTCATAGTTGCAGTATGATAAAGGCTTTGTCTAACTTGTATTTTAAATGTATTTGAAAAAAAAAAAAGCATAATTTTGATGAGAAGGGTTTACTTTTTTCTGCTTAATTGTAAATACAATTGGTGAAATCACCAGGCGTGAAGTAGCTAATGATATTTTAAAACAAACAACTCCAACGTGCCTTCAAATACTTCTTGTGAAGTTTGGTTGATATTTTTTTATACTAACAGTCTTCATAATAAACCAAGATTATATTCTGAACCATCAGTTAAGACAACGCCTTTATCATTTAACATTACACTTAAAATGAAAAAAAAACCTTCCACACCTGTCATCAACCCCCATAAATAATACATAACGAACCATTCTCTCTTTGGCTAATTGGACTAAAGAGGTGTGTTCATGTCTTAGGGTGGCGTCAACACGACTGTTCGACATGGAGGCATCTACGTCAAAGGCATCATACCGAAAGGAGCTGCTGAGCTCGACGGAAGAATTAAGAAAGGTGAAGTAAAGAAACACAGAAATATTTAATTATAAAGTGAATAATTGGAGCAAACAAGGTGTTAAGACTTCTTTTTGTTTGTGTCCTGTGCTCAGGTGATCGTGTGATGGCTGTCAATGGAAAAAGTCTGGAGGGAGCCACTCATCAGCAAGCAGTGGAGGCTCTGCGAGACACTGGGCAGGTGAGGGATGACATTTACCCGAGCACCCTGCTGACAAGCTGTTTAGTCTCAGTCCAGCTGGCCACTAACACCAAGTCAATCATCTGCTCCCTCAGACTGTGCACTTGTTGCTGGAGAAAGGTCATCCGCCGGCAGACAGTGTCCATGCTCCCCTCACGCCTCAGAGCACACTACTAACTGCGAACAGCTACCAAGACCCGAACAAGAATAAAAAGCAGCCCCTTCAGGTCAAAGAGAAACCGGAGTACAACTTTGTTACAGAAGGTGAGGCAACACGAAGCTTTATAGCAAATGTTTGGTTTGTTTGTTGATTAACCAAAACATAAAGACTTTCTGCAAAAGCAGGTGTAGTTTGTGGGAATGCAAATAGTTCATACTATATACAAATAGAAAAATGTTAACTTAACCTTTTAATATTAAGGAAAATAGTGGGTAGTAGGTTTAGAGCTGTTTTTAAGTTTCAACAAAACACTCTGATGATTCTATAACACTGACAACTAGAGCTGCATGATTTTGTCAAAATAAAACGTATTACAATTATATTAGCTGATAATGCAATTGCCTTTTGCAATATTTGGGGGGATGATCACAATATTCCCAATTATCATGCTGTTAAAGATAATCTCTACAAAAAAAAAAATATTTTCTTTAAAGTTTGCAGGTAGGACTTCTCTTTAGATGCACAAAACATACCACATATTTTTGCTCAATATTGCCTTTACTGTGATTTGGATATTGCACTAATCCATATTGTGGTTTCAATGCAATTTCAAATAATTGTGCGGTCCCATTTACAACAATGTACTACAGTACTTACACATCTAGATACATCACATACCGGTAATAACAAAAAATAAGTTAAAGTTGAGTGTCCATTACGCTGTTCCTGCATGTGTTTCTCCCCACAGACAATGTGTTTGAGGTGTTACTGCTGAAGAACACGTCAGGCCTGGGCTTCAGTTTCAGTCGAGAGGAGCACATCCCTGACGAACCCCCCGGCTCCAGCATGGTGCGGGTTAAAAAGCTGTTTCCTGGCCAACCAGCTGCAGAGAGCGGCCGCATCAACGTTGGCGACATCATCATGCGGGTCAATCAGACCCCTCTCAAAGGACTCTCACAACATGTAAGTAGAATATTTCTCACTGCTGTGGTCGAGCAGTCATATCAATAATTATTAACTTGGAAAAGTAAGGAAGCGCTATGAGTAATGGGAGAAAATCTGTTTTTCTGAATTAACAGGAGGTGATTTCAGCCTTGCGAGGAACGGGACAGGAGGTGAATTTGCTTCTTTGTAGACCTGAATATGGAGTTCTTCCTGAAATGGACACTTCAGCTTTGGTAAGTATATAATATATTTTCTTTCTAGCTACTGCTTGGACACTTCAAGTACCGGAAATAGCTGAAAAATGTATTTAAACAAATGTATTTCCCAGTCTCCTAAGCCATCACCGCGGAAGGAGCCTCAGACCCAGGCAGAGCCGAGCCGGAGCCTGGACAGGGCGACCTCTCCTCCGGGGACACAGGGCCAGACGGGTCGAGTCAGCGTGGAGGACGCCCTGGAGAGGCTGCTGCTCAAAAACCCCGGCCGACAAAACAGCTACAGCGACAGCACTGATGGGGATGAAGAGGTGGAAGAAGCCTTCAGCCCAAACCAAGCAGAGCACAGCAGGCAAGCGTGGGAGCGGAGTGTCTACCTCAACCCCAGCAGCAACCTGGGACTGGGACGATACGACAGCACGGGTCAGCTGGACGATACCATCAACCCAGCCTTCTACTCCCCAAACCTGTCCATTACAAGATCGGACCTCAGCAAGAGGTACGCATGGAGTAAATGAATAATGCATAATATCTGCATTAATTATATTCTCTGATATGTCTTAAATGTTTTTTCTTTGTGGTTTTTTGGCAGGTTTCCTTCTTCCCCTGTTACAGCTGATTTGGAGTCGTCCTCCCTTCATATGGTGTCCTCCCCCACTGCTCCAAGCCCTGATCCCCTGCCTCCTCCTCTGCCTCTGCCCTTAAACCTCACCGTGTCTGGCAATGGACAGGAAATGGAGGACTTTGTCCCGGTAAGGCCTGAGGAAGGGAAGCTCTGTTTGACTCAAAAAAAGGGTTTCACTCGACCAAGGGTCATTTCTCTAACTGAGCTTTTTCTCTGTTACTAGGAAGTGGAGCTAAGAGTCTCCCTGGTGAAGTCAGAAAAAGGCAGCCTTGGCTTCACCCTCACCAAAGGAAGTGATCACGGGTGTTACATCCATGACATCGTCCAGGATCCAGCCAAAGGAGATGGCAGTCTCAAGCCCGGGGACCGAATGATTATGGTACAAATTCATCCCTGATCCCTTTCATCGCAGCCTAAAGTTTGATCAACCTATGGTTTAGGTGCACAATATAAACCCAAAGAGATATGGTGTCAAAAAAAAATGTTAAGGACATTTTTTTGGATCTAAGACAAGATTAGGGCAAACAGAAGAAGGCTAGCTGTTTTCCACTGCTTCTAGTCATTTTGCTATGCTAAGCTAGAAGCTGTTTCCCAATTGTATGAATCTTTATTTTCTTCCTGCAGGTGAACAACACAGATGTGAGCAACATGGGCCACACAGAGGTGGTCAATCTTGTGCGCGCTGCTCCCCGTGTGGTTGACTTGGTGGTAGGGAGGGTCCTGGAGGCTCCCAAGCCCCCGATAGAAGCCCACCTGCTGCCTGACATTGACTTTGAGGGCAGCCAAGAACCCATGGGTAAGAAACAGACCTTAAAATAAACAGTCCTGGCACTAAAATGCAGGCACACTGCTAACAAGTGTTGCATCATTTATACGTTCTTTAAGTATTCATTGTTTTACTGCTTGTCCTATCACCAGGTTTGGTACTGGACGGTGGCAGTGACAGTGTTTACGATGTCTTGTTTGTGAGAGAAGTCCTGCCCGACTCAATGGCCTATGAGGAGGGCACCCTGAGGCCACTTGATCTGATCCACTACATCAACGGTGCTCCCACACAGGACCTGACTCTGAGTGAGAGCACCAGACTGCTGGAGCTCTCACTGAACGACCTCACACTGAAGGCCACAAGGTGACCTTGTAAAGAATTACATAATGTTTCCTGGCTCAAGATACTGCATGTGCACCATTTCATTAACTTTTTTTTTTGTCAAAAGGGATGGAAAGCCTGTTTCTCCTGGTCAGAAAAGTGTCTCTTTTCTTAACAACAATGTTAGCCCCAAGATGTCATCCAGCATGAACGGTATGTTTCAGACATTTAAGGTGTCAACTGTCAACAAAATAAAACGTGTCTGTTATTTTGCATTTAATTGCAACATTGTTTTCTGTTAAAGGGTTTCTGAAAGGAGAAGATCCCAGAGATACAGAGTGTATTGCAGCACTTTGTCCTTTAGAGGTAAGTTGAGTCAGTTTGGCTAAATATTAAATTGATGTGCTTCAATTAAAAGCGGTTTAACTGTTGCATTTATGTTATTTCTGTATTGAATGTCAAGCAAACAGTTCAAAGAAGGTTGAAATGTTGTAATGGTAATTGTACACATATTTCTATCACAATAATGTTGTGTTGGCTGTCATCAAAAGCTTGACTGTTACCATCAAGCTTTGTCTGTTAAGAAATCATTACTTTAATGACTTGTTCACTTCCTAACAGTATACTAAAGTTTTAAATCATGGATTCAAGGTGATAGCACGTTTGTTTGTTGAATTTGCAGGAGGAAATCATCAGGCTGGATCTGGAGAAGCTGCAGTCAGGAGGTCTGGGCTTCTCTGTGATCGGAGGAGAAAGAGGGATTTTTGTCAAGTCCATCACACCGGGAGGAATAGCTGAGTCCTCGGGGAAACTGCAAGTGGGAGACAGGCTGCTGAAAGTGAGTGGTGTCACACAAATGCAGCTCAGAATTTAGGCTGATAATATCATATTTATATACTTTTGTTTAACAAGATTTTGCCATTATTTTACTGTTCAGATTTTGGACAAATTCATTGTAACTGCTGGCCTCTGCCCACACTTTGAACACATATATGTTCAATAGTTTTATTGTGAGGGGTTGTTTTTAAAAGTAACAAACATGGAATAGTCCTATTTCCTTTCCAGATAAAAACAAGCACAATTTCCAAGACATAAAAGGAACAAGTAAAGTAGATGAAAAAAATATAAATAATACATAGAATTTAGAAGAAAAAAAAAAAGAGCAATTATTCATTTATAATAAATTAATTTAACTTCATGTAAATAAATAACACATTATTAAATGCTCTACAATTTTTCAGTTTGCTTTTGTTTTTGAGATCCTCGTGTATTCAATCCTGTGATTTCTTTCTGTGTGTGTTTTCCTTGCAGGTGAATGAAGAACTAATGACAGGCGTGTCTCACACCAAAGCTGTCACCACTATCCGTAAAGCTAAAGGCCTGGTTCATCTCATAGTGTCAAGACCGCCCGACCAGAACCCAAACACTTACCTGGCCTACCTGCCCATCAACTCTGACAAGTGCAATGGAAACTCAGGTACAAGCAGACACACAAAACATGTATATTTTAGAAAGGTTTTGTCAGATAGTTCTCCTGTTTTAACCATTTAAGAAGAGCTAATTTAAAACCAGATTAGTTAGAGTTTGTGATTATTAGATTGTTCTCTCTAAACACGCCTAACTCTCCTTCTTGTTGTTTACAGATCTGAGTGACGACAGTGGAGCAAAAACGAAGCTGTTTACTCTCAAAGATGAGCTGAAATCTAGCGGCTTCCCTTCTATACCACCAATAGGTAAAGACACACAGGCTGGAAAATGTACTTGAAATATTAATAGGACAATCCTGAATATTGTATGATTTTACCAGCAAGATTAATTCATTTGTAAATCAAATGATAAAATGGTAAACCACATTAACATAACTGTGTTCCCATGTTTCGCAGACTATGAAGATGAGCCACTCGAGCAGAAAAGACCAACAGATCACAGCGCTGAGCTTTCAGAGGACACAGACTGCGATGGCTCTTCTTTACCTGAAGACTCGCCTGAGGTCAAATCCAATCCATTAGACCTGCTGTCAAATTAAAACAATATGCAAAAGTTATATCTTTTTTTCATTGTTTAATAACAGAGTTCCCGGAAAGTGGAATGGCAAGAGGAGAGTGTTGATTATCCAAGGAATGAAAAGTAAGATTTTCATTTTTGGATATAAATCAGTCACAATGGGGACTTTCATTTTATTCATAAATATCTCACTGTTTATTTTTTTTAAATCAACAGCTATCTGCAAATGAGTGCTGGACAGCCAGAGGAAGATGAGATCACATGGGGAAGTGAGGAACTGCCTATTGAAAACATGAACAAATCCCAAGATGGTAAGACACATTTGGATTTAAATGTTTATTTAGTTTTCAAAACACATTCAAATGACACAAAAGGATTTGTAATTCCTTCCTTCATTCTGCCCCCCTAAGACGGGCCAATCATCACAGAGGATGAGCTGACCTCTCTGCCCCTCGTCAAAGTCGTCCCTGATGGCCAGTACACAGGAGCAAAGCTCAACACTGTGGTCCGCATGATGAGGGGGCTCCTAGAGCAGAAGGTCCCCTGCAGGAGTTTGAAGTAAGTCATGTCAATGCCTGTCAAATTAATTGCAAATAATTGGATTTAATAAACATCTTCTTTTCTTCGTGGCAGAACCTTCAGAATCTCCAGCCTCTGGACGACTGTCTGATAGGTCAAACAAAGGAGAACAAGAAGAAGAACCGCTACAAGAACATTGTTCCCTGTAAGTCCCAATGAATTTATTTATTTTCATATTACCTTAGAGGGAAACTTTTAATAGGGGGTTTGTCGGATGGCAAGGTGAAGCGGTGAAAATCCTCAATATATAGATTAAATAGATCCCTTCAAAGTTTTTGACATCATTTTAAATCAGATTTGTATGCACCCATCTCTTCTAGTTGACACAACTCGAGTTGTGCTGGAAAAAGACGGCGGCTACATCAATGCCAACTTCATCAAGATGTCAGTGAAAGAAGAGAGTTATTTGTACATCGCATGTCAGGGTCCTTTACCCACCACCCTGGGTGACTTTTGGCAAATGGTCTGGGAGCAGAAGTCCAATGTGATCGCCATGATGACCCAGGAAGTAGAGGGAGGGAAGGTGAAATGTCAGCGGTACTGGCCCGACACTCCGAGGACAGCAGAGATGGTGGACGACAGGTTACAGATCACGCTGATCAAAGACCAATACCTCGACAATTTTGTCATCCGAGTCATCGAGGTCAAAGATGTCCAGGTTAGTTTGTCTCCAGATTTGAGATTTAAACTAAAACTTCAAATTGGTTGAAGGCCTTTAAAATGACCTTTCAGCATGTTGTAATAAAGGTTTCAAAGAGTAGAGGGGGGTAATTGCCATATAATTGCTACTATATAACATTATCTGGATGACATGATCAGAATGATATTTGAAACCAATTACTTATAGTTGAACATCATACTGGTTTTTTTCCCTTTTCAAGAAAACTGCCTAACCCTGGAGTATCACTTGAATTACAATATGTTAAATGGTCAATGATCATTATGGAGTTGTTGCTCCATCACAGCCAAAATAACCTGCCTACCCCAGCTTGAATAGACGCATTAACTTAAGAGTTTCTCCCTCCTCAGACTAATGAAATACAGCGTGTAACTCATCTGAACTACACGGGATGGCCGGACCACGGCACGCCCTCACAACCCGAGCAGCTGCTCACATTTATCTCCTACATGAGGCACGTCCATCGATCGGGGCCAATCATCACACACTGCAGCGCAGGCATCGGCCGCTCAGGGACCCTCATCTGTCTAGACGTGGTTCTGGGTCTCATCAGCAAAGACGCTGATGTAAGTAGACAATCTTTACTTTGTGCAGCTTATGTATTCTTTATAAAAAAGCTTCTGCTCTTATTTGTAGTCTTTGTTTAGTATGATCACAATCTAATAAACACTTTCTACAGTTTGATATTTCAGATATTGTAAGAAACATGAGACTTCAGAGACAGGGAATGGTGCAGACAGAGGTGAGTTTTACTTTTTGGTTTTAGTGTCTTTGTTAGTTTACCTTAACTCTAAACTATTTGATTCAAATATGACTTTTCATTTTGTAAATGATTTACTAAATGTATCCTGCTTTTATGGTTATTCTATTAGGCACTGGTGTTTTTGATGTACTCTATTTGTATCTTAACTTATAAGACACATTTTCTCACACATTTTTTATTTTTATTTGACAGGACCAATATATTTTCTGCTATCAAGTGATCCTCTATGTCCTGAGATGCCTTCAAGCAGAAGAAAACATCTCTGGATAGGAGCCGTCATGTGGAGGCTGTTCGACTGTTTCATAAGAGCAAAACAAAAATGGAGGAGAGTTCACACAGGCAGAAATTGCCAAATGTACACTACATGTTTTTAAAATGCCTTAAAATATTCAGATCTTTCAGAGTAAATCCTTTTTAAAGAAGTCTATATTTTTACGTTTGCTTTTTGAGTTCTCTCTCTCTTTGGCTGCTACTCCTTTTCAATGCATTTATGAGAACTGCTGATTATATTTCTTGTCACCTACAAGAAAACACAAATGTTTTTCCCAGATTCATGGATATTCTAAAATAATGATGAAAGTGATCATGATCAATGATTTCATATTTTATGTGGAACAAAATTGTACTTTGTGTATTTTGAATCCTATTTTAATGCTGGAACATGCCTTGACAGAATACTATGTCAGTATTTGCTTTGTAAATCTATTATACAGTAATTGCTCAATGCTTGAGGTAAATGATGAAATTAAAAGTGTACATATTCATCTCATGAAAATTAAACTGGATACATTTTAAATGTTGTGTGGAGGTTTTTCTTTAATTTATAATTAGGAAACAAAGGTTTTTCTTGTCTTTTGTCATATTGGTGCATATTGCCTATTAGCATAATTTTTCCATAAACTTAAAATCATTCATGCATTTAAAAGTAGGCTTCCCATTTTATACCTGCCTTAAAAATATCAATGCAATGCCGCATTGATTTGGAGTTATCGGTCACATAATGCCAAAGCTATTGAAAAAATAGACTTTAAAAAAAGAAAAAGTAATACAATGCCAGAATTTCTGGCATTGTAAAATTGAAAGAAAATTGAAAAAAATTAAATCGAGCCCAATATTTGAGTGCTACTTGTCTAGTTTATAAATATATTTCTGCAATGTGTTTACTCATTAGTTCGCAGGTCTCCCTTGAAAAAGAGATCTATGATCAATTGGGACCAATCTGGTTAAATAAAGGTTTGAAATGAAATGAGTTCACATGATTGAAGCCATTGAATAATAGTTTTCAATTAAAAAGCGGCTTGGTAAAGAAACAAAGATATAAATATGAAAGAAAAGAAACATTAAAACATTCAAGTTGAAACATAAAAGGTGTGTGTGAAGTTTTAGTAATTGAAAAACTGGCAGCAAAGAAGGAAACTCCTCCTGTGATTAAAGCGGAAGTGACTGTCTTAGAACCGGAAATGACGTTTGGACGTACCAGCGCAAGTTAAATGGCAGCCTACACATCTGCCACGCTTGCCTTGTAAAAGTTGCCGTTTTTCATATTTTTCTTGTTAAAAAACACGCGAATTCATCTGCAACCATGTCGGGGAGAACAGGCAACAAGCTGCCAAACAATCTGCCGCAACTGCAGAATCTTATTAAAAGAGATCCGCAGTCTTACGTGGAGGAGGTAAGTGTTGTTAGCCTAGCTAAGCCGAGCTTGCTAACTAGCTAGTCGACTTGTTGTTGTGTTAGTCTGAGACTAAACATATTAGAGGAAATTAATCGATGGTGGTTTCTGCACAGTTTCAGCAGCAGTACCGACACTACCAGTCCAATCTGCAGATCTTCAGACTGCAGCCTGACAAGCCGAACAAGGAGCTGGCGGATCTCTCCATGTTTCTGGCCCAGGTACTGTAGTGGGAAATTGATATAGTTCATTATAACGGCATAAGTATTCCTTTACTCTTGTCTGTACCTTTATTGAGTCTGTATATATCTGATCAGCAATTGAGGAAGTCTTTTAAATCCTTTACTTGGATATACTTGTGTTTTTTTTTTAAAGATTCAATATATGTTATTGTCATATGTACAGTAAAACAGGCAGTTGCACTGTAAAAGGACATTCTTACGCTCAGCTCTCCACACTTCAATATTATAAAAAAAACTATACAAACAAACATAAGATGTAAATTAGTACTAGAAAATGTAAAAATATAAACTGACATGCATACAAAAATGATGTAAAATGTTAACTAAACCCATAGATTTAATCCTGTGGAGTAAAAAGCACAACATTTGCTGCTGAGATGTAATGCAGTAAAGTATATCATGTAAATACTTAAGAACGAGTACCTCAAGTTTGAGTAAATAATAATAATAATAATAAATTGTATTTTTATAGCGCTTTTCTCAAACCCAAAGACGCTTTACATTTGGGGAAGGGTAGACAAACAAGGACAGGCAATAAAACAACAAAAAAAAAACAGAAAAGCAGTCAGGAGGAAGTTGGTTGAGAGGGGGGGGGGGGGCTTATGGATATACAGAGTTGACGAGATGAAATGTACTTCTCGCACTGCTGCTCAGTAATATTTATTTTGATATTGATGGTGTGAGGTTACAGCTGTTTTTTTGTCATTCAGGTTGCTCACTGCTACCTGCAGCAACTGTCAACCTTTCCACAAGAGCTGCGTGAGTTATTAATGAGTCACCACACAGTCCTGCAGCCAGACCTCAGAATGGTGAGATAACCTGTGACTATCCATATTAAGTAATTGATCATAGTGATCAAAAGTATGTGTCTCTTAGCATTTCAATGTTTGTGTCTGTTTCCTGTCTTCATCAGACATTCTGCAAGTCGCTGATTCTTCTGAGGAATAAAGATCTGATCGACCCCTGCGGCCTCCTGGAGCTCTTCTTTGAGCTGCTGCGATGTCACGACAAACTGCTCAGAAAGGTGAGATCACACAGAACATTACTCTAAGCATGTAGTGAGTGGATATTATATTTTGTATGAATTTACAAGAGTGGTAGTTGTGAGTCAAGGGGAGAATCAAAAGACCGTTTCAAATGCTTTACTGATGTTGTGTGTGTTTACATATTGATATGTTTAAGGGTTGCTCTTTCAATGTTTCCCCTTTTCAGAAGTAAACATTTGCTTCCCTCTCTCCACAGACGCTGTACTTACACATTGTCGCAGATATCAAAAACATCAATGCCAAGCACAAAAATAACAAAGTTAACACAGTAAGTAAACAAACCACATGTGTAAAGTTTGACTGTTTGTTCTATTGTTCCATTGTTCCACTACAGCAGAGCTCATTTTCTGAGAAATTGTGTTGTGTGTTGCAGACATTACAGAACTTCATGTACACCATGCTGAGAGACAGTAATCCCCTCGCAGCCAAGATCTCTTTAGATGTAATGGTGGAGCTTTACAAAAGGAACATATGGTGGGTTTTTATTTTTTACACCAGACTTCATAAGTCATTCTTATTATTTTCCACTTTAATCTCATTGTCTTTGTGTCTGGGTCACAGGAACGATGCCAAAACAGTCAATGTCATTGTAACAGCGTGCTTCTCCAAGGTTACAAAGGTAGGTTTTCCCACATTTCAACCAATTGCTTTTTATATAACATTAGTTGCAGTCCTGTACACACTTACCTACCTCTCTTCCTGTTTAGATTGTTGTTGCTGGTCTGAAGTTCTTCCTGGGCAAAGATGAAGATGAGAAAAATGACAGCGATTCAGAATCAGAGGCAAGTACCAATAAATGCATATACATAAAGTAGTTAGAGAAAGGATACTTTTCTCAGTCTAGAAGGCAGTGATGTTATGTTAATGCATATGTGAGATATCTAAATGTTTATCTTTCAGGCGGAGGGGCCAACAGTCCGAGATCTGAAGGTGAGATACGCCACTGGCAAGAAAACCACCAAAAGCAAGAAGAAGATGGAAAAGGCAATGAAAGTCCTCAAGGTACTACTCTTGTTAATACTACAATATCATGACTTATGTCGTTATATTTTACAATTGAATGAATTGAGTTGATTGTTTTTTAACTCTTTTGGCAGAAACACAAGAAAAAGAAAAGGGTAGAAGTGTTCAACTTCTCTGCTATTCACCTGATTCACGATCCTCAAGGTAGGTTCACTCGTCTTTTCCACACCCACTGCAGAACAAAATGTGTGTGTAGGGTCATTTCCCCCAGTATTTACAGAACTGTCAAATCAAATATCTCTTTCAATTTAGATTTCTCAGAGAAACTCTTGAAGCAGTTGGAAGACTCTAAAGAGCGCTTTGAGGTGAAGATGATGATGATGGAGTTCATATCCAGACTGGTGGGAATCCATGAGGTGAGTGACCTCATCTGTCCCCCTAATTGGTTTTCATAGTGGATTTGTCATTTTGTACAGGTGTTATTACATTTCCACCAGATATGAAATAGTCCTAATAGGCACTGCCAACATTAGGATCAGACTTCTATACAGTTCTGAATGGGCCATGGGAATCACGCCTTTGACGCTGCATTATATTGAATATAAATGGGATATGAAGTAGATTTTATAGTGAGTATAATACTATTTTGTTTTGTTGTTTTCCAGCTCTTCCTCTTCAATTTTTATCCCTTTATCCAGAGGTTTCTACAGCCACATCAGAGAGGTAAAATAACTCCCAGTTAACTTAATGAGAAGGTTTTTATCTGTTTATTAAAGGTGGGAATCACCAGAGACCCCATGATTTGGTATTGGCACAGTATATCACAATACCTTATTATTGAAGTTTAACAATATTATGAGTATTGCAAGTTATTACATTTTTCATTTACAAATTATTAATGCAAAAACATTTGCTACCTTTTTAAATCTGTAAATGTTATATTAATCATTTCCATGCTAAAAGACTGATACATACTGTCTGTGTGTGTATGCAAGATATTGAGATATATCCTGTATTGATTTATTTCCCCTGCCCCTACTGTTGATGAAATGTTTTAAAGAAACCTTTTTTCTTTTTTAAGAGGTGACAAAGATCCTCCTGTGTGCAGCTCAGGCTTCACATCAGCTCGTCCCACCAGAGGTACATGTATATCTATCGTGTTAAAGCACATGCATCTATCAGAACGATTCCAGTGCAACGCTTCTCACACATTCCTTCCTGTTTAGGTCATTGAACCTGTTATCATGACCATCGCCAACAACTTTGTGACAGACAGAAACTCCGGGGAGGTCATGACTGTGGGGTAGGTAGAAGCCCTGGACACTTCTGATTGAATGTATCCATGGTTAAAAATGTGCAATATATCTGCAGTCATTTTGCAACTTCTAAGAAATACTTTACAGTTTTGCATTCAATTGTTACTCTTTTTTTGTTTCAAGTATCAATGCCATCAGGGAAGTGACCGCCCGTTGTCCTCTGGCCCTCAATGAAGACTTGCTGCAGGACCTGGTTCAGTACAAGATGCACAAAGACAAGAGTGAGTGAATGTTTTTCTGACACCTGTGCTTGAATCCCAATGCACCAAGTGAAGGAGGTGTAAATATATGTGCATGTTCACTCGTGTTTTGTCGTTTGTATTTGCGTTCAGATGTGATGATGTCTGCCAAGGGACTGATCCAGCTGTTCAGGAGTCTCAATCCACACATGCTGCACAAGAGAGACAGGGTGAGCAAGATGTTACTTTTACAACAAACAACACTCCTTTTAAAAGAACTGAATGATAACTTCACATTCAGCAATAGTGAGTATAGTTACCTTTGCCAGAAGTTATGTTCTCGGTTGAGTTTGTTTGCTTGTCATTAGGATTTTTTGTATTTATTCACAAACATATATATATATAGGAGATGACATTCCCAGCTCACAAAAAAGTAAATTACGATAGTAAAATACAATAAGTGTAATAACACTCATTAGACAATAGCAGAACACTCTATTAACAAATAAATAAAGAGAGAAGAGAAGGGAAAAATAAGAAAAAACAGGCAATAGGATTGCTTCAACATTTCATAAACAACATGTTGACAGCTCAAATACAACCTAAAACACACACAACATGTCAAGCATATTTATTGTTCCTTACAATCTCTGGGATCTTTTTTCCATTTCATCGTGTGTTGTGCCACCTTTCTTTTATATTTTTGTGGCAATAATGTTTTTAGGGTTAGGGTTACCTTAAATTCAGATTATTATTACTATTATTATATAGATTGTCGTTAGGATTGGGGAGAAACTACAAGAGCAATGTTCATGAAACTTGGTTTTAGTGTCCAAGGAAGAACAAATGAGATATATAAAGCAAAAGTTAATGTTGCAAGAAAGGGCATTTGGCCGAGGTCTGCTCTGACCCTTGTTGTTCGTATTGCAAGACTGACAGAGCACTTTATCACTGTGTCTTTTAAATTGTAAATAATTGTAAACTCTGCCACTTGTTTTTTCCAGGGGAGACCCACAGAGGCGTCAGCAGAGGCCAAGATCAAAAACTACGGAGAGCTCGAGGCTAAAGATTATATCCCTGGAGCTGAAGTCCTGGAGGTGGAGGAGATTGAAAAAGATGGAGAGAAAGAACAAGGTGAGCAGCTATGGCCTTGCTGCTCTGTGTATGTGTGTTGGAAGATGATCAATGTAAGGCTAATGTGCATATTTTCCATATTGTCCAACAGATGGCTGGGAGAGCGCCAGTATCAGTGATGGTGATGACGATGGGGAGTGGGTGGACGTTCACCACTCGGGTGATGAAGACACAGCAGAAGTTGTAAGAATAAAACGTTACCAATTATAAACTGGTGTTAGTTGTGTATGGTATTTGTGTTTCAATATGAGAGTTGTGTGTGTTTCTGTCAGGCGGAGATTCTTCAGAATATGCCAGTTGAGGAAAGAAAGCTCAAAGCGGCGGCGGTCAGCGGCAGCCGGCTCCTCACTCAGGACGACTTCAAGAAGATCCGACTCGTCCAGCTGGCCAAGGAGATCGACAACGCGCCAGGAAAGGGCCAGAAGAGGACAAATGTGGACCTCGACGAAGAGGAGGACAACAGGTTGGAAAGCTGTTTGTACAAAAAGCTTAAAGCAATATTTACACATATGAAATTGTATTCACAATAGTTGTTTGGAAGATAAAGAGACTATTTTGTTGTTTTTTGCCCATTCTTTCAGAGGAGAGGTGCTAACCTTGAGGCATATTGAGAAACTGCATAAGAAACCAAAAGACGACAAGGACACGCGCCTGGCCACAGCAAAGGTAAACCTTTATGCTAACTGTAGAGGGATTTAAAGTATATCTGATGGGAAATCATTGTTTCCTAACCAGCTGAAACACCTTTGACTCTGAAATGTCATTAACAAGCAGTTTGTATAATGTGAGGGTAAGCAATGAGACGTGGCTGCATATTATTTCCATTACATATAATACTCCTACTGATTATTGTCTTAACTAATCATTTGGTCTATAAAATGACAGGAAAAACATATGTGTTACTATCATTGTACAACTAGAAAACACTAAATATTCACAAAATAAGAGTTGGGACCGGTACATTTCTTAGCATTTTTCATTATTAAAACTGTTTTTTGATACATTTTCTGTTAATCAAACAATGAATTGATCAACTAACCATTTCCGTTCTAATGGTGCGTTTGATTTTAGGCGGGACGGTCCGAACGGAAGGACTTTCATAAGAAGCACCAGAAGCTCAACCCTTTCGCCAGCACCAGCAACAAGGAGAAGAGGAAGACGAAGAACTTCATGATGATGAGACACAGCGACAGCGTCAGAACTAAAGGCAAACGCTCCTTCAGAGACAAACAGGTCAGTCACACCTGTCAGAAACAGCTACTGTATCTCACTGCAGATTAATTGATTTTATTGAATATAAAGTTGTAATTTAAATATTTTTTCTTTTTCAGATTGCTCTACGGGATTCACTCCTAAAAAAGAAGAAGTTGCACTAGAAGGACATGTTATGATGAATTTGCCTCGTCTGTCAAGCATGGTCAGTTTATCAATGTATTATTTTCAGCATATAACCTGTATCCATTTACAATATTCTGAAATAAACAATATTTGGTCATTATTGTGTGAAGGTTTCTGTATAAGTCTCATTATTTGTTGTTCTGTTTGTTAAAGCCTTTTCTCCTTGATCAAAAGCCTCTCATTAGTCACAGTTCGACTTACTAGAATTTCAGTAATTTACCGTACAGTGCAAACTCATTAAAGTAATCACTATAACAGAGATCAAACTCTTATATGGATCAAAATGCCTGGGCAATAATTTCTATGAAAAATATGTTTGGTGTTAAAAGCAGAAATATGCAGACACTGCACTGATATACAGTAAATGGAACTCAAATCATGATGAGATGGTGTTAATGTATAATTTTAGCAAAGATTTAATTGGGCAATATAGTTATATAACAATTGTCAGACTCATTACAGTCTAACATTTCCTTACTTTGCACATTACTCTGTATTTTAGTGCCTTATTAACTTAAACCTGTGTTCAGTGAGGCAGAAGACAGATAATCTCTTTGCCATACCACTATGTGTTTATTTCATGTTTAACTGCACACAATTTGCGGGGATGTTTGAAAGCAAATTATCTAAAGTTGAGCCTAAATATGAAGCAATAGTGTAAAATCAACTTTGATATGAATACTTTTAGAGGTGTTAGAAAAGTGGTATGATGAACATTTATTCTTGAATTAGATTGGGAAAGCGAATAAACTTTAGCAGTTTAGCTAGACCCTTGCATTATTGCCGGACCTCTGTAATTATTTAAAAATGTGAAACAATTTGATATTTTAAGGTATCACATTTTTAAGATTTAGAAACAAAAATACATTTACTTAAATCTGGTTGCTTTCAACCAGCATTGTGTATTGAAGCCCTTTACTGCAATGCAATAAAATATTGAGAATGATAATGAAAAAGTCATTTTGCAGAAGCATCCTTTTTTTCGCGGAAAAAGCCATATTTGGCAGTACAGGGTTTCATTACGTTCCTTCAGCTGGCGTTTACTACTTAAAACTACAATTCCCATGAAGCATCTGGAATCACAACAAACGTGCCAAAAATAAAAAACATTCCGCTCAATGAAGCCGGCATCTTAGTTCTTGCTGCGACATGAGGTATCTAAATTAAATATTTTTTAAATAGCTCAACCATTGTCCAATGTCTTATAGTCATTTGTGGCATTCTACATTTAATATTATCGCTAAACTCACGGCGTAATGCCTTCCGCTCCCTGCATGCTAACATTAGCTCTACGCGGAAGCTAACTGTTTGCTAGTTGTCGTTAGCAAACAAGCCAACCGTTAACGCTAGTCTCGATAGCTTTATCGCACTTATTAGAGTCGGGTAGCTATTTTTCCTGGTTTCAGAGAGAGACACACTTCCATGTGGTCCAACTTTAACTATAGGATGTGAACACGGTACGTATGCGGCAACATTACCTAACATAACCCCTTATAACCCGAACTGGTCAAACAAACTAATAACTGTTTGTGTTTTAGATTTTGAATCCAGCTTGTGTCAATTGTTATACCCATAGTTATGTGTTAACATGACTGCGATCAATATGAGCATGCTTTGGTATCACACCCGAGAAGTGTGTACAGGTCAAACATGATTCTGACTCAAGATGCTGCTAGTCATAGTTTACATTGAACTGGCTAGGTGTGCGTGATATTTGCAGTAACGTTATACGTGGTGTTTTATCCTAAATGTTTGCTTTCCTTAAATATTCTCTTTATTATAGTGTCCAGGAGTAGTTGGACACCATCTGTGTGACATACATTAGGGCATGTGCTAGAAAAAGTGTCCTGCACACCAGTGGTGTAAAGTAACTAAGTAGATTTACTGAAGTACTGTACTGTACTCTCTTGTATTGCAATGTCATGTGTTGATACTTTGTACTTCTATCCCCCTATAATTCACAGATAAATGGTGTGTTTTACGCCATAACCTTAATTTAATACCTTTAGTTACGTTGCAGAATTTTTTTAATGATGTGAAATATATTCAACACGACTTTGTTTACACCTGGAGTAACATTCACAAGCTACCCTGCAGTATACAAAGTCATTCAAACTAGCTGCACCTTTACCAGCTTTAATAACACTCCAATGCATCAATAATAATAATAATCAAAACATGTAATATGTATTATTCTGGTATGGGCCAATCAGCATAATGAGTACTTTTACTTGTGGTACTTCAAGTTCATTTTGATGCTGATACTTTTGTACTTTTACATGAGTAACATTTTAATTGCAGCATTTTAACTTGTGACAGAGTATTCTTACCCTCTGATAGTTTTACTTTTACTTAAGTACAAGATTGAAGTACTCTGCTCCACACTTTAATACTTAGTTTGAGATTTGGGATTAACGTTGCACCATGTTTGGATGGCAAAAACAGTATCTACTTCTTAGGTATAGATAAAATAGTAAAACGTGCATGTGTGATGTATAATCTGAAGAAATACATACTGTAGATGTATAATATTTCCCCTGCCTTCTGCGTTTAAATAAGTCTGCTTGACAATTATCATTCCTTTTCACAATCTGCCTCTATATCTTAAAAGGAAATATTACAACAAATTTAAATTCAGATGAAAGCTCAAATAATTGTGTAGTTACTGTCACAATACTGTGATCAGAGGGCAAACTATAGAAGCACAGCATTAAGTGTAGTTGCTGTGTGTTCTTGGTGTCATGAGTGCATAGAGGTTTTCTATACATTTATATCTAATGGGTTATTTTGGTTGCTTAATGGAAGTCCCTTTTGTATGCAGATGCATTGAAATAATATGTACGCATTTAAAAATAGGTTGCTGTCGCCACGTTTGTTTTTCAGTTTGTACTCAGCAGAGTTCTGAAATACATCTCTGCCTTTTTAAATTATTGAATATCTCACTCCTCATAAATAATACAACTTGACAATGTTATCATCTTAAGGATATGAAAGTCCTGAATCTGTCATTGAGTTAAGGGAATATTACAAAGTCCCTACGTGTGGTTGCATAGATGAAGCCTATCAGAAGTGGAGATAGAGAGCCTTTGATCACTAGTGCATATGATGTGACTTGATGTTTCTGCTCTTATAGCTGAGAGGACTAGTGATGAGGGGGCGATACACTGTCTATTCAGTGTCAGAGACATAGCTTAAGAGAGAGACGGCATCATCTGAAAGATGTGGGTGGAGCTCTGGCCTCGGGCTGTCTGCTTCAGTTTCTCTGTGAAAATATCAGCTGTGGAGATTTTTCATCAGCTTCATCAATAGGTAGGAATTGTTATGGGTTCGATTGCACAGTTGTTCTCTGCCTGATCTGCCATGTAAGCTTAGAGGAATCTGCATGTTTTATTTATTGTCTTTAGCCTCTGTTGAAGGAATGAGTTGAAGGGGAAGTGACACTGAAAGGGAGAGGAATACTGACCAAACTTGCTCAGCTGGCAGGCAGTGTCCCCCGCCACCGATTCCGCTTTTGTTTCCTCCATCGAAATCTGCAGAAGGTTATTTGCACCGAGTTGTGGTTTCTATTTCATATTGCAAGGTATTCTTACATCATGCAGTCAATGGCAGTGAACATTTGGCCTGCCTTTAGCTGAGAACGGGCCGATGATCTATTGATTATCATTTCCTTCACAGCCTATCAATTGGGTATTTGGTTTCATAAATCAATATTCAATTTATTGTTCAATTTATGATTTTTTTGCGGAAAAAACTGTGAAGATAGGCAAAAATCTTCACCACTGACGTGCTGGAATCAGAGCATTTCCTCTGAAAAAAAAAAGAAGAAACAATTGAATATCACAGTTGATTTTTCATTAATAATGTAATCCTCTCTGTCCTATAGGTGTTGTTACCTGTAGCCAGCTATGGCACCAGGGGATGTGGTGCCAGACCATATCAAGCAGGTGAAGCCCAAAGAGAAGCGTCCTGCGATCAAGGCACTGAAAGCAGACTGTGAGCCGGATGGGTCGTTTATCTTCGAGGCTCATGAGGCCTGGAAAGATTTCCATAACTCCCTCAGACATTTCTATGAAGTAGGAGAGCTCTGTGACGTCACGCTGAAGGTAGGTCACTCAATCTGACTCAAGTAAAGTGGGAGATTTGTTTGTCTTACAAGTTTGTCAGTATTGTTATGTTAAAGGTTGCGATTAAAAAAAGTTGTACAGAATAATTAATCAGAAATTCGTTGTTAATTATTATCTTTTTGAATCCCTTATTCGCTGCCAAAACCACAATATTCTGTTTTTTTAAACATGTGTTTTGTGTCTCTTTGTAGGTTGGCAGTAGGCTGATACCATGCCACAAGCTAGTGCTGGCTTGTGTGATCCCTTACTTCAGGTATTTTTTTTTGTACCTTGGTACTGGCTATTTAATCTTAAAATTGATTTCATGTAACATTTATATAAAGATGCTTAGATAAAATTGCTGCGTTCGTTCTGGTATATTGACATTTGGGTTCCCACAGGTCCTTGGATCCTGTGTCTTTTATTATATCCGTTTCATATCTGTGAAAACACATGAACGTGGTTTTGTTGTTCTTTTGTGTAGATGGAGATGATAACAGTGTTCTAAATATAAGAACTTCTTTAGCTGAATTCAAAAATATTTGAAACTTTGTGGTAATTTCTTCCCTCAGGGCCATGTTCCTGTCAGAGATGTCCGAGGCTAAGCAGAACCTCATAGAGATCAAGGACTTTGATGGTGACGCCATCCAGGACCTGGTGCATTTTGCTTACTCCTCAAAGCTCACATTAACTGTGGACAATGTTCAACCTCTGCTGTATGCTGCCTGCATCCTTCAGGTAATTCAAACACAACCAATCAACAACACCAAGCTTTCATGCACTTTGTCCTCCTTATTTTGCATGAATTAAGGGTCTCTGAATTTTTGCTTTCAGGTAATACATCATCTGTTAATCCTATTTCCGTTTATTTGCTTCATCTCAGGTGGAATTGGTGGCGAGAGCCTGCTGTGAGTACATGAAGGCCCACTTTCACCCCACTAACTGCCTGGCGGTACGTACCTTCGCTGAGAGCCACAATCGTGTGGACCTGATGGACATGGCCGACCGCTACGCCTGCGAACACTTCACTGAGGTGACGGAGTGTGAGGACTTCACCTGCGTGTCTCCCAAGCACTTGCGCACCTTGTTGTCCTCCAGCGAACTCAACATTCATTCAGAAACACAGGTGTACAACGCAGCCGTGAAATGGCTGAAGGCTAACCCGCAGCACCACGAGGACTGGCTGGAACAGATCATGTCTCAGGTCAGAGAGCGCTAAACTTAAAGTCATCAAAGGCTGGGGTTTAGCTTAGTTTAAAGGTCTCCTATCATGCAAAATGCACTTTTCGATGTCTTTTATACATAAATCCCCGGTGTGTCAGTAGACTCACAAAGTGTCAGAAAATAAAACCCTCTCTCTTTTCCTCCGTACCCACATCTCTTAAAACGGGGGTACAACGGAGCTGATCCAGATTTGCTGCCGATATGACGTAATATCGGAAATGTGGGCTGCCTTTACACCAACGGCCCTATCCAGGGTTCTTGCGGTCATTAAAAACCTGGAAAAGTCATGGAAATTCAAAAGGCTAATTCCAGGCCCTGGAAAAGTTATGGAAAACAATATTTTTCCCAAAGTTTTGGAAAAGTCATGGAAATGTAACTAAAGTTGCATCAAATATAATTTATATTTGATCTAATCGCCAAAATAGTAATACTATAATGATAATACATACTGTATCGTATAGTAATGAAACGTAAAATGGCATTTAACTGTCGAGGTATTTAGCTGGTGAGAGATTTTAGTTCCTTTAGCCTGTAGAAGCTAGTAAGCCTACTATTGGATTTGTTTTAGATAGGCACAACATGTTTCATATGCAGACCTTATTTTCCTGTTCCATGTTAAAATAAACTATTTTCAGTGGTACCGCTGAGAAAAAGTAATTTCTTTGGTTATGGAAAATTAGGTAAAGGTCATGGAAAAGTCATTGAAAATCATGGGTGAAAAAGTGTATGAACCCTGCCTATCAGAAACGTCGCTATCAGAAACAATGCGCGACGTTTTGAAAGTAATATGGTCTATGTTTACATTAGCAAGCATCGCTAACACTCAGAGCTAACCTGTACTTTTTTCCGGAATCAGCAGTTCTCTAACAGGGCTGAAATAGAGGGTTATGACACTACATAGACATGTTTTTTATATATCTGAGACCTATAATATATGCCTAAAAATTGTATAATAGGAGACCTTTAAGTAAATAAATGCTGTATTTTTCTTAAATGTGTTATACAACCAAAAGTGTTGTGTTTGAAAGCGTGTGCTCTCATTGACTTTGTGGCCTAGTTTACTGGTTATCTAATTGTTTATTGACATAACTCTGTAGAATGAGTGTTACATATGTGTTCTTTAAGCTTTATTCAATCACTTTTACACCCACAATAACATGTCCATGCTGGTCTCTCCTGCAGGTCCGCCTCCCCCTGCTCCCTGTAGAGTTCCTAACGGGGTCAGTGTCTAAGGACGAGATGATTAAAGGAAACCTGAGCTGTCGCGACCTGATGGACGAAGCCAGGAACTACCACCTGCACCTTAGCAACAAGGTGGTGCTGGACTTTGAGTATACAGTCCGTACCATTCCCCGGAAACACACTGCAGGTGATGCTTATATGATGCTGGTGTTTGGCTTTGATCAACTGATGTTATGGCATTTCAAGCAACAATCAGCACTTTGTCTTATCATCTTTGAAAAAACACAGCCACATTCATAAAACCAAATGCCTGTCTGTGCGTTTGTGTTGTTACACGCTTAGTCTTGTTTTCATAACAAAAGCACAATTCCAAAAACGTATATCATTTCTGTTTTTTCATAATTTGTTGACTTTAAAAAAGTGTTTATTCTGAGGTTCTGGGCATTAAGTATGATGTGTGTGCTTTCCCTTTATCAACATTCTGTTATTTCCCACCTTTTTCTCCTCAGGGGTTTTGTTCTGTGTGGGGGGCCGGGGGGGTTCTGGTGACCCATTTCGCAGCATCGAGTGCTACTCCATCACCAAAAACAGCTGGTTCTTTGGTCCTGAAATGAACAGCAGACGGCGTCATGTGGGTGTCATATCTGTAGGAGGTAAGAGGGGGGACATATCATAAAGCTGGAGCAGCTGGGTTTAGAAATCAAAGAGCACAGAGCAACATCACAACATTATCACTGTTCAGTTCATCTGAAACTAATGCAGTCTAATACAACAGTCTTTCATTCAATTCTACCTTAGGAAAGGTTAACATATTCCGTTTTGTTGAATCTGTTGTGGAGAGTTATTGATTCAACTTTATGATCATTTTGGAGGATGCAGTTTGTGGTGCTGTGTTGCATTATTCAAAAGTGTCTTTTATTATTTACATAAACTGGCAATTGAGTGTGTGTTTTATACTTTGTCTACTGCATTACCCTGACATTTAAGGTTTTAAGAATATCATCTATAAATGCTAGCTCTAATTTGCAAAGAAAAAGGTTTATGGGGAATCTGGAAAACACACTTAAAGTGAATACAGTTGACCTTTTGAACTTACCAAATGAAAACATTATCCATGGTCAGGTCACATGATCATTTAGACTTAACTTCCTTCTTTTGTTACTGTCTGTTTCTTTAGGCAAGGTGTATGCTGTGGGGGGCCATGATGGTACCGAACACTTGGGCAACATGGAGATGTTTGACCCCCTCACCAACAAGTGGATGATGAAAGCCTCCATGAACACCAAGAGGTACGCAGACGCTACAATATGCGGTCCTTTCTGACTTTCTTCTTCCATTTACATTCTGGGAAAGGGGGCTATCTGAATACAAAAGAAACTCTCCAGAGAGGATGCATCGAAAACGCCATTTTGGGCTGCAGTTTGGTTAAGAAAAACAAAATGAATTTTCTGGTACTTAGTAGCAGTGATATTAAGAAGAAAACCTTTTACAATCTCCAGTTTGATGTGCTTTATTTTGAACAACGGTTTCAAAAGAGTCTAAAGAAGATAATCATCTCTATATTGTTGCAATTCTCCACCTTAATAATGACACTATTTGACTGACCAAATGAGTAGGATAATATGGGTGGCCAAATCCACTTCATTGGACAAAGTCATTGAAAATATGTAATATATTTAAATACATAAAGCCTAGAATTTGTACTTTTCTTTACACTCACAGCTTGACCTCTTCAAAACCCTCCTGTCGATCTCTAAATCCTATTTGTTCTCATCCTGTTGACTCCGAAAATGTCCCTTTTTCCAACTGCATTTAGTGTACTAAGAGTATTTGGGTAAAAAGCAGAAATACAGCTTTGAGCAAGGTCAGGTGTGTTTCTCAGGAGGGGTATAGCCCTGGCAGCGCTCGGTGGTCCTATCTACGCTATCGGAGGTCTGGACGACAACTCCTGCTTCAACGATGTGGAGCGTTACGACATCGAGGGCGACTGCTGGAGCGCTGTGGCTCCGATGAACACGCCCAGAGGAGGAGTGGGATCCGTGGCGTTGGGGGTAAGACCGCAAAGAAGAAGAGAATCTCTCCTCTGGACTTTACTGCTTTATAAAGGGTTTGCAAAAGGTGCGAGTGAGTTGTGACGAAAAGAATAAGGTCCGTGGAATTCAAATGAACCTAATAACTGTATCTTATATGTTGACCAAAGTTTTGTTCATTAAGTAGCACTTTACAAGCACTCACTCTTGGACCTTTACAAAGTAAAGAGGCGTTTTCATTACTACGGCAGAATACCCTGCCATGTGTCCCGTGATGGCTTGAGAAACATTCATTGTGAGATTCTGTGCCCTCAGTGTTGTCTGTCAGAGAACATATACGTGTGTTTATATGTGCGCAGCTTATCGTGCATACTGACCCTCGGCTTGACTGTCCTTGAAAAGTCAAAAGTTGTAATGTCTGTACTAACACTCATATTTCCATCTTGTGCCAGAGTTTCATGTACGCAGTGGGAGGCAACGATGGCGTGGCGTCACTGTCCAGCGTGGAGCGGTTCAACCCCCACCTCAACAAGTGGACGGAGGTCAGCGAGATGGGCCAACGGCGGGCGGGAAACGGAGTCAGCAAGCTGAACGGCTGCCTCTACGTAGTGGGTGAGAAGAATAAATAAAGATGAACTCCAGATGCCCGTAACAAAAGCAGAACTGATCACTAGCCAGATATCGTTGTTACCACACACTGTAGTTCCAGATGTATTCTGTCTACATCTGCTTGAACTGCTGTGACTGGACTCACTGCTTTTCTATAAACCAAAGTCACATGCCTCCTAGATACACACCCTACAATTATATACACAAATGCGTGAATCAGGGAGGCAAAAGTTCATGTTTTGTAAAGCCAGCTGGAGACTCATTAACAGAGTGTGAGGATTTGATTTTTTATTGTACCACTGGAGTTTGAAGAGTTATTCAAGGTCCATTAAAACATCTGTTGAGGCATCGTGCCTGGACAGTAGCCGAAATCATCTTATCCTGTGCCTGCACTATAAACAACAACATCATCGTTGTTACACCTAAACGTTTTGTTTGCCACTTTGTTATTTTTTTCGTGTGATTTAAAACCATACATTTGAGCTTTTTCACAAAAGTATTCCGATTTTTAATAATTGTCTTCCTCGTATTTCCTGAAGGCGGTTTCGATGACAATTCACCGCTGAGTTCTGTCGAGCGTTTCGACCCACGAATGCACCGCTGGGAGTACGTGTCCGAGCTGACCACCCCGCGGGGGGGGGTCGGGGTCGCCACTGTGATGGGAAGAGTGTTCGCAGTCGGGGGGCATAACGGGAACATCTACCTGAACACAGTGGAGGCCTTTGAGCCTCGAATGAACAGGTGAGGAGGAGATGCTATTTCCTAAATTATAGAAGATAATATATCGATTTGGTGTCATCAATCATCTCCAATAACCAATCAGAATCAACTGTAGGTGCCCCGTCAGCCAAGGTTAGCATCACCCTGCATAATAACCTAGATAATACAATAGCTGAGGGAGACCAGTGCATGAAAAGAAAACACAAACAACGACAATTAAAATGTAATTCATGGCTTTACATTCAGACACAAACAACTGAAAATACAAACAAATAACACAAACCCTGATATAGGCATACTACACATCAGAACAATGTTAAGGCCACCAAGCAGATATTTGAGGTGAAAGATGTGCTAAGTCTCCTGAATGATGTCACCTGAGCATTCAAATGGGATGACACGTCGTGGTATTCTAGCCTGAAAAACAGTATAATGAACTTTTGTTTGCCACAATAATCCAGCTAGATTAAAGAACGCCTCTTTAATGTCAGGACTGTCGGCACGTCTTCTGATGACTGTGGCTCTGTTTCTGTCCAGGTGGGAGCTGGTGGGCTCCGTGTCTCACTGCCGGGCCGGGGCGGGGGTGGCGGTGTGCTCGTCTCACGTCAGTCAGATCAGAGACGTCGGCCAGGGCTCCAGCAACGTGGCCAACTGCATGTGACCCCCCCCCCCCCCCCACTGACCACCAGGTGACTGACTGCCAGGCCTCCTTCAGATCTGACCACCGCACAAGCACACAACACAAAGCACACACACAGTGACGGAGTGACATCACTGCGTCACTGTCCCTGAACGCCAGCCTCAAACTGTTTTGGGAAGACGTTCAGTTTGCACACAGTGATGGAGGAATGTTAGGGACTGACTTGAAGTGCACATCTGACAAATCTGAGGGGTTTTTCTTGACTCCTGCTGGTGTTATTTGCAATCAGTGATGTAGTATTTTGTACTGTATTTAATTTGTTTGACTGCCTTTTACATCGTTTTTTTAAGGGAACATAGTAACTGTAACTATTCAGTATTTAATGCTAACATCTCGAGAATGAAAGGTTATTTTTTGGGGGATTTGGTTTAACTGCACATTGTGAATGTGGACTGTATAAAAGCCAGTATGGACGCATTTCTTCTTTTAGTTTACAGTTGTTTTCATTATACACAGATATGTGGCAGATAAGTGATTTAACAAAAGAAAAATCATCAAACTGGATTCACTTTTGCAATGCAGCGTGTGCAGCGTGTGCAGCGTGTGCAGCGTGTGCACCAGTCTGAAATATGATGATAAGATGTCGATAACATTTCCAAGATTCCTGAGATCTTATGCTAATCAGTAAGACTGTTTAAAAGTGCAGAATGAATCCATCGGCAGCAGCCAGCTGGACCACACTGCAGCAGATGTAGCTGCCTGTTCATGTGTTTGAGCAATCACTGACCGACCCAATCAGGTGTGTGTGAGGCGACGGGTCCGACGAATTCACCGCTGCAAACGCCAAGCACAAAAACGTGCGTTCCAGGACGCTGTCGATGCAAACCTGGTTGAACGCCTGCTGAACCCCGAGTGGAACTCCTTAACCTCTCCCTCAGAGTAGAGGAGGTGTGACTGGCTGAGAGTCGGGGACTGATCAGAGCAATACGGTGCGCCTCTACACTTCTTTTCCAGTTTTACATTATTGTACAGAGAGAAGATTTGTGTTTGACGATAGCTGGACTGTCAGAAATCCTAATCAGAGTGCTTTCAGATGTGTGAGAGGCAGCTGAGGTTTACAGACGGTTGCGCTATATTTTAATATATGGACATTTTGTATAATAATAAAAATAGGTGTATCTTTGGTATTATCCTTTACTACACTCTTATCTAATCCATTGCTGTGCACTATTTTCCTAGAATAGATGTGAGGTCTGAGTATATTTTTGTCCTAAATGGAGAATTTCACGTTATTCATGTTATAAGTTTGTTATGTTTATTTAACACTCGATTTCTATTCTATATATCTATGGAAAAATTAATCATTTCTGGCAACAGTTTGTTTTTTTCAGAATAGTTTGACAGTGATGGCTTTTACAGAAGTGCTATATACAATTGATTAGAAACAGCTGTTATTGCACAGGTTGTGTCCTGCCGGTAATCATTTTTGGTGCATATTATAAACACACATTGTTTTTACACCAAACTTAAAACAAAAACTTGATGCCAACTTTGTTAGCAAATGAGCCAGAATCTCCTTTTGTACGTTTTTTTGTAAACTTTACTGTACTTTGTGTTCCTCCTCCTCTTCTTCACTACTTCCATATTGTTCTTTTTATTCACATGGTATTGGTACATTGGGAAAATAAAGTTATGTGTAAAGATTATTATTGGGAATCCTCTTTTTCTTCTGTATTTGTCCATTTTGACTCTCAGAAAACTGGTACAAAAAAAACCAATCGTCACTAAATGACCCGTCACTCCTCACACTGCTTTACACTAAAGAGCACCTGAAACTGTCGGGTGTGCATTTTTTTCTCAATGAGATTCATAAAATAATTATCTTCTGAAACGTAGGTTTGGGGAAAGCTCCTGATGCCGTGTCTGCTGAGCAATACAACATGTGAGAATCTGATATCAAATGAGCCTTTTATCGTTTTGTAACAACAGGTTGGAGAAGGCAGAGGTGTGGCAGTATAACCTTTATTAGTTGACATGTGGTTGTTATAAAGTCTCTTGTGGACTTGGGTCACTGGGTCAAATGTGAGGGGCACACTTTTTACATACAATCATTTGTTTACATACATTTGTGACGTTCAAGAGACAAATTATATTACCCTCTGTTTGTTTGTATTTTCATTATTATTGTTATGTTGTACTATGTAATATGACCTAAGTTCTGGCCCTGCACACAGCTCACAGAATTTCTACTATTTCAATAACAATTATTTAGTACAAAGAGTGAAATTGCACAAAAAGAAAAATGCTTTAAATAGATATATGTCCGGCCTTTGACCTTGATTAGGTAAGTGCAGTAAGTCAGGATTTTGTTACCTTAAAATTAATTCAGCAAGAAGTTACATCCAAAATAAAATTACTTTCAACTTTAAGAAAATGTCCAATATGTGTTTTTATTGTTAGCAAAAGCTACTTTTTGTTAAATAAAATAAAAATGTTTTATTCTTATTGCACATAATGGAATCAACATTTCCAACATACCAATTCAAATGTACAGTATTTGTTGTCAAACTGCTGTGGGTTGTAACGTAGAAAATGAGTAAGGAGGTCAAGTGTCTGTCATCTGTGTTTTACTGCTTTCAGTCTTTGGACCCGGCTGGATGCTGAAAAGAGGGGAACCAAAGAGAGGATGCTCAGAGGTCTGCACACTGGGAGAGGGAGCACATCACAGACTGTTCAGAGGGGTTTGAAAAGAAACTTGAAGTTGTTAGTATGTGTAGAAACACATCTTGAGAAGTGAACACAGAAATGAAAATGCTGCTGCAGCTGCTCAGCGCTGCTGCTCTTCTCGCTTGCGGTAAGTCTGTTTTTGGTTACATTATTAGAAAAGTCACATAAGAGCACAGATTTGAGTTTTGAAATACTTGGATCAACAAGAACCAAGTGTGATGTGAACAAAAAGTAGTGCTTTTAATATGTGTTGTGTGGCAACTGTTAAGGACATCATGTATTCTTTGTAATGTTTATATATTTTTTTTTTATCAAAAGTGCCTAACTCAAGACGGGAGGGAGAAAGAATAATCCAGAAACTTGTTGAAAAAAAATGTTTGGCATAAAAGTAATACTCATGCGTAGAAAAAAAAGATAAAACTTAGAACAACAAAACAAAAACACGTGTTGTACTTCTACTTAGAGACTTCTAACCTTAATAATAATTTTCTTTAAACCAATTTTCAACCAATCTTGAATGGTACTACTACTTTCCATCATGAACTGCTTCTCTGGTGAAATGTGGGGGAAATACCTCAAAACACTGCTATACTTTACATTACATTACATTTTCATTTAGCTGTCGCTTTTATCCAAAGCGACTTACAATTACCAATTACAGGGACATTCTCCCTGGAGTAACTAAGGACTAAGTGCCTTACTCAAGGGCACACATTTACTGCTAAATGTTACGCTAGCATTTGTTTTAAGCAGAAGAATGTTTAAACTTAAAACAATATTTAAATGTACGGGATTGTAGCATTTTTTCATTTGTTATGCATCCATCGAACTGACTAGTGTAATGGCTGTCTGATGTTACTGACGCCCCACAAGGTCGTGCAGCGGTCAGAGAGAGTCAGTGTTGTGGCGGTTCAAGTTTCTTTTGCTCTATCAACTCAATAAGGATGTGTGCAAAGCATGTGATTCTATAGGGTCTTGTTGTTGAAGTCGTTAAAGTCAAACATTACCCAGAGTTTTGTATGAGAACTGACTGCATGGCTGGACTGTGGATCTGTCATGGGACTTTTATTATTAAATGGGTATTTAAATGATTCAGCAGCTTGTGAAGTTTCACATCAACTGGGAAACTTTCTTTGACTTGTCACCCATTCAAAGTAATCACGTTATTTTTTATTCTACCATTCTTGCTGACTGAGAGATGTTGCTTGTGATCTCTATAATGATGCATCACATCAGAACATAAAAGACAAAACAATCCCATTTGAAGCATTCTAAAATTATGATCAGATGTTTTAGCATGTACTTATTTCACCATTTATTTGCATCGTAGTGCTTTATTGAGAGGCATGGTGGTAAGGTAGTGTTAACTTGATTACCTGTGCTGTGGTGCTCTTCATAATATATTATTTCTATTCCATTTATTCCATTTGTTGTCATAGTGCGCAGTAACACTGTTTTGTTTTGTTGTGTTTCAGCTCATTGCCAGTGTCCGCAGGGCTGGAGGGAGAATGAAGATAGATGTTACTTCTTTTCAACTGATGTAAAGACATGGATGGAGGCTAACGCCTTTTGTATCACTCAGAACAGCAACCTGATGAGTGTCCAGGACATTCATGAGAGGGTGAGAGAGACACACACAAACACACACACACACACACACACACACACACACACACACACACACACACACACACACACACACACACACACACACACACACACACACACACACACACACACACACACACACACACACACACACACGTTATGTAATGTTCTCTGCAGACGGCTCTACTCATGTATTCTTCTGGTAAACAATTTGCATCAGATTTTGGAGATGATTATGGAATTGAAAATTGTAAATGTAAAAGTTTTTTGACAACAATATAACACAATTTAAACACAACAAAGATGATGCTGGAAAGAGTATATGAAAAAGTAATTGAAGGTGATTAGCCAGCAGAATCAGTTGGAAACCCAATGTGTGAAAAAAGTGATTCAGTCCTGGATCATAAAGCCTTACACACTGTAGGGAATCATGTACAACAGCACATTGCACTAGAAACAAAACAATGTATTTACTTCTGGGATGTATATGACATTTTTTTTAGACAGAGGGATTTGTAATTTAAGAATAAATTGGAATTAAACAAAAAATGGTGCTTGTTACACTTTGGGACTATGTGTATTTCAATGTTTAGGTTGAATCTGTGATATGCTTTTTCAAAAGTCTAAATATAAATTGTTTCAAAAAGATGGTCAGAACTTTTATTTTAAGGAGGTATTGAGAGGAAGACACTGTGTGGATATTTGAGTTTGACATCATAGCATGTGGTTTGAGTTGATAGATGATAAATGTTCAGTTCATTGTTTCAGTTGTGGAAAAAGAATAGGATCATGTATAAGAAAATACTTCTTTCTACTCCTGTACCTTCATTTAAATGTATTGACATTGTTTAAATTGCTAATGAGAATTTGGGATATGTAACCTATTTATTTATGTTTTATACTTATGTTTTGTTTGAAATAAAATACATAATTCTCAATGTATTTTTATTTATAATGTCTAGCTGTGGGTGAGGACACAGATCGGCACAGAGATCTTCTGGTTCGGCCTGAATGACCAGGTCTCAGAAAACGTGTTTGAGTGGAGCGATGGGAGCACCTTCATACCATACTTATCGTATGTTATACCAATATTCAAATATGCATCTCATTCATACCCCCAAAAAGTATGTGTTACATTACATTACATTTATTTTAGTTGAGTTTATCATAAGTGATTCCTCTCCTGTTGTAGATACTGGATGGACGGGCAGCCTGATAACTGGGGCGATGAGCCCGGAGAGGACTGTGGTCAGGTGACCGGGGAGAGCTACGGCCAGTGGAACGACGAGAACTGCAACATCAAGAGGAAATATATCTGCAAGCACGTCAACCGTAAGTCCACTGTCTGTACTGTGTTAGATCTAAAACGAGTTGAACCCGTAGAGATAAAACTCTTATTCCTCTCTTCATACATATACATTTCAGAGCCATTTCTTTTGTTTCTAGTGACACCTCTACAAGATACTCAGATATTTTAGTTAAGGAAAAGAAGCAATCCAGCAACACGATGTAGAAATTGCAAATAAAGACAAGAAATATCAGAAACTAGAAATACTCAATTAAAGTACTTAAAAGTTGTTCTTAAGTACAGTAATTAAATGAAAATGTACTTCAAAGTCTAGGAGAATAGACTTGCATATTTTAAAAATGTAAAATGACCATGTATGCACAGGTTCTTAATAATAAAAAACATAATAAGTAAATTGCAGATAAGTACACCATTGTAAGTTTTATTTCACAACAGCATTTAAGTCCAAGTGGAACAATTCTTGTTATTTTCATGTTATTCTCAACAAAATGTACTCTGATCTGATATATTATATTTAACATCGTCCCTTACAATGAAGGGCTGAAATTGGTGGAATAACTACATTTTAAGCATGTTTTCTTTCCTGCTCTTCAGCGAATCCTGGCCCGCAGTGTGACTTAGCAAATGGCTGGAGACAGTACGGCTCCAACTGCTACAAGCTGAAGGCTGAAACCAGGAAGAGCTGGTCTGAGGCCAGGGGGGACTGCGTTCAGGAGGGGGGGGACCTGGTGTCCATCATCAGTGCAGAGGAGGAGCAGTACATCACAGGAACTCTGGACCCCTCGTGGGCTGACCTCTGGATCGGGCTCTCCACACTGGTGAGAGGAACACAGTGGCATTAGGACAGCTATGTATTCTGAAGTATAACGAGTATTCCACTCATGGCAGTTATTATAAAAGCAAACATGTACACTTTCAGCAGTTTGTATAGCCCATGATGGAAAGGAGCAGGGAGAAGAAAGTCTCATTTTGATGGTTTGATGAAAAAGATGTTCTGTCAGTCACAGCTGCTTACACCCAATGCTTATAACATGAAACCAAAGGACACAATTTAAACACACAACAATACTACCATCATCAAAACAGGTTACCTGACATCTTCATACTGTCGAATTATTATTTCTTCATACATTTTCATAAACCTAGAGATGTTCATCCAGCCCGTTCAATCATTTGGTAAAGTTTAAGGCCAACTACAGAGATTCACATCTGCTTTAAAATAGTCCATGCAAACTGAAGTTACATTTCCTTCTATGTTGCTCATCCTCTGAGTTTCAAATATCAAGGGCAATACTGAGGATGAGCTTTGTTCCTCCAGAAATGCACCAAGATTTCCTGTCAGGTTGAAGCCGGGAACAGTCAGTACGCCTGGTCTGATGCTCTCCCAGTGGGGTACACAAACTGGGGCGATGATCAACCTTCAGGGTAAGATAGAACATTATTTGGGTCATTTAACTAAAAAATATTGTGCAATCAAAGTTAAAACACATGTTCTCCAACAGGGATTTACAGGCCGGCTTGTGTTCTGCAATCATTAAAGAAGCATCCGACGAGTTTGGGAAGTGGAGAGCCCATGTGTGCAGATACGAGCGTCCCTACATGTGTAAACGACCACTGAACAGTAAGATGGATTTATTATCAGAAGCATACATTCATTAGTAGGAAATTCCTTTTTTTCTTTTAAACTATTTCTTCTTGTTCCTCTAAACTCCCCTCCAGCTATCTGCCCCCCTGGCTGGCAGAGTTTCGCCGGCAGTTGTTACTGGATGGTCAGTAATGTCAATCTGTTGACCACCTGGCACGACGCCGTCACCAAGTGCTCCGATCTGGGGGCCCACCTGCTCATTATTAACAAGTAGGTGATGTTGAAGCCTCAGTATATGACTTTTATAATAGGAAATAGCATAATCTGACTCTTACAAAAGTAAAGTTGAATCTATAAGCAGTTAAAGTATCCTGGCTCAGGTCTACACACTAATGGGTTTCAATGCAACATGACCTGCCCTGCAGCATGGTCTTGAATGACACATTTAAAGGAATACTTCAACCACAAAATGACAATTATTCACCCCATATTGCCTTCAATTGATAAAGAAAACTTTGTTTATCTCGCATTTCTTTTACATGGCGACAGAAGAATCAAAGACTGAGAAAAGTCTTGATGAACTGAGGTTAATAGCGGCCTCGTTTAACAACAATTCAACTATTTTCCTGAGAGAAATATCTGTTATTTAACCGCTAAATGCTCCACTGAGTGCACCACAAAACGTTCTCTTAATGCAGTTTATCACTGGGTATGTAGCGTTAAGAAGTGTATTAGAGCTTGTTATTCAAACAGCTGACTGATCTGGGATGAAAAACCAAAACAATAAGAGCTAAAAGAGGCTAAAAAGCTGACTGCGGGAGAACAGTGGAAACGTAACCTGTGTCATTTTCTTCTAGTCAAGATGAACAGTTCTACATAAATGGGAAACTCCCAGACTTTCACCAAGTGGAGATCCCTGACCTATGGATCGGTTTATCAGGTACTTTTTATGTGAAATAAAGAAATGTCTTCTCTGCAATAAATGATTTTTGAAAATGCCCTTTTCCATTCATTGTCTTGTTTGTGATGTCACCAGATAAGGACCAGGATGGGGATTTTAAATGGGTGGATAAATCCCCGATTACTTTTTCCAACTATCTCCCTGGTTGGCCCAAAAACACTGTTGGCACCTGGGACTGTGGACAGATCTTCACAGGTAGAACATACCCTCCACCATCTCATCCCTGAACTTACACTTCATATGTTTTCAGTTGAGGCTGATGAACACCGACATGATTAAATCTCCTGTTTCAGGAAATTACGAGGGCAAATGGGAAACAACTAACTGCTTCAAGAGCCTGGGTTACATTTGTGAGATGACGGGTGGACAGAATCCAAAACCAACTTCAGCTCCTGGTCAGTCGGACTTCCTGTTTCCTCTCCACATACGGTGTATCTGAAGCTGTGTTGATAACTCTCACCTTTATTCTTTTGCTCCAGATTCCCACTGTGACGCTGGGTATTTGTTGTATGAGGATTTCTGCTATCAGTTTGAGACTGAGCAGGTGAAGAACTGGCACGACGCCGAGGCTCACTGCAGCGGAGAGCAGAGTCACCTGGTCAGCTTCCACTCCCTGGAGGAGCTGAGCTTCATCACTGGTAAACCACCTGTAAACCACATGCAATCATCATGACATAATCCATCAAGAAAGTCTATTGTTTAAAGTGTCAATCATCTTTTTCCTGCAGCTCACATGCCAGGGGAAGCCTGGGTGGGGTTGAATGATATAAACAACGAGAACCAGTTTGTGTGGATTGATGGAACTGCTGCCGTAAGTGATGGAGCCAGGAACACATTATGTGATACATATAACTGTAAACATGTTGACACAAAGTACTTCAATCTGGTTTTACAACTGCACAGAGCAGGATACAATTCTCTACTGACAATGCAGGATACAGTTCTATATGTCTTTATTTATAAACTAAATGCATTGAACTCATATTCGATCTCAATACTTTTAAAACCTATTAAATTTGGCTTATCATCTTTTTTATTCTCTAATTATTATTACTTTGAATGATTTTGTTTTTTAAATCGTTGATATACCTTAGTATCTACTGTCTTTTAAATAACAGATTTTTCAAATGAATTTCTCAAATGACGTTCAACTCCTTTTCACACCAATTGCTTTTTTATGACAAAGTTAAGAAATAATCCTTGACGTTTTTTAATGACTTGCAAAGACTTGCTTTTACAACTTGACTATTTTATTCTGATCCCTTTGTTTTGTCATATTAGTCACAATCCCTAAGCACAAATTCGTCCTTCAGACGTTGATAACTTCTTAGGTCTGCTTGCAGTAACGGCCATTACTTTCTTTATCGACTCATCATGTATTCCTAGTTTAATCTATTTTCAATGACTAAGAATAGAAAATGTGTGACACTGAAGTTGCTCCTCTAAAATGATTTCCTCTGGACTTCAGAACCTCCTCCCGTGGGCGCCCAACCAGCCGGACGACTGGCAGAACAACGAGGACTGTGTGAACCTCCGAGGGATGAACCACCACGAACCGGGGTTACTCAACGACGATTTCTGCACCGCCACCAAGGAATTCATCTGCAAAAAAGGTTTCATACTAAACCTTTTTTATTCACATGCCTCTTGTGTTGTGTTACTGATGATATATTGAAGTCAAATGTCTGTCTTGTATCTTCATAGCTAAAGGACAAGGCCCTCCTCCCCAGCCCCCGACATCTGGACCAGGTACACTTCATAGTTAGCATGGCCTGACAATGTGTGTGTTTATCTTGATTTGTGCTAATGTTCTGTTGTTTTTGTTACAGGATGGAATACGAAATGTGGATCCTGGATGTCCGACCCCTTTAATGATTACTGCTACCTGTTCAACTACCTGTCCATCAGGACGTGGGCGGAGGCTCGGGCCGACTGTGTGAACCAGGGGGGGGACCTGGTCAGCATCACAGACCCTTTCGAGCAGGCCTTCATTCAAGGTACCGCCTTTACTCTGTGTCTGACTAATTCATTAAAATATTATATATAATTATTGCTAATGAGATTGTAAGATTATAAGTTTATGACGATTGACAGTACATTTTCTGTCATTTCTATTTCTTTGTTTAAACATTGTCTTATAGTAATAGTAATATTTACAGAAAAGATAAAATAATAATAATAATGTTAACAAAATTATGATAATATATAAAAGTTTGGAGATTCAATTTACAACTTGTTTCCCTAATAGTCTGTCATACTCTAACTACATAAAATGCAGTATATAGAGTATAGATGTTAGAATTAACAAAGAAACTATTTATGGCAAATTTAGGATTAACCTAAACTAAATCATAGAATCATAAAATACACTGACGCCTATAATGTTGGAATAAAAATATTGAGTATCTCTTCTCATGAAATGATTGTGTGTGTAAATAGGAATAAAAAGAGGAATGTGTCTGAAAATACAATTATTCCAACTTTATGGGCAACAGTGTCATTTCTCTCAATCATCTATTAAGAATATATTATGTGCTGGATAATAAGCATCCACACCAAAAAGTGCAAACCTTCTTACAGAGCAAACTTCCTCTGGTAGACTACACTTGCATTAAGCTTGTCTCTCACTCTAATTTGATTGGTGTTTTCCTCTCAGGTGTGATCCAGGTGAGTCCCATTGGGATCTCTCTGTGGATGGGCGGCCACGACTCGGTCACTGAGGGCGGCTGGGAGTGGATGGATGGAGCTCCCTTCAGATACATCCGCTGGAGCGCAGGTTCGTTTTAGGTCTAATAACATATCAAAATGTCAGGCAAGTATATTTTCGTAGGACATTTCAGGCAACTCGAAGGGCTTTACAAAAAACATCAAAGCATTAAGACATGCAAAGAAACACATTATGTAATGACACTTAAAGGTAGGGTAGGTACGTTTGAGAAACCAGCTCGAGTGCGCTAGAATTTGAAAATAAAACAACCGGAGAAAATCTGCCACTTCCTTATAGAGCCCCTCCTCCAACACACACGAACGTGCACATGACCAATGAGGGCACGAGATAAGTTTGTGCACAGATGGAAGGCTGACAGGCAGGTAGGCCATCCAGTTATTTTAGCCGGGCCGGCTAAAATGATTGGTCGTGCTTTTTACAGTACTACAGCTTCCACAGATGACATTTTTTTATGGATTTTTTGTCAAAGCACTTAAGATATTCATTGCTATCGGGATGTTAAGAGCATTCCATGGAATATAACAAAAAGTGTATCTCGAGCCGGTTTCTCAAACTTACCTACCCCACCTTTAAGTACATTTTAAAAAAGTGATTGGAAAGCCGAGAGAATACAAATAAAAACAAGATATAATTAAACAGTGCTGTGTGATCAAAATATTTTATCATTATTATTTCAAGACAACTGATTTCCCTTTCTTCGCCTCATTATTCCTCACAGGTAACCCTGACGACTATTACGGTGAAGACTGCCTTTCTATCCTCATTAACAACGGCTACTGGAACGACGACAACTGTGACAGCAAAAGAGGATATATCTGCAAACGCAGAGGTGACATGTGGTGCTATAACTGTTAACAGAAGACTGAGTGTTGATACAGGTTTCTAACACTATACTCATCTTTCTCTCTTTCAGGGAACACACCTGAGCCTCCTCCTCCTCATGATGGTAACAAAACCTCATCATTGATATGGATATCTGCATCATTTCTTATTGAAACAACAACAAATGGACCTGAAGCGGCGATGAATTTGTTGTAAAGATTAAAGTTGATGTCCAAATCCTTCCTGCTGCAGGCTTCATGACGGCTCTGGTGTGCCAGGACTCCTCCGCTGTCCTCCACTGTCCGACTGAAAGTGTGATTAACATCCAGTCTGCCTTCTATGGACGAAAGAGTGCCGACATCTGTCCACATCTGGAGGGATCAGGAGGTGCTGTAGTCTCTCTGTCAATGTGTATCATTGCCTTTTGACTGGCTATTGTTCTCTAAATCATAAATGTGATGTAAATATGGATCCATGCTTAACCATGACGATGGTCATTGTCCTGCAGGAAGCTGCACAGTGGATGGTATCCTCCCTTACTTTAGGAAGAGGTGTGACAACCATCCCTTCTGCTTTCTGTACGCCCATACCGAGGAGGACCCCTGCCCGACCGTTTCCAAATACCTTGAGATCGTCTACAGCTGTGAACAAAAAGGTGGGCTTTGCTTTTCCTCCTGTGATTGATTTAAAATCTCTCCTGGAAATTAAATAATGCCCTGGAATTATTTACAATCATCTTAGGGCTAATTTATTTTTATTTATTCAATAGGGGCAAACATATATATATATATAACAATGATGAAAATATGATCACATGATACTTTCCATAAGAGATAACAGATAAGAATTAAAAGAAAAACAAATTAAATCTTTTAGAAACATTTAGAAACCATCATTTTCATATGTATTGTTGTATTTAGACCCATTTTTACCTAAACAATGTTTTGTCCCATTTATTTTCGTGTTTTTCGACTTCGTACTGTATTGTAGCAATGTAAATTATATATCCAAAATATTGTATCCAATAGAAATTGGGTTTGCAATGTACTCTTCTTGGGAAAACTTAAAATCAGTAGTTCTTCATTGAGCTTAATACATCATTATTTTAGCCTACAGAACAATTGAATTCATTATTTGGGGCTATTTCTATCTGGAACCCCCAACATAATGTTTAAATGTGTTCATTTGAAATTGAATTTGAAGGCTAATGTGTTGTTTTGTGATTGGCTGCTCAGTGTGTCTGCACGGCCTGGGTGTGGAGGACGGGAACATCACGGACTCCCAGCTCTCTGCTTCCTCCTCCATCGGTTTCTACACCCCCAACAAGGCCCGCTTGAATGGAAACTCCTGCTGGATGCCTTCAGGAACCTGTGCGTATCAAACCAGCAGTCACACATACAACATGAGATTTCAATATATTCTTAAAGGCAGAGTTTCATCTTGTTTCAATGTTGAATTGGTGTCCTCATGTCTTCCTCAGCAACCTCAAGCTGGATCCAGGCAAATCTGGGCCAAACTAGAAAAGTGACAGGAGTAGTAATCCAGGGTTGTCCTCAAAATGAACACTGGATCACCAAGTTTAAGATCCAGCACAGCATGGACGGAACAATCTGGACTGACTACACTGCGGACGGGCAGGTGAGTGAGCAGAGACACCAACATAAGTTAAACAAGTGAGATAAACTTCATACAAAGTATTACAAACATACAATTGATAAATAAGTGTGAAAAGCATTAGCTAAATACACAAAAAAGTACCCAAATGAAACACAAATATATGTCAAAGATGTGTACATACATTTATCATACTCAGTATAAATTGGATTACCTCAGAACATTATTATTAGGCCAGACTAAGTGAGGCTGACGGCTGATGCAAAAAGACAGTTTTTGATTTACTTTTTATGGGTCAACTTAGCTCAGGAGACAATTCAGAAGAAAAGGGACTTAACATCCCCTCCGTTCTCTCTCTTTAAATAATAAGAAGAGGTGATTTTTAAAGATTGTAGAGCCCCAGCTGAAGAACTTGTTTTCATTCTATATTCCTTTGATTTTCAGTCTTTCCCAGGATCGACGGACAAAAACAGTCCTGTCACTCAGCTGCTGGGGACCCCTGTGACGACTCAGTACATCCGCGTCCTCCTGCTGGAGTTCAACGGGCAGGCCGGCCTGCGCTTCGACGTCTTAGGATGCACCCCCGACTGTAAGAACATTAGTTTACTCTTACATTACAGTTTACAAATCTACTTACAAATGTCCAAAAATACAGTTTACTATTGGTCCAAGCCTGCTGTGATACTGTCACAAGAAATCTGATGGTCAATGATGAAACGTTGTTGTTCAACAGATGCAGTCAGCTGCGCCAGTAGGCCCAACTTCAACTTTGCCAACGATAAAATGACGTGAGTGAGACTTGAGATGTTTACACCAAAAATAAAAATATTGCATATTTAACCCAACATTTGTATTCTGCAAATCTATGCGACTTTTTTTCATACACACAACTGATTCTCGTGTATCTTTCAGTGTCAGTTGTCCAGCGCGCTGTTCCAACACTTACCACAGAGTGTACGGCACTTCAGTATATCGTGGGGTATGAGCGTATTTCTTATCACAACTTCTCTACTTTATAAAGTATATATTTCTTATTAAATATATAATTCTCTCTCTGCTGTGTCTCCTCTAACAGGACTCCAACATCTGTGCTGCTGCTATCCATGTTGGAGTGGTGTTGAATGAGAATGGAGGGGACTGCACTCTGCTGAAAGCTCCAGGACAAAACTTCTACGCCGGCTCCACCCGGAACGGCATCACCTCTCTACAGTAAGCAGCAGAGTATCAAATAAATCCCTTTTTCCTTTTATAGTGTAACTTTCCTTGGAGGCTAATTCACATTCTTTTCTACAGATACGATGGGAACTACGCTGTGTCATACACTTTTGCAGATGGGGGTGAGCTACTTGGAATCATCCCTTAAACAAATCTCTAAGCAAACACTTTTTTGTTTTATAAGATAACATTTGATATGTGTGCTGGTTTTTATGTCTTTTTTCAATTAATTGATTGCACTGATTTTAAACTCTGTCCTTCAGAGCTGAGGTGTTCAGGGCCCGACTGGTATGAGTTTGGAGATTTCTGCTACAAACCGTTTGAAGACAAAAAGACTTGGCACGATGCCCAGAGGACTTGCAGGGCGATGGGTGCTGAACTCGTTTCCATCCTCTCCATGACGGAGCAGAGCTGGCTGGAAAGCTACCTGTACATGGGTATGTATCTATCTATCATGGGTATTGTCACATGCAGATAAGCTACACCATAGTGTTGGAAATGAAAATCTTAGGATAAGATAAGATAAGATAGAACTTTATTAATTCCTGTGGGGAAATTCAGGAGTTTAAGCAGCAACAGAGTAAGTGTGAAAGTACAGTACAGATTCAGACAAGATTAATACAATTACAGATACAATTTAAATGATATACAGGTAAGTAGCTGTTAAAACAAGAAATGAATTAAATGAACACATATACATATCTGAGTCCGGATTGTTAAATATATTTACATGTATGTGTGCAGGTCAAAGTTAAGACCCAGGATCCTCCATTAATGCAACATACAATGCACTTAAAAATAAATAAAATCAGTGCAAGTACAAAAAGATATCAGATATTGCAAGAGAATGATGAAAGTGACAGAAAATTGTAGGTAAAGGTTGAGGTGACATTATTCTTTTTTGACACTGTGATCTTGTGAACTTTGGTACGCTTAAAAAAACAACATATGGTAAAAAGCTAATTGAATTTTGTTCTGGGTTGGTTTATGCAGCCACCAGTGACGTGTGGACGGGTCTGACTGACCTGGTTGTGCCCGGGATGTTCACCTGGTCTGACGAACACATGGTGACCTTCACTTACTGGGCCCCGGGGGAGCCCAACACCCACGACGGGTTCCATGAGGACTGTGTGGAGATGTTATACCAGGTACACACCAGTAACAACATGTCATACTTGCAAAGGCACTACTTGATCAAAGTGCTTAATCATTCTTTGCAGGGAATTTTGATGTAAATGTCCTTTCTGTTTCAGACCGGACGATGGAATGACGTGTCCTGCGCCGAGCTCAATACCTACATATGCAAAACGCCCAAAGCACACTACCCACTGCCCTCTGTGAAACCCACTGTGTACGGATGCCCTCAGGTGGGGGAAACAAGCCATACATTTGATAAGAATCTTGAATCTATCTTCTCGTGTGTTGAGTAAAGAGATAATCTCCTCTGTAACATGTGTCAGGGCTGGGATTCGTACGGCTACGCCTGCTACTGGATGGAGGAGACGGGCAGGACCTGGGCGGAGGCCAAGGCTTTCTGTGAGGAGCAGGACAGCTTCGTGCTGCACATCGGAGACATGTGAGGGACTGCTTGTTATCACCTTTCTTTTATTACCCCCAACACATTGTACCTTTTGGATACAAATGTTTGCAATCATTTGATAGTGTACAGCTTTTGAATAATGAGGTCAGTTTCTTTATGATTTATTCTGAATGAACTACCTGACTGAAAGGCAAGAGAGAAACAATTATTCTGGTGATCCATTTTCCAAGTCAGTATCACAAAACTAGTCTGTGATAAAAGTGGGAAAAGAGAGTTTGGTGAAGAAACCCCCCCCCCCCCGAAAATATTTTTCCACGGATGAAAAAGAAAATTGGCATTGTGATTTTTATTTTATAAAAAGCAAAGTTGTATTCATGTAATACTCATTTTGGCCCAAAGAGGCTGAAGTGCCTGACCAGAGGTGGGAAGTAGTGGAGTGCAAATACTTCGTTACTGTACTTAAGTACATTTTCTGGTATCAGTACTTTACTCCACAACGACTTTTTACTTTTACTTCTTAAATTTTTAACACAAATACCTGTACTTTCTACTTCTTACATTTTCAAAACAGGTTCGTTACTTTAGTTTGAATGTGTGTTTGGTTGCGTGATCATTATTATTTAGAGTCATTGCGTGCCTATTGATTTGAACACGACCCGTGTATCCATCATTTCCTGGTCTTCTCTAAAGAAGAGGGACCAATGAGAACGTTGTCATGTTGCCGACATTATTGTTCTATTAATATAAAGGGAGGTCAGGTACTCTTTAAAACAGATGGTAGTTATGGGTACTTTTTACTTAAGTACATTTCAAAGCCCATACTTCTTTACTTTTACTTGAGTAAAGAAGTTTAGTCAGTACTTCTACTTTTACCAGAGTATTTTTAAACACAAGTATCTGTACTTCTACTTGAGTAAAGGATGTGTGTACTTTCGCCATCTCTGCACAAGACTGCATAAATAAGGAAATAAAAGAGAAATGAAACAATGAATTGATAATAGTGGCAGATTCAGCATTTGTCATGTTGTAACAACCTGGTTGGCAGGAGTTTGAATGCATCGTCTCTGTGTGTTTCTCTGCAGTTATGAGCAGTCACATTTCACAGTGGCGTTGTCAGGTAAGACTGGTTTCTGGTGGATTGGCCTGCGTGCTCGAGGAGGCTCGAGTGGGGGGGTCGACTACATCTGGGACAACGGGGCACTTCTGTCCTTCACCCACTGGGACAAAGATCAGCCAGGTACAGACACTAACACATGCAGATATCAAAAGAATTCCCCTATACCATTATACCCATTGGAAGAAAACACCAATGTCCATTTTGTCTGTAGATAGCGGGGATGGCACCTGTGTGGCCATGACAACGGGTCCGATTGGTGGTTTCTGGGATGATAAGGAGTGCTTGGAGAAACACGCCTTCGTCTGTGAGAAACCCCGGCCCGACATCACCCCCCCCACCAAGGCCCCGACTTTCCCTCCTTCTCAGGGCTGTGCCACAAGCTGGACCGCCCTGCCCCACTTCAGAAACTGTTTCAAGGTAAAGAAGGCAGTGGAATAAACAACCAGGTTATCTGCAAGGTCATTAGGTCGGCTAGTGGGGAAAAGCAACTAAGCACATTAACTCAAGTATTGCCCTTAGGTACAAATTAGAAGTTCCACATTTTGACATTAGTATTTTTTGATGGTACTTTCTTCTTCTACTCCACAACATCTCAAAGGGAAATGTTCTCTACATTTATTTAAAATCTTAAGTTACCAAACATTTGACAGTTTTCCATCCGTATCTGTCCAGTGCAAACCATGTTTCTCCTGATGAGTTGAATTGAAATGTTTGTGATTACCTGAAGGATGTTTTATAATATGATGCATTTAGTAGATTTAACAACTGTGTATAAAGGAGTTAAAATAAGGACAACCTTAAACATCTACAGCTGTATTAGGAAACATCAACACATGTTCGGGAGTAGAATATTATATTATTTTATTATAAATAGAAGTAAAACACTGACAGGGAACATTTTACAACATATCAATACTTTTATATTTGACTTATAGTAGCAGAATACTTCTTCCTCCTCTGGTCAGCACGGGTTATAATATCGTCTGATTTGTTGCAGCTCTTCCACAATGTGGACTGGTCCATGAAGAAGAGCTGGGGAGCCGCTCTGGAGGACTGCGTCTCCAGAGGAGCTAACCTGGTGAGCATTCACACCCAGGAGGAGGAGGAGTTCCTGGCTCTGTACAGCAAAGGCACCAGCAAGTGGATCGGCCTCAAGCACAACCCAGCAGAAGGAGGTGTGTGTGTAGTGTGTGTTTTACAGAGCTGAAGATAATTGGGGTACAGATAAAGAATACACTCATGACTATTCCTATCGTGTAGGTTATTCTTGGAGCGACGGCACACCTCTCTCACACACTAACTGGGGTCACGGGGAGCCCAACAACCACGAGGGCCGTGAGGAGTGTGTGGAGATGGTGAGCAGCACCAACGGGACCTTCTCTGAATGGAACGATCTGAACTGTGACGCCCACCAGGACTGGATATGCATGATTGCTAAAGGAAAGAACCCCATCCTGCCCCCTGTGCCCCCACCTCCAGTCCCAGGTAAACTGTTCCCACAATGCACCGTGCTTCCTGTACTGACAAGGTTTTATCCTGGTGTTCATTTACAGCTGAGAAGGCTAGGTAGAAACTAAACCATTGATACGGCATGTTTGGCAACATTTCTATAGAAAGAGATGTGTTTAATTTCAGACTGTCTGCCACTTTAAATCAAGGCTGGTTGATTAATATATATAATGGAATAACTAAATACTTTGTTGTTGAGAAAATTACAATTATGGTTAAACAGCAGCAGAGGTGGAGGTTATTGTGGTATTCATATAGTTGTGTGTTTGCTTTATTTTAAATGCCAGAGAGCTGAGACTATATATATTTAAAATGTAGTTTCATGCATGTGACACTACTTACTGCTCGCAATCCCAAAATGCAACACCACCCATTTTATAGGAACTTCAGTAGAGAGTGAACCTCACCTCTCAATATTGAAAAATGGCAAAGATTAGTAAGTGTCAGAAATCTCCACTCCATGTGTTAGGCTTTTTGTTATGAGCACATTATCTCCATCTCCGTCCTCAGCTCCTGATTGTGGCGCTAACCCCGGTTGGAGGAAGAACAACAACATCTGCTACTACTACAACGACACCGACATTGTTGACTTCCACACGGCCATGAGACGCTGCTACGAAGAGAAGGCCTCGCTCGTCTCCATCCTCAACAAAGACGAACAGGCTTACGTCAACACCATGGTGCGTCTCTTGCTCAGAACATGTTGTGATATGTCTCAGTGAAATGTGTTTGGGACACGATGTTCTTGTTTTCAAGGTGGGGACCGGCCAGGTGGCTTCAGCTTGGATTGGGATGAGGATGTTTGGCATCACAGGTGGACAATACATGTATGTGTTATTTTATCTTTACTATTCTTACCCCTTTATTTCACAATTAACTACAGCTAGGTTTAGATACTTTTACAGATTGATCCACCTTCTCAGCTTTTTACAATGTAATAATATAAAGCAAAAAAAAAGAGTGTTTTTCAATTTAGATAAAAGAAAAATAATTTAAATGAAAAAAGGAGAGACCCATTTTTTCCATTAGAGAGGACCTTCTCTCTATTAAGTGCAAAAGGTCAAAACCAAGGTTTCTTTGTGTGATCTGCACAGGTGGGTGGACTTCTCCCCTCTCACTTACACTCACTGGAGTCCAGGTGAGCCCAACAATGCCAACGGGGAGGAGCAGTGTGTTCACATGAACCGACTTCAAGGTAAAAAGCTCAATTCATTGGCTGAATGTCACATTATAGATCTGTGTATTTATTGTTATTAATCATTTGATCTCATTCTTGTTAAGGTGGCTGGAACGATGCAAACTGTGGTCGGGCCGGAGCAGGCTACGTCTGTAAGAAGTTCCCTGGAGATATCCACACCCCCCCTCCACCCACACAGCCCTGGGAGGGCAACTGCCCTGAAGGTAACACACACTCTGTGATGGAGGACAACAGCAAATAATAATAACACAGTGCCACAGTGTAAACAAAATACTCAGTTACAAGTTGTTGCGTTTGAAATTATTATTACCACCTGAATGTATCTCAAAGTAAAAATATGAGTTCTAAATAATAGAGCATTTGTTTTGTAAAACAACCTGAGCACCTATAATTAGCTGATGATTTAATGGCATATATTATACTTTGACTTTAATGACAATGTTTTAACATAATTTACTGACTTTATAACTCTTTTACAATATATTACAGCTTTACTTTTGTTATGACATACTACAGAATACAACCTGTTCTTCAACCAATATTTTAGAAATATACTTTATTACACTTTTCTTTTTTTCACTTACATTTTTATAAACATACAAAACCACATATAGTTCAGTATACATTTGAATTACAAATAAAAATAATAATAAAAACAAGCAAACAACAACAGTGACATGGAAGCTTTCTATCCTATTTTAATGCAACATCATGGTCTGGTTCCAACTCTCAATTTGTGGCGTCGTTCATTTTTCTTTTATATTCAACCCATTTGGACTCAAATTTCCCTTCCTGTGTGAATCTTTCCATATCAAATATTTCCTGTACACTCCCAGCCATTGCTCCTTCGTAGGTGGATCCGCTGCTATACCATGCTCTGGTAATTGTTTTCTTGCTGGCAGCCAGCAGCACCTTAATCAGGTATCTGTCCCCACCCTGTGAGTATCTTTTCCTCTACCAGATTCCCCAAGTATAACATCAGGCCGGTCTTAGGAACCTCATAACCTAATATCCCCTTCAATACTCCCCATACTTCCTCCCAGTATCCCTTCATCTTTTGGCATTTCAAAACAATGTGTGTGTGGTCTGCCCCCACCTCGCCGCATTGCCTCCAACATGCGTTCTGTTCCGGGGCATACCTCCCTTTCATCTTTGGGGTTATGAAGTATCTGATTATGTTCTTCCAGACAAATCCCCTCCATACCCCCTTGACCCAGTAGTTGACTGCTGCACTCTACATACATTATACCATTCTTCCTCTGTCATATCAATCCCGAGTTCTTTCTCCCACTTTTCTTTTATATATAGAGTTGAATTCCCCATACTCTCCAACAGAGCTTGATATAGAGTTGAATTACCCCTACTCTCCAACAGAGCTTGATATAGAGTTGAATTACCCCTACTCTCCAACAGAGCTTGATATAGAGTTGAATTCCCCCTACCTTTCTTCCCTTCATATGTTTCAATCATTACCTTAATTACCCCATTTTGTTTAGTGGTTTTATCCATTTTTATTTCTTTTATATAATAATCTCTCACCTGTAAGTATCTAGAGGTCACCCCTTTCCAGATCAAACGTATCTCTTAGATATAGAAAACTCTGCATTTCCCCTTTTCCCACCATCCTACATATTGCTGTGATGCCCCCTCGGGCCCATCGCTTTAAAACCTGTATCTTCTTTTCCCGGCTGGAATTTATTATCATTTGTTATCCATCTCAAAAGCTTTGTCTGTTTTCCTACTTTGTATCTCTTTATTACCGTGTTCCAAGTGTTTAATACTTTATTACACTTTTAAATGAGATAACTCCTTATGGAGGATTTGATCAATATAGTGAATTCTGAAGTCATGTGCTGATATCCAGACGTGAGCAAAACAAATTCAATTGGTGTCTGTTGTTGTTGGAGCTGCCTGCCTTCCTTACACATTGATCATTATTATACATCCCGTAATAATGTTATTGAATCAAAAGTCATTTTACATGCACAAAGCTGATTATACATCCTGAAATGATCTGTGAAACCTGATGTAACTTGATTCTGTTTCTTCACCTCAGGTTGGATGCGTTTCAAAGACAAGTGCTTCATGTTCAAAGGGAAGACGGGTGACATTAAGGCCAACTGGTCTTTCGCTCGCAGCTGGTGCAAAGAGCAGGGAGGAGATCTGGCCGTTATCGATGACCAGTACGAGAACGGTAAGCTGGATCTTTGAGGAGGAAACAGGTCTAAGGGACTGCTCTCTGTATTTATACTCTCTCCTCTCCTCCAGACTTTGTTTCCAGCTACCTGAGGGACCTCAAGCTTCCCACGTGGATCGGCTTGTCAGATCTCTTGTTGGAGAATCAGTACGCCTGGAGTGATGGGGTCAGCCCGGTGCTGTACACCAATTGGAACGACAAGGAGCCCAACAACGCAGGAGGAGCGGTGAGGAAGTTATTTATAATCGGTGCAAAGCCAGTGGGATACATTTTCAATCTTTGTAAGCAGGACTAAAACATCCTCTAATGTATATAGATAGATAGCTTGAAGCTTTCTTGTCCTTCTCAACAGGAACACTGTGTGGCGATTTCTCACAACCACCTGGTGACCGGCAGGTGGAACGATGACGCCTGTCACAGGGATCACAGCTTCGTCTGCTCCAGGAAGAAATGTCAGTCAACACTCCCAATTTCCTTTTTTTTTTGCTTGGATAAGATTTATTTGCTTATAGAAACAGGAATTACATTTAAAAAAATGCGGTTTTACAATCCGTGCACAAGTTTTGAATTCAATTATATATATTTTTATGTATTTTTCTTTTAACCTTACTGTACTTTGTGGCATTTTATCTGCCGTGTCAGTGCACAATATTTCTCTAGAGAACATATGAGGCTGTGGAAGTGAATAGTTCATTCACACGGATCTTACTGTACTTTAGGGCATTTTCATTTGATCATGCTACTGTAATATTCCTACAGGGAGAAATGTTCTATCATGCAGTGTATTGGCTTTAATAATACGGGTTGATATCCTGGACTGTTTTCAGTAGTGGATGAAAAACGTAGATCCTCCATTTAAATAAAAGTAACAATTATACAATATAACAATAAATACTCCATTAGTCATACATGTTTCTTTGTATTGCATTGCATTGGCCTTAATCATTCAGACTGGCAACATGTATGCCTATTTAAGCTTTATGTGTGCACAGATTGCCACATAAAACTGTTTTTCTACCATGTTACTCCAAAGGGTTTACGTAGAAAACATTTAGGAGCTAGAAATCTCAGTTCAGTCCTTACTCAAAGACTTTTATGTATCTGCTTCCACATCAGCGAGCAGCATCAACCCTCCACCCCCGACCAAGGCCCCCTGCCCCACTGGCTACACCTCCTGGTATCTGAACTGCTACAGGCTGGTGGAGGAGCCGGCCACCTGGGACGCGGCTCAGGCGGCCTGCCAGGACGAGGGAGGGAACCTGGCCAGCATCGACATGAGCTACGACCAGGCCTTCGTGGCCGGGGCCGTCCTGCAGGGCCGAGCCGACGCCTGGATCGGACTCAGGCGCAAGGTGCTGACAGGGAGGAAACACACCATGTTGTTGCCTGAACTACCTGGAAATTAAAAACTCATTAAGGACCTACAAATGTGGTTTCATAACCATCTGTGTACAAATAAGAAATAAGCTATCTTAAACATATCCTTGAGTTTTTCACTCAACATGTTTTAGCTGATGGAGCTAGTATTAACTTCTTCCAGGTTATTTAATCCTTTGGTTCCCAACTTTTTCTAATCTTAACTTTTTAGCCAACAGTGACTCATTTGGCCTTATAGGACGTTGAAGTTATTAAAAAATATCTTCATTTGGTGTACCGACAATTTGGAAAATATCTATAACGAATTAGTCTGAGTAACTTGAAACGTTAACTATTTAACCGGAGCTTATATTTCCTTGCAGGACGACGGCTCCTACATGTGGACAGATGACTGGCCAGTTTTCTTCACTCAGTGGGGACCAGGAGAACCCAGCAATATAAAGGACGAGGGCTGCGTGAGCATGCATGCTTCTCGTGCGTTCCACGGGACCTGGAACGACACCAAGTGTGACCAAGCTAAACCCTACGTCTGCAAGATCTCCCCAGGTTTGTTCCTACTTTTTTTCTCTAGTCTCTCTATCAAATTAAAACCGTCATTTAGAGTCTAAAACTTGTAGCCTTGATGATGTAACTTATATCTCCTCACAGAGAAACCGCCGCCGACCCCTGCCCCTGGTGATGGGAAGTGTCTGCCCTACTGGATACCGTATGGCCGCTACTGTTACTTTGTGTACAACCAGCAGCAGGGTTTCTCCTGGCCGGACTCCCTGCACTACTGCCAGGCCGCCAAGGCAGACCTGCTGTCGCTCCACAGCAGAGCGGAGGTGGAGTTCATCAGGAACCTCAATCACACCAAGTATCACAACATATGGATCGGCCTCACTAGGGACCGCAACTGTGAGTGTCGAAACCATACAAATGTGTCTTTCATACTACTTGAACCTGAGCTTTTATTATATGTGAGATATACAGATATACGTGCACTAACCTGAAACCTTGCTTTTCTAGTCGGCTGGGGCTGGACGGATAAGACGTCTCTGGGCTTCCTAAACTGGGCTGCTGGTGAGCCGAATGCAGCCTTCCACCCTGGGGAGGTGGCAGAGGAGAACTGTGTGGAGATGTTCCAAGACGGAAACTGGAATGACAACAACTGTCTGCAAAAGAGAGGCTTTGCATGCCGCCATCGCCAATGTAAGGATTTGTGTTTTTACATTATTTCTTTCGACATTTGGGTGGAATACTAAGGAGGCCCGGAAAGGCAAGTTCAAAACACTTGGATCAAAGCTGTTTTCTCTCCTGTTATGATGATTTAAGAACAAGTAAAAAAGTGATCCGTGAGTAAAATTAAAGCTCAGCTGGAAGAAAACATGAATGCTTTATTCCCATTTAGAACAAAGGTAGAGGTGCATATCAGCCTCTTGCGACCAACATTTGTATTTCACTGAAAAACATAAAATTATCCTGTCAACAACAAAAAAAATAATTAAGGAACTTAAAGATTAGCCTGGCAAAACCTATGTTGTATAACCGGTCTTCATATCGTAAACACAGCTGAGAAAACCATTTAACTCAGACTTAAAAAAAAATATCAGATTTGATTTTCTCACTTGCCTCTTTTAGCCTCAATAGCATTCAGAGGTGTGAAGGCGGACTGTTAAAGCTTTCACTTGGGTTCTTAAAACAGAGAAAGAAAATGTGGTAAATTAATACTTACTAAGATATAATAAGCAACATGTTAACAGCTGGTCTGTGTTTAACCATATTTTCAGACTATACAACAGATGATGGCGGGAATCCAGTTTTCCCCACTGATGGTCCAGGAGGCAACAGTAAGTGCAACAAAGTGCCAAACATTATTTTGTTCGTGTTGTTTTTAAATCATTTAGAGTAACTTAAAGGCTGTAACATCTGCTGTATCTCTTTGTCCAGATGCAGGGGTTATAGTGGGCGCTGTTATTGGAGCCATTCTGTTCTGCAGCTTGATCGCTGGAGTGCTGTTCTATGTCTTCAGTGTGAGAGGGGTTAAACTGAGCGGCTTGAGTCTGCCAACAAGAACAACCGCTACCGTTGATGTGGTGAGTTGTTAATTATCTAGGACTTTTTTTTCATATTTTATCTATTACTTTTTTTCTAATTTTCCAACTTACTAAACTATCTACATATTATACTACCACTTTTTCAACATACAATACTATGACTTTTCGTCATACTATACTATTCCTTTTTTATTCGACATACTATGAATTTCTTTTTTCGACACACTATAGCCTACTATTACTTTTTTATTTTTGATACTTGATACCATGACTTTTTTCGACTTTCTTTTAAATGTTCCGACATATTATACAAAAACCTTTTTTGCGACATACTAAACTACGACTTTTCTTTTTCTGACATACTATGACTTTTTTTTTTTACATACCTATGACCTATTTACGAAAATGTTTGTTACATTATAATATTAATTTCTTTTTTCGACATACTATGACTTTTTTTTCAAATTGTCCGACATACTTTACTGTGACTTTGACACATTTGTCATTTCCTAATGATATTTTGTTATGTTTTTGTGAAAGTGTAAAAAGGAAGTTGTGTCTTTCTTTTGTTGCAGCCTGCTTTTACCAACCCCAACTTCGGTGGAGAATCGGACACATAAACCATCATTTATGTTTTGTACAGTTCATTGAAATTCCATGTTTTTGTAAACAAATCACTGATAATGTCCCTTTTCAGTATAAAGAATGCAATAGGATTCACCTCATTTGTACAGTATATATATTGCAATATACTCAAGATATTAAAACTTTGTTTTCCTATGTTGCACTTACATTTTCCGTGCTCAGCTGTTGTTATGTCTACAATAATTCAGTAATTTTCCATATGCAATTGACTGTTCAGGAGTTATTTACTGACCTTTACAACCAAATTGTGTAATCTTGTTTTCTTTCTGAAAATAAGAGTAAGCAGTAATAAATGATAAGTTAACAAAAATGATTTCCAGTGTTTATTCATCTCTGCAAAAAAAATGTTTTACATATTTTACAAAAAAGGGAAAGCATCCTTCAAAACCTTTTCTGAACAATTTCTCAGTAAATAATTATTTGGACAAGAAGTGTAAACTGTTGCAGAGTAATTCATAAACAATCGAAGATGATGGAAGGAAAGCCACAGGTTGGAAAAGACATGAAAACATCTGAAATGCTTCTGTGCAGTGTAGACATCTGCAGTAAGAAACACTCGAGATCATTTCTCCTGCATCCTGCTGATGATCGATACATCAAATAATCCCAAATGCCACGGCACCAGTGACCTTGCTCCGTATTTAAAATAAATGTCGCTACACTTTATGCAACAATGTAAATTCATGAACACTTTGTGATCCTCGTGTTAGCCCTTTTTGATGTGTAATTGCACACAGACATACAAACTCAATTAACTGCAAAACGTTTCAAAATGTGTTAATCAAAAGCAATGTTTCTTTTACTCCACCATTTCATACTGATTATTTTAGTATCCATTTTAAATTGTCATAACAACACCACCTCAATAAAAATTTGAACCAACAAAACTCAAGCTTTATTTTTTTAGAATCAAAGTTACAATAAACTAAAGTAAAGACTAGCACAGTCCTGCCAGTCTTTGGGATCAAGTTGTTCTTATGTCCAATAACGCTCTGAAATTAACAACAAATACTCAACAAAGTGCATTCTGTAGTAAGCTATAGTTTGGCCTTTTATTCTACTCGCACACATTTAGTAAACATATTGAAACTCAACATTTGCTAATCAACAAACGTGTGGGAAACAGAGAAAAGCAGCTTCCTGGTGCAAAAACAAATAAAGGGAACACTACTGTCGTTTCATCTGTTGAACAATGTGGCAGTCCCACTATACTTGAAAGGTAACTCAAACTCGGCTAATATCAACCACTACTTCCAACACTAGAACTAAAAAAATCCAATATGTAAAATGATTGCCCCTTTTTTTGTTCTTGCATTGTTTACCGTACCTAATGTTTGTATAACTTACATTAGTGGGCACAAGTGCAATTCTTTTACCTGGGTGACAAGAATAAAATCGAGCCTGCTTTGGACTGACCAACTAGTCAGTAATTGTCATAATCAGCCTGAGAAAGATGGCAAACCACTTCTGATCCTGAGCCATCATAATACAAATCCTTATTATTCATGCTCAGATGTCTCTTTGTTTTGGACAGCACTCACGCTGTATTCATTAATTTATTAAACTCATACTGTATTAATCCCCACTGATTTGTAGGGGAAATACAATGCAGAATTCAAACGGACTCATTTTGAGAGAAATTCAATAACAATTGTGATACATTTAAACAATGGTTTTAGTGCCTTGTAGTGACAAAAGTTGTGATCATAAACAAGATTTGTGTCAGAACTTGCATGAGGCTGGGGCTGCCACCAAACGGCAATTTTGGTTACATTCGATGTGCTCCCATCCAAATGTAGTTAAGGTCACACCTGAATAAATTGATGATTCAAACGCATGAACTGATGAAGAACAGGAAGATACACCGTGGGTACAAGCCATGAAGTGTGTGTATAACCACAGATGTAACACATGTTCATAAAAGTGCCAGAGAGAAAGAGAGACACGAGCGGACATGAGAGAAAACAATAAATAACAAGTGCATTGATCAGTGGTGTATTCTCAGGGACACACCACATGAGATGAGATAACGTCCATGTGAAGTAAAGAAGCCTGGCACAAGCCTGAGGGATAGTCCAGCTCAGAGTGTGACACACTGAGGCGAGGTGAGGTAAAGGTAGAGAGGGGCAGCACAAAGGGTTTGCAGGTACTCTTTGACGAGAGCAGGTGGATAGTCAGGTTACCTTTTGGCTGTCCAGCCTCAGCCAGTGGACGCCCTGTCTGGTGTAGCGCACCACAGAGCTCATACTGGAAGTTAGGCTCAATGCACCCATGACTGAGTCCAGCTCTGTCAGCAAACCTGAAACATACAGAGATATTCAAAACATCACAATTCATTAAGATGCTATACAGATTTTTTTTCAGGAGTAAAATGTGTTGTATAGAATATGAAAAATAAGTCATAATATAGCATATTGAAAATGTTGGAAAACAAAAAAGTCAAAATTAAGAAAAAAGTCACAGTACAGTATTTAGAAAATAAAGTAATAGTAATATGTTGGAAAAAAAAAAGAAGTATAGTATGTCGAGAAATAAAAGAAAGTCAAAGAAAGTTATAGCATACTGTACTTTGTCGAAAATTATGAAGAATTTCATAATTTGCCGCAAATATCTTTTGAAAGAAAAGTCATAATGTAGGATCTCATAAAAAAAGATAAAATAGTATGTTGAAGAGAATTCATAGTATAGTATTTCAAAAAGGGTCATAGTATTGTATTTTGGAAATATTGTTTAAAAAAAGTCTTAAAAATATCTTAAATATCTTAAAAATATAATGAAAAGCATTCATAGCATAGTATGTAGAAAATATCCCAATAAAGTCATAGTTTAGTACGTCAAAAAAAGCAAGAAGTAGTATAGCATGTTGAAACATTTGACAAAAGATCACAATGTAGTTTGTTAAAAAATATGGAAAAAGTCATACTATTACTTTATGTTTTCATGTTTACAGTCTGTTTTTCGTATACTCTTACCGCTGCCTTTCTGCGACAGTTCCTCCGCCTGGTCCCAGATGTCATGAGCGCTTAAAACTAATGTAGTGATGTTGACGTAGGTGAATGCCACTTGTCCAATGGCCTGAGGAACCGTCACAGTGCTGCCCACAGGGTCCACACCCGACCCGCTGTGGCCGGAGCCGGGACCAAAGCTGCTGGACGTGTTGGCTGGAGAAGGCATGTTGGGCATGTAGGACGGGGTGTGTGTGACTCTGAAAAAACACCAGTCAAAAGATGTGAACTTTTGATGTGAACTTTTGATTACATATTACAGCTTACACCTAAAAAGAGAAAGTACCATGCAAAGTAGACGACTTACTTTGGTGTTAAAACAGGAGGATCGTGAGTTGTTGAGTTCTGAAATGTCCAAATTATAACTATAATTACATAGTGACTACTTTTCCAACTCTGTACAAACATGTAATAACATTTTGTTTTATTTAGATATGACCTAATTAAATTGCAAAACAATTACAATGGCATAAGAAATGAATATGTAATACTTACACTGAAGTGGTCGGTGAGGGTCTTCGAATACTTGAGGGCAATTTTGTGTTTGTGGCGAAACATTGTCATCTGCAAGAGGGACTGGCACTTCAAACTGCAAGACACAATTCAATGTTCATACATTGTTTAGAATGTGCACGATTCATTATTGCATATACAGTTATTGTAAAGACAAACAATACAATGACGTTTTTATACTTTACGATTACAATGATTTCTTAATGCCATATATATATATATATATATATATATATATATATATATATATATATATATATATATATATATATATATATATATATATATATATATATATATATATATATAACACACTTTACTATACATTCTTGTGAATTTACAGCTTTTTTATAATACTGTATGGCATTCTATGACTTAATTACATTTATGACAGACTTTAATATGACTACACATATGTAATATTTAGACAAGAATAGATGGTGAAAAAGCTTTAAACAGAAATGAAGCTAAAGAGGAGAAACATTTAACCAGTTATATTGTGTACTTCTTATAAGACATTCTATTTTGTGAAGCAGCTATTTAAAAGCACAAAAGGTATAATCTACAACTCACCATAAAGCAAAAAAGTCTTTTTCTGCAGCAGTAGCAGAGGCATCCACTGAGTTTCTAAGTTTCAGTACAAACCTGTAAAAATGAAGCATATAAATATATAAAGGTTTGTTTATTGGATCAATGAAAGTTATCAATAGTGCAGACGGTAATGATAAATGTTATCGTACTTGAGCAGTTCCACTGTTTCTGCAAACATAGTGTAGGAAGACGTTGAAATGTGTGGATCTTTCTCCATGGCAATACCACTTTCGACAAAGAACATGGCCGCATCCAGGTAGTTAAAAGCTTTGATCAGCTTATCTGACTGCAGAGATAGACACATACAGTTTGGTTATATGTTCCTAGTATCATCGGGTAGAAATGTGCAGTAATACGAGTTAATAACCTCATAACAAACACAAATAACTTACCTCTACGTCTGCTTTGTGCTTCAGCTTTTTGGCCTCTTTTATGTAATGCTTCACTGGATACTGCCTGTAGGTGAAAAAAGCTTTATCAACAAACAACACTAAACACCTCAAAAACAATACAAGTTTTATCATTATGAATTGTTAATACTGTAGCAACAACTTCCTTCAAAACAAGAATATACATTTGGTTTAACTACAAAACATGTTAACAATTTAAACTCCAGTAATACCTTTTGAGAAAATGTGGGATTGAATTAACCCAAATATTTCGATAGAAATTGAAGACATAAACATTTTTTGGAGATTGTCCAGACAAATGAAAAACTGTAGTTTAGAACAACTTAGCAGCTCCACAGAAATCATTTTTTACCTCCCCTCAACTCTGAGCAAGGGCCTTTTGCTCAAAGCTCCCCTGGGGGTCTGTGAAGATGATGGGACAGCAGGGGTGCTCTTTTGGGGCTTCTGCTAGGATTGAAGGGCAGATGTACGTTTACAATTTGAATGGTTTAGCATTTCATGGAAACAAATTGAGAGCATTTTTCACTGGTTACAATCCCTAAAACCATGAGATCGTTCAGAGGCTTGCCTTGGGGGGGAAAGCTAAACACAAACGATTGGTGCTTATATCCCGTTACCTTTTCAAAGTGTGGTTGTTCGGCATGCTTCCCGCCGCTCTTCTTGTGCTTCTGGGAGTCCTTGCTCTTTGCTGCCTCCTTGCTGGACTCCTGGGGCTTCCCAGAACTGCGTTTGTTCACCTTTGGGACTTTAGCAGGGTCTTTAGCAGGGTCTTTGGGTGTCAGAGGCTGCTGCATAGGAACAGGTTTTTTCTCCACCTTTTTCTTTCGCTCCCCGTCTGCTTTTGAATTGCTGGAACATCTGTAAGAATAGAGAGCTTGTGTTATCAGACACACTAAACAGTGTAACGTTATCTCCGTTCAAGAAACATCAAAAAGTAAGGGATGCCTCTGGACCTACTCTAGTTTGACAGAAGCATGACTTGTTGATGAGGTATTCTTGTTTTCCAGCTTCTGTTTCTTCCTGGGATGAGTTGAATTGTCTACCTCAATCTTGAATACAACAAATCATACATTAAAATACATTTAAACATTTTTTACATGAATGCTAACTAGAACAGAATGGGACCCACATATTTCTCACATTTTGAGATATACTCTTTTTGCTGCTTTTGATGACTTTGTGTGGTGTAGAAGCATCACCACCCCCTGCATGCTGCTCTATGACCAGTGCTGATCTCTTTGCATTGTTGGGTAACTCCTGGTGGATGTTGCAGGTCCAGGGAACTCTTGAGAGCAGACTTAGATCAATTTTCACCAGCAGGGAGCTAAAAGGCTTCTGGGGTTCCAGAGAACTTTTGATTGTGTGCCCAGTTTTCTCTGAGTGCCTTTTGCTTGTTTTGTGAAGAACCTTGGATCCCTTTGGGCAGAGGGTCTCCAACATTGGTTTGCTACAACTGACTCTAAGTGGTGGGGCGGGGGTCAGCTGGTCAGCCTTTGCAGGACTTTGGGTTGGGCAGGAGCAAGGGTTAGGATATCGAACACCACAAGATGGACAATGAACACACAGTACCACAGTGACTTCAGGATCTGATCCAGTCTTCCGCTTGTCAAGTGACGTGTGTTTAGAAGTCCTCTTACCGTCTCTTTTAGTCTCGCTGTTGTTCTTGCTTTTCTTGCTGTGCCCTACTTTCGTCTTAACCTTGGGTCTATCTGTAAAACAGGGGTCTTTGTTTCGCGTATCGACCACTTCCTCACACTTCACGTTGATAGTTGCTTTAGTGTGATCTGGGCAACCTGCAGTCACTGGTTTTGAGGAGTGTGTGTTGCATAAAAGTGTCCTGGAGATGTTCAAACCAGCAGAGGGGGATTTGTGGCCACTGTGATGGTTATAGTTGTCCTGAGGGCTTTCACTGTGATGCTGGGTCAACTCTTTCTGGTTAGAAGAAGAAGGTTTGGACTCTCTGTAGGGGTCGACCACCTCTGCACTGAGTGGGTGCTGGGAGCTTTGACTGGGCGGTGGCCGCTTGTGAGCGGGGCTTTCATAGGGATGTGAACAGCTTTGACCTTCGGCGCTCGAGTTCTGCTGGCTGGACCTGGACTGGATCCAGTTCCCGAGCTGCCAATCACCATGGGTCACTGCTAGAGGTTCAGGCTAAAAAAAAAAGACACAAACAATGCGATTTAAAAAAAAGAGATAGAGCTTGCAGTTCAGAGAATGCATGTTTATCAGTTTCCCCTGCCATTTATTGAAATAAACAAACAAAATATCAGCAACGCTGTATGTAATTGGTTGTTACATTTTAAATGACTTGCGGTATTGCTCTGATAATTACAGAATGAAAAACTAAAGTATCAGTGATTTCACACAGAGGTGTTTAACTGCCTTCTCTGTTTTGTATATATTTTTAATGTGTGTATTCATGCAGAAATGCATGCCAAAATGTAACTGTGGGTGTTCCGTGGGGAGATGCAGTGTATCAATCCAAGTAAATGTGGCAAGCAGCAAATTACCTCGGTTTTAACAGAGATGCTCACAGGGGGTGGAGGCGGCTCCTCGATGGTGCTTTCACTTTCCGACTCTGATCTTGAGCTACACTCTGAGTCGCTGGAGCTAGCCGGCTCTACCCCTCGGGAATGTGCTGCTTCAAGTGATCTACAGCACCCACACACAGAACACAACAATAATCATATCACATTTCCAGCTCCTCAGATCTGGGACTTTTCTTTGTCATTTACAACAGTAATAGACATTTCTGGTGGTTTTAAATAAAACAAGCCATTTGAATAATTTACCTTGGGCTGTGGGAATTACAAGAGCAATATTCATTATTTCCTATAAATGTATATAAATACACTTACTGGCTACTTTATTATTAGGTACACCTGTTCAACTGCTCGTTAACGCAAATACCTAATCAGCCAATCACATGGCAGCAACTCAAGTAGACCTGTAGACATAATAATAATAATAGATTACATTTATATAGCGCTTTTCCTGGTGCTCAAAGCGCTTATGCTCAAGACGGGGTCAAGACGACCTGGTGAAGTTCAAGCAGCGCATCAGGATGGGGAAGAAAGGTGATTTAAGTGACTTTGAACGTGGCATGGTTGTTGGTGCCAGACGGCCCTGGTCTGAGTGTCTCAGAAACTGCTGACCTACTGGGATCTCACGCACAACCATCTCTAGGGTTTACAGAGAATGGTCGTAAAAGATACAAATGTCCAGTGAGCGGCAGCCAGAGGTCAGAGGAGAATGGCCAGAATGGTTCAAGATGACAGAAAGGCAACAGTAACTCAAATAACCACTAGTTACAACCAAGGTATGCAGAAGACCCTCTCTGAACGCACAACACGTGGAATCTTGAAGCAGATGGGCTACAGCAGTAGAAGACCCCACCGAGGGCCACTCCTGTCAGCTAGGAACAGGAAACTGAGGCTACAATTTGCACGGGCTCACCAAAATTGGACAATAGAAGATTGGAAAAATGTTGCCTGGTCTGATGAGACTCGATTTCTGCTGCGACATTTGGATGGTAGGGTCAGAAGCATGGATCTATCAGGTTCAGACTGGTGGTGGAGGTGTAATGGTATGGGGGATATTTTCTTGGCATACTTTAGGCCCCTTAGTACCAATTGAGCATGCTTTAAACACCACAGCCTACCTGAGTATTGTTGCTGACCATGTCCAACCCTTTATGACCACACTGTTCCCATCTTCTGATGGCTACTTCCAGCAGGATAACACGCCATGTCACAAAGCTCAAATTATCTCCAACTGGTTTCTTGAACATGACAACGAGTTACTGAACTCAAACGGCCTCAACAGTCACCAGATCTCAATCCAATAGAGCATCTTTGGGATGTTGTGGAACGAGAGTTTTGCATCACGGATGTACAGCAGACAAATCTGCCGCAACTGCGTGATGCCAACATGTCAATATGGAACAAAGTCTCTGAGGAATGTTTCCAGCACCTTGTTGAGTCTATGCCACGAAGAATTAAGGCAGTTCTGAAGTCAAAAATGGATCCAACCCGGTACTAGCAGGGTGTACCTAATAAAGTGGCCGGTGAGTGTAGATACAACATTTGATTATTGATAAAATATTTTAATTGATGATCGATGCAGATGTATTGATTAGGAAATAATGATTAGTTGCTCCATTAATGAAAATACTTGTAAGTTGTCTAAATGGCTGAATTAACAAACTGCCAAAAGCCTAATTGTCACTTACGATGATGAGCTCTGCTGGATGAGCTGGGATGGATTTGCTGGAGGGGACTTGTAGTTTTCTGGAAGAAAATAGGGGAATTACATGTACATGTCATGAAAAACTTTGAAATGTTTATAGTATTCAATTCACACAAATTATTAAAACAGACTCTTTATCTAAAGGCTGTATGTACAGCAGATGTTTCCGATCAATCTGTATTTTACCCACGTCCTTTACAGACAAAACACTAACCCTGGTCTGCATGCTTGTTTGGGATTTTCTATGATATAGTACCAACATGTATATTAATGATCATGCGTATCCTGGTTTTGTGCCTTGATTTTTGATTGCCATTCACTTAATGACTCACTTTGTACTGGACATGAAGAGAGACTCGCTGCTTCCTGTGAAGACAATGAAACAAACGCAAGCTTTTACATGTGTCACACATTGGCTTTATTTAAGTTTGCACATGGTTATCTTCATTTACACTTAATTAATAAATTGTGTAACAATCGTTACTGTATATGCATACAGATCTTTAATTACCGGGACTTAAAACATGCTTTTTTTCTCAATTATCCTCAACTTTTAAAGTCTTACCTTGGCTGGGAAAGGAGACTTGGAGGGTTCTACTGAGCTCGGTGAGTGTATGGCTGTCAGGAGAGGAGGCCAGGAGTGGGTCATTTCCTGTATGGTGGGATAAAAAGAATGTTTTATGCAAGGAGCCTAAAGACGGCCCAACTACAATACAGGCATCACTCTTCATAAAATAAACATTATAGCATGCAGGTGTAGCAACTGTAAATGAGAGTTGTAAAAGCTGGACTTACCCTCAAGATTTCTTCGACACACTGAACCTCATCTGTCCTTGTCTGTAGAAAAGAAATGAATAAATGATCTGTCCAAAACACAGTGAATAAACCTTTATGCAATTATAACATGACAGACATAGAAAATGGTTAAGGGCTCATATTTCCAAGAGCAAACCTTTTAAATGGTATTTCACAGGTCAAACAGGTAAAATAATATAGCTAAATACAACATAAAACCCCCCTTCAGATTGTTTACTTCTTGCATGGGTTTGATGCAACTATATCTCACCAGAATAGAGAGATATCGAGCCCTACTTGGGAATTGGCCAGCTGTTCTTTATCTTAAAACCTGCATTATGTCAAATAATCTCTAGGTATACTGTAATTTGGGGGGAATTGAAAACACTGAAAACGTTAAATACAACCATACCACATTAAAATCAAGTAAAGAGATATATGCATTTCAGTGTTGTCCAGCAGAGAGCAGTAGAGACCTGCAGAAGCACTCACATTCGTTTTCATGAAGCGATGCAGTGGAGAGTTTTTTTTAAATGAAGCCATTTACCATTACAAAATAAAAGCATTATCAAGGTTCCACCGTTTTGGGGCAACAATTGAATTTTGATGTTGAATTAACATTCACATGAAAACCATATTTATTATAAAATACAAAAATAGATGTAATTGTTATTTTACCATTGGTTGTTCCATTTAAGAACATTAACGCTAGTTTAAGGGTTTATTTTTAAACTAGCTTTAGTTTCACACCAGGAGGTTTACACTTGTGCCAGAATTTAAAAAAAATGGCGTGCACTGGGACGTTGGTTCTCTGACCCATTAAACATGTGTATTGACTTGTTTAAGGAAAAACACATTGTTGAAAGCACATTACTTCTTCTATTTCTCAATAGTTTGGAGGTTAGAGACATTTGTGATTGTACTTTATATCCAAAGTGTTTTATACATGGCAAACTGCAGATGTGGATCCTAATTTAGGAGCAAAGGTTTAGTAGGAATATAAATAATTGCCTGTATAACCTGCAATGGATTAGTCAGAGTAGCAAGAATAGAAGCATATTTAGCACTGCTGTAGGACTGTAGGGGGAGCTGTGTCGTGCTGCAGGTGCAACGGCTGTGTGTGTCTATTTATGAATAGAGAGGCGAAGTCCCTCCCTTTCCGGGGGAGCTCCATGGGACCTTATTTCTGAAAAGTTATGCATTGAAGTCAATGGAGAGAGAAAGATTATCTTTCGATCCCGTTTGAATTGTGCCACAAATTACACATATGATGTTTGTCAATTTAAAAGATAATTTTGCAAGTCAAAAAAATAAAAATGTGTCGTAAAAATGTGAAGTAACACTTTTTTTGTGTGAAACCGCTCAATGAACTACATCTCCCGTCTCGCACCACACACCAAGACGGCCGTCACGTTGGCACATTTCACGTCTTTCTTTCAGAATGAGGCGAAAAGTATTAAAAGAGGTGAAAATCACTACAAGTCTGGGCATGTTGAGAGCTGTACATACACACAAGGGGAGTTAGTCGGTTCCGTAAGAGCCAGCATGCAGGACCGGGATTCTGGGATTTGTAGTCTTTCTAGTTGCGTATTTTTCATAGTCTTATATTTCAACAGTTTTACGACAAACTGTGACTTTTTTTACATGGAAATTATTATTTAAGATTGACAAACATCATATGTGTAATTCGTGGCACAATTCAAACGGGATCGAAAGATAATCTCTCTCCCCATTGACTTCAATACATACTTTTTCCGAAATAAGGTCCCATGGGTCGGAAGTAGATGGGCGGGACTTCGCCTCTCTATAGAATTGACCTGGAGTTCAGCCAAATTCTCCCAAATAAATCAAGCCTTAGAACTTAAAGTGCCTGAACATTTAAATCAAGAATATCTTTTTTAAATTGACTAACCCTAACCCTATGTTCCAGATGACACAATCCTCTCATTCCACAGTACATTCATAGCCCAGACAACAGTGCTGGGAAATAATAAGTAGGACTTCCCTTGTTCTATCACCTCCCCACATTCACCAATCACCGGACCACCAAACAAGAGATTCAGTGTCACTGACATCTCAAGACAATTTTATATTCCAAATATACCAAGTATCTACTCCCTGCTGTCTTTAATATCCTACTACTATAACACTCCTTGTTGTTAACCACCAACTATGTGCAATATATATATATGCCGTTAATAACTGCAATATATACCTGGCTGCTAAATCCTCAGAACAGGATGTGTTTTTTGTAAATTGTGTAACCTTTTTTATTATATATTTTTTTTATCTTTGATTTTCTTTTGTATGCATACTACTTATGTAACATTAAGCTGTCTTTGGCTCTTTTCTGCTGTAACAATGTACGTTTCCCCTCTGTGGGACTAATAAAGGTATTCCGATTCGGACTTTTGTATTTAACAGGAACAACCAGGTTCTATAGAAAAAACTAATTCTTTGGATTGAAGGAATCCAGTCCTGCAAACTTATGATTTATTTTCTTTAATAGCGGTCTTTAAAGAAAACACACAATTTCCTGAAGCACATGGCCGTAGTTGGTTTAAATTACAGTCCGACAGACTGAGGCCAGTTGATGGACGCTGCTATCCTGGAAATGGTGTCAGGATTTTAGCTATGACACTATTACTAACGATATTAAAGGAATACTTTAACATTTTTGTAAACACACTTATTCTATTTCTTTCCGAGCGTTAGATAAAATCAATACCACCTGAAAGCTTTTCACCAATTTAAAGCTGGTTAGAATTAAGACTAAAAACAGGGGGAATACAGCTAGCTTGGTTTTGTCTAAAGGTAACAGAATCCATCTACCAGCACCTCAAAAGCTCAAAGGGCTGTAAAAGCAGAACTATTTTTAGACAAGCTAGCCGTTACCTCCTGTTTTCTTTCTTCATGCTAAAATTAGCTAACCAGCCATTATACAGCCTAGATAATATCATGTCTAATAACAGTACAGCGAACTAAGAGAATATATTTACCTCCAAAAATGGTGGCAGCAACTTGGTTTTGCCCAGCGCAGATTTGTTGATTATCTCCGGTAGAGGTACATATGGCTCTGGTGAAAGCTTCAGCCTAGGTGACTCGCTGACCACATGGTCCTGACCATCCATGGGCCGCACATACGCTGTGGGCTTCTGGGTCATGACTACGCTGGGCGGCTTCGACGACAGGAGTGAAGGGAAGGTCTGGGAAGGTAGTGCGTTACCTTTGTTTGCTTGAGGCAGAGATGAATCTTTGGGGGACTGTTTCAGGTCAAATGTGGAAACATCCATGGCGCTGTCAGACTCAGGGTGGTGATCTGTGGACCCTTGAACTTGAAGTCTATCAAAGGTGTCCCTAGTGTCCGTGTCATAGTTATCATGGTCAATGGAATGTGGGAAGGGTGGCCGCTTGGCATCAGGAGACTGATAAGACATTTCCTGGGGAAGGCTGACACACTCCCTGAGACCTGAGTGGGCTTCACTCTTCTTTTGTTGCTTTGCTGAGAGGCCGAGCGGACTGTGGTTTAAGGACCTATTCGAGAAAGTGGATGAATGTCCATGCTGGTTAGGAGGAGAAGGGGCAGTGGACGTCCTCATGGGCTGAGAGGAGTAACCGTTACAAGAGGGGGCTTTCTGACTTGGGATGGACGTGTGGACTTGGTTAAGGAATGGAGGCTTGGCTGGTTTATCTGTGTTTGGCTGAGCCTGATCTGACTGTGAGAAGGTTACATAAGTAGGAATGGGTAAAGGCTCAATGGCTAAGGGACAGGGATTATTCACATCTTCAAAACTACCCAGCATCCTCTGGATTCGATTGGAAAGAGTATCCCCTTTGTTTGTCTGCGTAAAGAAAGGGTAAACACTTTGTTAATACTTTGTTAGAAGAAATATATCGGTAGCAATATGTAGGATTTGGTTAATTAAGACAAACAGTAGGTGGAACAAACTTGTTTTTGTTTCAATATCATTTGCCATTTATTTATTTGTTCCCAATAATGTGCAAGTCAAATTTAAGAATATCTCTCTTGACACTCCTCACACATTGGACTTAAAATGCATAGGTTATGGTATTGTCTTTGACAGCTTTTTTTTTGTAAAGTAAACATAATTGTATAGTACACTACATACACAACAACAAAAAACACTAGAAGGTGAAAGGTTTTATGTAACTTTTAAGCCAACAATACAGCACTCATACAGAAAATTATCAATTTCCCTCTGATAATGAATAGAGTCATTTTGATCCTGAAACCGTTGCTTTTGAAAGAAGTCAAAATAATAATCTTTGTATCAATAACATGAACAGTAGAAGCCCAGTGTGATCATTAGAGCAGGTAACTCCTGTAGAGTGGGTCTTTACCTTGTATGGTTCCCTAAAGAGTGGCACATTCTCAGGGTTGGGTTCTTTGGCTGGGCTTGTTTCTTGGTTCCTCTGTTCCCTCGCTCGGAGGCGAAGACGGTTCCTTTCTTCATTGTATATGCTGTAGAACATTAAAAAGAAAGAAAGATATTAAGTCAGCATTGCATGTACAAGTGCATTATTCTAACACTAAATGTGATGACCCAGTTCAAAGATGCAGTACATGCCTTGCTGACCACTAATAATTCCAACCAATCTTTTAACACAGCCATATTTGTTTAGGCTATCTTTGATTTTATCAAATAAACCACAAAGCATTGACTCACTCAGACTGATTCATATGATGAAAAAAGGTTTTGGTTAACGACACAAGAACATTTTAAAGAATAACAATTTATGACATCTAATCACAGCCTTATGTACCCAAGTGGCAGAGAAGCAGGGTCTCATGGGAGAACTCAGTGCTCATCATATCACCAGAAAAGTCAGTGCAATTAGACTTACAGACACCATGAGGAGTCCCCACACATCTGTTCTTTTTAGTCCCTAAAGATGACATACAGCCCATGCAGACATCACATGAATATGACTAGTCCAAATATAAGGCCATGGGTAAAAATAAGTTGTTCATTATAGTAAATTATATTTAGAAACAACAAGAGGCCTCATAGGGTCAGGACCTGTTTAACACATTCAAAATACTGAAGTAAATTGAATGTACATTTGGAACTAGTAATTTTCCCAAAACAGTGTTTATCATCCTCACTCACAGCAACCCCAATGGGATGCTTCCATGGCAACAAGTGGAGCAACACAGATTTGGGTTTAAGCCAAACAGATGAGCACTTACTCATTAATGGAGCAGAGAGACTGGCCAAAATACAAGAACAGCACCAACTGCCCGGCCACCCAGGGGTAAACCAACACAAGGTGCCTGCCTGTATTAAGTTACACACTAGTGATCCAAAACAAAACATGAAACATTTTGTTGATGATCTAACACAGAGAAGCAAACAACTCACAGAATAAATTAGAATAAGCTCCTGCAAGTGATAGCAATGCCGGGGTTAGTGTTTAATAAGGGTGAAACATAGCATAGCCTAGCCCAGCCCAGCCCAGCCCCCCCCCCCCACACAGGTATAATCTTAATCTCCGTTTACACGTGCACATATACAGGCTTCAACAGCACACAGGTAGACTGCATGTCTGTTTAATGCTCATCAATTTAGTTTGCACTACTTTGTGATTAAATTAAATGTTGGCATTGTGAGTAGTTGTATTGTTTGAACAGGAATTATATTTCCTATTTAAACAATATGGTTTGAACAAAACAATATATTGTTTAAGTCAAGCCCAGTCAGGAAAGCCCATCATTCAGATTCGGAGAAACTTGCAACACAGTGGAACTTAAAGCAACGAGAGACAAAAGCCAAGAAACCTGAAGACTAAAATCAGAACTGCACACCTAAACAACCACCAAAGGTTAGGGTTAGGGTTAGGGTTTCACAATATGACTCTAGTCAATCCAGTCGTCCTGGTAAACGTCTGACATGTGAAAACAGTAGCACATTTAGGAAGTTATGAGAGCTGATACAGGGGGTGACACCAAAGTCAAGTATCTGCTAGTAGTATTAAGTCAAGTTTTAATTAATATGGAGAGCACAATTGTGAGAAGAAAAATGCCAAACAGGACAAGGTAAATAGTGACTTTAAAGTGATTTGCATGCTTCAGACATCTGCAAATATGCATAACATTCACTCATATTGACATTGTTGCACAAAGTGGATATGTACCACTTTATGGTTGCAACCAAGAATTACTTTTATCATGGATTAATAATTGTGCGGCCTATACAACGTCAGAAAATAATAAAGAACGTCCATCCCAGTCTCCAGAGAACAAAGTGTATTTCTTTGTTTTGAATATAATAGCAGGACCTTCGCATGTTGAAGCAGCTGAATAGCAATAATAAATATGTTAAGATAAATTAAAAAGTTGGATGTTGTTTGTCATTTAATTGAGTTAATAGTTGAAGCCACATGATTATAGGAGAAAATAAATCATCATGTTAGGCATAATTGTGCCTCAAATTTAATATATTCTGCTCAGATTATGATTTAGTGGTAGGGTGGTTGAGTTGAGCATCCTCTCTGTCCTCTATTTTTAGGAAAATAGCTTTCTGTTGTTATCCAACTTTTAAACCAAAGTTCCAAGTTGGTCAAAACACGGCAGATAAGAATTCACTGAGGATCACTTGTAAGAATGCTTTATAAATTAAACATGTGGCTGCTCATTTAAAAAGAACAGCTTGTATACACACAGCAGTCCCTTTAACCAGCTGGTAGAAATCACACCAGCCTGCTTTTTCCAGCTGATTCCACCTCTTCCTCGTACTGCTTACCAAAGCCAAAATCGTCTATGTCGGTTTAGCATTAACAACAACAAAAACACCCCTTTAATTCTGATACCTTTGCAGAGTTATAAACTTAAAGTTTACTTTGCTCAAGTGCGCTGCTAGTTATCAGACTAACCGTATCTAGCTAATTAAGGGTAGTTACCCGGTCAGGCTGAGGAGCTAGCGCCCTGCTGTTAGCAGCTAGCTGTGTCTGCCTACCTCGGCTGAGATGCCATGGTGCGCCTCTCTCAACAACCAAAGTTGGTTGTCATGCGTTTCTGACAGTCTTCGCCAAGCTGTTCTTCTCACTTGGTCACATTTTTCTTGTTTTACCGCTGAAGAATTTGTTATTTTAAAGGGCTGTCAGGCGGCCGTTGGTTGATAGTTGCTGCTAACCGTCCGTGTTTGGGTCGTCCACTCTCTCTCTTTCTCCGTCTACTGGATTGTTCTACTCTATTCAGCCAGCCGGGGGCCAAGCTCAGTTTTATACACTCAATGCACTTCAAGCTTGTCACAAAAAGCGTCTAAAGCAGTCGTGTTGCTATTCTATTAGTAAATACAACAAATATGTTCGGTAAGAACTTTATTATTTACCGTTTTTTCCTAAACACGATAGTTTGTCCTAACTTTACACTGTTACCCCTGCGTGACAGACATGGTACAGTCATCTGTGTTTGGTTATGTTTTTTTACAACAGAGTCCTGGTTAAAAGTTTTAATAGCCGATTTTTAGGTTCCTCCCGTTTTTCAAATGGTCTTAATTTTTCGTGACTGTTGACAAATGGTGAAAAATAAGTATCTGACTTTAAAATAATAAGAAAAGATAGGTAAAGCTTCACACAGAAGGCAAAAAAACAGAATTGTGTCTCAAAAGGTGCAATAAAGGGTAGCATACTTATTTGTAACCATTTGTTTCCTGCTTGTCTTTAAAATATTGTTCTATGTCATTTGGTAAGATGTTACAATATATTGGTTGACACAATTATGTTATTCCACTGATCCGAAAGGTGTTCTGTACTGCATCTCCCTTGTCATAATAATATACTAACATAAATAATTGGCTCTTGGTTTATTTGCCCTCTAATAACCGAATCAAATGTAAACATGAATGAATTGAATTCAAGGAACATCTTTCACACTCTTTTGTGATTGCTTTTTGATGAAATACCTTACCTTGTTCCCAGCTAAAAAGTAGGACCTCTGAATCAAGCAGTGATTCAATCACCTGCCCAATCTCCTGAGGCAGATCATAAAGTCTTCTGACTCACCATGCCACCTTGGTGCAAGTTCTGGTGAGTGGGTTCAGATTTGATGACACAGAGCTCAAATACTGCCAGTGGTTGTGATGTCTCCTGTAGGTTTTATAGCTTAGCCTGTAGACAAGAAAGCAGACAAATCAGTTTACACATTTAAACCAGACATGCAAGACAAACATGCTGATTAGATGCGTCACAAAAGAATTATGCAGCCTCTGTCTGTGTGTTCCTGTTGTTAGAGCTTTGACACCAGCACGTGTATGATTTAATGCAGGCTTAAAGCACAGGCTGTGCTGAAAGGCCTGTTATTGGACACTCACCCCGGCTGGTTATGTTATGCTGCTACTGGCCGACTTCCAGCAGAGCACATCGAGATCATCTTGCTTCATTTAGTGGAGGCTCGGGACAGCTGAGAGGACCATGTCACTTGCCCAAAAAAAAGATGTAACTGCTGGGGCCTAATAATTATGACATGCAGTATGTAATACAATAGAATACATTAAGGATATGTTCCTCTTGTGCTTGTTTCTATGCACCCTAGATACTAGGGTGTACTGTTATAGACCCCGGACCATTTATCAGTCCTTAGAGAATGTTTTAATTATGTATTTATTTTGTTAATGAATATTTTTGGGAATATTTGAATATTCATTTTTATATATGTATTTATTTAATCACCTATAGTTTAAGTTGTATACCTATTAACAATATCATGGGTGAGTAAGATATACAGTATATCAGTCCAAATGTGTGTTCAAAGTAAAAAACTTAAATATATTCAAAAGAAACATGACCTTGGTGATCTTTTGCACACACACATACACACAAACGATACTGCACAGTCACAAGTGTGCAGGACTGAAGTTTGAGACTTTTAGTAGTTTAAATGATAACCAGTAGGTGGTAGTAGTTTCCTGTAAATAGAATAGTGGTTCCAAACCTCTTTCCCCTTTCTACCATTGAGTTCAATTATGACCCCTGATTGAGAGATACATTTTATGGATATTCCATATTACATTTAATGCGTAGCAGAAAAACAATTGATAAACTGTACAATTAACCAAATATATCTGCAGGAAGATTGTGTAAAACAAGGGATTTAGATACATTTGGAACAGAAAGAACTGCGATTTTTTTTATGAACTCCTAAACTATACATTTGTCTGAATGATGTCTACTGTATACATATATGTTTAACATTTTAACTGATAAGGCATGCCTAATATGGTTATTTTATGACACATTTCGTTGCTTTCCTCCCTAATGCTTGGCGATTTTCCTAGGTTATTCTAACCGCATACCTTTCTAAAGCAGGACAGGGTGTTTGGCAGGGAAGGAGGGTATTCAGTTCTTCACTCTGCCCTCAACCTGTTAGACTTATAAAGAAAGTGTATAAAATAAATAATAATCCAAACTTAGAAACTAGAACAAAATAACCGACATTTGAATAAAAAGCTGTGTTTTTTTTGGTAAATGGATGAACATTACATTACCAGAGCAGCACATTCTCACATAAAAGTACAACAATATAACACTAGTCCAATCTAATTTATTTGCATTTTTGTATACTTACTGATATTCTGTTTTGCAATTTATTGTAATAGTAATTGAGATTGCAAAAGTAGGTTCTTCTTTAGAAAAAATGTACATTTATATCATTGAATGAATCTCAACATTGAAACACAACAACATCAACTACAAAATAAAAATAAATTGTTTTAATATTGCCATAAAGACTTACAACCATTCACATCTTTTGCATCACTCTGGACCAATCATATATTTTCAGATCTTCAAAAGTCTCTATTATTGCTTAACAAAGATGGATTCACACATTTAGAGTGATCCACATGCTCTTCTAGGGCTGTGCAATTAATCGTATTTTAATCGCAATTACGATTTTGGCCTGCCACAAATACGAAAACAACATAATCGAAAAAAAAAATTATTTTGCTTTGCTAGGTTGTGACAGTGCACTGCAACATATTTGATCTAATTAATTTTGGTCTCATTTATTTGTATTTATCATATTTATATATGTTTAGTAGCTTGTGGAAGTGCGCTCCAAAATATTTGTTGATCTTGTTTATTGGTATTTATTATTTTGATATTATTTATTTAAATGTATCATTTATTTTTGTATTGGTTTTTCAGTTGAATTATACGTCCAGGGTAATCAACAGTTAAAAAGATACTGTTCAAATTATTATTTGTATTTGTTTTAAAGCTCAATAAATGGATTTTTTCAAAGTCAATGAATAATCGTATTTAATAATTGTGATATCAATTATTGACCCAAATAATCGTGATTATGATTTTTGCCATAATCGCACAGCCCTATGCTCTTCTATGGTCAAATGCCATCAAATACCTTCACAACAAAACAAAAAGTTTAAAGTCACATAAATCAAGCTTTAACAATATCATACACAACGTGTGGGGAGTTGCGTCAAGCGTTGTTTCAATTACAGTACTCAAGCACACAATTTAGATGGACTGTTCATTTAATTATCCTTTTACTTCTACTCAACTACATTTCAGAGGGAAATATTGTACTTATTAGTCCTATACATTTATTTGACACCTACTAGTTACTAGTTATTTTACAAATAAAGATGTTTGCATACAAAACATAATAAGATCTTATACAATATGACATCTAAATTATATCTAAAACAATTGACAACAGATTAATTGGAAACAACTTTGTTGGTTGTCTGTCATTTAACACACAAAAAAAGCTTGTTTTGCTTTTCTATGCCTTTGTCCAATAGTTGTGAGGTTGTAAAACCAAACAATCAATCAATGAATATAGAAAATAATCATGAGCTTAACCGTTGTGTTGTGTTTGAAAGCTGTTACCGTTCATGGTGTTTGCGGGTCAATTTTAACCCATGATTTATCTCAGTCCAAAACACTCCAAAATAATGACTATCATCCAATATTGTTTTAACTACATCATAACTAACTTATAATGCATTCATAACCGTACAATCCTGTTGTAATTTTCTTTTATGGCCCCAAAACACATTACACCACATATTGCACACGTGCATGTGTGTGTTCAGGTTCAAGTGTTAGTGTACATATTCTTTGTGAAAGGTCGAGTTTCCGTGGGGGGGAGGGATGGGCAACCAGGTGCATGTTGTGAAATAACTATTGTTACAGTGGATGAAGGGGGTGGGGCTGGGGTGTCTAAAGTGAAAGATGAATCTTGATTGGGCCAAATTTGCCCCCGAGTCACCCACAACAATTCTGCTGTGTCTTCCCAGACCCGAACACCAAATTATAGACCTTCAGACTTGGCTAAAATTGTCAACATCTGTTTTGTAGTGTTTATATAGCTGTTGTGGAGGATATCATCTGCAGGTCTCCCTTGAAAAAGAGATCAATGATCTCAATGGGACCACCTGGTTAAATAAAGGTTTGAAATCATGAAGCCTCGTTCCAATAAAAAAAACTAAAGCGTAGTTATTATATCATTTTAACTTGAAACGGGTCACGGGAGACCCGAACACAACATAAGGGTTAATCCAAAATGAAAATAATCAACAGTTGCAACCTTAAATAAAATAGCTCAAAATAAAAAAATTACAAAAGTGATGGTTACACATTAATGAATGAGATGATAACAATACAATGATATCAAATTGTAATACTGGAAGTACATTTTAGTTACTATGCCTACGCACTTTTAATTAAGTAACATGCTCAATGCAGGACTGAGTATATGTACAGTATGCATTAGTTATTTTACTTTAGTAAAATATATGGGTATTTTATCCATCACCTCCTTGGTTGATCTGATTTGGTTTTCTCTCCCAGAAGGTGACCAGAAAAGGAAGACATTCGAGAACAACAACCGGGGAAACAACCGGGGAAACAACCTGTACGCAGAAAGAGTTCCCCGTGTTCTCGGTACTGAATTGTGGCGTCACGTCGTATTGGAGGCCACAGTCGTCTGCGATTGTGGTGGGGCTGTTGTGTCTGAGCAGTGTGGTGGCAGAGGGGACAGTGGCTTTCACTTCCAGCATCTCATGTCCAGCTACAGATACATCCACAGGCAACACCACGTAGGCCTGCACCAAGCTTTCTCCAATGTTGCACTTGAGCTCCGTAGACCAACAGTATTCCCCGGGGTCTCCTAGGAAGAGAGACTCATTTATGAAGGGCTATACACATCGGATGTGCCACATAAAACAGTCAGACAGCGATGGCCTGACATAAGAAGACCACCTGCACTACTGATATCTGTCTGCACATTTAGTCAAGGACAGTTGAAATTGTAACTGAGAGATGCCTTACCTTCTGTGCAATATGAGAGCCGTATGTTATGGTTGTCCTGAAGTTGAATTTTCTTATGGTAGGTCATCTCAGTGCACTCGATCAAACAGTTTGTTAAGGGTCTCCTGGGCAGCAGTTTCACCAACCCTTCCCTCTCTGAACAATTAGCTGCCACCGCAGCCAGCAGAAGGGGGGACAGTATGCCAAAAAACACCCACAAAGTGAAATATGTTGACATTCTGTCCAGTATCAATAAAACATCCAATTGCTGGCAATGTTGAGCTATTGGTCCAGATCTTCTTGTCCTATTGTGGAATAGTTGTTGTCCTGGATCAATATATTGCTTGCACAACCTGACAACCATAGGATAAGATTCAACTTCAGCCAGGAAAAAACGTATAAAAATGTTGTGTACAATTGCATGCACAGCAGCTATAAACGTTCAAGACTTTCAGAAGTGCGCAACATGCTGCTCTTACGCTGAAATGAGGAGGGTTTCCTGGAGGGCAGTGCCTCCAGGTTATTTTCCTCCCTCTAGACTAGAAATGTGAAACACCTAAAGGCTGGACTAAGGAACTGCTTTACCAACATAATAATCAAGAGTTATAGTCCATAATAAATGTTTGCAGGAAAAACAACTGAGAGCAAACAAATGTTGATTTGAATCATCTTTATTCAAAAGTTTGTAAGCAAAAAATCAGGAAATTGGTACAAATGATTAGCATGCTATAGCAGTTTCATTAGCAAAATACAATATTTTGTACGAGATCTAAATACATAGATTAAGTTATGGTGCTATGTCAATATAATAAGTAATAGTTGAAAAATAAAATAAAGTACATGGTGAGGTAATTTTGTAAAGTCAGCAGTAGACAAAAGCTTAACAAAATGATCAACTGAGAACTATAGCAAGTTACAGGCATATGAGGGAAAACAAGAACTCTGCTGTCAAAAATGTATATAAATGGACATTTATTTAAATCAAACAACATTCTTTGGGTTCATTTATGAAAAAGAAAAAAAAGGGAAAAACTGCTTTGGGTCAAAACTATGATCTAATGGCATATCTCAAAGAAGGTTATGTCAAGAAACAATTGTTATTTTTATACCTAATTATGATTCATTCCAAAAGTGAATGTGTTTTGGTGGTTGCAATGGGGCATTGTTGCTTTCTGTAAGTTGAAAGGGCTAAAAGAAAGCACCATACAGAAGATGTCCCTACTCAGGAAAAATTGATGTGAAATGTGATTATGAATTGTTGTCATATATATGTATATTATTATAATTTTTATATGCCTTTTGAATTAAATTGCCCAAGAAAGGAGTTGTTCACAGATGGGTGGAAACAACTGGTATGAGTAAGGATTTGGCTCTGTACAGTCTCACATTTTTGTTAGGAACACTCTGTAATAGTTAGCAGCTTTAAATAGCGCTCTTCACCCATGAGATTTATTTAAAGATTAGCTGGCAGTGTTTCGCCTCCAGCTCTCTGCAGCTCTTGGCGCAAGAGAAATAGTTGGGCTTATCTACAGAAATGCATTTTTTACGGGTCTGCCCTGCAGTATCATTATCATCATAATAATCATTGGCAGTTAACCTCTAAAATAAAAATTGAATGACAATGAATACACACTGAAAGGATCTAAGATAAGTCTATTGAGAGAAGATAATGCATATAATGTATCACTAACTGTTCTGTATTTTGTGTGAGTGTGTGCACCAGGTGGTTCACATACACAGGACTATAAAACAAACTTTACTTTGTGCCTGGCTGCTGGAGGTTACTAGGCCCACACCCGCAGCTGCTGGCCAGCTGCACGGAGGAGATGACGAGGGTGCTGAACTCATCCACATAGAGAACAGGCACCATTTGGAAGGAGGTGGGCTGACAACATGGCACCTGGAGAGAGAAAAAGAGAGGAGGTGTTGGATAACACAGTTTGAACAAAAAAGGACGTTAAGAACGTGTGAATATTTATATTCTTGATAGAAATGCAAAAAAAGTGTTGCATGCTATGGTGGATGTGTTACACATAAAGTACAGACATAAAAAAGTGTAGAAAAATTCAATATAAAATAACAAATTACAAATTAGTTTCCAAACAGTTTCATTTAAAAGATGCAGTCTAGATCTTAGTTGTATTTTCTTTTGCAAAGTTATTTATAAGATCGCATAAAGATGGTACAAAACTTTCTGTTTCTTTAGCACGTACACTGCATTCATTTCTGATTGACCAACGTGTTGGGAGTGTCTCAGCTTGAATTTGGTTCATTTGTATATTTGTGTTGGCAGAGTGAGAGAACAGGCTTATCTATTGGCAGCTGTTTTCCCTCCTGAGCACACACAGGCAAACTATTTGGTGTTTGTAGCTCCAATGCAACTGAGGCAAAGAGGTGAACAAAGACGTGTAGGACTGTAGAAGAGGAAGCAAGTACAATAAACAAAGCTATACATTTAACAGTAATAAGGTAATTGGGGTTGGAGGACATGTATTTCACTGTTCTAATATAGAGAATTATACCTGAGTGATGGCATTAGGGATGGTTAGGGATGGTGGACATTGCACAGGGTGCCCTGCGGGGTTGCAGAGTGCACACTGGACGATGGTCAGGCTGGCAGGATGGATCATCCAGTTTCCCCAGCCCAGATCTGAAACACATAATAATGGACATTTTAGTACATGCATTTATATATTTTTGCATGTCAATTTGCATGCATACATGAACACATGCACACATTGGTGCATACCTTTCATGAAGATCTCAGAGGCCATGGAACAGCACTTCAGGTCTGTACTGTTTCCACCATCAGGGGACACAGAGTTGCCAGAGGCCACTGGAACTGTAAGGACAAAAAAACGTTCAATTCAGTTTGAATGTGAAAACCTCTTAAGATTAAATTAAAGCTGTACAAAATGTGGGCTCTACAAAGGTTTCTTCAAAGTGTTAGGGTGTTACGTACCACCATTGTCCTTCACTCTGTGGGCAATGGAGCCGAAGGTGGTCCTCCATTGCTCTCCAATACCGTCCAGCACACCAGCAGGCAGCTGTGGCTCAGCCTGCAAGTTGAGGCCCTCGAGGAGACTCTGTCTGATGGACTGCAATGACCCCCCCGAGCACCTAAACATCATATAAAAGGTTACATTTACATTTGCATTAAAAAGGATTACACAGAAAAATTGAAGAAATGCTCTACATGACAAAAAAATAAGTATTGTGTTAACAATCCAATCAAGACTAAACAAGTGTAGTTGTGAGCAGCTGCACATGCCAGACATGTACTCTCTCAATAACCTCAATAGCTCTGGGACTATTTTCTTAGGCATACACAAATTCCTCTGTGGAAGAGATGACACTTCTGAAGCTTAATTGAAACAGCATGTTACAGCTCTGCAAATTCCTAGAAATCAAAATGATGCTAAATCCTACCAGGAATTTATTTTTTCCCTGAGAACTACTCAGCACGCACACATCATGGATATGTTATCTGTTAAGCAAGTCTGCAGCACTGAGGTTATTCAAAATATGTATTAACCTCTACAACCTGACAAGATAAGGGGAGAGATAGCAGGTCCACATCACAAGGAATTTGATACACAGATTTGATGCAAAATTAAACACATTCTAAAATTTGAGACTGAAAAAATGACTTCAAAATAACACTTTAACACCCCAAGACCTTTTGGAACACTAGTAAGAGGACAACTGTGACTTGGTATCAAAAACCTTCTGCATGAAATCTGATTAGCGATTGGATGGGGAGCACTTTTTTTTAAAGAGAAATGCTCAGAAGCCTGATGTCTACATATCAATGAAAGCCATATATTCTATGAATGCCCAAGTGTTGTAGTTTGTAGTTGTAATGTTTCAAGAGGCTGTATTTCATAAAAAGCAGATTTTATAAAGCAAGGTCAAGCTTAAAAAACTACAGTGAAATGAGGACTAACATCATAAAGAGTCTCAGATGTATTAAGTCATACCCAATATATGCAATTCAACTTCATTGGGACCCCAGCATGCAGACATATTCAATTACACCATTTTTAGACTAATATAACACATTCATAATGCATATTTGTGGGTTTCTATAGAACCAACTTTCATTCAGATATCAGTGTATCAAATGAACCCCTCTGAATAGGGGCCTGCAATCTATAATAAAATGGATACACTACACAGCAAACAAAAGCGTAATATTATTTAGGTACCAAAACACGTGAAAGAAAATTTGCTCCTGAAATAAAACATTTACCAATAGCGCTCTTAGAAATCAAACATATAGCACTTTAGAGACAGGGAACAGATAGGTTGGTACTGACCTGTGCTGCGACACAGGAGAGTTCGCAGGGGCAGCAGCAACTTCCTCGGGTGGCAGCAAGACAAATGCAAACACCATCGAAGAGCCCAGGAGCATCGTCATGACAATAAACGTAAAGGACATGGTGTATGGGCCGGATGGTCAATCTTTGGATCAACTGCTCTCAAATTCGGACTTGCGGCCGACTACGGTTGACTCTGGTTGGAAGAGAAGATAGGAGTGACCAGACAGTGATGCTTCACGAGGTATTGTTTGTCAGGGCCTGGGAACATGGGTTTTTATCTTCCTGTACCAAAGCTTGGCCTTGAGATATTTCACATTGTTGCCTTGTCCCTGTGTGAAAAAGATCAGTTCAGTTATTTCTCCCGGACGTGCAATACTGTGATACTGTGATGTGATTTCTTAGGGAGGATTTGAAATCAAGAATATGGTTTTGCTACACAAAGTAAAAGATGCAAAAACATCTTTAAATAGTCAGTGAATAAACTTTCACATATTCTTTTTTTAAACTTCTTTTCAACAAAAAAAGGTTCATTGGGCCTTCTGATGCCACTCATACAGTAGTGTACTTGTACTTGTTTAAACCATATTATTCCACACTACCAGTATCATACATGCTCAACTATCCATCTCTATGAGAGTAAAGAGCAAAACACGAGGCTGAGTTGAGAGGCAAGCAAGGAACGGTAGTTTCAAGTCATTATGGCCCCTTTAATCAGAGACTAACTCACTGTGGACTAAACTGGGTCACAGCAATATTTGCATAGTGCACCAAAGAACACAGTTTTACTGCTGGAGGGTACGACAAATCATAATAGGCAGTGCCACAGGAATTTTTGGTACAGGCTGATACAAGACATGGCAATACTCTTTCAGTTAATGTAAAATAACAGTTCTGAAGTGCAGGTTAAGTTCATTACTGCTGGTTGGCAGTAGATGCACCACTGCACAAACATGGCTTTCGTATTGCATGCATTTGTCAGCATAGTAGTGTATACCTCTCAAAAAACACTAACTTTGCAGAAGGCACTGAAATAAGGAGAGCAGGAAAATTCTTTATATTTCAATTTCAGATCACAGTCGAGGCTTGAAGCAATGTTATGAAAGTACAATTTTAAAAATGAGTTCTCTTTAACTAGTAATCGTTTCCTTCGCTGTTGAACCATTTGTAACCCCAAAGCACTTTGTTTCTTTGGTTATGTTTATCTTGGCATAATAACACAAGTATGTCATGTGTTCTTGCACAAGACCTCCTACAGGTCTAAACAACACTGTGAAGATTTGAGCTCTGAAATGATCATCAGGTCTCAACAATGGTGATAAATTGACACTATTCAAAAATAAAGTCTTAGAGGATAACTCCGGGGATATTTCATATATTTCTATATCTATATCAGCTGTTTATCAAATGATATCTGATGGCCCATAAGGCAGCCATCTTTGTGTCTTGTATCAGAGAGTTTTTATAGGTTTTTAGGGTGACTGTTTTACACAAAATCATTTTTCTTTTTACGTCAATTTAAATAATAAATAATTTGATCCATCTATCTTTCTAACTAGCTATAGATTGTATAGAATATATATATATATATTTTATACAGATAAATATATATTTATCTCAAATCTTCACATACTTGCTAATATGTGTTTTATCAGAAGGCAGCAGTTTGATCTTTATCTTGGATTATTTTTTACTGTGAAGTTTTTTTTTTATGTATTTATGTCATATTTCTGTTAATACAAACCAAAAACAAATGTATGTTTTTTTTTTTCATGGGATTTGTTTACACTAACATAAATGTGTAAAATTGTCGGCTGTATTCTTATAATAACGCATTGATGCACACCTTAGGTCACTGTGGAATAATGCAGTTTTCGACCACCTTCGACGTATACATGAGCGGAGTCCTTGAGTATCAGACATCTCCCACCATTTCCTTGTTCTACTACAGCAGGGAGTCACACCACCGCAGCTGCTACTGCTGGCTGTGATCACAGATAGTCTTTATAAATAGGCCAAGGGCTGCGGAGGAAGCACCATGCAGATGTTCACAAGCACACAACACAGAGGACATTCTTGGGATGAATCTCAACAAGACATTATTAAAAAATGTGGCAGGATTTGGTGTAGCGAGATAGAAAGCTACATTACAGGAGATTCATTCTGTGGGAAATATTGCTATTAAGATTTAATTTGTGCCCGACAAGACTTGAACATAATGACTGTGGATAGACAGAACACCTGCTGCAACAATTCAATTCAATAGACTCATTGTACAGCACCCCCATTATTAGTTTATGGAATCTCATAATTGGAAGCAGTATTGTTTAATGTCTTGTCCAATAATGTTACATTTACAATCCTTCAACCTTGATTGGCGTGTTCTACTTGTTGCATGACTGCTTCACTTACATGCATAGTGAGGAAAGTAAAAAAAGGACTGTTTCTGTTTGCCACCTTGTTATTTGATTTGATAATGTTGTGTCTATATTTGTATGAGTTGTATTGAATATAAAGGGTGCTTTCTATGACTAGTACTATGATATATTTAATGTTAAAGTCTATCTATCCAGGCTAGCCATGGCCAATTAACCACTAATGAAGATACATTGATGTTATTATTCATTAGTCACAGGGAGGACACAGGTCTTGCATCGAGGCCAAGATTTAAAAACAGATACTGCCCTTTATCAGAGCCATCATCCGTTTACTCAGCGTACATGACAGCCGAAGTAATGTTTAATCCTAATCCACTTGCATCTTGTTTTGTTAAAGTGATCACAGGGCTTGTGCAGGACACTTGGCTTTGATATTTACAAGACTTGAGCCGATGTGTGTGTTGGTGGACGAGAGTGTGAAGCTTCAAGAGGGGAAATCTAACTACAACATTACAGACAGTGGGACCTGTGCTGCTGGGCCTTGGAAATGAATGGAGTGATAACACATGCTACATATCTGCCTTTTCTCTTCTTTAAACAAATATAATTTGGCTGGCTGGTTTGGGGCATACAAAATGGAAAGTTTTCTTTAAAGGTTCAGAAGAAGTGAGGGGGATATTGAAAGAAAGGTAACGTGAACAGGTAAGGGTTTTTCGGCCAGTCTGGTGCTTTTTCTTTGATTTCTACTGTTGATTGCTCTATTTAAAAAAGTTTGGGAAACATTACTTAAACTTGAAATGCTGAAGTGTGTAGTCCATGCATACATTTGCCATTATGTTTTAAAACATCAAGTATGTGTGTCTTTTTCCATTTGTTTTACTCCTAACTGTTACACTTGATTGTCCAATTGATTTATTACAAAAAGTCAAAGAGTTATGACAAAAATCTGTAGTGAAACAGATGAAACAGGGAAATGTGTTTTGTTGTTTATAAAAATCTATTATTTCATTATTTCGCAGCTTGCAAAACACAAGGTCAGACATTTCACACTCACACAGGAAAGTATATTTTTCTTTGACAGTGAAAACAGCACAGGATCATGGGATGTGGTATGGGAAAGTCTGAACCACTGCTGAAAACATGTCACAAAGGTGCTGCCTTTATTATTCCAGTGAAATTCCAGAGTCAAATGTACCTTTTTACGCAATAATTTAATGTCAGTGTCATTGCTATTTTTCATTTTTAGAGTCCATCTCAGTTCCAGGTAAATATATGTTTACTCCATCACATATTTACACAAAAGTCTCAATAAGCAATTTTAACTCACTTTTCTACTCAATTTGTATGCACGCTGTGAAGCTGCCACTGGTAAGTCTTGCAGAATGGATCAAACTTAGTATATGAATGTGTTCATAGTGGAACAGGAAGGTTACCTCAGCATGGTTATGTCCGAGTGCTTCCGTCTTGTCTCCTAATCTGCAGCGATCAGTGCGGCTCTGTTGATCCAGCGCTGGTACCGTCAGCATGTTGCACGGCTGGAGATGAGACGCAGGTGCACGTGGAACATCTTCCAGTCTATCGAATATGCAGGAGAGCAAGACCAGATCAAGGTGAGCACTGACAGAACTCGTCTTACCCACCAACATTTAGAAGCCTTGTGGATGGCAACATCAGGCTGTCGGTAAGAAATATACATTTTAAATATTGGATGTACTGCCATTACATTTTAAAACAGACATTCATGGACCCAAGAGGATACATCTTACCAACTTTGTGATCTCCAGACCTTCCAGCACCACCATGAGGCTGACATTTGTGGTTCAGAGTGAAATATATATACATTTGATTGAAAAATAATAATCATTACAAGATGGATGGCTGAGATATTTCTCATCCATGGTCCATCTGGGATTTATTACAATAACCTTAGTGGCCCCTACATTTTTATCTTAAAGGGGACCTATCATGCAAAATGCACTTTTGTACGTCTTTTATACATGAATATGTGTCCCCGGTGTTCCAGGGAACTCACCAAGTGTCAGAAAACACAACCCTCTCTATTTTCCTCCATACCCAAATCTCTAAAAAAGGGGCTGCAACGGATCTGATAAAAACTGATCCAGATTTGGACACTGTCCTGACGTCAGGACAGTGGCGCTACGGCTATTGGGCCAACTCCACCAATCAGGAGGAGACAGCCACGGCCATTGCCGTTCGAAAGCGCTGGAGTAGTAGTATGTAGTACATATGCCAGGCCAGTAGATGGTGCTGTTCTCACTGAATCTGCCCTTGCAGAGCAGAGCTAAAAAAAAAGTGCAAATTGAGCGAAATGAGGTATGGCTAAAATGCATAATCTGTTTGGTATTTTGAAAACAGAAACGTATAAATATACCTTATATAGGTATGGCCCTACAATATATCATTTAAATATACCATGATAGGTCCACTTTAAATGTCATCTTTTCCAGTACTTTGATTTGACAATTTCGAAATAAGACATTTAACAACATGTATTTTTTCTTCCTGCAGCTCTACAATTTCTTTGGCTTCTTGATGGACCACTTCACCCCAGCCAGCAGTGAAAGTAAAACAGACCTCAACTCTTCACTGATGCAGAGTAGGTTTCATTAGATTACTGACAGTCAGATAATCTGAGTTTAACCAGTCTACTATCTGCTGAGAAACAGAATGTGGGTTTGCCCTTACTTTTTCACTTCCTCTCTTCACCTTTACCATAGGAAACCTTATATCCCACATATTTCGTAAGAATGAAATCTGTCTTGACACCGAGTGGGAGAGATATTTTTGCTACAAGAGCATTGAGGTGACAAAAAGCTACACAGGCCCCCATCTGACGTTCCCCATGACGTTCTGTAGGGTGTCGAAGCTGGTGGAGGCCTTCAAGCACAAAGAAGTAAGTACATGAGTATATCCCCAAAGGTGTTCAATCTAAGGTTTGCTTTTTCTCCTCTGTGCTCGGTTTATACACACTTTCTTTTTTTTCTAGTAGCAGCTTCATGCTCGATATGTTCTGCAGCTTCTTGGAGAGACTTGGAGGCTTCTGACAACTTTTCCCAACATCAGTCACGTCATCGCCTGCCATACAAAGCCGATTACCATATGCGGTACTCAACAGCAGGCCTTTCCTGTACATAGTGTTCTCAGATCTTTTCTCCCACATTGTTTTCTTAGCGCCCTTGAGCATGCAGTTACACTGTAACACATATGAATTAATTATTTATCTCTTTCCCAGGGGATCTACACGGGCACCTTGAAGACCTGTTGTTGATATTCTACAAGGTACTCATTACATTCAATTAATCAAATTGTCAGACAGAGATGTTCATTTCAACACCTTACTCTCTCTAATCATACTAATCCAAAGTGCCTTTAATTGCTCTTGTATAGACCATTCTCGTATAGTATAGTTTCTACTCTTGCACTAGTATTAACCTCCTATTTTGATTATTCTTGTTCATATTTTGGTTCTGTATTTATCTGTACTTATTTCTGGTTTTCTGCTGCATCACCACACATTTTGTTATACTTAAAGGGGACCTATCATGCAAAATGCACTTTTGTACGTCTTTTATACATGAATATGTGTCCCCGGTGTTCCAGGGAACTCACCAAGTGTCAGAAAACACAACCCTCTCTATTTTCCTCCATACCCAAATCTCTAAAAAAGGGGCTGCAACGGATCTGATAAAAACTGATCCAGATTTGAACACTGTCCTGACGTCAGGACAGTGGCGCTACGGCTATTGGGCCAACTCCACCAATCAGGAGGAGACAGCCACGGCCATTGCCGTTCGAAAGCGCTGGAGACGCTGTAGTACATATGCCAGGCCTGTAGGTGGTGCTGTTCTCACAGAATCAGACCTTGCAAAAACAGAGCAATTTTTTTTTAAATTGAGCAAAATGAGGCATGGCTAAAATGCATGATCTGTTTGGTATTTAAAAAAAAAAAAAAGTATAAATATGCCTTATATAGGTATGGTCCTACACTATATTATTCAAATATAGCATGATAGGTCCACTTTAATAAAAGGTGTCATCTTATTGTATCCCTTTCAGAACGGTTTGCCGTCCTCTGATAAACCATATGTTTTTAATGGAGACTTTGTGGATCGTGGTAAAAACTCTTTAGAGATCCTTCTCATCCTATTCGGCTTCCTGCTGGTCTATCCCAATGATGTCCATCTGAACAGAGGGAACCATGAGGACCACATTGTTAATCTGAGGTTAGAGGCCAATCACAAAATGCTCACACTGTATATGGTGTCATTCTTATTATATTCAACCTACAGCTGGTGTGTACACTAACCTAGTTTAATGTGTGTTTTCTTCAGATATGGCTTCACTAAAGAAGTTTTGGGAAAATACAGGGTAGGTTTTGTTTGATTTGCATTCAACTCAATGTATTGTCCTATTTTGTTGTACTAAGACTATTTACAACCCTGGGGGACATGTTGCATCATCATGAAGTAGTTTGACTCAGTTAGTCCAATACCTGCTTGCGTACTAACTCACATAATACCAAATGTCTATTAATCCACAACTGGAAATAGTGAATACACTTTTACTCCTGTTTTAGTCTGCATCTGAATGTGCCCAAATGAATACAAATAATGAGGTTATATTAAGAACTCACTTTATGGCTTGCTTTGTTCTGCAGGTGCATGGCAAGAAGATCCTAAAGCTCCTCCAGATGATTTTCAGCTGGCTACCTTTGGCCACAGTGATTGATAACAAAGTGCTGATTGTGCACGGTGGGATCTCTGACACCACAGACCTTGACAAGATAGCTAGAGTGGACAGACAAAAAGTAAGATGGCTTCAGGGATAATAACATTTGTGTATGTGGGGCAATTTACAGGTAGCAAATTAAGAATTGTTATCATGATCATCATACCAAGTGTATTTCATCTGTGTATTTTTGAATGTTTGCAGTATGCATCGGCTCTCAGGCCTCCTAAAATGAAAGTCCATGGCTGTATGACTAAGATGAACGAAAACAGGGAAAGAGAGGCCTGTGGTCAGGTGGAAGGCCGGCGTCGAGTGTGTTCTCTGACTTACCACAGCTCGGCCCCGGATCACAGGCACGACCTCCCACGCCGCTCACTCCACAACACCCCTGTGTGCAGTAAGCTAGACTTGTCGGTGGATGAGAAGCTAAACAGGAGGCTGTCTGGGTTTGATCAGGCCAGATGTGAACTGAAGAAGTCTGACTCATACCTGGAGTCTAAAACAACAGAGACAGATATGGATGAGTGGAAACAAGTAAGTGGTCTCAGTGGTTGTTAATGTTTTGGCAGATGTTCAACATGTAGTATTGCTCCATAATGCACACATTTGATTATTTCACTGACTTTTTTACTGATTCATTTGGCTTCCCAGATAGTGGACGTGTTGTGGAGTGACCCAATGCCTCAAAATGGATGCATTCCCAACGAGGTGCGAGGCGGAGGCTGCTACTGGGGGCCAGATGTCACTGAGGAGGTGCTGCGAAGAAACAACCTGCAGCTCCTCATCCGCTCCCACGAGTGCAAACAGGACGGATACGAGTTCTGCCACAACCGCAGGGTGAGCACGAAGACACACAAGAAAGAGTTTAAGTTGCAATACTGACTATGGGAACAGGTACTTTTGTATGGAAGCCCATAGAGGACTCTATTAAATGGTAAATGTTGATTTGAATTTATTTAAAACATTACAATTTTCCACGTGTTAAAACATAGTTTTTCCTTTTTCAAAGATTTAATTAGCATTTACTCAAAACACAAAAATGTGTAATGTGGTCATTGAACACCAAAATGAGTACGGGCTAAATTGATGTTGAATTATTTACTGAAATACAACATAAATATACGGAAAATGATTATACAATAGTGGAATTAGATTTTAAAATGATACTTTCATCAAATCCACTTTGGGCTTCCGCACTTTTAGGTTTTGAGTGGCTTTGTTGAGTATGACAGGAGAAAACAGGAAATTAAGAAAAAAGTGCAAAATGACGGTTGTGCGTTTTTTTCCCCTTTTAATTAAACATTTAATCTGAAAGCAATTAGAAATGAGTGATTAAAAAACAGCATATCTACACGTTTACTGTTCATGTTAAGACTTACGGTATTGACTCTTATGTTGCATTTAGGTGATTACTATATTTTCAGCGTCTAATTACTACGAGGTGGGCAGCAACAGAGGCGCCTTCATCAGAATGGGACCTGACCTGGTCCCCCACTTCATTCAGTATCAGGCCAGCACCACATGCAGAGAGCTCACCCTGAGACAAAGGTACAAAGACAGGGCAGCACAGACATCAGAATGACAGAACCGCATTTTTAACACTTTCCGTTGAGTGATTTGAGTGACATAACAGCAGTTTCCTCCGGAGGTGGTTGTGATTGCCAAGAAGCCTTAGCAGTATCGCCCTGTACGGGAACAACACCGAACTCCATCTGCCCCTGAAGTCCCTGTAGGAGGAGTTCAAGGTGACTCGAGCCGTAGAGGTAATGCTATATAAGGACTCCAATGACCCCAAGGTGGCACAGGCAGGGGTGGAAGTAAAAAGTGGGAGGAAGTGGAGAGCCGACAAAGCTGTTTTGCAAGCAAAGTCTCAGATCCACCACAAAGCACTAGTGGGAACAGTGATGCAGGGGAGAGCTGGACTGGGAACCTTCAGAACCCCCCAGTACGACAAGGCCAGGGGAGAAGAGAGGCGCAGGCTGGTACAGGAGGAAGTAAGGGCAGCAGTTGAGGAGGAGCGGACTAGCAGAGTGGTTGGCCTGAGGCAGCAAGGGGCCTGGACGAGGTGGGACCAGGCCATGGACCGTAAAGTCACATTGACTGATCTTCGACGGGCAGTACCTCAACGAATCAAAGTCCTGTTCCAGGCAGTGTACCATGTCTTGCCCAGCCATTCGAACCTCTTCACCTGGGGCAAAGTGGAATACCCGGCATGCCCGCAATGCTCAGGCAGGGGAACGTTGGAGCCCATCCTGAGCAGCTGCCCAGTGGCTCTTTGCCAGGGCCTTGCGCTATGATCAGGTTCTGAAACCCATCCCAGAGGCCATCGCCAGGGCAAGAGTGTATGATGTCGAAAGAACCGAAACACCCGATAACCCCTGGTTACATCACCGATTATGTGTTCAGGAGCATCAAAAGATGTATTTTTATTAACATCGCAAAATATTGAGATTGTATGATCCCATTATGATCAGTTTATTTCCCAGTGATTCCAAGATTTACTGAGTAACTGAAAAAATAATCTTCCTTTTTTGTCAGTGTTGGGTGGACGGAGAGATCCGCTCTGCAAGCTCTGAGGGAACAACTTTTCGTACATAGGTCTGATCTCATCAGTGCCTTCCAGGAGTTTGATCCTAACAACAAAGGTACTGAGCAGCAGTGATAGATCATTACACTTTTAGGGCAGTTTCTCTTACCACCACTTAAGTCTGATCCATCAAACTCAAAGCAGGAAAATAACCAAATTGCAGGATTATACGTTGGACAAAGGTTAACAACTGGTAAAACCTGATTTGGTAGGACTGACATGGAATGTTTGCAGCAGTCTGATATGTACCTGACATTGGGGACAAAGAGAACATATAGTGTATGCTAAATAAAATCCCCAAAATAGTGATGATATAAAGACAATAGAGATAATAGATGACTACTGTCAAGTCAAAGTAAAGAAACTCATTAAGACTAGCCACATGGCCTATGGCTTGTAAAAAATGCCCTAACACTCAAGAGGAAGCTTATTGTGTTAGTTATTCAAAATGAATTGAACTCTACTGTATATTTCTATCTGTGCCTCAGGGATGATCTCTGTGACGAACTGGGCTAGCACCACAGAGAGAGTACTGAATCTGGGTCTGCCCTGGAGGGTGCTGCGCCCTCAGCTTGTCAGCAGCACCCAGCATGGCATGATGGACTACCAGCAGTGGATAAAGGAGCTTTCAATCACTGAACCCAAATTAGAGGTCAGCCTATAAAACTTATATCCGATATATACCCTTCTTTCTCACCGTTTATGTAAGACTGACAGACAGATTAGCAATATTCGTTTCTCCCATTTCAGATCTCAGATAACAGTATCCTGGATACGATGTACAAGAACCACTCCAATCTGGAAACCATTTTCCGGATCATAGACACAGATCACTCAGGTCAGTAAACAGCTTCACTTGGATCCCACTGAAAAGATCATTTTTGTTTTCTCTTGCAGCTTAGACTTCATGAAAGTCAATGATTTGGTATCACTACTCTGGTCCAAACTGAAATATCTCAAGAACTATTGGATGTTCCCAAGAAGATAAAACCCTACTGACTTTGATTGATGCCTGATTTTCCATCTTGTGTTATCAATCTAGTAGGTAGAATACATATAAACGAGTTTGCATAATCACATTAGCTTTAAGCTCAAATCACCACACCCTCTTGTCTTTCTGTCTAAAAGCTGGTCACATTTCACAAATGTCTACAACAGTGGGAAGATAAGTATTGTTTCTAGACTGTAATAAAAGGTCTTTATATAAATCTTAAACACTCTCGCTCTTTGTTCATTCTTCATTAAAACACCTTCCAACTTTAAGTTAATCATCAAAATGCAAGGCATGCAGTCACACTAGATATCTATGCTACAAAAGTTTTTCAACTACATCCTCCTTGTGTGTTTCCTTTCAGGTTTAATCTCTTTCAAGGAGTTTCATCAGACCTGGGAACTCCTGCGCTCTCATCTGAAGACAGAGATTAGTGCCAAGGCCATTGCAGACCTGGCCCAGAGCATCGACTTCAACAAGGACGGGAGCATTGACATCAATGAGTTCCTGGAGGCTTTCAGGCTGGTGGACATATCAGCACATAACTGAGTCTGGACCTGGACCAGGAGCTGCACCTGCTGCATAGAAAACACCCAGAACCGATTTGGAAAACCTGTGAGAATTAAAATGTTGAGTATTTCATCCATTTGACCTCATGAGATCAACCTACATCTTTTCTACGTCTTAGATGTTATTTTTTGTAACCTTCTTTTTTATCTCACAAATTAGTGTATCTTAGGATTTATGTTTTTAACTCATGGATCAAGCTGGTCAGAGAAAGTTATGAATTAAAGAAACCCACCGATGTTACACATTAAAGTTTGTTTACAGGAGTGATGGAGTGCTAATGCTTTTATGAAATAGGTTGCATTAAAAGACAAGTCTTTGCAATGTCTAATAAATGTCCTTAAGTGATGTCACTTGAGTGAGCGTGAGTTGGACCAGTGTCATTTCGAGGACTCTAATGCATGAGGGGATATCATCTTTGGATAGCTGGTTAATCAGTTCAACTGTCAATCAGTTGGAATGTAGGACATTAATCCTATCAACTCAAGCAGGACTTAGATGAGATGTTGGAAAGGGCTCGTCTGCAAGTAAACACAGGTGATGAGACATGTCCCTTATGAGAAGCCAAACAACGTTACTATATTTGTCAGACACAGAGCGATTACTACAAAAATTAAGTTACCTTTTAGGGTTTTACCGAATAGTTTGAAGCCTCATTCATAATGACGTTTAAATTCTAAAACACAACTTTGGAGCATTATTTAGTTTAAACCCTTAAATTGCTGCACAGTTAAGAGATAAAGATTAGGCTACATTAATATTATTCGAAATTATAATTTGTAGAATAAGATTTCACTGGTGTCTGCTTAATCTTGTGATCCCAACCTTAAAAGAAACAACCTCAAAATATATTGAATATAGAATATTATAATTTCCAAAAATCAAAAACATCTAGTAAATTAATTATTCATCAACTAATATTCCCCCAAATATTCGGTCTTGCTCTCCAGCTTGTCATACACAAAGGTTACCCTCAAGATCTTCATTAAAAGAAAGTTGATTTATTGAAAAGATTAACTCATTCAATTCTATGAATATTTTAAGGGTTATAACGTCACAAAACCTTATGCAAGGCCATCAATGCTTCATTTAAAAAAACCTTAACAGAAAATGTTTTTTTTTGTGTGATACAAAAGTGACGTTCGGTACAGCCCTACCTTTATATTAAGTTTGCAAGGAAAGGGATGTAGTGAAGAACTTGTTGACAATTTAACTGACATTTATTACATTCTAACAGCATAAAAAAAGAAATACAAAGTTGTATTTACAATGTATTCAAACACAACACACTCAATCCCAAGATTTGTTCACAGGGCAGGCTCAAACATAGTCTCATAAACATAATCTGATTAAACATTAGGTAGGCCAGATGTTGTTCGACGATGAGTCTTTCCACTCTTTATCAGTTCGGTATAAACCTTCCTTGTTTTGTACAGATAGTAGGGCCTGATAAAATGCTGATCAAGAGAGTATCTACTCCAAATTCAGATCCTCTGTCATGACCTTGTTGCTCCCATGATAAAAAGGATAATATGACTCGTCTTGGTGAAAGGCAGGACAGCTTTTTATAGGATTTATTTTGAGTCAGAGCATGTGTATGAGTGTGTTGGCAGGATAGACTCAGCTCAGGATGCTTCCTCTCATGTGTCCACTGTCACTCAGCCCGTGCTCTATGAGTTTAATGTCCTCCAAGTCATCTTTGATGACACTGATCAAATGACTCAACCCGTCCTGCTGCTGCTTTAAGTGCTGAGAGGGACAGACAAGAACGAAATGTTACCGTTTATGCCCAACAGGAAAAGAAAACACTTTTGCTTTACTTGGGAACTGTGCTTTCAGAGGTCTGGATTCCACAGTTACAGGGCAAAGACGTTAAAACAAGATGCATTTTGTAAACTGCCAACTCACTTGTTTGATTTCCCTGAGGAGGTCTGCATCAACACTGTATCGCTCTTCTGATCTCACAGCTCCAAAGTGATTCTGCATCCTGATCTGAGACATTAATTCATTCAACCGACCCTGGAAGAGAAAACAACACAAATACTGTAAAATATCCACCAAAGACTTTGTCCCAAGCGTTGGATTGACAAGCCAAAAATACAACTTGATGGAAATGAAGCTTAAAAGACAACATGTGTTGTTTATCTCAAGGATGGCCAACAACTCATGACCGCTAATGGTGTCACATTATGCGTTGGCAAAGGCAGTAGAGAGTAATAATGCTTGCTCGCAAACATGGATGTTAACAATGCAGGTTTCAAACTTAAAACAAAAAAAACCTGCATTTTGGGGGGCAACATTGAATTTAAACACTTTAGTTCGTTGAAACCTTCACAGGACACCTTAAATAATAAATAAAAATAAATAATTGCAATGTAACCAGATAGGGTTAGCAAAAATAATACTAAAATACCAATAAAACCGGTTTTCTTTCCTGAATAACTTATAAGTTATCTACCAACTGTTCTTACAGGATATTGAATTAATTGTTGAAAACCAATTTGTTTTGGTAATATATCATTTTCAAATGAGTAAACCCTTTTCCTCCTGATTTACATTCTAATAAGAGCTCGATGAATGGAAAAATGTCCACTGTCAGCATGCATGTATAACTTGTTCGGTTTAGGCCAGGGGCGGTTCTAGGGGGGCGGGGGCAACAGGGGCCATTGCCCCCGTAACACTGACCAGGGACCCCCCTGTGGCCCCCCTCCACAAAAAAGGTTACAATATTACAATTTATTAGAACTAAATCAAATCAGAGACCCGGATGTACAGTGGAGATTAAACTGTTCATTACCTTATATAAAAGCAAATACTGTTTATGTTTTTTTATTAAATTGTCATAAAAGTTACTAAAACAAATATTCTAAATGAAAAACACTACTGAAACAAAGGACTGTAACTTAAATGTACTAAAACAAATACCTTTACAAAAACAAATAACTATTTTATGTTTATTTTACACAATAACTTTATACTGTCTTTGTAACCCGCTTTTATTGTGCCCCTCGTGAAATAACTGACCCCAGCCTGGCCCCCTAGTCAAATTGGTCTAGAACCACCACTGGTTTAGGCACCCTTACCTTGAACTGCGTGGGCGCATTCAGCTCAGACTGAATGGTATCCAGTTGAACTCTGAGATGCTCCTCGTCCACTTGGATAGCATAGCCACTTTTTCTCTGGATCTCCTGTTTGATCAGCACCTGGCAGGAAAACAGGGATGGGAGGGAGGAGTGATAAATATCAAAGAAAATATTGGACGATTGGGAGATGTCTTTTATCACAGACCTTGTCAATAACAAACAAAATGTGGCTGAACAAAGAGAGCAGCTACCTGCAGCACCCTGTGAGAGAGATCCATCAGCTTCCTCTTGTACTGCGCAATCTTGGCCACTGTTGTCGCCTGGTTCTTCTGCAGTTCACTAATGTCACCGGAAATAATCTGTAGTCCATGTGTGGGTGTTTTTGTGGAGAGTATGTGTGAGAAAAAGGAAGGGAGGTAAATTAACATTTTTGACATTTCTCTACCGATACATTTTTTAATAGAAAACAATTTAGCTCAACAAACTATGTTCAGTTTTTCAACTCAGTCCTACACAGTTTCCCTCAACAAATAGTGAGTGGCGAGTTCCCTTTGCCACTATAATATTAATGAAGCTTGTTTATAAAGAACCTTTCATGCAAGAAATGGAGCCCGAAGTTCTCTAAAATAGGGAAATAAGACACAAAAAGAGCTTTGCATTGATACACATAAAAGTAAACACTTGTGGCTGTATTTATAATATTTATTTTGGCTATAAACAAACTGTTGGCAGCCTTTATTGGACATCTGTGTACTCTGTCCTTGACACCACAAACTCTGGTTCAAAATACCTTTGTTGATTATCAGAAGGCACTGTGCCCATGTCCAGCGAGTCTTTCTTTGACATTTGGAGAGCTAAAACATGTGTTTTCACTTACATCCACTCTGGTCTGGTGCTGTTTGGTCATCTGCTCCTGGAACTGCAGCCTGCGAAGGAGCTCCTTGAAACCCACCATGGGCACTGGTATTAGTCTGGACACATTTTTTTTTTATTAAATGAAATGAAAACATGCATTTCTACATAATGTTACTTAATGTCATTTTTTTTAATCGCAGAAAATCAACAGGCAGAAAAGCGGTGCATAATGGACAATGTTCAAGCATGTCAGAGCCATCTATAATTATTTTGTTGAAATATTGAGTGACATGTGGAAACACTTTTAAATCTCTTGAGAAAAAAGGGCTGTTACACAAAACTTTAATTCAATATATATAGGAAGTCTAGGCAGCGTCTGCAAACACCCAAATCTGAACAAATGTATAACACTAACCTCATAAAATATGAAGCACTGATTTGGTTGTGTGAAGCTTCTTTTAAGACGAGACACCCCAGGTGAATAGGGTCATTTTTTTAACGTAATGATATCAGCTAGAAATTTCTCCAGTTAATTACTTACAATAAGGCAATTGTTTTTTTATTACAGGTTTTCTGAATTAGCATGTTTAAATATGCAAATGAACCATTATCTCATTAAATATGCGCATATTTTAACACATTTCAGGAACTGAAATCTGAACTTTGGATAAAGCCAGGTTCAAAATTCTTGTTTCATTTTGTAGTCATATTAGTATCTAAGGCTTTTACAGAAGGGATTTTGGATATCTCTTTTTATCACTCCATAAATCAGAAAATACTGTCAACAGCCCTAAAATATCAATTTTCGCCATGTTGTTAGGTATAAAATGTTATATAATTCAGGCTATGAATGATATATGAACAAACCCTTCTGTAAAAGCCTTCATAATATTGATAGGAATATAACTGGGAGGTTTGGTGTATGTACGTGCTACTGAAGTGGAGATTTCGGACTCAGAGTAGGAGAAAAAACTCATTTTGAGAAAACGACCTTTAAAGATTGCAGTGTGGCGCTAGCTAAACCCTCCTGTTCTTTGGATGACAGCTTGCGCCTCGACGCACTCCGTGAAGGTATTTCATGTCCGGGGTCATTTGTTTTTTGTATAACCTTGCTTATTGCAAGTGACAATTGTTGTCGTCTTCTCTGTGAACGTTTTTTTTGCCGTTCTTTTGCCATTTTGAGATTTAAATTTCCAGCGGAAAGCTAACCAGGAAGTGTTTTAGCACACCACGTGACGCATCTGAACGAATCACGTTGTCAGAAATTGACACCAGCCAATGAGATTACGTTTCTTGATTTAAGACCCTTTTGTACTTTCACGATTGGTTGCTGATAAAGGAAATGACCATATTTGGATCCGATGAGATTGTGCAGGAGAGACGGAGCTTTCCAACGATACCTCTGATGACATGGTGCAAACAGCGGTCACGGTAGTTTATGTTACGTTAGAAAGCTAACTTTAGATGAATTTAGGAGAAATTAAGACGCAAATAGACAAACTATAGTAAAATAAACACTAAAATGTGTATTTTGTACGTTTTCCTTCCAAAAGCCTGAAAGTAAACATGTTATGGAATCAAAATAGCACAAAATCTCAAAATTGACCAGTGCATGAAAAACGATGTTTTTGCCTGCCGTGTCTCGCCTTAAATGAAAACGTGCATCCAATTAGGATAAACGCGTAAACGAGTAGCAATTTATTGCATAGGTGGTGCAGGGAGTTAAGAGGAGAATTGATTAAGAGCAGGAGAAAAAAGATTGTCTGTCTCCATATGCACTAAAAACTGCAGTATACAATAAAAGGTCAGGTGTGCAAGACTATTATCAATACCAATGGTGCAAAAAACTTGCCTGCTTTATGTCATGCTCAACTTGGAATGGGGCTTGAGAGAATGATATACAATCTTAGCTCTGATTTAGCTAGCATTTAAGCAGTTGGTACAGTATGTACAGTATGTTGGTTGAAATTAAAATGCAGTAACTAGAGAATCTTGAGGATCTACTCCCCGTCATCACATTGTTCATAAACCCCCTTTGTTTACTTACTTGTCTGGCTCAGGGTTGTCCACCTTAGCCTGCTCCCAAATGATGGGGTCCACTCCTAGTGAGAGGAAACAACATCCTCAGAAGTAAATAACTTCTAATCACCAACAAACTAATTAAAATCATCAAGATGATGACACAACTATGCATTTACCTGCAGGTGCATTCTGCAGCAGCTGTTTGAGCTGAGCTGGAGACAGCTCTGTGCGCGTCCCCGACATGGCCACTCCGATCGATGCGAGCTGGGCCTTGATGTTGCCCTGCTCCAGATAACTGAAGAGTGTGGTGGCAGGGATCCGCTTGGAGGTGCCATTAGGAGAACGCTCCACCACGTAAATGATCACCTCAGTCCTAGGGCAAAGAACACACAAACATTTAATTACATTTTTTAGAATTTCTTAACTATTACAATTTATTACACCTAAAACTCTTGTTTTGATTTAGGACCAAAATACATTTCTGATCCTTTGCTACATTATGAACCATCCAGACCTATCGGGTTGTCAGGGACGGGTCTGCTTTCTGTTCCCAGAGTCAAAACTAAACATGTACAATCAGCGTTATTTTTTACGCTCCACCTATTGGGAATAAGATACCAGAAAACTTCATGTCTGCTGCAACTCTCAATTCTTTAAATCAAGGCAGAAGACGTGTTTGTTTGCTAAAGTGTTGCTTATTTGTAAGCACTTTAAATTGCTTTGTTGTTGAAATGTTGAACATAAATACAATTGCATTTCCTTGTCTTCCAAGTGTGTAATAGTACTGAATGACATATTATAGTTACTTACTGGTCATTGGGCAGGGCTTTGACACCATCCACATTGACAGTGAGAGACTGGTTGCTTCCCAGGACTTTGTGAAGAGTCTCCACCAGCTGCTGCTGCTGCGCTCGCACATCAGCTTCCTTTTTATTGAGAAGTAAGGCCACTAAACCATCCTCATCCTTACTCACTGGGACACAGCTATAGCCCACCGCCTAGGAAACAAATCACAGAAATACCATTTGATGAAGTTCAAAAGAACCTAAAGTACACTTCAAAACACTTTTATAAACTATCGTTCATTACCTTGAACCTGCAGAATGGGTTCTCCTGCGTGAAGTCGACAGGTTGGTTGTTGTTGCTGTAGTAGCCCTTCCCAGTGCCCCAGTAAGCCTGCAACTGGTTCCATTTGGCTAAGATGGAGTCACGTTCGTCTCCTAACAAGGTGGGGGCTGACAGAGCAGTGACCTGCTGGTACAGCTGGGAGGGCTGAGCCTGAGCCTGCTGCTGCTGGGCCGGCTGACCGAACAAGCCTCCTGGTAGGGGGCAGGTGAGGTCAAATATCACCTCAGATTGTGTAGTCCGTTACATTTCCTGAAACATCTTTATGGTCTTATATTAACAGGGTAATACTACAAAAGTCCCCAAACATGTCACAACTTAATAAACAGTATTTTATGTTTGCTTCAACTGCACATTTGTATTGATGACGATAATAATGCTGATTTCTGTAAACATGTGATTGTTGTCGCCCTCTGCAGGGATAAGAGGTAAACCGTTTGTAGAGTTGTAATGGAAGTTTGTGTGTGACCCTGCTGAGAAAAGAATTATAGCTGGCTGGATTTTGAAACGAGAAAAACAGACATGGTTTAAATTCCCTGTTTCTTTTGCTGCTCAAACGTACTTCAATGTCAGTGACGAGCTGACTATTAAATGTGCTTTTAAATTTCATTTTCATGATAATACTGCCTAAGAAACTGATAATTAACTAACTGAGAAGCAATTTCAGATATAAGCTTGAATTTTCTGTATTGACAACGGCTGTCCTTGAGATCCAGGTCTTACCTGTCTGCTGCTGAGTGGGCTGGATATTAAAACCTCCAAACCCTCCCATGGTTGTTGTTCCTAATCCAGTTCCAAATCCTGTTGCCCCAGCAGGAGCCGCGGTACCAAGCCCAGAGGAGAACCCAAAACCTTTGTTCTGTGTGTTACCAAACAGGCCTCCTAAAACAGAACAAAGTATCAACAGTGAGAAAAAATATCCTACGTTTTTTGTTACTGGAAATTTGTTTTTTTTAAACGCTGTATGCACGCAAGTTGTATTTCCTTGACATAAACATGCACAAAGAAAAGCAATAAGAGTTACACTGCTGACCTGTGGTGTTGGCAGGAGTACTAAAGCTAAAAGTGGATCCTGGTGCAGGTGCAGTTGTTGCAGCTGCCCCAAAGCCACCAAACGTACCTGAAAAGTTAAGCAAATCATGCCAAGTGAGATGGAGGAGGTGATACAAAAAGGGTTGAAAGATAGATAATGGAGTAAATAAAAAAGAATTAAATAGCTGACTGTCTCCTCCATATAGGGAGCTTAAAATCATGACAGAGCTTTGAAGATTAACAGAAAGGGACACTGATTTTTTTTTTAGCATTGCTTATCTTTTTTTACAGAGAAGGTGAAAATGTACTAGATTATAAATCAAAAGGTGAGTGCATGATACAACATTTTGTCTCCTCATGCAAATGGAAACTACGATGCATGACACTTTATGAGACAAAGCCACAAGTGAGATGAGAAATCACTGCACCACACAGATGTGAAAATGGATGAAAATGTGTTTACAGACAGACTGTACTGATTAATTAATCACAAAGGTCATCTACCTGTGCTAGCCAGGCTATTACCAAAATTGAAAACAGTGCCAGTGGTGGTTGCTGTACCAAAGCACCCCACATTAACGCTGACTGCTGCTGGGTTGGCATTTAAACCAAACCCCCCAAAACTAAACCCACCAGCCGTGGTGTTTCCAGCTCCCAGCCCCCCAAATCCTGCAGCCAGCGGAGGCAGGCAGCGAGAAAGAGAGAATGACATGAAGGAGTTAAAAGGAAAAAAGGTCAGGCCTCGTATGGGACTAAATATATTGTGAACACAGTCTTCAGGTACCTTAAAAAGAGACAGGTCTAAAAAAAAAAAAACATTGCTTTGTTTATAACACCTGTATCTTACCAGTGTTGGTGGAGCCAAAACTGAATCCTGTGGCTGGTGCAGCAGCAGCGGTGGGGGCTGCCCCAAAACCAGGAGCTGTAAGAGCTAAAAGAAAAAAGCAGACACAAGAACAGCAGTGAGTTAAACTGGCAGACAATTAGATTTGGATATAACCAGGGCTGTGTGATAACTACCAATAGTTATCACAAGAACAAATCATTTTCTCTATGTTTTCATATCGATGTTGTTTGATCATAATGATTCCAAATCCACACGTTGCTAAACGACATATGCCAAGATTACGGAGTGATTTTTTATAGAAAGATGGAAACCACAAATGGAGACAATTTGGGAATATTGATAAATAAAGGATCATATCTTACTCATATAGACTAATCTGCACATAGACCCTGAGCTAGTCTAATAGGACTAAAAGGGAATTTAAATTAAATAATGTTGAAAATGTACTGCATTTCATTTTTAGCTACATAAATTGGATGAAATTAAATATTTGCTTATGTATTTTGGACTGAAAATCTACCTAATTATGGTGAACTTATAAATAACCCATGTTTATTTTCCATGTTGATATGCTTGTTATTTGCATTGGTTACTGTTTTTATTATATGTTATAATTTGTTTTCAATTATTATTTACTTTCATGTTTGAAGAATACAACTTTATATTGTAACCCTTTGTAAAGGAAGGGGTTTTACTTATTAAAAAGATAACACTAATACTATATATATACTAATACGTAATTAAATCCAATACAAACTATGTTTATAATTGAGTTCTTAGTGGGTATTTGTGTAATGCTGGAGTACATTATGTTGAGGTAATTCTACTATTCTGCTCCTCAGATGTAAATGCCATAGACAAAATATTAGTAATAAATAAAAGTCTATCACCACTGCAAACTAATAGCTCAATCATAACAATGTTTTTAAAGTAATACCTCTCCTACAGTGTCAAAGTAAACTGAACATTATTATGCATGTAGAGGCAGCATTGTTGTATTGAATACGCATTAAATGTACCTAATGAAGTGGCAGGTGGGTGTATAAGTTGCTGTTCCTACGAATCTGGATGAGACAGACCTAGTCAATCTCTTCAATACAACTGCCCAACAACACAGCCGAGTAGCTTTGATTATTGGGGCTCAGATGAGGAGAGGTACCCTCTTTAGTGACGATCGGATCTATGGACTTACTGCCGAATCCGGATGAGGCGGCGGCTGCTGAGCCAAAGCCAAATGTTGCTGTTGATGCTGTAGTTTTGGCACCAAATGAAAACCCGGACGTGCCTTCACATGAACATAGAGAGTGCTATGAGTGTTGAGTGTCGTGACAGTTACATTAGCGTACAGCTACAACGGATTTCAATAGCTAGCAGAGGTGGGAGAAGTGCTCAGATATTGTACTTAAGTAAAAGTAGAAATACTAGAGTGTAGGAATACTCTGTTACAAGTAAAAGTCCTGCATTCAAAATGTTACAAAAGTGTTGGCATGAAGATATACTTAAAGGTGGGGTAGGCTAAAATAACTGGATGGCCAACCTGCCTGTCAGCCTTCCATCTGTGCACAAACTTATCTTGTGCCCTCATTGCTCATGTGCGCGTTCGTGTGTGTTGGAGGAGGGGCTCTGTAAGGAAGTCTGAAGGAAGAGGCAGATTTTTTCCGGTTGTGTACCTCATATAGCTCACTCGAGCTGGTTTCTCCATTCTTACCTACCCTAACTTTAAAGTACCAAATGCAAAAGTACCCTTTTCTGGAAATTGGTTGATTTCAGAATATATATTATATGTTTTGTTTATAATTATTGATACATTAATGTGTTATCAAAGCTGGTAAAGCTAGTTTCAGCTAATTTGCATCACTTTGTATACTGCAGCTTGTGAATTTACTCCAGGTGTAAATAAAGTTTTGTTTTGTGTTGATTACATTTCACATCATTAATCCAAATCTGGTAACTACGTTAACTAAAAGGTATTAAATAAACGTAGTGGAGTAATAGTACACTATTTACCTCTGAATTGTAGTGGGGTAGAAGTACAACGTAGCAAAACATTGAAGCACTGAAGTACACGTTTCTCAAAAATGCACTTAAAGTACTTGATTACATTTACTTAGTTACTTTACACCACTACAAACTAGAGGCTCATATTTTAACGTTGACATGAGTAAACTTGAGGAATGTTCATTAGCCAAAACAGCTAACGTTAGCTAAGGGCTAGCTACATCATAACGGGACACATGCAGTAAGGTTAGGTAGCAAGAGAGCCGTTTACTTGAAGCCTACTTGAAAGAGTCAAACTATCCCAAATCTGCTTAAAAAGCCATATGCAGGTCTCAGATAGAGAAAGCATATCGCATTATTTATTTGTCGGCCGGTAAAATATGCAACTCCCATGACTGTTGACAGAAACTTGCGCTGTCAGTTGACCGTTTATTAGTGTAATTGATCGTGAATGTACACCAAAATAACACTATTTAGACACTATGTAAGTAGCATCTTTCTTTCCAGCATTATTAAACTACTCCCACGTTTATTAAACTTACTTGCTGCAGGGTTAGCCGCTGCGCCGCCAAAACTGAACGCCATGTTGTCTTCTTCTTCGTCTTCGCAATTCTTCTTCTGCTTCTTTAGCGGCGGTTGACATCCGGTTTAGAGGCGCTTTAGCGCCATCGTCTGATTAGGCGTATTGATGGGGTCAATCCAAAACCGCATAAAAAAAACAAAACCTACATGTTGTTTTCCATGCTTGTTTTTCAATCGACTCCTATTATAAATCTCCTTTTCCAGATCAGCTACCCTAGCACCGTATCATATATATTAAAACATTGTATTAACCATGGCCTGTCACCCATGCTCAGTAATCATATTAATGTCAATTCAGGCATCCACAATTCCTACAGACTATTCCTAATAATTTCTCTCTGCATCCTATATGCCTATGCCCCTATTACACAGAACGAAGTGCTCCACTGACTCCTATTGCAGGCATCACTGACTCAAGCATGTCTGGTGTAATCATTTTCAGTGCCCCAACCATAACCTTGTTCCCCTCTATCTCGAACCCATGACTTACCTACCTACTCTGACACTCTTTTGAATTTGATGTGTTTGCCTCCTTTTCCCCTCTCTCCTATACCTTTATTGTCACATTAAACCTCCAAAGCCCTCTTGGTCAATTTATCGACCCTTCCATGTACAGTACCCTCAATCACAAACATTTTATTTTCTCCTGGATTTGCTAGTCTTGTGACTCAGATAAAAATTGTGAGAACATCTTTTATGAAAAAACATTATCACAGTTATACTGTAAAAGAAGCTACAATGGTGGGTCATGTAGGGGTATATTCTTGATTGATATATTTGTCAAAAGTAAAATAAGGGTGGTGTTTCTGTGTTTTCCCTTTTTTGATGTATCCTGTTATGTGATTTATACTATGCCAGCTCACAAACACCAGCAGGATATTACCTTTACTCCATACCAAGACAATAGAGCCTTATCCTAGAACAGAACCTAACAACACACACCCAACACTTCAAACTTGTAAAGAAAAACAATGTGGGCCTATGACAACACTGGAAACATCTGTTTTTGTATTTAAACATTAAGAGTAAATACATTTCTAGCTACAAACGTCTCTGAGATGACAATCAAACAGTCAAAAGGGCTTAAATAAAGAGAAGACACCTTTACTGAAACTGCTTTTATTTTTGTGTACACAGTAAAAACAGCATTAACAGTCAGCGTTTCAAAACAACCTGACAATTAGAATTCTTAGTGGTTATAGCAGTAACTATAATTACAGAAAATAAAATCTGTTATAAAAGCATGGCAAAAAGTAGCCCAGTTTACAGTCCATATGGTGCTTTCTAGGTTTTGGTTTGGTTTACCAATGCAACAAAAATCATTTATCTTATTCACCACAACACTAATACTGTGTAATACTGTACTTTTTGCAAAAATATAGTTTCATCCATTTATTCCCCCCCTCTCATACATGTTTGATAGTACATTTGACAAAAGAAAGTATTTTATTTTCCTTATTGTTTTTTATTGTACATAACTGATTAAAATATACACCACCACAAAAAGAAAAATCAAAGCTTGAATTAAACTTGTTACATCTTCTTTGCTAATCTCTGATATATGTATTGCTTTTCTATTACAGTGCATGTAAGAGGAGACAGTATGAAGTAACTCATTAATGCCTAAAATGATATCACTAAAAATAAAAGCAGGGAAAAAGTTTGGGCTCAACAGAGTTTAAATGTAGTAATTCTGCAGTATTTCTATACTGCATTTAATGGCACATACAATGTGTTGACCAGCCGTGAGTGATTAAGTGCAGTTTGACCCTGCCGGCAAAACAAGACAATAAATGCAACATTTCTCAGTTTCATGAGATTTGATGGTGTGACATGGCGTTCTTCTGATATGTAAAAACTATAAAAGGGCCAAATCAATTCAGTTACAAATCTTGAAAGGCAGAACTGCATTGTTCCTTCATATATTGAGCCTTCATGAGGGTTTAGTAGATAGCTAGACCCTGCCCTGACATGAAGTCTTTCACAAACATTATAAAGAAAATGTTGTTGGGTGTTATATTGAGCACCAACAATGCTATTAAGGCCTTCAGCAAAAGCATAAAAAAAACACATTTTGAACTAATAATAAGCTGAATCATATTTTGATATGGCGGTGAGTTAATGTAAGCAGTCAAACAGGGCAATAGATACGTTAACACACACATTCAGTACATTATGAATCATTGTTTTTACAATAAAAACATGTCATATTCAGGGCTTTAAATGGCTGATAAAAGTGTTGCTCATTATGGCACTAGAAGATAACTGTGAAGCTCTTACTTCATTGAGACATTTCTACATTAACATTTACAAAAAGAGAACTTCATATTTCACAAAAGCTAAAACATCCAAAACATACAGTGTTTTGTCTGATATTCCCCATTATACACTGAGAGGAATGTGAACAGTTCAACACACCTTACACTGTATATATAAAAGAACATACTCTGAGAGTTTCTCAGGTGTGGTGCTAATGATGTTCACAGATCCCCCTCAGTGCATAACTGGGAAACAATAATGAGCCATGAACATGTTTTGTAACATCTAGTTAGGATCAAATGCAAATTAACAATAGTTACACTGAATTTAATCAAATTGAGATGATGTATTGCTTCTCTACCCTTCTTTATGATAGTATTTTTTGATAGTATCTGAGCAGAGGCCCCCTGAGAGTGGCGTTTAATATCTATTCAAAAAGAAAAAAATCACAGTTTACAGACTTCATTACCCTGGTCCCAAATCCTCATGTGTGCCGTATTACACAGTTGTCAGTCACCTACATCTGATATAGGCCAGTGTTTCTCAACCTTTTCAAGTCACAATTATCACAACCATCTTAAAACCCAGAAAGGATCCTGCGACACCCAGGTTGAGAACCACTGATCCAGGCAAACAGAATAAGTTCAGTCATTACAATTAAATTCATCCCACCTTTGAGGTATAAAGGGGTGTGTTTTCTTTGTTTAGGACCACCACAAAAAGCTCTCTCTAACTCTACTTATATAAGAACTGCAGCTTTCAGCAAACTGATTCAAACAGCAATATTTGGCTCCTGACTCACAGTGTTTTTGTATGAATGTCAAGCTTTTTCTGGAAATACCGTGGCCTGGACATTACAATTATGTACATATAGTACAGAATGGTTGAGACTAAAACATGTTCCCCTCCTCTACACCCTTTACATATTTCCAATCATAGAGGAGATATTGACAGTTTTCTCTCTCTCCTGCAAACTGAATCCCTATTTGTGATTCTGAGGGTTGTCCATGTACAAAACCACCTTTCCCTCTCTTCTTACTCTTGTGGTTCGCTTTTAGCCGTCAAACCGATATATGTTCCATTTTGAGGGTCCTCTTTTTCCTTATCACTCACTGCAGAGTAAGAAGTGTCCTCTTCATTGGATGTCTGAAGAGGGAGATTGAGGATCAAATGTGTTAAAAAGTGATCTAATCCTACTTTGTAGACCTATACCTGTATCAAAAACGGTTGTTGTACTTGAACGTTTCATCTTACATTACCACACACATTTTTAAATGTATTTTTACTAAGTGATGTTATTGTGTTAAAACCAGACACTAGGTTTACTGTACAGCATCACAACACATTTTTATATAGTAAGTGATCTTACTATATGAAAAGAAAGTGAATAAAAAATGCATATCGACAATTAAGACTCAACAAAGCAGCAAAATAACCAAAAAGACTTACAGCATAGAGCGGCTTGGTAAACACAGTGCGCTTTACTTCATTCTGCACGGGGACACATGAACACATGCACAGTGCAATTAGTGGTTAAGAGACTGACTGAATTACACAACAATTAACACAAATTACTTTTTGGCACACAGCAAGTAAGTGTTAAGCTTGTTAGAATGAAATCAGGTCAGAGGTGTTGTCATACCTTCTGTTTGTGGGCTCTGTACAGGAGGATGATGAAGATTGCGAGCATGATGGCCCCCAGTCCCACGATGAGGAGCGGGAAGTTGGACACCAGAGTGACGATCAGCAGCAGCTTGTGTACTCGGGCCGCAGACGCATCATCAATCACCACAGTCTGCGAATTAAAGACAAAGCAAACATATATTATGTAGAGGAAACTAAGATGTGATTAGTGACTGGTTTAGCATCTTGCAAATTCAATGTGTTTATTCTTTAATTGATTGATTTAAATTGTGTTTTATGTCTTTGCCCTCCAAAAAAAGAATGTATAATGCTGCAAGAACTTCAAGATGATGAACTGATTAACTCATGTGTTCAAATCTAGTGTGCGCATGTCTTTACAGTTTCTTACCTCATTGATGAACATGACGGGGAATATTATCTCATTCAGGTTTCTAGTTTTTCTGTTGTGAACACAATAAAAAGAGTGTAAAAGCAATCATGTACAGTGCAGACAATCAGACACTGGTTCAACATAGAATAGCCATGTTTAAATGAAGATACTCACGGGAATCCAGGCATTCTGTTAAGCAGGATGTTAATCTGCGCCCTCTTGTTTGCACGTACAATCACTCCAGTGGTCTGTAAGCCAAGTTGTCATATGATTCTTTCTTTATACATTTATTTAAACTTTATTTTAATATACAACCCACTAAACCATTCTGTAGAGAATTCCACAGTTTGACGCCAACAATACCTATGACTTTGTTAAACGTTTGTTGGCGTGTTCTCTTTCATCCACATTATTATACAATTCCTATTGCTATTTTCTGTAATAATAATTTCTAGCAATAACCTTTGCTCATGTACATTTTGCCATAAGTAATATTGTAAAGTGAAGCATTATATAACCAGAACAGACAACAAAATGAAATCTATGACACTGTCTTAGGAAGACAATGTTGATGTTTAATATCTTCTTCTGTACTTCTATATATATGCCACTAGGGGGTGTAGCAGTGATCAAATGATTTGCTAATACATATTTTCATAGTGGATTGAGATGTGTACTGTGAAAGAACATGAGCCACAGCATTACTGTTCTAATTATACCTGCAATTAAAAAGTGCATTTGAAGCTGCTGAACTGCGGCCTGGTGGCTTACCGGGTTGAGGTCTAGGTACGTTTGGTGATGCTCTCTTTTAGGAGACATTCCTTCAATGGCAGCCACGTATTTCTCCTCTCCCAGGTAAAAATGAGGAAAGGATGCGACTACTGGGGCGCCTTTGAGAGGAGAGGGGAGGGTTGAGGAAAAAAAGGTAGGCAATATTAAGCAGAGCAAAGCAACAACTGATGATGTAAAGCCTATTTCTCTACTGAAAAATGATTAAATCAACAAAACAACAACAGTTCGCCTTTATGACAAATGTTGGGCTATATTTTTTGTGACAACGTTTTCTCATCTCCAATACAAGTTTAATACATTTTTATTTATATTTTATATGCAAAATGTCTCCATAAGCTTCAACTCGTTATGTTGCCCATTCACAATCATTAAGTATTTTCTTTGTCAACACAGATATCATCACGTAATGGGCAACAATAGGATAACCTAACACTGTTTTCTAAGGTTTTACTTGAAGGAGAATAACAGTCTTATCTCAAATAAATGCTAACGTTTGCAGTAAGGACATCTAAGGTCAGACCGGAAAATGCCCTCAAGCACGTAGTTTCTATAATGTGCTTTTGTTGTTGAAAAATAATGCATCTGTTTACGACACTGGGATGGTGCCACATAAAAGTCAATTTATCAAAGCAGCGACATAGTAAAAACATTCTTATCTAATGTCAGATATCCTGTTGTTTGATGTAAGATCTTATCAGAACATCGGGAACAGCACAACATTTGGAAAGAGTCCTCAAGAGAAAGTGAGGAGATATAATCTGACTTTTCATTTCAGGACATGCAGCAAGTTACTTAGGGGCAATCTTCTAAAGAAAATAAACAATAGGTCCGCAAATGGATCACCTCCCCGGTTGTAAAACGAATTAAGGGCTGTATATTATATCCAGATAAATAATCTTGTTACTCTAGCTAATTTCCTTCCTCATATAAACAGGATAAACCTCGTTCCTACAATATGACCTCTTTCACAGATAAGGAAATGCGTAGTCAAGTGAGACGTTCTTGCTTATGTGTTGAACGGAGTCATGCTGTCTGCGTGAGGCAGTCACAGGGAGTGATGAAGTGGGGCAGAGGTGACCGTTTTCCTGCCCCTGTGTTTGGCAACACACACTCCACAAAAACATTGGACACTCGCGGTCACCTGAGAGGCTGTTCCCGTGACTACCCACAAGGTCATTCAAGCGCAACACACACACACACACATATTTGTGTTGATATACTTACGTGTGCCACACTTAATCACTGTGTTCATTCCTTAAGAGGTGACCCTAAATCTGACCTCTGCACTTTCTTATAAATCCCCCTTATCTGAGTAGAATGACATTTCTGTTGCTGGCTTTACAAGCTTTGCACTATTTTTATGTCTATTTTTTTATGTTTTCATTGTATTTTTCTTATTTCCTGTTGTGTGTTGCATTGCAGGATGAGCCTAGGAGATTAGCATTGCCCAAACTACTCTGAAGCTATTGTTGCATATGACAATAAAGCCTTTCAATCTTTGAATCATGAAAAATGTGTACCATGACCTACAAATTCTTGGTTTTATTGGGCTGTGTGCCTAATATTTATGTTGACGGTTGATGTCGTACACTATGAATATCATCTTACAAAAACTATTAATTGAGCAAGCAACATCATGTCTGTTTGTCTTTGATAACAATATTGCATCAAATCTATCTGCTTTCTTGCAACATAATGTAACTTTGACACAAAAAAGAAGACATGATGTTCACTTGTGTTAGAATAACTATTTCAAACAAGTAACTGATTATGATTTAAAAGTAATAATGGAAAAACCTGGGATATTATTTATAGCAAAACACTGGCATTTGGTGTAGATCAAATGAATGATATTTCAGAAACAAAATAGAGTTTTTGTCAGTGCACACAGGCACTAGGGCAGAGCCTGTTCATATTCAAGGCCAGAATCAGGTGACAGGGCTTACCCGCCCTCAACAACTTGGCCAGTCATGGTCAGATGGCAGCAGAGGTGTGGAGAGGGCTGGAGAGCTGTGTCACATGGCATGGCTCTTTAAAAGCTTATTAGTACTGGTGAGTGAAAAAGGAAAATAAAGGAAGTATCTGAGATAAGTTTAAAAAAAAAACTGGGCTGGGGAGAGATCAGAAAGAACAGGGCAACAGAAATAAAGATCTTAGCTTTCAAAGTTAAGGTTTGTTTTCACTAGGAAGGCCCAGGTCAAGCTCAGGGTCTTTGTGTAGGATGTACAGCTACTAATAACACAGGAGAGAATAGGATTGTGGGCGCAGAACAACGAAATGTGAAAGGAGAGGCATGGGAAAGTGCAAAGCGTGGGTGAGAAAATATGCTGCATAAGCTGACATTTACCTTTCCGACAGGGACTGACTTTAAGGAGGCCGGTTCCCAGGCACTCCTTTGGGGTGACGCAGAAACCCTCGTTGGCGGGGTTCTCCTCTTTGCTGGCCAAAACAGAGCGTGGTGGAGTGAAGCGGTACGCCGGGATTCCTTTCACCTCCACATCTTTCTCAAACTCCATGTGGATCGACCTGCAGAGCAAAGCGACAACATGGCCGGACATGATGAAATAAAATCAGCTTTCTTATCATCGCTAATTCCTGTTATTCCCTTTTTACACACTAAAAGGTGCCTGTGTACGTCTGAAGTAAAATAGAAAAATGACGCTCTTCCGTTAAATGTCATTATTTTTCGTTTTTCCCGAATTAGTTAATCAAACATAAACAAGACACATTCTGCAGGTGCTGCTCCACATGGGCGATCAAGGATTCAATTTGGTTGATTTGATCTGCCTTAAACACCTGTTCACATGCAAACACGACCTGAAACTCAATTATTCTTTAAAAAAATTTAAAAGTTTAATGAAAATAAAATCTTGTTGTAAGTACACTCCTAACATGTGGATGAAATAATGATGTAGTGTGGTGGTGTCAACCTCTTGTCCCGGCAGTGGGGAAATGTCTAATCATATTTGAGTTTTTTTGTGTTTTTACAGCTTCTAAGTGAACAGTACATAATTGTTCTGTGTATCTGCAGCTCGGTTTTTTCCTAGGGAATTCTGATCATTCTCAGTGAGAACAAAGGAGGTCATACAGCGTCTGCCAACTGCTCTTCACTACTCAGACCACCAAGAGTGCAACAACACTAGCCCTTTCCCTTGACCTTTGGGAGAGAAGCTAAGTAAAAAGCTGTATGCATTTCACAGAACAGGACGGTGAAAGCCTGAGCCTTGTACTGCTGGGCATGAGAAACCTTTACAGCAAGAATAATGTCAGATAAGCTAAAATATGGTTATTTTGTATTGAAATTCCCTAAATATGTGGGGGCCAACATTTGTTCTGATTACGTGAGATTGTACTACAGGCATATCAATGGTAAAAAGAGTGGAGGAAAGATGGGGGAATAAACTTATTTTAAAATAACTTGTATAATTAGTTATACAATAATTCAATCTTCATGTGCTGACTTTATAATAAGTTAAAAGTTAGGTTATATTAGTTACCTCCAAGCTTATTTTTTCAGCACAGTTTGTTTCTTATTTGTTGGATCTGATACGAATAATAATCGTACCTCGTATCACCGAGTTTGTCACTAACATGAAATGGAAAGTAAAGAAAAGCAGTCCGGCGAGAGACATGCTCTTCACAATTACCACTTCAAGACAAAACAGAGCTTTATAGCGTTAATGTGGGGTTGTTCGGATTTTAGCACATTTTGCCTCATTGATTTCTCAAATAACTTCTTCTCAGTTTAGTACGATTTTATTTATTTAGTTTTGGAAGCCTTTGCCATCTCCCAGCTGCAGTACTGCTTTAAACCTCAAATATGACCTATCTACCAGTGGAGGCGCTGTTTCACCACAACACTGGGTGGGAGTTCTGACCTTGGTTGGTGTCTGAGTTCTACTTTTAAGTTTTTAAAACCTAAACGTAGAAACTTTGTTTTTAATTTGTTTTGTTTTGTGGATACCTTTTAATGACAGAATCTTTTTAAATCAAATCATGTCTTTAAAATGAAAGATCATAACTGGAGGAAAAATGTACGTTTAGCAAAATGCAAGGTGGTATTTGAACAATGACACCTGTGTACACTTCATCAAAATGTTGACGTTTATGTGGCTAAGCTGTCAGTTACAGGACCAGAGGTCAAGACAGATGGGAATTCAAGCTCATTTTTTATTCTTCAGATCAGTGGCAGATGTTTTTTACCAAACATAAGTTTAAGACTAAGTGGCGAGCTTCAGGATGAAAACACTTAAGCCAAGCTCTCTGTGTGAAAGGTTAACACATGTGACTTAATTGAACATTTCCTCTTATAATCAAGGTTAAAAGGTACAGGAAACAGGGTGGGAGCCTTCCCATGAGTCACAATAGCACAGACAGCCATGATGAAGCCACCAGGCAATGAATAAGTAGGTGAAAGAGTAAACATTTAGGACAGGGGTTTTTGACACGCATCCAATAGGAGTCAAAGGCACAACCATGCCGCTAGAACAGATTCTTTCCATACTCAACTCAAAGGGGAGGGGGGGGGGGGACGTCTGCAGAAACATTTTGCTTACGTCATAGCCGTTTTCTAAATTAGAAGCTTTAGTTATTAGCAAGGGCAAGGCAGTCATCAAAAAGCCAGCCTTAAGGCGTAGCAGTTGTTAAATAAATACAATAATCTACTCATTAGTATTTGACTGTGTAAGAGGACATTTTTTAACATTCTTTAAACTTTCAAAAACATCTAGGCTAAAGTCCTCCGGAAATCTGAAAGCCATTACGAGCATAAGTAGTGAACATGTCTGGCTAACATTTCCAATATAACACAACACAATGCACAATTAATTATCGTTCCAGCTGGTAAAGAACTGAAACAATGATCTTTCTCTCGTTTGTCAGTCTCACTCCCACAAATTTCCTTACCCTTCGTCACTCAATCATCTTTCATTCCCATTACACTCCCGACTAACTTTCCTCTTCATGAAGCCTTTCCATGAAGGGCTTCCTGGCAACTACCATGTTAGTATTACAAAAGGATTCACAGTATAGGCAGTAAAGCATTGTTGAGAAAACAGACGTCACCTGTTGTGCTGTTTGTAAGTGATCAGGATGTTATTATAATTATGGGATCCAAGGCCTGTGAACTTTATGTCCATACAAGATACTAAAGCCTGTGTCCTGCTGTGATGTGAGCTGTGTGCAACATGTTCAGGCCAGGTCATGTAGCAGAAATAGACATCACCCCTCCATTCGAAGAAACAACAATCATATGTGGGACACTAGGTAACAGTAGGTCAAATGGGACCAAGCAAATTCCTGTTGCAGTCAGATGACTTGACTGATACATTAAAACTAATAAAAGCCTATTTTTGTTCTTGAGTCCGTTGAATGCTGCGCTCATAAAGGCATCACGTTTCATTTAGCTTCTGTTTTATCCAAAGCAACTTACAACAAGTGCAATAAACCCTGAAGATTCAAACTCAGAACAGAACAACAACATGCAGTGCTTCAAGTAGGCCAAAGCTATTGGTGCATTAGCTTCCAATGGGCTAAACCTTTTAAATACAATACTATTTTTTTTTTTTTAAATGGCAATGGTGCAGTCTGGGTCTTCAGTCTGCACAAAAGATGTCTAGACTTTCTGCAGTCCTGATATCAATAGGGATACAAATGGCTTTGTTGGAGCTAGGATAGCAAACAAGTGTGTTTTTGTAGAGAGGTACCCTGGTCACCACTTGCATTTAGGGAGTAGCGAGCCGATTGACCGATGCAAAGCGCAGTGTACGTGCTGGAGTGTCGTGTTTAACCATGTCCTGGACCCATTCACAGCACTGTAGGTTAGTACCAGTGTCTTGAAGAGGATTTTGGCAATTACTGACTATAGCCATGCTAGTGTGGATCTGTGATGCTGTACTGAATCTGCCACTATGCTTCTTTATAGAGGTTTATCAGATGGTTGAGAAATGTTGTCATAAACAAAGTGCTGGATAAAACGAACAAAGTTTGAAATGCTGGTGGCACTAGAGCAGTGGTTCCCAGCCTGATATGAAATCATGCAATGGACACCATGTGAATCTGTACTACTGAAAATGATTCCTTGTGTTAGCTATTTCAGTTCTGACCAAAGCAATAAGTAGTACAGACAGACATTGCCAAACATAGAGGCATGTGCTAGCACAGCACAAAACAGATTAACATAACTATTTATGTAATATTTATTTACACTCACTCGTCAAGACAAAATATTAAAGCAAAAGTGATTTATATATCTCAAAATGATGCCACATGAAAGCAGTAGAACAAAGAAAAGGCTCTGTGTTGCTAAACTGTACCTGCAGAGGTCTGGAGAGAAGATGTAAATGCGTTCATTTTTATCCAGAAAGGGGTGGAAAGCACTTCCATCGGATCCATTGATGCTGTTGCTTTGGTTAGACGTCCAGAAGTCCAGCTGTCTGCAAATCAAAATATTGTCAGAAACATTAGTCTAGTACAATTTTCATCTAGATCCCTCTCGTTGACCAATAAGTGAATGTAATAATTAATGCTACGTGCTGGGTATGTTTCATGTCAACAGTATTATCAGTTTAATCTTAACAATGCCAAATTTCATTAAGTGTTTTGATAAGAGTGGTTTCCAAGGCGCTTAATTAAAGACTACAGTACGTACTCAGGCAATGCAATAGGTTAAAAAAGGTCAACAAAAAGCCATTAATACATTCAGAGTTACAGGATGTTTTGTCCTGTGCTCTGAACTGTGGGCAGCAGCCCAGACCAACAGGCAAACAGACATCCTTATTATTGGCAAATATGCAGTACATTTGAGAAACTGTTTGAATCCAAAGGTTACCCACTGAAGTTCCATTACAGTGTATGAAGACAGAGATGGGGTGTGTCTTTGTGTGAGACTGCAACAGGGTTACCTTTGGCCTTTCCATGTTTCAACGTGGCCATAATCCATGTAGTTCTGCTCCCCAGTGTGGTATACAAATTCCCCGTTGTTAGTTCCATTTTTCTAAATAGACCAAAAGATTTAAGTTATTACATTGATTGAAAGAAAACACTCAAATGTGTTACTATGGAAAAGACTTGCTCTGTAAACTACACACTAGATTACAAAATCCAAAACGAACGAACGAATAGATATTTGAAGAGCTGTACGCGCCTTGTACATGAGGCCAAAGACCTTCTCCACAGTTTTGAGGGAAGCGATGCCGGTCAGCAAGGGATCCTCATAACCCCACAGCAATTCATCTACAGTGCGAGTGGTGAACAGATCACTCCCCACAGAGTTCATCATGACGGACGCCACCGATGCTTTCCAGAAACTCCCTTTCAACTCGTTCATCACAGCCTAGAGAAGGGAAGTGATAGTGAGGTAGAGTTGAGAAGAGTTGGAAAGCAGGATGAGGTGGTTAGCATTGAGGGAACACGAAACGTGCAGAATAAACCCACAAGCACTCCACTTTCACCCACTTGGTTTTAAACTTTCCTCTACTTTAATTTCCACTTTTCTCTATTTGTGTAAGACCTTTAGTTCATGGCTCACCCAAGCAGGGATGTTGACAGTGGTGATGTTATCCACAGTTGGGTCGCCCACAGACTTCTCCCTCAAGAACACAAAGGTCTTGGTGTTGTATGCGGACACCTTCTCACCATTTTCCACCATGCTGACGTTGTCCTTAGACCTGTACTCCCTGGGCAAACACAATAAAAAAGATAAATATATATTGTATTATCATTATATTTCAAGAGTTGTTCCTGTCACACTTCCTTTATTCAAAATCTGTTTGCAGAAGCAAATTAAATACAACTTAATAGAGGAAGCAGAGAAGCAGCAGATACATTTCAACAGAAATTCAAGAAGAGGTCTAATTTTCTACTTTGCAAAACCTTATTCTTTGGACTGTAGTTTGCCTGGGGCAGTCTACATTTCAAATAGACACATGAACCCCAAAACTCAATAAATATAAACTGCAACACAGTCTGGTTTATATAGATTTTATACGTTTGGTATCACGCTTAAAACAAATTTAACAAACTACCAATTTAATGTTTTTTTTCTTTAAGGCTTTTTTTGTTGCTGTTCAGTCAACACAGAGTAAGTTCATATCTGGTGGTGGACCTATGTACAAGTCTGCAAACAGAGAACACCTCCTACACACATTCAAGGACATCAAATATTTGACAATAATGTCAGATTAAGGAAGATTTATTGACACATCGGTTTCTTTCTGGCAGCATTTCTGTGTGCATTGATGTGCTCTTGCATCCTACCTGTATGTGTAGGGTCCAATCTGCTTGACCACTGGCTTGGCCCCACTTACGAGGAACTCGTTCACATTGGTCATATTGAAGAAAAAGTACTCCATGTAGACAGGTGGGGGAGGGGATTTCCATGACTCAAACACACGGCTTCCCTCTACCAAAACAATCTCCTGTTGAGACATAAAGAAAAAATCTCAGTAAATGTAATATCAATCAATCAAAATGTGGTTATAGACCATTTTTTCATACACAAAAGGCCCTCCTATCCATTGACAGAGGAACACAAAGCTTTAAGCACAACATTTCGTACCAACAAAAATCTAAAACACTTGGGTTGGTCTTGAGTTAGCACCCACTCTCTGTACATGTTGGCACATAAACAATCAAAGCAATGCATAAAAACCATGATATACTAAATAAAAACATGCTACTGGTAGATGTATGTTGTTTCTGTAAGGAGGAGTGTTTTTTGATTTAAGTGGCTTTCAAATTACGATGCATTTGTTACAAAAAATGTAAAAACCTTTGCAACCAAGGTTTGAATTTAAAGTTTCTATTCATAGTAAAAAAACAACCCAGAGGACAAAAACATCCTTGGGGGGCCGCGGAGGGCAGCTGCTGTCTGAGCGTCAGACAACAGCATCAGCGGCACACATGAATGGTATTAGGGGGAGACCCTTGCACAGCCCCATTGTCAGCGGTTGCCAATGACAACGGCCTCTCGGGGAGAGCGACTGACATGTCATGTGATGGAGAGAGCTGGATGCCCGCTTGTTGCGCAGCACTGCGACCTTAATGATCTGAGCTGCATTCCTCAGGTCTGAGCCTTATGAAGTGCAGCGCAGGACATGAAAAACCTTCACTATCCTGTTTCAAAATACACAGTATGGAAGAAAAATGGGTTAAGTCTCACAGCAGATGTCATTGCCTCTGAAAAGAAAACCTGAATCACAGCGGGAATCTTTTGAGGAATTGGAAAACACACCGAAGGATAGGAAGGAGGAAAGGGTTGAGAGTGTATCTTTGGACAACACATCAAGAGGAACTCTCACTTTAGCTTAATTGTATCAAAGTTGAAGCCAGTATTTTAATGATGAAGAAAGCACACCAAAAAAGTCCCATTGTTTCAGGGGAGCACTAGCCCCCTCCTCCTTTGGGGTCCCCTCTACTTGTTCTGAGACAAAAAGTTTAGCCGAGTTGCCAAGGACAATAAAGCTGTCAACTTAGATCGAGGAAGGGAGCGCATTTTCTTTCTATGTCATGCTTTCATGCTTCAAACAATCAATATAGTATACCTCCCAGCATGCTTCGTGAAATACCGCATGAAAAACAAGGACAGAGAAACCCTCTTATCTCAGTACTTACCCCAGCTACCCTTACACCACTCCCAATTTGAAAACACATGTAGCAGGTGAATACACAAATACACATTCTGCTAGTTCTTTGAAGTAGGGGCAGGCAAATACATAGACGGGAATAATACTGGGCGCAGCGAGAGGCTGTGGTGGTGTACGTGCTTTGCATAGTCTAAATGGGTTTGTCTCAGTACACCTAGCAAAGCTCTACCAGGTCAGTCAAGCCTGTTGATATGGAAACTGTTTTGCATTGACCTTAACTTCCAATGGCCACCAACTGGAAATACCAAGTTGCTGTAGTGGCAGGTCGCTGGTTGGCACTGAGACAATCAGAGATGTTAAAGAGGTTAATTTTGATTGAATAACTTCCTTTATTGGTTGAACCAGTTGATGAAAAGTAGCTGCTATACTGGTAAAAGACACACTCATGGAAAGTTAGATGTGATCAGCTGACTTTTCCTCTTGTGCCATCAGCTGGTTGAAACGGTTTTTGTGAAACGTCTTGGCAGCCATTGAAATTGAATGTTGTAATGTTTGGCAAAGACATCCATGTTGCCAAGAGAGAAACCTAATGACCTTGGTAATCCAGTCTATTATAGGGCAAAATTCCAGTTTAGAAGAGATTATCATAGACTAGTTGTCGAGAAATATCCCGAGGTTTAGGGCACAAAATTCCTCCAAAGACCATAAAAGACATAGCCTGGCGAGCCACATATATGGAAATTGGCTCTACAGGTGAGAAATTAATAATGGCGTCCGAACATGATTTTAAGCTAATTAATTGGCAAAAAAGGTATTTCAAACTTTGACTTCAGTGAAAGTAGTGTAAAATGGTTAAACATACAGTGTACAATCCTGTATTGAAGATTTTACTTGAGTAAAAGTACAAAAGTGTGTGAAGCTCTATTGTCTGGGCTAACACCTCTTATCCCATAATAACAACGGACTAAAGCTGACTTTCGGGTTCGCTGGCCTATATGTTTAGTCTAGTTTTTGTAAAATTACCAAATTCCTGATCAGACGCAACTCATTTTTCACCATCATCCCATGAGAAGGCTGTTGATCCCGCTTGACTCGCATGGAAGCTGAGGGGCTGCCAACCCTTTCTCAATAAACCTTGCAGTGTGAAAGAGGCTTAGCACACACAGTTAGTCTACTGCTGGGAGGGTATCTGAGGAATGGGATCTTTCACACTGGTGCAACTGGGGTAAGGGCGAACTTGATACGGCTGAAATAAATCATACTGCTGACAGGCTACTAGTAGATAACCATGTGGCTGCAGCGCTACGCATGTGTCACACCCACACATAAGATTATTTAACATGTCCACCTGTTAGTGTAGTTAATGCTCTCGAGGGGATGGAAACTACTTAGCATAATTAATGCTTATGTAATGCATCCTGTTGCTCTGTCTCTGCATGTATTAAACTATAAAATAATGAATAAGACATATGAACATTTGTTAACACGAGAAGCAGAACTCGTCGTTCACGGTCCAGAACGGTATAGTCTGCAAATTACTTAAAATGCTCGTTGCCTTAAACGGGAAAAAAAAGTTTTAGAAATAAGTTTGGAGAAAATGAACATCTGACTGTATGATTTGTTTACTGCCACTTTGTTTTGTCCATCTGGGCTAATGATGTATTATAACTTGGCAAATAGTACACTACACGCAACCTCAAAATTATATTTATCATTGGCACCAAACCAGATCCAAACTGCTTAAATCTAGCGCAGCTTTGCACAGAAATCCCTTAAATCTCTGGATCTCAGTACATTTTTGTCCGGATTCGACCCCAAACACTTGGGCTTTTCTGACAGGTCAATAAAAGTATCTTCATAAACCATCAGTTAGCCTAAACTCTTGGAAGTGCCGCACCAGATGTCCTAAGGCCAATGACTTTAAGCAAACAGTATATTTTATCGCAGTAATTCTAAAAGTCTCAAAGTAAATACTAACAGGGATGTTCAACAGGACTTTACAGCGGTTGATGATTTTATTAATAACTCCAACAAATAGTAAGCTATTTATGTTGTTGTTGAAGGAAATGAGTTCACATGTTAACGACAATTATCGTATGACATCAAAGCATCCAACTTTCAATTGTGAACTCATCTGTGATCAAAATAAACTAAACATCATCCATGCACCACGTGAACCAATGATGATCTTCCTGATATGTTGAGATATGTTCACATCTATATATTAGTACATTCAATTGTAATTGTATTTAAATGTAACAATGTCAGTAATAGGAGCAAATCCTGGCACTAGAAAGCATTGTAAATACATCCCATGACTTCTAAAGTCAAAGCCTCTCTGATAAGCCATCTGATACGTGTTATGGAGAGGCATGTTTGATATGAAAATAGGGAAGGTGTGTCACATGATAATACTGAACATTACTGTACTTTCATGTGTGCACTGTTATCAGAGTAAGTGAGCCTTCTGGGAATCCTTCGAACATCACTTACAGTCTGAAATATTGGAAATCCAGGAAATATCTGAGCCTTAACTTACAATTACTTAATGTATGGAGCGCAATTCTGGTAATGTACAACAACAAAAAAGCAGGAGGTCTGAAGTATGATTACTGGTGCTGAGCAAATGCTTTCACTGATGCAGGTACCACTGAAACATTTTTATGTTAAAGTGGACCTATCATGCTATATTTGAATAATATAGAGTAGGACCATACCTATATAAGGCATATTTATACTTTTTTTTTTTCAAAATACCAAACAGATCATGCATTTTAGCCATGCCTCATTTTGCTAAATTTGACAATTTCTAGCTCTGTTTTAGCAAGGGCAGATTATGTGAGAACAGCACCATCTACTGGCCTGGCATATGTACTACAGCGTCTCCAGCGCTTTCGAACGGCAATGGCCGTGGCTGTCTCCTCCTGATTGGTGGAGTTGGCCCAATAGCCGTAGCGCCACCGTCCTGACGTCAGGGCAGTGTTCAAATCTGGATCAGTTTTTATCAGATCCGTTGCATTCCCTTTTTTAGAGATTTGGGTATGGAGGAAAATAGAGAGGGTTGTGTTTTCTGACACTTGGTGAGTTCCCTGGAACACCGGGGACACATATTCATGTATAAAAGACGTACAAAAGTGCATTTTGCATGATAGGTCCCCTTTAACACTACATACACTTTTTGTTATATTCCATGGAATGCTCTTAACATCCCGATAGCAATGAATATCTTAAGTGCTTTGACAAAAAATCCATAACAAAAATGTCATCTGTGGAAGCCGTAGTACTGTAAAAAGCACGACCAATCATTTTAGCCGGCCCGGCTAAAGTAACTGGATGGCCTACCTGCCTGTCAGTCTTCCATCGGGGCACAAACTTATCTCGTGCCCTCATTGGTCATGTGCGCGTTCGTGTGTGCTGGAGCCGGAGGAGGGGCTCTGTAAGGAAGTGGCAGATTTGTTCCGGCTGTGTATTTTCAAATTCTAGCGCACTCGAGCTGGTTTCTCCAAAATTACCTACCCACCTTTAACATGGTAAGCTGGAAAAAAAAGTCTGCATATGAAACATGTTGTGCCTATCTAAGACAAATCAAATAGTAGGCTTACTAGCTCCTACAGACTAGAGGGCGTGATTGTAAATCTCTCACAAGCAAAATACCTCGACAGTTAAATGCCATTTTACGTTTCATTACTATACGATACAGTATTTATTATCATTATAGTATTACTATTTCGGCGATTAGATAAAATATAAATTATATTTGATGCAACTTTGGTTACATTTCCATGACTTTTCCAAAACTTTGGGAAAAATATTGTTTTCCATAACTTTTCCAGGGCCTGGAATTAGCATTTTGAATTTCCATGACTTTTCCAGGTTTTTAATGACCGTAGGAACCCTGAGTGTTATTTACGAAGGCTGAAATAATGAGTTGATTAATTGGCTAACCGATCAACTGAAGAGAACAAAACATTGAATAATCAAAGTATTGGTCAGATTTGGCGGCATCTAGCCTTGTGGTTGCAGATTGCAACCAACTGAATGTTCCTCAGCTCACCCTTCCTTTTACAAGACTGCAATAACAAGCCGCAGGGTCTAAAGGATCCTTACCCTGAGAACATCCTTATTTAAGACTACTTCAGAAGCATGGAATTCAGGCAGCAGCTGATGTTCCCACAGTTTTTTTCCGCATCAGGTTGGGGAACTACAGTGTAAAAACATGGCAGTGTAAAAACATGGCAGTGCAACATGGCGCAAACACCATCCTAATTTTTTCTGAAACTATTTTCAATTTTTGCTGATCCTTCTAAATACTACACTGGCCTTTTCATTTTTTTCCAAGTGTGGGTTGTATAATACAAATGTCACGGAAATTGTGATGAGCATTTCTGCCTAATTTCTGACATTTCATGGATCACATGATTCATAGAAAAAATAAGTATGCAGATTCATTGATAGTAGGAGAAATTGAGAGTGTAGAGGCAATCTCTAAAATAAATGATTAATCACTTTTCAACAAACAAGGACTTATGAGGTTAATTGATTGACATCAAATAAAGTAAACTTATGAGTTAATGCATTGAAGGATCGTAGTTGCAGCGGCTCTATTTTCAATTTTCCTTTTTAACTGATATCCTAAGATATCAACAATGACAAGTACTTCAGTTCAGCTCATGCTGTGCTTTTCATCTCTATTAATCATATTCAAACATGGATCTTAGGAATCTCTTGCAAGGAGGCATTGTAAATCAAGCCACTGTAGTGAGCAATGTGTGACCGAATGAAATCTTAATGTAATGTTCTGGTTTACAGACTCAACTTTTCTTTGTGACGCATTGAAAATCCAACCAATACCAAAAACAAGCCGACCCAGCCTCAACAAGCATTGAAGGTGGAATGTAAAGCATTGGGACATGTGCTGGGAAAATACTTCATTGGAAAAGTCTTCCAACATGCATGCTATGGTAAATGCCTTTTGACTTTTACAAGGCTAATCTCACTTTGGGGAAGAGAAAGTTCTGATTGCCCAGAGCAGGCGACTGAAATCTTGTAAACCCAGCCTCCTCCACCTCAAGGAGTTCAAGTTGTTTATTAAAGCCACTCCTTCTGGGATATAACCCATCACTCTACAATACAACACATGTAAGTCATACTAACAGACACAACTCCAATGATGAGCAACCATATCTTATAGGCTAAAACATGATAATAAAACAAAAAACAGCAGCAAAGAAACATAGCAGTGCAACATGGCGAAAACACAACAATTGAAATGTGTAGGTGATTAATTCACTAATAAAAACATAGTTAATAATATAATATTAAATTTCTGAAAATAGATCCCCTAAATACTTAACATCTCATAGGCTTATACAAGATAACAAATCAAACAGCAGCAAAGTGTTTTGTCCTGCAAAAATGTTATTCAAAGTTAAAAGCAGATTAATAACAATGCAGTTAAATTGTTGGGCCAGTTTCTGGCATCTTAACATCCTAATGGACTGTTATAATGATAAGGAGTCAATTGCAAAACGTAGTCATGCACTTTAATCTTCTGGTGTAGCAAAAAGCAGTGATTTGTATAGTAATTTGAAAACTAGTACAATCCCAACAGTCTCACAGTGCTTTCTATCATGTTCAACAGACTCTAAAGACAAACACAACAAATGCAATCATGAAACAATCATGTGCGTTAAGAGGATGAACGTGTGTGTTTACCTTTTTGAGGCGGTTGTGCATGAAGGTGCGGAAAACTTGGCTCACTACTAAACCAATCCCGACCACCAGCAGGGTGCTGCATATCACCCCGACCGCATAAAGCGTGCAGGAGCGTCTGGTCATGTTCGCAGGTGCTCCAAAACACAGAGAGACTCTTGAGGATGAATGGAGACCTTAATGTCCGTTATAAAGCTGTCCTATGTTTCCCTGCAACACTCATAGAAAGTTGCTTTAAGCGCATACAACTTTGCTTTCCTCAAGACACGGGGTTGCCTCTTTTATGCAACTGAGTGTAACGGTTTGAGATGTTTGCTGTACGAGTTTCCAAGTTAAAGAGGAGCGAAAAAAGTCTGTTTACACTCAGTTAATAATGAAGCGGTTCACTTTAAACCCCACGAGGTGCCCTGAATCAGCCTGAAGTGGAGACCCAAAGGCGCATTCAATAGAAAAAAGTGCCGCGGGGTTTATGTAGCGCGCTGTGAAGTCTCTTCATACTCTGCACTCCCTCCCAGCCAGGGCCACGCTGATTGGTCGAGAGGGTGTGTGCCCCCCCAGAAAAGAGACTTGTTGAGATGAGTGTGCGCGTCAGTGAATGCGCCGTAAACGCGCCACTGCCTGCAGCAGCCATGGTGCCGCTTCAAGGACAAACTGTTGAGTCGTGCAGAGCTAAATCTGTCACTTGGAGGGCTTACCGAAAGTCACTTATTGTGCAGTGTTTTGTTATAATAGAAAATGAAGTTCTTGTTTCGACCAATAACGTCTTTGACGATACACAGCGTGTGGGTCGTTTATTAACCCAGCTAAAAACAAAAACTAGAATAACTAACTAGAAAATACTGAAAAAAGTACAATATAGTCCCCTGAAATATAGCAGAGTATAAGAATAAAGTCGCATACAATGGAAAGTCTTTCCCGTGTCTCTCAGCAAGTGCATGGGGGATGTAGTAAACAGTTGTTCTATTGGCCTAGTATACTTGTGCAAGGCCGTAACCATGGAGTCTACATTGGGGGGGGGGGACCACAAATTCAATCAAAATTTGAATACTAATTTCCTGCCATTCTAAAGGAAAATATATAAAAATTCACTAACACATGGGATACTTTAAAACCTGTTAAACCCCATGCCCCGCCCGTGGGGGCAAAAAACAACAATATTCACTAAACTGTGTCTCAGGCATGGGCGTAGGAAGCATCCTCAATGTGGGTGGGACAATTTGACGGGGGGTGTGGGCAGGTGGTGGACCTAACCTCCTCTGAGGGGGTCCGGGGGCATGCTCCCATTTTTAAATGTTGAAGTTAAAAGCATCAATCTGGTGCACTTTGAGAGCAAAATGAAGAGATCTATGGATACATCTCTCAACACCCATATGAAACAGAACTGTAAACAGATTTACTTTTTCTTTATGCATATTTTACTCCCTTAGCTACTATTCCTGAAAAGTTCAGTTTTAACATCAGAACTACAAGTTATTTACACAAAGAAGCTAAACCGGAGGGTTCATTAACATTACCATTACGAAATAAAATAATATAGATTAGTTTAGGGCTAACTAGAAAAAGATACAAGAACTGATGGAGGGCAAATTAAAACATGTCTGACCTGCTTGGAGCATCAACGCTAACTGAAGCTGGACTCGGACGTGCGACAGCGAAATACACCCCCCGGGTACAAAATAAAGGTATGCATAAACAAACAAAGGCAGAACCAATTTACATGTGAAAAAAATATATATAATTTTGTAGAAGTTCATAATAACAGAAAATAAAGATTTTCAAGTATACAAATAGCCAAAATAAAAAAGTCATAGTCATTTTTTTTTTTTATATCAGTTAGGCTATATATTGGGGGGGACATTTTATGGGCTCAGAACAGTCTCATAATACACACATGCACACAGAAGGATTCACACTTGTATTTCATGATCCGCAAAAGGATTCACACTTGTATTTCCGGATCCACACTTGTGTTTGTCAATGCACACACAAATGTGTTCCGTTTCATATACATGTAAATAAAATCCAAATACAGAAAAAAGTTTTACATATGTATTTTTGATCCTCACATATTTGTTTTCCATTTAAAACCGCTGCACCTACAAACACAAACCGCTTTCTGTGCATGGATCGCTGTGCATTCGTGTGTGGGTTTTTTGAGACTCTCCTGACGGTCACCCGATTCGTACTTGTAATGTTTTCTATCTATAGCCAATCAGATGTCTCCTCAATTCTAAGCCAATCACATGAGCGCGCCCCCACGAGGGTAGATTTCTTGCGTTCATGACGTAGCGCTTCATGTACGCATTTTGCGCTGTCCGGAGCTGACAGGTCCATGGAGCCTGCCTGCAGGCGCTAATCTCAGGACACCTCCACTCTCAGTACATTGCCACTTTCCGAGCAGGAAATGCACGCAAATACAAGCCTTTATATTATTAAGGTACAGTGCCACTTTCCGAACCATTAATGAATGCTTGTGTACACAAAAACGGCAGGCAAAACCATTTTAAATGTGTGTTTCCTGTATAGCGAATACAGCTGCTTTATTTATGTCTGTATGAAGTTGTTGTGAGTGTGGAGGGAGCAGCTACAGGTTAGCTTAGCCTAATCGATCAGTGCACTACGAAGCCAGTGCTAGACAGTGAACTGTCAACGGGGGGGAGCCCCGCCGGTCATTATCGGCCGATATTCACTCTTAATAGTTTGATCGGTGCTCTCTATAAAGGCCGATCAGGAGAGCTGGATCTGATCGATATGGACATAAACGCGAGTGAAGTGTTAGCGAGCTGCATGAGAAACTGACGGGCTGTCAGGAGAGAGGAAAAAAGAGATGATCCTTACTCCCGTGTTATTAGCCATATCCGGTCATAGTCCGGTAATTACCTGCTAACGGAAACTCTGCTACACAATTCTTCTTATTATTATTATTGAAACATGACCGGTAAGTTTCAAATTTGTCCGGTAAAATAAATTCTGTCCGCGGAAACCGTGCTCCGGACAGCGCAAAATGCGTATATGAAGTGTCATGAACGCAATAAATCATACCCTCGTGGGGGCACGCTCATGTGATTGGCTTAGAATTGAGGAGACATCTGATTGGCTATAGATAGAAAAAATTACAAGTACGAATCGGGTGACCGTCAGGGGAGTCTCAAAAAACCCACACACGATTGCACAGCGATCGATGCACAGAGAGCGGTTTGTGTTTGTAGGTGCAGGGGATTTAAACGGAAAACAAATATGTGAGGATCAAAAATACATATGTAAAACTTTTTTCTGTATTTGGATTTTATTTACATGTATATGAAACGGAACACATTTGTGTGTGCATTGAAAAACACAAGTGTGGATCCGGAAATACAAGTGTGAATCCTTTTGCGGATCATGAAATACAAGTGTGAATCCTTCTGTGTGCATGTGTGTATTATGAGACTGTTCTGAGCCCATAACATTTTGAGCGTATCTGAATATTCGTGTGTGCATACATTTACACTTGTATAAAATATCCACGTATCTGTGAACCAAATTTGAAGTCACAGAAGAAAAAAAAAAGTTTTGTAGCTCGTAGAAAAAAAATGAACTTAGTGATGAAATGTTCACTTGCAGAAAAATATATATTTTTAAAATATATTTTCCATTACAACTGCAACTTCGTTATTACAACCTCTCAAATCAGTCATTACAACTTCACAAATCTGCTCTGTGGCAGTATAAATCGACGAATCTGCGGCCTTGACTATTGCTACACTTCTTGCGATGAATAGCCGCGTTCACACCGGAGTACTTTTCACCGTACTTTTCGCGTTTAGTTCCGTTAGTACCCCTTATGTCGCGTTCACACCAAAAATCGTACTTAATCTCGGGAACTTTTACCCCCATTTTTAGAGCCTGCTGAGAGATCGTACTTTCCTGTGGGTGAAAAGTGCCCCAGTGCTGATTGGCTGGGCGAATTGCAAACCACGCCCGTACAACTGTGAAAATGTTGTGTGGAGACGCCATTGTTTTTCCTCGCTACAAAAACCCAACGCACCGACGGAGCGTTGGGTTTGTTTTTGAAAGCAGTTATGGCAAGCATCAAGAAATTATGAGGAGGTGTCGGCGCTTCTGGAGATCTACGCCGAGGACGCGACCCAGGGAATGCTACTGAAGCCAGTTCAGTAGCTTTCACTCGACCTGGGAATCGTGCACAGCCCCACCGGCTAAAAATAAAGAAACTCAGGCAGGACTACAAACGGCGGATTCAGTGGCCAACGATGACTACCACGACGAAGGTAAAATCAACTACATGCACTGGGGTTTTAATCTGCACAATAATGGTCTCAGATGTACTTTTATTTGCTCAGTAGATCAAGCTAGCCATGCTAGGCTGAATAGGCTAACACCGGCCCCGAGCTAGCTACATCTAGCTAGCTAGATATTCTCGGCCGCTATGAAAACGTTTTGACTTGTGAATAACTGTGCAGTGTTTCTGTAATTTGCTTCACTAACTCATGGCACTAATTGTCTGTTTCAGGCGAGGATGGACAACTCTCGGGATTGGAAACAAGCGAGCTTTGCATTCTAGATCACAGCGCTTGGTCGTCCTCCTTACCAGCAACCAAACGCAAAGGTACACACACTGTAACTTTGTCTTGAAAGAACGTTACGCATCGAACTGATGTTCACAATCATGTTTATTTCCTTCTTGGTACAATTATGAAACAGCGTGAAAACGTATTCGCCTAGACCGGCATTTACGTTCGCGCCTTTTTACTCTCTCACAAACATTGTAAACATCCGGGCTAGAGGTCACATGACTTCCGGTAAGAAAACTTGCCTCAACAACATTAAACAAAGTTCAAGCATACATGAAGCACTCTTCAAAAAGGAACAATCCTCCGTGTTTGAACCTCTTAAATCGCTGCATAGCCGATTTATTTGGACTGGATTATCCCAGAGAGGCTAAACATTCTTTATAACACAGTTTCAGATTTGTGAAACCTTAATTCTATTTGTGAAAATACCAAAAAAACATTCCTAGTATGTTGTAAAACTACATGGCGACTAAACAGATCTTGTATCTTGCTTATTTTCCCCTCTTAGGAAAGCGGACACGGGATGCGAATTTCTTTGACACCGCCCAGGCGTTGGAGGACCGGCGTGCCGTGGTGAAAGAGTCGATGCACGGGGATCAGATGGTGCTGTTCACCAAGGCCCAGGAAACGGAGGACAAGATGCTCACCAGTTCATTTTATATTATTGTTATTACTGTTATTATATAGTCTTGATACAACTGACACTTTATTTTATATTGATAATGTTAATTTACATGTACAACTTCTATTTTATTTACATTAAAAATGTGAACTTCTATTTACTGTTAAACAGTATCTTGCTTATTTCTCCTGACACTTTATCTTTAGTGACCGTAGCATCCTATACATCACATGTAAGTGATTATTCTGATACCATCATGTTTCATCGGTTATAAACTGGCAAAGCTTTATTTGTCATTTATTTATCATCAATGTTGCAACCTTGTGGAGGAATGGCAGGGGCACATACACAAATATGATAATTTATATCATTTAAAATATTATTTGACCTAAAACTAAATGTTTTTATGATTGTCCTCTGAGGAGGACATGGGGATTTGCAAACTTTTAATTCCCCCCCCCCCATTTTACACAACACAAAATGGAGTCCACTATGGGCCGAAACTAACATGTATGTTTCCATAGTGTTTATGGCAGACGGATGCAGTGGGTCTCAGGAAGATAAATAATAACGGTGGGTTTGCTGCTGAGCCTATTTACTGTGCATACAACACACCTGGCACAGTTTATTGTTATTATATTGCCACACTGTACACTATTGTAATGTTGCCTGTCTTGACTGGAAAATAAAAGAGAAACAAAAGCACTGTACAAAAGATCAGCTTTATTGTCAAAATGTTTACAATTTACACGCTGTTCAGATGCCTCATAAAGCTGGGTCGCCGGTAAGGCAGTCCATTCGTCCCTGTACTCATTACTTTCACAAAGGTTATGTAATATGCAACATGCTGCCACCTGGATTTTGATCTTGTCCATCTTGCAGTCGTTTCTTTTCATCAAGCACCGCCACCTGCCCTTCAGTCTGCCAAAAGCGTTCTCCATCACCACTCGTGCTCGGCTTGTTTTGTTATTGTACGCAAGTTGCTCAGGCTGCATTAACTCAGTTACAAAGCTGTATAACATGAGCACAAACAGCACAACTTCAGTCGACTCCATCTCCATCATGTCTGAGGTCGGAAGGTAAACAACAGACGCCTAATGTACAGCGAGTGGGTGGGCGTCGCAGTATACGAGGGAAGTTTTTCTTCTTCTTCTTCTCTTGTTTTGCAGCGGATTGCAAACAACTTTAAGGTGCATACCGCCACCTACTGTATTCGCCGTGAAGTGGTTTGTGGCCTGCCAGTAAAGCCAAAGCAGAAGAAGAAGAAGTGACGTCAGCGGCTCATTTGCGTAATCTTCCCTCAGGGAAAAGTACTCCGGTGTGAACGCGATCTGTACTAAGTGCCCTGGGGTTAAAAGCGCCGGGGCTCTTAGTGCCGGAACTAAGTACAGGAAAGTACTTGGTGTGAACGCGGCTATTGTGTCGCAAAAGTAATTTTCACCTGTAGATGTGGGGGGAGGGAGGGGGGTTGGAGCGAAGGGGCGGAGCTATCAGAACGACGAGGCTCGGGTCAGTCCATAGACGGTTTATATAAATGGACGTAGGGTCCGTGACGTCACCCATAGGTTTCTGCAGAGTTGCCGAGAAGCCCTTAGTAGGCGGAGTCGGCCACTAACGGCTCGACAGTGGCGTCAGAGTTCCACTCCCGCCTGCTCCAAATAAGGGCAAAGAGGCGGAGCCGAGGCGAGACCTGCTGCCTCCGAGCTGGAAGTAACAGAGCTAGCTCAAGCTACCAAGTTAAGCTAACATGCTCCCCATCTGCACACTGCCGTCACATTGTACGTTTCTAAGGTAAGCGGACATGAGACTATTCAGCAAAACTATAAATAATAATCTAAGTTGAGTTTTTAGCATAATACTTCAGAATCTTAAAATCCCTTAACGTTTGTATGCAATGTGCTAAATGCAACACTGGAATCAAGCAAATATTAATATGTTTGCATGACATTAGTTATCTATATTTTGCCATCACTTAATTATACGTTTAATACATTTAAGTTAAGCTAAGGTGCATGTGATGATAGCTAGTTAGTGCTCTTACCTGTGAGGCCTCCTCCAAACAGCATTATAACCAGACTGTATCATTAAAACTATAAGTACCAGTTCTAGATCCTTGACTTTAGACAAACAATTCAAAAGACAAAATGTATTTAAAGACCAATCTTTATTTGAAGGTGCCTCTTAACCTGAGATATTAGTTATACAGTAATAGTATTGACAATCTAAAAAAACTGAGCAACTCAACGGTTCACTTTTATATTTCTTATTGTCTAAAGCATTTATTATTTTCATTTTTCCCCTCTCATATTCAGTGTGGATGGATTGAGACAGCGTGGTGTCCAGAGAGCTGCAGAGACTTCAGAGAGAAACCTCTGTGTGATGAACGTCCTGTCTGTTGGTTTGGAGAGGACTGAGGGTCTTTCCTCTGTGAGGAGGATCAGACCTGATGGAGGAGCCCATGCATAGCTGATACCACCTGCACAGGCCTTGTCTGTCACTTTATTTGACTAAATGTGTTTACTTATACATTTAATAGATTTACACCTTCTGTCCATATGTGCTTTTTATTTAAAACATGTTTGATTAACTTTTGGTTCACATTTCAATAAATTGAATTTGTATTTGCACTCCTTTTGTCCATTATTCTTACTGAAAATGTTAGATTACACCTTCACATCCGACTGAAGATTGGCCCCATTTATTTGCGTTGCAAACTCTGCGGTACAAGGTACATGTTGTGAAGCTCATAAAATGAGGCAAATAGAAATAATCAGCTGATGGAGTGTAGATGTGGAAATAGGTGCATCCGATCAGCTGACTGTGTTTTCACAATAAAAGTAGTTTCTTAGTGAATGGCCTGTACTGGTCTTAACATCTCATAACATCAGCTTTTAATTTTCCTATTGGATGTTTTTCTTGACCCTCGGAGAAAGAGGAGATGCTGAGTCGTGTCTTTCAGGCATGTCCTTTCCTAACAAAAATTACAGGAAACATAAAACATATTATTGCAGAACAAGTGTGTTATTTATGAAAGAGGTGTGTTTGTGTGTTTAGGGGCTGTAGATATAATTATTTTGTAATTGTAATGTTTTTTTTTATTTCAACAGTGAGCTACAAAGACAATCAGATTATGAATGAACAGTATGAAATTCATCAACATTGAAATGTATTTTATTATCAAAATAATATGTAACTGTTATTAAAACAAGCTTGCTCTGTTGTCTCACTGAAAGAATAACTTTTACCACGTTTTTACAGACAATATTGAGAGATAAATAGCAGTTGTCACTATGCGTTAAATATCTTTGCCTTCAATACCTTAAATTAGAAAGCTGACAGTCATATTGCTTGTTAACATCTAAATGTAACCCTTTGCATGGAAAAAACCCTCAACTTCACTGATGTGTAGGTGATCTAGTATTTAGTATTGTTTAATGGAATGTATATCAGTGTATTAAAGTCAATACTTCATTTATTTAAACCAATATCTTTCTTGATTCTTTGTACAGTATGAAAAAAGAGTATTTGTACCTGTGCTGAAGTTCACTGCTGTGAGGAGTCCAGTTCTGTCTCTCACTCTCTGGTCCATCCTGTCTGCATCACCTGCACACTTTAAACAAACAGATATATATGTAAAGTACCATGTGTACAAACAATATAACTTATTATCTTCTGTTGAACATGTTGGATTGTGTATTGTCCGAGTCAGGGTTCTTTTTATTTTACTGTAACTTTGGAAGTTGTGTTACCAATGCTTACTGTTTATTTGATACCAATTTGGTAATGCAATTAATAAAAACAACAAGGTTTGGGTTCGTTCTTCAGATGACTGTGATTTTAACGTGTAAGCTCAATAATGAACTCCAGCTCAACCAACCATATTGTAATATCTAAGTAATCATCTTGAAATATGACATTAATAATTGTAATATACACACATCTTATTGTGAGGTTGATTTCACATACACTACTTCGACGTTAGCTTGTCTACATACTCGAGCATAGCCAATTTAAATTAACCTTAGCGATGCATACAGTTCCTACCTACATAATAAAATATCTCTCAAAGTTACAAGGATGACCTTATTTTATCAACCTCAAACAGAAGCCTTTTGTTCTCCAGTATTATCCCACTTAACGCTTAACACTTGTCTATTTCGTTTTAACCTTTATATATACGGTCTATGGTTTTAAGTTAACTTGGAGGCTACGATTAGCATCGTTAGCACCGATGTAGCTACCACTCGCTTACACGCTAACCCAAGCCTTAACATTCATTACGTAGCTGATTAAAATCATAAACACATAAGTACTCGAATTTCACTTACCGCAAAACGGCATTCATGCACCGTCTGTTTTAACCGCAGAGCGAGTCACAATAGTCCGATATATAAGCATGAAGAACAAACAAACACGGCCGGGGTCAAGTTGTGTTCCCTGGATGAACTGAGCAGGCAGAGTCCCTGTAGCTTCACGGAGACGGAGCAGCTAGCAGAGAGACAAGAAGCTAACAGCAGCAGTCACTTGACAGAGCTGTCACTCAATGTGACCACGCCCTAATTTATGCAAAAACTTTAAGACCTAATATAAATAAAAGGGTCATGTTAGAAAACAATTCACTCACAGATTCATAATCATGAAGGTGGAATCTAACTATATACATAATACAATTTATTGCAGCCAGGGCTAGAAACGTTTTTTTTCTGCTGTGAAATTGGGCATTTTAACATGGGGGTCTATGGAAATTGCTCCTTTCTGCAGTCATCGCCTATCGGCCAATATATGAACTGCAGTTTGTGGCACTTCCGTATTGGCGTCCCGGCTCTTCCCCAGAGTTTGCCGCTTGGGTCAGTCACACAGTCACAGCCATAGTCAGGTCGAACCGGATGACTGCGGGGCTAACGGTCCATGTCGCTACCAGTCCGCTGACATGGCGCGTCAATCAACGGTAAGTTTTGCCCATTACTTCCCCAGTATTACTTTGAATATTATTATTGTGATTGAGGATTAAATCTGCTATGAAGAGCACCGTTTTATATCGTGCAGTTTAGCGGCAAAATAACGTCAGTTAGCCAGCTAACTATAGCTTTGTTGAGTTTATGCTAGCTAAACAAGTAGTGGTTGTAGTCTATACAGCAGTAATTAATATATTATAGCCTACTGCTTTGGCACTAACGGTTGATAACCGTTTATGAAAATAAAACCAATTGAACTGTACTGAAATAATGACAAGTTTTATAATTGTCTTGGGCTCCTGCTGTGTTTTTAAAGCCTTTGTAAATTATCCATGCTATTTTCTATTTAGAACGAAGACTTCAGAATCTTAAAATCCCTTGACGTTTGTATGCAATTGTGCTAAATTCAACACTGGAATCAAGCAAATATGAATATGTTTGTATGACATTAGTTATTTATATTTTGCCATCACTTAATTATCGTTTAAAGGCCCTGACACACCAGGCAGTCACCAGAGAACTCGCCGACACCCAACACCGACAGTTCCATCGACGAGTTCTCCTGCGTCTTGGCCATGTGTCGCACTGGAAATCACCGCAAAGACTTCAGCTGAGCACGTACGAACTGCGCATGCGTGAGTGGCAATAACTCTCCTTACCAGCAGGCGGCGGTAGTGTGTATTCGTCATTCAAAATAGGCAACAACCGGAACTCTCGTCCATCGAAAACATGTTTTAGAATATAAAAATACATGAATGATGAAATGAGCACATAAAGTGCAGACATACTATAAAATCACAGTTAATAGACCTGCATCTGATGATCGCAGTGTTCTGGCGGGTGTGTAGTTTATTGAGTCAGCAATGTAGTAATGTATGTAATGTAATAATGGCCACTTCTTGCTAAATTTACGATGAGATGAAAAACCGGACTTGACCAAACAAATCACGGAGCTCTCAGCAGAGGACAGCCGGGGACACTCCCGCCGATATCAGAGATGTCCCTGCTATGTGTGGGAGGTAAGAGAGGACATTTAAGGGCTATGTTTGATGTCTTTAAGTATCACCTGCTGGTGTTTAGCTGCTGTCCTGTGACTTAAATCGTTTGTTTACGTCCCTCACTTCCGTTTCGCTTCTCATTTGCTAGCTGAACAGCTGATCAGAGTGGTTTCTTGGCCCGATAGCTTGTGTCCGACAACATGTTGAATCGGCCGGGTGTCGACCGTGAAAGGCCAAATAAGGCGTGTCACGGCCGAGGGTTCGGGACACACCAAATTGACTTTGGGCGACAAGGAACCCGTTGTCGCCAAACAACGCAAGACGGCCGATATCGGCCTGGTGTGTAGGGGCCTTAATACATTTAAGTCAAGCTAAGGTACATGTGATGGTCGCTAGTTAGTACTCTTGCCTGTGATGCCTCCTCCAAACAGCATAATAACCAGACTGTACCATTAAAACTAGAAGTACCAGTTCTAGATCCTTGACTTTAGACAAACAATTCAAAAGACAACATGTATTTAAAGACCAATCTTTATTTGAAGGTGCCTCTTAACCTGGGATATTAGTTATACAGTAATAGTATTGACAATCTAAAAAAACTGAGCAACTCAACGGTTCACTTTTATATTTCTTATTGTCTAAAGCATTTATTATTTTCATTTTTCCCCTCATATTCAGTGTGGACGGATTGAGACAGCGTGGTGTCCAGAGAGCTGCAGAGACTTCAGGGAGAAACCTCCGTGTGATGGACGTCCTGTCTGTTGGTTTGGAGAGGACTGAGGGTCTTTCCTCAGCGAGGAGGACCAGGCCTGATGGAGGAGCCCATGCTGGGCATAGCTGATACCAACTGCACAGGTCTAGTCTGTCACTTTATTTGACTAAATGCGTTTACTTATACATTTAATAGGTTTACACCTTCTGTCCATATGTGCTTTTTATTTAAAACATTTTTGGTTCACATTTCAATAAATTATATTTGTATTTGCACTCCTTTTGTCCATTATTCTGAAAATGTTAGATTACACATTCACATCTGACTGAAGATTGGCCCCATTTATTTGTGACGTTGCAAACTCTGCGGTACAAGGTACATGTTGTGAAGCTCATAAAGTGAGGCAAATAGAAATAATCAGCTGATGGAGTGTAGATGTGGAAATAGGTGCATCCGATCAGCTGACTTTGTTTTCACAATAAAAGTAGTTTCTTAGTGAATGTCCTGTACTGGTCTTAAAATCTCATAACATCATCTTTTAATTTTCCTCTTGGATGTTCTTCTTGACCCTCAGAGAAGGAGAAAATGTTGAGTCGTGTCTTTCAGGCATGTCCTTTCCTAACAAAAATTACAGGAAACATAAAACATATTATTGCAGAACAAGTGTGTTATTTATAAAAGCGGTGTGTTTGTGTGTTTAGGGGCTGTAGATATAATTATTTTGTAATTGTAATGTTTTTTTTTATTTCAACAGTGAGCTACAAAGACAATCAGATTATGAATGAACAGTATGAAATTCATCAACATTGAAATATATTGTATTATCAAAATAATATTTAACTGTTATCAAAACTTAGTGCAACTGTAGAAGCTTACTCTGTTGTCTCACTGAAATAATCACTTTTACCACGTTTTTCTCTACTCAGAGATATCATTTATTAGTACGGATTTCCGTTCAGTAAAGCCCCGGTTAATACAACCCAACACTTCCGGCTGCTGTTTTATATCAAAAGCTTTTCAACATCGATCCAAAGAAATCCCGGTGCGTCAGAATAACATAGTGCTGCTGGAAGTATACATGCGATTGCTTTATCAAAAGTAGCAACATCACAGTATCCTATAAAAATACTGCAATAAAGGAAATGTCCTGCGTTTGCAAGTTGAAGTAACCTACAAAAGTTTACAAGTATCAAGAGTAAAAGTACTCATAATGCAGAATGAAAGTAAAAGGCAGGCAATATTCCTCTCTAAAATGTAGTGATGTTTTAAAAATCATAAAATGTATATGTATTAACAAGTGCTTACATGTAAAGTACATGAGCAAATGTCCTCAGGCCATCATTCATAACATATTGAAATAGATTTGTATATATATACTATGTATAACACTACCATGGGACTATTTTCTGCTATGTTTTACACTATTGTGCTGGTGTTTTCCAACCCCAATAAAGGATCTGAGGATAATATCAACATATGAAGGATACATATAAAATACATAAAACATTTAAAACAAACTCAACTCTAAAACTGACACAGTCTAATTGTTCATGTCATCCTCTAGTCCTTTTCATCTCTCAAGAAACCCAGAAATATTGAAAGCGAAAAAATATAGTTTTGATTGTTTTCTCTAATCGAAAGAGCAATTTTTATAACTGAAAAAAAAAAGGTCAACCAAGAGGCAACATCAGTCATTCCTCTATTATATATAACAGTAACTGCATAACTGTCACAATAACGGATTCATTTGTACATTTTTAGACTTCTGCATTTTTAAAGGAATAAAGTTGAGAGGACATGACATATCAGACATGACGGTGCCATCAACCCTGACACACTGGGATCCGCCCACATAATCCTAAAAGTATTGTTTCTCTTTATAACACCCTGTTTATTTATAGTATTGAGACAAGTGATGCTTCCTGTTATCTTCAACTGAGTCTCTTTTGACACTATTTTCTTCACTTGCAATTGCTTTGTGAAATATCTTTTAATCGGCTAAATGCTCCATTATTTTCACCAGTTTGTCACATACACTGCCTGTTTGTGCTGAGCAGTGAGCCAAATGTGGGGTTTAAGTTGTATTTTTGGCTTCCTGCTGCACCCAAAAGTTACGCTATAGGAGGATAGTTACCTTTACTAACTATCTGGCTTGCGTTGAGACAGATGTGTTTTTGTCCGGGGAGAGGCTACAGGTGGTCTCACAGTACAAATACCTGGGGGTCTTAATTGATTCAAGACTCAATTTTTAGGCTCAGGTGAAAAAGGTCTGCAACAGGGTCAAATTCAGTCTGTCAAATTTGAGGTTTACCAGAGACAGAGGCGGCTCTGATACATGCACTTCTATCTCACATCACCTACTGCTTAACAACCTGGTCACATGCCTGTACAACCACTCTTAAACCCGTGGAATCATTATACAAACAAATACTTAATATAGTAGATAAGAAATCAGTTTATTCTCATCATTGCCCAATACTCACAAAATATAACTTGTTGAGCTGGGAAAATGTAATGAGATATGCAAATGCTTGCCTCATGTACAAAATAATACACGGCCTTACCTCACCTCCGCTCAGACATTTTATCACCATACGCACACCTGTAACTAGGTCAACAAGAGCTGCAACAAGAGGAGACTGCGTTGTTCCATTAAGGAAGAGTTCATTCAGCCAATCTTCTTTTTCTTTTAAAGCTGCACAACAGTGGAACTCAATCCCAGTAACGATTAGAGAACAAAACACCTGCAGTTTATTTAAATCTAACTTAAAAACATGGTTAGTGGAAAATCAGCTCTGTCAACACTGACACAATCTGCACTTTACAACGCTCTGTTTGTACATGTGCCTTGACCTGTTGCTATCTGTCTGCTTTGTGAATATGTATTTTAGTTTTGTTTGAACTTTTTATATTTTTATATATGCTTTTATTATAATATAAGCATCTATGTTGAATGTTGTTTTACTGATTGTATTTACCTGTCATTTGAAGTGAAACATTTTTTTTAGGATGACTTTCAACATCATGTCCAGGGACTGCAGATGAAAAATAGCCTGTTGGCGCATTTACAGAAATGTCAATCAATGTGCACTGTCCCTGTCAAATAAATAAATAAATAAATGTACAGAAAGGTTGTGGTTTAGACCGTTAAACAATGATATGAAACTAACTTTGAGACTTCATACAGTTAAGAGGGGATGCACTTTCGGAATGATTACATTGAAGAAAGTGGTTTCAATGTGCATACAGGGAGGCGAGTATTGAGAGTCTGTGTTGAAACAGCCTCGAAAATAGTCATTTAGGGTTGTTGGTTGTAGTGTATCCATCTACGGCATTTACTGTATATCATTGATTCTTTGTTACTTTTTGTCTTTGGTTTGTTTTTTGGTTTCTCATTCACTAAAAACTAAATTAATACAATTAGTAATTAATAATTGATTTTGTAAACATCTGCCAGCATTGTTAATTATGCCACCTAATATCAGTTTATGTGCTTGTGGGAATCATAAATACACGAAAACATTGTTGTATTGCCTTTCTTACTTTTGTGGCATATAATGAATGAACCTAACTGAAAAAGTAGAGACCATGTTGCAGTGAAGGTGAACTCCACACAGAGGCAATGTTTGATGTGGCCTCTATTGATCCGGGAGAAACATTTACTGAGCACACTCTCACAGCCCTGTCCCACATTCACACAGACACACACCTGAGAGCTGCTAACACACTGTTTAACCACTAAGCAGCGGCAAGGGTCCAATTGAGGCCACCTTAAAGCGTTTACTCATTTACTTTATACAGCCTTGAAGGTCACATGCCTCTGTGACTCACCATAGTGTATTACTTCCCTGTGTTACACCATGCGCTGCTCTGTCTTATCACAACAGTAGCTCAGAGGATGCAAATAACGCAGCAGGTATAAAGAGAGAATGCAAAACCTGGAAATAAATGTACTGTCACTTCAAATAACAACCCTACTGTTGAAAAAAAAACAATAGTCATTTTCATCTGCTGTCCTCATTTTCATAAATAGGCTGGAGGAAATATGTCCATTGTGTCATGTTTACCTTGATAGTGTGCATTGTATAGGCTACAGTAGTCCAGAAGTCCAAGAAGCATCTATCTATAAATATCAAACTCATGTTAAGTATAATAGGAAGAAGAAATCAGTGGTGCACTCAGTTTCAGGATGCTGCTGCTTTGAACATCCATTGTTTTGAGATCTTAGGACATATATAGGTCAACCCCAGAGGAATGACAGTCTGAAGTTGATAGACACGTGTTGCTGTTTTAAATTGCTTGATTTAAGGCGTCTGATTACAGTGAGACAACATGTTTCCCGGTCATAAACTATAAAACATAATCATTAACTTTTAAATGATGCAAACTAACAGTAATTAATTTGTTCTTACTGAAACCCTTTTCATGCCTTTCAATAACTATTGATTTGGATCGATACAGTACTAACTCGCTGGGTTAAGTTTAACAATCTGCAAAACATCAAGCAGATTACTGATTAGGCACAGTCCGCCATCTGTTTGTCATGTTTGTGCTGAAGCATGGATATGGAAATTAAAAATAATAATAATGATATTCAGCAATAAAACGATTTGACTGAAAGGTAAACACCCAACTAGTTGTTAAGTGGTTCTGCTAGATATTCATTGTTTTAACTGAACATTTATGCTTGTAAAGATTTCTGACTATACTGACCTCACTTCATTGGCTCTCAGGCTAGGAGTTTATCTTAATGATTTATGGTTGAAGGCACAATGGGTTGACATCTTCTAATATCCCTGAACTCCTCTGCCCTTGTTTTCCACGTTGGATCACTCAGGTCCGCTGACCAGATGGTTTCGGTTGTTGCACGATGCACACCTTCAGGAGCAAAGCGAGAAGAAAAATCATGTTGTTGTTGCTCCATGAAGTTTGGAGTCATTTACTTCTATACATTATCATTAGCTCTCTATTGACACCAATCATCAAACATGTTCTGCTCAACTAGTTAGAACAAGTGTTTTGATATATTCATAATCCTGGTTTGATATTATTGTCTTTGACCTTTGACCCAGATTATTAACCTAACCCTTTTTTTATGTCTACAAGGAATATGTGTGCCGGATTCTTATTAAGAAAGTGGTATTTATTTGTAGTATCATTTTCTGAATGATTATCACTGAGCTGAACCTCTCAGACAGAGTAGGTCTGTTTTTCACATTAACATATTTGGTAAACAATGTCCCGATGGCATCACTACCACAGGAGAGCTGCTAGACCTGGACCTTTATTCCATATCAGAAAATCTATCTGATTAATGCTAGAAATATTTTTTTCCCAGTTTTACATAACCCAAATCACAACATTTTGTCAAGATCATTATTGGTGTTCTCTGGCTTGTTATCAGTTATCGCATCTCTTTGTGTAAACTCAGACATTTGGCACAGTTCACAGGTGCTGAAGCTTAATTTAAGCCCAAAGGACAGATGAGCAATATGGCGCCACCACCGAGGGGAGTTTATTCCCGGGGAAAGCTTCAGGGAAAAGATGTTTATAACAGGCTTTGCTGCTACAACGCCCTGTATACAGATAAGATGAATTTAGGAGTGCACTCATGTCTTTAATCATCAAAGGGGAGAATAAAATAAAAAGGGCAGCAGCCAAATACGGTGGGGCACTTGCACGTAGGAGATTTTTTCGCGTGTGCACTGGTTTATTTTTATTTATTAGTTTTCATTCAGTTGAGAATATTGATGATGAAGTGGCAGGAGATATATGGTGTCCTCTTTTAATTATTTTTTCCTCCATGCATTTGTTATTTTCCAATTTTCTCGATATGTAATGTCAAATACAGAGTTATATTTGCATACTTTGGGTCCTGTCCTCTGATCTTTGTCTCTTGCCTGAAGACAAATAAGGACAGATAGGAGTTTAAGGAAGGACATTTAAAAAAAAATTTCTTTTAAAAACACATAATCTACACCCATGTGAAGGAAAGGCTTATGCACAGCAATGCTTTGAGCTTCAGGATGCTAACATGCTCATAATTCAATGCTGAATGCTGATGTTTCGCAGGTGTTAGGTTTACTTTCTTCACCATCTTAGTTTAGTGTGTTAGCAAGTCACTTGTTAGCACAAAACAAAAAGTAAACCTGAGGCTCATGGCAATGTAAGTGGTTTTGGTTAGTCATAAACTAAAATAAGGGTCAAATTGAAAGATTGACATGATCATGGTGCTATATGAAAAACAAGAGGACAGTCAAAGTTATAACTCATTCAGAAGCAACAGGAATGTCTGTATCACATTTCATGGAAATCCACCCAACAGGTGTTTGAAACTATGACTGAAAACTCAGCAGGATACAAAGGATATCTGTATGAAATATTGAACAAATCCATCTTTGGTAAAGCTTTGACCTGCTACAGGATATATTCTCAATAATCATCTTGGTGCTTAATTTTTGTTTTAGTTGTTGAGATATAAGGTATTCATCTCTACTCTGTTGAAGGCATTTTCTCCCTTTCACACTTCATCACAATCTCTTCTTCTTGTGATTAGACCGTGGGAGAACATCTGCAGCGCGACAGTCAAAACATCTTAAATCAGTGTTATCGACCTTCGAAAAAGGAACTTGGCTCTCTCACTCCTTTGTCAGTGATTTAGGGACAAATCCATCCAACTGCTGTCATTATCAGTGCAAATCTGTGCAGGGAAACACATTTCCCAAGGAATTGTTGTTGAATGTAATCGTTGACCTCTTAGAAGTTATTTCAACAGTGTTTATCTTTGTTACACAAACTACTTGAGTTTAATTTCCAAAGTACTGTCCAAGAAACTGTCAAGCAGATTGATTTAGTACCACGCAACCATCAAAAAGTTATTAGAAGCATTGATCTTATGGGCAAAATAATCCCAACCAGGCTATACTGTAACTCAGCAGCTGGGCTTCATACCTGGAGACACAATATTTGATATCTGGTCAATATTTCTTACATCACCTCAGGTCAAATTGGGACCACTGATCGTCCACTGTACAGGATGTATCATGTCCTTGGCCATAGCATGTATATTTATCTCACTTCTCAATGTTTTTCCACACAGTTTGAGGATACAGGATAGGAAACATTGGAAGGGAGGACAGAACACCCCACCCACCACAAACAAAGGAGATAGTAGATAGTGACCCTAGTGCCTACTACAGTACGTGACCCTTTGCTGAAAATGATGTTGCTTTTACTCAAATTGGGGAAAATGTAACTGTATTTATATGTTACCTTTGTGTTTATGTTGGCAATGACATCTTTTTGTGGCATTTACATCACCGTTTTGATTGACTGAATGGTATTTTCTCTGAATAACCTTTGCCTCAACTTGGCCCGAGATGATTTTGGAAACAGCTGGACGCATTGTCCATTGCCCTGCCTGTATTTCCAATTAAGACATGTGCCAAGGACCTGTTCTTTTTTTATGTATTACCAATTGTTTTCTGTTTTCTCCAAACAATCACTTGTGTATATCAAAGTTCTTATCGGCGGATGTAATATTATTACTAAAAATAACAATAACAGCAACAACAACAAATAATTATAGTGTTCTGTGTACCGCCCAGCTCCGTCACACATTTTGTTGTGGACACATATTGTCATTTCAAGGAATATATGACCATTTGTAAATATATTACTCACACTGTTATCTAGAATTCTTTTTTTCTCACATGCCTAACAGAGTGAACAAATAATTAAAAAAAACTGAGAAAAGTCTAAATAAATTGAAGTAAATGGGGGAAGCGTTGAACAACAATGATTTACTTCAATTCAACAAGATTTTTTAAAATGTTATTCTCATTTTTGTTAACACTGGAAGAATGCCATACAAAAATACATTCTCTTCAAGAATAAAAAAAAACATGGCGTTAATTGGGATAAAATTAAATCATTTGTTTGGTTAAGTATTTCTTTAACCATGATGTAAAATACAGTTTTAATGCAAATTCAGATTAAGACATCAGTGCTGCTAACCTATAGAGTTTAAACAGGGTAAGCCAAAAAAGAGAAATTAAGTTGTGTTGTATGTTGATATACAAGTTACAAAAATGTAAAGTAACTTTGAACTTTTTTCCAACTGTCTTTTTTGTCACTTTTTTCGATCGTCTTTTTTGTCACTTTTTTCGACGGTTCCGGACTTGTCATGTTTTGAACTTTTTTTAGACTGTCTTTTTTGTCACTTTTTTGTAACTTTCTTACTTAGGTCTCTTACATTTTCGTTCGTCCCCAACAATTCCATTCAAATTCTCTGAATACATCTGCAAAAACGTTCCACGGTCTAAGGAAACTGGACAACGATGTTTTAGGGTAGTGTTTTTCTCCCAGGCATAGGGAAGATTTATGTAGCCCACCATATGAGAGGAGACTAGAGGGAGTTTGAGAGTAGCTCCTTGCCAAGGTGGATCTTCTTTGAGAACAACATGAAACAGTAGATAGCAGGGAGTCACAGTATTCAATACTTTAGTGAACTTCTGCATGTAATCATTTCTAAAAAGTTGCATTGTTTCTGTTGACAGTATGTCAAAATATAACATCCCTTTTTTCTTTAATTTCAAATGATACAGCTTGGGTTTTATTATTGTGATATAAAAGGTTGAAGGTTTTTTTTAACAACTGATAAGATTAAATATAAAGTTTGAATAGTTACATTCAGTTTTTGGTTATGACTATCATGACAATGAGCAGAGAAAGCAGTTATTGTTGAATCCAGTTATGAATGCTGATGCCTTGAAGTGAGTGAGGTAAAGATGTAAACATAGTCCTGCATGTTGTAATAATTAAAAAAGTCCTACTCAAAACAAATATTAGACACATTATTTAAATGTTGCGTCTATTTTAGTTTCTAAAATAGTTATTTAATGAATAACACATAGGCAAATAAAGGTAAATATAACATTGTTTTCTTTCTACAGGTTGTGATGTTGGCAAACTAAAGTTTATTACAAACTTACTTACTAACTAAAGTTTTATAACCTCAGATACTAAATTCATCTGTATGTGTCTTTTATTGTTTGGACAGATGCCTCTGCAGTATCATTGTAGTTTTTTGGGCAGATCACTGTGGCTGCAGGATGGTATTTTGTTTTACTCCATCATATAAAGGGTTCATCCTCCATAAATGTGCTCTTCGTGGCAAAACACTAATGAGATAGTTATTTCTTACCAAGACTTGTGGTTAACGGCTTACGATCACACAAGAGGAAAGGTCACACGTTACTTTAACCTTTCCTTTGGGAGCCATAACGCATTTCCTCTCAATCAACGTGTTGAAGTGTCTCGCTCAGGGAAAAGATAACTCATAAAGTAAATGGGTGCCATTGTTCTGCTTAAACACATGTTTATTTTTGGCTCATCCAGTCTGACGTAATGTATGGCTAACGTCTGCATGTCAGGAAAGAGTCGTTCCCTTTACAACGCAAGTATTTTTCCAAAGAATGAGAAGAATGGCCTTGTTTGAGGGGATGGGGTTTGTGGGATACAGGAACTTTGATTTTATCAGTTATATGTAAGTGTTTGAAAACCAAAAGATGAAGTCTTGATAAATCATCATTAATAGAACTAACAGAAACCATGGGATGACTGAATACAATCCTTATTGAAATTACAAAATAATTAACTAGTGGGTATTTTTTTATTAAAGGTATTTTTGTAAACCCAGTTAATGATTCATTCAAAGTACATATGTAGGTATAACATTTATCTATAAATGCACACCAGCATGCACTACATGTAATAACTGTGTTGGTTTTTATACTCTTTATTCCCTGCCCAAAGTCCACATCAGGCGCTTTCACACCAAGTACTTTGCCGTACTTAGTTCCCAGTTCCGGAAACTAAAGAGTAGATCGCGTTCACAGTACACATATACATACACAATAGAATATATAAAGAATAAATGAAAAATCTCTACAAAAGACCAATACACTACAAAAACAGAAACTTATTGACATAGGTGATATACATCAAAAAGGCTTCAAATGTATTCAGTATTGTATGAACATGTTTTAATTGGGGTGTGGACGTCACATCCTCTAGGGGGGTCCAGGGGTATGCCCCCCCGGGAAGAAATGTTTGAAAATGTTAAGTAAAATGCTTCAATCTGGTGCACTTTGAGCACACATTACTAGAGACTAGATCTAGGGGGTACAACTTTAAACACCCATATTAAAAAGATCGGTTTACATTTTAATAACCAAATATGTGAACATAACCAACAACCTACCACAACCAATAACAAATAAATGTAACTTATTTTATTTTTGTTGTTCATTCATATCTTATTTTACCTAGTTAACATTTATGCATATTTTGGTATCTCTCAAGTTTTAAATTATATTTTTGGTTTAATGTCCTATAGTATACATTGAAATGATTTCAAACCTGTTTATCCCAATAATTATAAAGGAGTGCCTTGGAAATATTTGTTTACATAAATTACATTTATCTCTCTCGCTCGATCCCACGCCCTCTTTAGCTGTGAGCTGCGGACGCCTGATAAGCCAACAACCCCCACTTTCATCACTTACAGCGCCCATCGTACAGGGCAGATGAAAAGTGTAACCGGGGTGAAAAGGATGTTACATTTACTTAATTATTAATGTTGTTACATCAAGGCCGAAAATTAGGATGAGCGCAAACAGTCAAAAAGGTTTTTTTCCCTCCCAGAGCTGCCAGCACAGCGCCCCCCCAGATCTGGCGCCCTAGGCGACCGCCAAAAACCGGCCCTGTACACCATGCTAAATGTATGTCTGCATAAATCTGAGTTATGATCGGTCATAATAACACAGAATTTGAAGATGATTAAATAGTTTACAGTGAGATTTACTCCCATACTTGTGGCCATACTCACGCAGCCCTACAAATGATTTGAGATTTCCACACAAATGTTCTTTAGCAAATGTGCAGAGCAGTGTTGATTTAAAAAAGCAATTTGAAGGTTGGATATTTGTAAACCTTTTTTTGTGTATATTCATAATTTAAGATGTAAATGAATTCCAGTTTATTTGTAGTACTCTATTTTTATTGTGACATTTGGTGGCATCAATGTGTGCATTTGATACAGATAATGGAGCAGTTGCTTTAGGGCCACATGTATATCCCTTAAGGTCAAATTATGAGATCCTCGACCTCCGCCCCCCCCTCTCGCACCTCCACACAGAGCCCCCCCCCACATATCAAATCCCAACTTAACCCCTGGTTACGTCACCATACCCAGGAAGAAAACAATGAAAACAAAAATCTCAGCATGTCATGGGACCTTTAGCATCCTTAACTGAAGCAACAGACTTAAAGACCCATAAAATATATTCTTACACTTACATGATTAACTGTATGTATGATGCAGAGCCAACCTACACTTTAAAATCCATTTAACATTATTTCAGACAGACACTGAAGTTGCAAGTGCTTGTATTTCAATGGTCAACACTTCGAACTGCAACATTATAAAGTGTTTAAGTATGTGTTTATGTTATGGTCAGAAAAAGCTATTTTCATTTTGCAGGTCCGCCCACAGAAAAGAATGCACCCATGAAAAGGTCAAGGGCCCTCCTCCAAATCTGCTTTACGTATATCAATGCCTGCTCTCTAACACACACATGTAAACTGAGAGACTTATTTAGCCCTAGCATTGCAAGGAAATCCAATACAACATTAGTTTGTTTGTTTTGAAAAGTATATTCTTTTCTCAAGTTGCCACAGTCTTTATTAATACACAAATCAACAGGTGACGGAAGTAATGAGACCCCTTTAAATAAATAAAAAAATACTATGGTCTTACAATTCTCAATTTCAGGTGAAAGTCCTGAAGTCAAAATGTTACTTAAGTAGAAGAACAAAAGTATTATCAGCTCAATGTACCTAAAGTATTACAAGTAAAAGTAACACATTTGCAGAAATGTTCTTTTCACAGTATTACAGTATAATATGATATCATTGTCTTTCTTTTATAACTTAGGAATATGCTAGTTCATTTTAAAGTTGTACATTTTTAATATGGAGCCAATTTGAGATACTTTGTAAAACACTAGATTGATCAGAATTATGGTACTGCGTCATATCATAGCATATCAGCATATCATGTGTTTTTATGCTTAAATTAACTAGCAGCCATGGGTGTTAAAAAAGTACCATATTTGCCTCTGTAGTAGGATAGAAGTACAAAGTAGCATAAAATGAAAAATGCATTCACCCACTGCTAACCAAACATTCCTCTCATCACTGGCAAAGCTCTAGTTGGCTTAGCATGGTAGCAAGTCATGGGCTGATTTTGTATAAAGGATTGTCCCAAAAAAGTAAAATGACTAGTTGTTTATGGCTAATTGCCACACTCCCAACAAGGGATGAGAAGCAGGCCGTCGTAACAGCATGATTTAAATACACGACGACCACACACATTTGAAGAAAGTCTCTCCTGGGAGGTATTCAAACTGTTTCACTGTTTGCAGTAAACAAATTACACTAACTGTTAACGTAGTTCAATTAAACTAATATTACAAGGGTTTTTTATCCAAATTCAACAGAAAATGCTACTTTTAATGACTACTGCAGTCTCAAAATCAGAATCAGAATACCTTTATTAAAATGATTCAACCCCTTCATTACAAGCATCTTCAGTTCTTGGTAGAGCACCCTTTTGCCGTTATGACCTGCTGCAAACGTGATGCACAGCCAGACACCAGCTCTCAAATCAAATCAAAACAAATCAAGTTTTATTTATATAGCACATTTTTAAACGATTTCTGGTCGAGCCAAAGTGCTGTACATATAATAAAAATACCCTACAGTAAAGACACTTTGCAGCAAATACAACAGCACAGTTTGTGCAGAATATCAGTATGAGAATACGACACCCTCTGTCCTTAGACCCTCACATCATACAAGGAAAAACTTCCGGAGAAAAACCCACAGTTTAAAGGGGAAAATTGGAGAAACCTCAGGGAGAGCAACAGAGGAGGGATCCCTCTCCCAGGACGGACAGACGTGCAATAGATGCCGTGTGTAAGAGATAATACATTTTACAGCATGTAGACCGAATGTTTGGAAATGCATGTGTCTATAATAAGAAGATGAATCCACGAAGATGTCAACAACAATCCTGTGGGAGCCATCATGGAAGCAGCATGACGAGACCCAGGCAGGACCGCAGAGACAGGCCCAGCCACGACTCGAAGTCCACGACTTAATCCAGAACTCAGGATAGGGGATCCAGGGCACAGGACCACAGCAAGAGGATCAGCCTCCACTCCGGCGATATAGACACAAAACAAGAAAAATGTGGTGGAGAGGCACACACAGGGAACAAGGTCCCCACTGGAGCCTTAGTTGGAATTGATGAGAGGTAGGGAGGTAAGCTGTGAATACGGTCATAGCACTCCCCGGCCTGCCTAAACCACTCTGCAAACCTGTTTCCCTCTAATAAAACCTTGAAAGGTCAGAGAGGGAAAAGGTTTTTGGATAAAGAGAGGATAGAAAGAATAGATTACAGGAGTAGAGAGTATGAGAAGTAGAGAAAGAAAAGATTTAGAAGAATGAGTAGTAGTAATAACCTTAGTTTTAAATATAAGATCCAAGTTATTAGGATTTAAAGGTAGGGTAGGTAAGTTTGAGAAACCGGCTCGAGTTTCGGCACTTTTTGTTAAATTCCATGGAATGCTCTTAACATCCCGATAGCAATGAATATCTTCAGTGCTTTGACAAAAAATCCATGAAAAAATGTCATCTGTGGAAGCCGTAATACTGTAAAAAGCACGACCAATCATTTTAGCCGGCCCGGCTAAAATAACTGGATGGCCTACCTGCCTGTCAGCCTTCCATCTGTGCACAAACTTATCTCGTGCCCTCATTGGTCATGTGCGCGTTCGTGTGTGTTGGAGGAGGGGCTCTGTAAGGAAGTGGCAGATTTTCTCCGGTTGTTTATTTTCAAATTCTAGCGATCTCGAGCCGGTTTCTTAAACTTACCTACCCCACCTTTAAAGTGGACCTATCATGCTATATTTGAATAATATAGTGTAGGACCATACCTATATAAGGCATATTTATACTTTTTTTTTTTCAAAATACCAAACAGATCATGCATTTTAGCCATGCCTCATTTTGCTCAATTTGACATTTCTTTTAGCTCTGTTTGTGTAAGGGCAGATAAGGGCAGAACAGCACCATCTACTGGCCTGGCATATGTACTACAGCGTCTCCAGCGCTTTCGAACGGCAATGTCCGTGGCTGTCTCCTCCTGATTGGTGGAGTTGGCCCAATAGCCGTAGCGCCACCGTCCTGACGTCAGGAAAGTGTCCAAATCTGGATCAGTTTTTATCAGATCCGTTGCAGCCCCTTTTTTAGAGATTTGGGTATGGAGGAAAATAGAGAGGGTTGTGTTTTCTGACACTTGGTGAGTTCCCTGGAACACCGGGGACACATATTCATGTATAAAAGACGTACAAAAGTGCATTTTGCATGATAGGTCCCCTTTAAGTGAAAGAGCAAGAACCAAAATGTAGGTGAAGAGGCACAGCGTATCTACGTCAATGCACTCTTATTATATTATTTTATCAGCTATAAGCTTTATCAAAAAGGAAGGTCGTAAGCGTACTCTTAAAACGGATAGGCTGTCGGCCTGATAACGTTCCTGAGGAATCTTAGCCCATTCCTCAAAGGCAATGGCCTCCAGTTCAGTAATATTCTTGGGTGTGCGTTTTCCAAGCCTTGGTGGACTTTGAGGTATGCTTGGGATCATTGTCCTGTTGGAAGGTCCAATGACGCCCAAGCTTCAGATTCCTCAATGACGGCATGACGGTTTTTCCTAAGATTTCCTGATACTTATGAATCCATCGTGCCCTCCACATGCTGCAGGTTTCTCCAGAGCATCACTGAGCCATTGCCATGCTTCACTGTATCAGGGTGTTCTTTTCAACATTCTTCCTCCAGACATAACACTGATACATAGGACCGAAAAGTACCAGTTTTGTTTCATGTCTCCACAGAACAGAATTCCAAAACTTCTGTGGCATATTTAAATGGTTTTGAGCATATTGGAGCTGACTTTCCTTGTGCTTTTGGGTCAGTAGTGGTGTACATCTTGGAGTCTGGGAATGGAGCCCTTCAGTGTTTAGTATGCGCCTTACTGTGCAAACTGAAACCTCAGTGCCTGCTACCACCAAGTCTTGCTGCAGGTGTTTTGCAGTCACTTGAGGGTTTTTGAACACTTGCCTCCTCAGGAATCTGGTGGCAGATGCTGATAGCTTCCTCTTTCTGCCACGTCCAGGTAGTGTAGCCACTGTCCCTTTAAACTTGAACTTGCAAACTATGCTTCCAACTGTATCTAGGAACATTCAGTATGGGCTCAGAACAGTCTCATAATACACACATGCACACAGAAGGATTCACACTTGTATTTCATGATCCGCAAAAGGATTCACACTTGTATTTCCGGATCTACACTTGTGTTTTTCAATGCACACACAAATGTGTTCAGTTTCATATACATGTAAATAAAATCCAAATACAGAAAAAAGTTTTACATATGTATTTTTGATCCTCACATATTTGTTTTCCGTATAAATCCCCTGAACCTACAAACATAACCCGCTTTCTGTGCATGGACCGCTGTGCATTCGTGTGTGGGTTTTTTGAGACTCCCCTGACGGTCACCCGATTCGTACTTGTAATTTTTTCTATCTATAGCCAATCAGATGTCTCCTTCATTCTAAGCCAATCACATGAGCGCGTCCCCACGAGAGTATGATTTATTGCGTTCATTACACTTCATATACGCATTTTGCGCTGAGCAGGGTTTCCGCGGACAGAATTTATTTTACCGGACAAATTTGAAACTTACCGGTCATGTTTCAATAATAATAAGAAGAAGAAGAAGAATTGTGTAGCAGAGTTTCCGTTAGCAGGTAATTACCGGACTATGACCGGATATGGCTAATAACACGAGAGTAAGGACCATCTCTTTTCCTCTCTCCCTCCCTCTCTCCTGACAGCCCGTCAGTTTCTCATGCAGCTCGCTAAAACTTCACTCGCGTTTATGTCCATATCGATCAGATCCAGCTCTCCTGATCGGCCTTTATAGAGAGCACCGATCAAACTATTAAGAGTGAATATCGGCCGATAATGACCGGCGGGGCTCCCCCCGTTGACAGTTCACTGTCTAGCACTGGCTTCGTAGTGCACTGATCGATTAGGCTAAGCTAACCTGTAGCTGCTCCCTCCACACTCACAACAACTTCATACAGACATAAATAAAGCAGCTGTATTCGCCATACAGGAAACACACACATTTAAAACGGTTTTGCCTGCCGTTTTTGTGTACACAAGCATTCATTAATGGTTCGGAAAGTGGCACTGTACCTTAATAATATAAAGGCTTGCATTTGCGTGCATTTCCTGCTCGGAAAGTGGCAATGTACTGAGAGTGGAGGTGTCCTGCAGGCAGGCTCCATGGCATGGACCTGTCAGCTCCGGACTGCGCAAAATGCGTACATGAAGCGCTACGTCATGAACGCAAGAAATCTACCCTCGTGGGGGCGCGCTCATGTGATTGGCTTAGAATTGAGGAGACATCTGATTGGCTATAGATAGAAACAATTACAAGTACGAATCGGGTCACCGTCAGGGGAGTCTCAAAAAACCCACACACGAATGCACAGCGATCCATGCACAGAAAGCGGGTTGTGTTTGCAGGTGCAGCGGTTTTAAAAGGAAAACAAATATGTGAGGATCAAAAATACATATGTAAAACTTTTTTCTGTATTTGGATTTTATTTACATGTATATGAAACGGAACACATTTGTGTGTGCATTGAAAAACACAAGTGTGGATCCGGAAATACAAGTGTGAATCCTTCTGTGTGCATGTGTGTATTATGAGACTGTTCTGAGCCCATACATTCAGTGCTTTGGCTATCTTTTTGTATCATTTTCCTTGTTTGTGCAAGGCAATGATCTCTTCTTTGAACTTCTTGGACAATTCTTTTGACCCTTGTAATGTAACAGTTCTTGTGTAATTTGTTTATTGCAAACAGCTGATAAATGGTATATTTTGCCAATAAACCTAATGTTCAATGGGGGTTGAATAATTTTGATTGCAACTGTAGGTCCTTGTCTCAAACTGACCCGTTTGAGGACAATGTGAATAGGTCATATGCTGTATACTATAATACAGTTTGGACCCAGATGCTGAATGGTCATTTAGAAATATGCAATATTTAAGCAAACAAAAAAAAGATAATGAAATGCTAAAAAAGACACTGTTTTAAGATAAGGTGATTAACCAGGGGCTGATGTCTGATTGTATTGAGCCTTGAGAGGTGTATAGAGGTGTACATTACCAAAAAACATATTCAGTTTATTGAGCACAAATAAATAAATATGCAAAAAAGTGTCCAGGGCCCCTGGCACTAGCTCCAAAAGTCACTAAATCTACCAAGAAAGTCCCCTTGCTTTACAGATTATTTCGACAAATTTAAAAATATTTTTACATAACCCCACCCTAGCTTTAAGTTGGTGGGTTCCTGATATGTTTGTAAGGTCACTTTCAATGTATTAGTTCCACAAATATAAATAGATAATGATGTCAACAGCAGCTTGCCTCCTAAATGTTACACTACTGCCATCTTCTGGAGAAAATTTATTCTTACAGTGTCGAGTCCAGTTTTTATTATAAAGCTGTCCACCTTCACCATAATCTAGTATGTTTTTTTTTTACTCCTGTTCAATAAGCCATCCCTGTTTTATAATTGGATATATTTAAAGGAGTTAAAATTCTGTATATAAACTGGACTTAATCAGGAGTAAGCCCGCCAGTTATGTTTCTGCCTACTGTAATGTCTTGACTTACTGCTGAATAAACCTGAGTCGTAAAAAATACTCGACCCTCGATCATTCTACACCAGGGATGGGCAATGATGGTGGGGGCCACATAATGTATGTACTGGCCACCAGGGGGCAGCAGATTCACTTGGAACACACACACACACACACACGCACACACACAAATTCCATGTATTGTATGTAATTATTAACAAATGAAGTCTGAAATCTTCATTGACATTTTACAATCTTTCAGGGAACATCCTCACTAAAGCTCACTAAACAAATATCAGTTCACAGAAATGCTATTTAATTTTCACAAGTGGCATGTTTGTATTGAACAGGGTATTTAACAGTGGAATACAACTATTTTAAACTATTGGAAAGCACGGAAAATGTGTGTGCATTAAGATTAACCATTAAGATGACATAAACATGAAGTCATGAACACTAACCCAGACATTAGTTGTCTAACCCTGACACACCAGGAAGTCACCAGAGAACTCTCCGACACCGACATCGAGGGTGTTTCTCAATCGCGAGTACGCTTGCTTGGTAGCACATGTCTGCCGAGCATCTTGCTTCAGAAGCGAGTCAAGAATACTTCCTGGCATTCGGAAAACGAAGTGTGGAACACGCTAGCAAGTGTGCAGGTGTGCGTCATATGAGAGGCCCCGCCTTACATCTTCCGCCACAGATTTGGGGAAATTGGTCCGTGCGCAAAGCATTGTGGGGATTTTAAGGCCGCGAAGTCTACTCATGTGCACACTCGATATTTCTCCAAACGGAGTACGCCGGGCTCGGTAGATTTCCAAGTATACTGGAGATTGGAACAGTACTTCGGCGGCACTCGATGACGTAGTATGCTTGAAATAGTGGCTCGGAAGCAGCTTTACTCGCGATTGAGAAACACCCCGACTGTTGCATCGGCGAGTTCTCCTGCGTCTTGGCCATGTGTCGCACTGGAACCAAGCCCCCAGGGAGTGCGCCGGACTCAGATGAAAATATTCGTGGTGGCCAAACGGCGGTACTACACTTCCTTTTGGTTGCCAGGCCCGGAAACACTTTTTCCCATTGACGTACATGGGGAAAGAGTGGTCTGTAAATCGTTGGATAATTTTTTTTAAACTAAATAAACTACCCAGTATGAACACTTGTATAGCCCTTATTAAAAACATTCGTTCCTCAAGTTGTAAAAATGTGCTAATAACGTTATTCTGTGAGTTATTTCCCTCTGCATTATGAACGCGCATCTAACCTACGGGACCGCGCCGCCCGGCACGTTCATGTTACGTGTTCAGCACTACATGCGTTTATCTTTACCCATGGATGCACAATAAGAACGGACCCATATCGCCTTACTGCCAGCCCACGGAGCTGTAATAATGGATATATTGCACATGTTTGCTGTAATTCATCATTTGTAAAATATTATACTACATGGGCTGTATGATTAAATCTTGTACCGTAAATGTTGTATTAAATAAAGTTAATATTACCGACGTAGATTAACGTCCCTGTAGCTTCTTATTGCACTAAGAAGCTTATTGCACTGTATATATATATATACATATATATATACACATATGTATATATATATACATATATATATATATATATACATACATATATATATACATATATATATATATATATACATATATATATATACATATATATATGTATATATATATGCAAGGGTGTAACTTTGGTTTGAGAAGTGGGGGGGACACAAAACAGGGGGTCCTCCGCAATTAAACATTTTCCCGATTTAATTTAAGAGATTTATGGATACAGCTCTCAACACTCATGAAACAGAACTGTATAGCTATTTCAATAATCAAAAAACCATTAGAATATGCTCACAACCAATAACACATATTTGATAAACTCTTCTCTCCTATCTTTATCTTACCTAGTCTGCATTCTTTCTTTTTAGTAATGCATATTTGACTAATCACTCCCCTTTCAAACTGTGTTTTTGATTTTTTTTACTGACCTACAGTATAGTACACATTGGGATGATTGCTTAACTTATTTTTTACAACTAGGCCTATATTAAATATATGGAGATATTTGTTTACATGTATGACCATTCCCTTTGAGACCCACTGAGATAACTTAGACTAAAGTTTACAATCTAATCACTCAGAGTCCTTTACCTGCCTGAGCTGACGTTATCTCTCTCAGTCCCACAGGAGAGGACTCTCCCTCTCCTTATTGTTGAAACAGCTTCTAATCTCCGTTAGCTCCGAGCTAGCACCAGATGCTCAGATGCTAACC